>NC_143547.1:40062256-40761006 GCF_031878675.1 Megascapheus bottae
TCTCAGTGTCCTGAATAGCTAGGATTACAGGTGTGAGCCACGGCGCACAGCTTAGCTTACTTTCTTTGAGTGGCAGGAAATAGTCCTTGGGGGATGCTTCCAAAGGGGAAATTGAAAGGAAGTTTGAGACTGAGAAGCTGGAGATCACTACCCAGACTACAATGGAAGAAACTGAGTCTAGAAACACAAAGTAAGGTCACGGAGGGAGGGAGGGAGGGAGGGAGGGAGGGAGGGAGAGAGAGAGAGAGAGAGAGAGAGAGAGAGAGAGAGAGAGAGAGAGAGAGAGAGAGACTATATTGAGGGAAAAAACATCTTCTACTCACCTTTTCACAAAGTCTCTAAGCTGTTCCTGAGAATATCAGATGACTGTAAACCCATTGTAATGAAAACAAAAATTATTTCAAAGATACTGGAGTTTGAAATCAGGGCTTTACACTAGTTAGGTAAGTGCTTCTACTGTTTAAACTATATTTCTAGCTCTTTTAATCTGGATATTAATAAGACCAGATCTCACTTTTTGCCTGGGCTACCCTAGACTCTACAATCTTCCCAATTTCTACTTCCTGCCACAGGTATAATGACAGGCTTTGGATCAACATGCCCAGCTATTTGTCAAGATGAGGTTTGGAGAACTTTTTGCTCGGGCTGACCACAAATCATAATTCTCTCTATTTCAGTTCCTTGGCACAGCCACTGATATCTAGTACTTTTCTTTCTGTTCTCTATTTATTTTGTGCCAATACTGGTTCTTAAACTCAAGAGCCTTGAATTTTAGCTTGGCTTTTCACTCAAGGCTGTGGCATTACCACTTGATCCATACCTCCACTTCCAGCTTTTTGCTGGATAATAGGAAATATGAATCTCTCAGATTTGTGTCCTAACTTTGAAACTTGATCATCAGATCTCAGCCTCCTGAGTAGTTAGGATTACAAGCATGAAGCACTCACTGGCTATGCTATTTTTTTCTCTGCTACTACTGAGGTTTAATCTCAGTCTGTGTTCTACCTTAGCTTTTTTGTGTAAGGCTGACACTCTACCACTCAAACCACACTGGCACTTCACAAATTTCAGTGCGAGTATACGTTCATGTGGCATGCATGTGCAAACACAGAAACATGCGTGTGCTAACTGACAGCCTTTTTCTCTTGCCTACCTTTTTCTCTGCTCAAGCATAGTGCTCTACCAGTTGAACCACATCCCTACTTCTTCCCTTGTTTATTGAGACAGGGTCTTACTCGGTAATCCAGGCTACCTCAAATCTGTGATCCTCCTACCTTAACCTAAAAAGTGTTGGGATTATAGGAGTGCATCAAGTCCGACTTGAAAGAGAGTCTTTTGGTAACTCTGTGCACATATGTGTGTGCGTACACATGTGCACACACCACTACTGGGGCTTAAACTCAGGATCTCATGCCTGGTTTACTTTTTTTGCCAGTCATGGGGCTTGAACTCAGGCCCTGAGCCCTGTCCTTGGACTTTCTCAAGGCTAGAGCTCTACTGCTTAAGCCATAGCACCATTTCTGGCTTTTCCTATGTATGGGGTACCAAGGAATTGAACCTGGGTCTTCGTACATGCTAGGCAGGCACTCTACCACTAGGCCAAACTCCTGTAACCCTGATTCACATTTTTACTCAAGACTGGCACTCAGAAATGGATCTGCTGCTCAAGTGGCAGAACACTAACCTTGAGCACAAAAGCTCAGGGACAATGCCGAGGCCCTAAGTTCAAACTAATGTTAATTTTAAACTTTTGAAAAATGTAAAACTTACAAAAAAGTTGCAAGAATAGTACAAAGAACTCTTTTCTCTCTTTCTCCATATCACCAGTATTAGCACACCACTATTTTCTTCATCATTTGCATATGTTTCTCCTCCTGCCTATTTAGTTTCCAAGTCCTGGGGAGAAAAATGTGGCAAGCTTCATGGCTTTTGCTCCTAAATTTCTTAATGCTTACTCTGGTTTCTCTTCAGATAGTACAAATCTTTCATCTTTTACCAAATGACTCCATGTATATTTAACACAAATATGCAATTTCTCTGATATAAAACAGCATAATACAGATGCCAATGTCTCAAATCTATAATCCTAGCTACTCAGGAGGCTGAAATTTGAGACTTCTACTTTGAAGCCCTAGGCAACAAATCTAAAAGACTCTCCAGTTAACCAGCCAAGGAAGCCAGAAGTGGAGGTGTGGCTCAAGTGACAGAAAACCAGTCTTCCGTCAAAAAATCAAAATAGTAAAGATTCAAGGGTTTTGACTAATCCCTAGATCATATTCAAATTTCAACAGTTGTCCAAATACTTGAATTTCCTATTTTCTTTTCGTTTTCATTTTCTTTTTCTCTTTTTTTGCTGTTATTGTCAGTTTTAGGTTTTGAATTCAGGGCCTGAGCCATGTCCCTGAGGGTTTTTATTTGCTTAAGGCTAGTGCTCTAATACTTGAGCCACAGCTCCACATCCAGCTGTTTGGTAACTAATTGGAGATGAAAGTCTCATGGACTTTCCAGCTGGGCTGGTTGTGAACCATGATCCTCAGATCTGGTACACAACAGAAGACTAAGGATGAGAAAGAATGGCCATTGTTCCTAATGTAGAGGTTCTTCTTCCTGTGAGAGACTGGGCCCAAGGGTGTAGATCTCTGAGCCTCTTATCTCCCCCAAACCACAGCTCAGGGGTGTGAAAGAATGAAAAATAACAGGAGGAGGGGAGCCAGGTGCACATTTCACACCTTGACCACAGGTGGGGGCCCTCAGCAGCTTCACTCTGACTAACTTCCTCCCTTAGCTTCCCTGCTGGCTGCCCTGGAGGACACAGTAGAAGCCAGAACTCAGATTGAAATGGCTCTGCCCCAGAGCATGGCTTTCTACTATCTCAGTACTGCTTAGGCCCAGAAAGAGCCAAGTTGAAGAGCTAGACCAGGGCTTGGCCTAGCTACATAATACAGGAACCTTCTAAGACAGTTTAACTAGGAATAAGGGCAGAAGTCACCAGGAGCTGCTCCTGCCTTTTTGAGGCTTGGGATAGGTTGAGGAAGTGACCAGAGAAAGTTAAGTGTTTTGTTGCTGGAGTCTTTCCATGCATATGCTTTGCAGTTCTCAGAACGGCCCTATCAAGTGCTTAGAATCATTTTCAGGTAAGGAAATAGGCAGATGGCATGATTTTGCTGGGACCTAGTTCATCAGAGAACTCAGTTAGCACAAGTGAATTCCACAACCTCAACCTAGACCAGAGTAAGGCAGGATAGACTAAATTAAATGAGGCATTGTAAATGGCTGCCAAGAATTCAGAAAACTTAAGCCTATGGAGATATTTATCCACATGCTTCCCTTAAGATTAAGGCGCCAGCCAAGCAGTGGTTCATGCCTATAATCCTAGCTACTCAGGACTATGAGATCTGAGGATTACAGTTCAAAGCCAGCCAAAGTCCATGAGAGCCTTATCTACAATTAATCACCAGAAAACCTGAAGTGGCGCTGTGGCTCAAGTGGTAGAGTGCTAGTGTTGAGCTGAATAGCTCAGGGACAGCACACAGGCCCAGAGTTCAAGCCTCATGACCGCCAAAAAAAAAAAAGATCAAGGGACCACAGTCATTTAGGGGAAAATGAGACAATATAAATGGAAGAAAATGAGTCATGGTGAAGGTAACTCAGACATGGTATTTAGAAACATAGAAGCACTATCTTTGGTTCAAAGAGAGACAGCAGGATGTATTACTGATAGAGAGATGCGTTTCTCACCTCAAGAATTAATATTTAAGGCTGGGAGTTTGGCCTAGTGGTAGAGTGCTTGCCTAGAATGCACAAAGACCCGGGTTCGATTCCTCTGTACCACATACATAGAAAAAAGCCAGAAGTGGTGCTGTGGCTCAAGTGGTAGTACTCTAGCCTTGAGAAAACCCAAGGACAGTGGTCATGCCCTGAGCCAAAGCCCAGGACTGGCAAAAATATATTTGGCCGGGTGTGGTGGCTCACACCTGTAATCCTAGCTACTCAGGAGAATTAGATCTGAGGATTGAGGTTTAAAGCCAGCCCAGGCTCTAAAGAACGTGAGACTCTTATCTCCAATTAACCACCATAAAACCAGAAGTGGTGCTGTGGCTCAAGAGGTAGAGCAGTAGCCTTGAGCTAAAGAGATCAGGGACAGCGCCCAGGCCCAGAGTTCAAGCCTCATGACTGACAAAAAAAAATAACATTTGTCTGCCTGGATGTATTTTTTCCTAAGAAAAATGCTTCCCCCAAAGTTAAGCAACCTTCTACCCAAAATATAGACAACAGGATGCCTTCCTTTTTTCAAGGATAAACATCAGTTTTATGGCAGCATGTATTCTTACCTTGATGGATTGCCCAAAACATTCAGAAACTCAGGAAGTACAACACCAGGAGGGATTAGAGCAAAGATAAAGCACATATCTTTCTACAAGACCCCCTGCCTTTACCACATAAAATACCCCTTTGTCTCTCCTCTAGAGCTCCCACACTCTGTTAAGAGAATATGTCTGTTTTCCTGCTTTTTGTCTACTTGCTTACTTACTCAATATAGTTCCATCAAGTTTTCTTACCATTGTGACTTGCCCAGAAATTCTTATTCGAAATCAAAGTCAAGGACCCTCAGTGAAGAGTCCTTACTTTTACAGGAGAATTTCACAAACCCTCTCCTGCCTCCTGTGACAAGAGAAAGGACCAACTTCCTCCCTCCCTTTCTAGAGGATGAGCCCTCCAGGCCACAGCCACATGAATGCCCCCTCAAGGCATTATCTTCTATTATGGGCTCCCATCACTTCAAAGGCTTTATATGGCTCTTTGTTTGGGGCCAATAACCCAATCATTCAGCATTCTCGCCTCAGTGGGAGCTAATGGTAATAGCCTTGCTGAGAAAAGCTGGCTGGAGATTGCTCTGAAGCTGCACAGTTTGAATGGGGTGGAGTGTGGGCTGGTTTGAAGCCAAGTTCAACACTGTCCTCTATGGCATCATAATTGCACTGGTCACCCCGGAAACAGCAGGAGTCCAGGCTGTCCTATCAGAACCCAACCTAACATCAGGATGTTGAGACTCAGAAAGAAAAATTCTCAGTACTTTCCAAAGATCATGCTCAGATCTTTTTCTGAGTGTCCTTCCTAGCAGCCTGGGAAACTGAGGCTCATCATCCCTGTATGGAAAATGAGATTAGTCCAGGAGGAGACCAGACATCTCAAGATAAGATCTGAGTGTGTGTGTGTGTGTGTGTGTTCCTGTCAGTCCCTGGTTTGCCTGAAGAATTTGATGAAAGTCTTTCACCTTTACAAATCTTTACTCATGAGAGTAACCCACCAAATGCCAAAGGGATCTGTGTAGTGGAAATAAGGTACTGCCCATCTAAATCCACATCAAGTTCAAAGCAGTTTCAGGAATAGCTTCACAACCTTTCATTTTTCTGTTAATGAGCTGGAAAGAGTGATGGTAAAGAACTAGATTTAGTGTAAAGAATCACATTAAAATATTTTTTTCTGCCAGTACTGGGGCTTGAACCCAGGGCCTTAGCACTATCCTTTAACTTTTTCACTCAAGACTGCAACTCTACTAATTGAGCTACGCCTCCACTTCCAGCTTTTTTTGTTTGTTTGTTAACTTGACATAGGATCCACAGGCTTTCCTGCCTGGTCTGGCTTTGAACTGCGATTCTGAGATTGTACCCTCCCAAGTATCCAGAATTGTAAGAGTGAATCACTAGCTCTTGGTTCAGTAAAATGCTTTAAATCTTAGTCAGGAATTGAGACTAGCCTAGGCTCCTTAGCAACATCAATCTTCAAGAAACAGCTTTTAAGTTTGAATAGTATGCATTTAAATATAGTAACTCGACAGGTCAGTTTCAGTAAATGGAGGGTTGTGTTTGTGCATGCACGTGTGCATGTGTGTGGCATATGGGATTGGACTCAGAGCTTTGCACTCTTTGCTCAGCTTTCTTGCTCATAGCTGGCACTCTACCACTTGAAGCATACATTCCTTTTCCTGGTTAATTGGAGATAGAGTTTCTCACATGTTTTTTTCTTGGATTGGCTTTAAAATCTAATCCTCCAAATTTCAGCCTGCTGAGTAGCCAGGATAATAGACTTGAGCTACTGGTGCTGAGCAAATTTTTTTAAATCGGTTGTGGGGCTTGAACTCTGGGCCGGGGCACTATCCCTGAGCTCTTCACCCAAAGCTAGTGCTCTACCACTTGGAGCCACAGAGCCACTTCTGGCTTTCTGGTGGCTAATTGGAGATAAGAGTCTCATGGACTTCACTGCCCTGCCTGGCTTTGAACTGTAATCCTCAGATCTCAGCCTCCTGAGTAGCTAGGATTACAGGTGTGAGCCACCAGCATCCAGTTGCAGCTAATTTTTAAGAGAGCTAATCCACTTCACAAACAACACAAGCATGCCAAGACTGAAGACAGTGGAGCCCGTTTAACTTACTACAAAGAGAGATCACAGTTGAAGAGCAATTCCTAGCTAGGAATTTGGCCTACTGGTAGAGTGCTTGCCTAGCATGCATGAAGATTCCCCAGTACCACCTACAGAGAAAAAGCCAGAAATGGTGCTGTGGCTCAAGTGGTAGAGCTCTAGCCTTGAGAAAGCCCAAGGATAGCACTCAGGCCCTGAGTTCAAGCCTCAGGACAGAAAGGAAGAAAGGAAGGAAAAGAGCTAGTGACTTCTTCAGCTTCCTCTCCTCAAAAGACTTGTCTGTGCCCTAACATCCCATGCCTTCCCTAGAATGAAGCGTTTCTGTTTCTGTCACCAGACTGAACCCTGATGTTAATGGTAGCCTGTCAGCTGTGCCATTTGCTTGCAAAAATTAAAGCCTGTCTGCTGAACATCAC
Organism: Megascapheus bottae; assembly: GCF_031878675.1. Taxonomy (NCBI): domain Eukaryota; kingdom Metazoa; phylum Chordata; class Mammalia; order Rodentia; family Geomyidae; genus Megascapheus; species Megascapheus bottae. Next base: position 40,069,093 of record NC_143547.1, read on the forward strand.
ATAATCTCAGTTCCCAGCCTCCAAGTTAAGGAAAGGGTTTTAAACCTGCTCAATCTAGTCTGGATGCCTTGGTGACACTCACTTGGCTTCATTAAAATTGATTCTAATGACAAAAAAACACACTACCAGGCTGGGCGTGGTGGTTCACGCTTTGTAATCCTAGCTACTCGGGGGGCTGAGATCTGAGGAGCAAGGTTCAAAGCCAGCCAGGGCACAAAAGGACCTGAGACTCTTCTCTCCAATTAATCTCTAGAAAACAGTAAGTGGGCTTGGCTCAAGGGTAGGTAGGGCGGTAGCCGTGAGCTGAAGAGCTCAGGGACAGTGCCTAGGCAGAGCTCAAGTCCCATGACCCCCACAAAAAACCAAAAACAAAAACACCTCTAGAGGTTGGGGATTTGGGATTTAGCTCAGCAGAAGAGCCATTGCCTGGCAAGTGCAAGGCCCTGAGTTTGGTCCTTAGCTCTGGAAATACAAAAACAATCAAACAAACAGCACTAGTGCCAAGTCAGATCCAATCATACCCAAATAATTGAAGAAACAGCATATGGATGCTTGAAAACATCTTTTTTTTTACAAAAAGCTTGATGACAGTATACTGCTCCCCATTCCTCCCCTCCTAGAACCCAAGTATAAATCCAAACAAAGACCTATGAAGGGATATATGCCTTTACAGTATGAGTTTCACTTTATTATTCATTGGGTATTGAATAAAATTTCCTGCCTGCTCCTAGAACTGTTCATATATGAACCATATTGGGTAGGACCTCAGATTCACCCACAGGTCCAGGTTTGTCTGGCCAGAGCAATTTCATCTGGCCACAGGAGTAGGTTTTGTATCACCTCTGTAGCTTGGATTCAGGAGGAGTGGCTGTTACTAATCCTCTGGAAGAGGCTGTGCCGAGAACCACGAAACCTTTACTTCCTCTATGCACTGCAAGTTCCCAACCACAAGCACCAAAGTAGAGGGGCAGGCAGCACACGACCTCAGCAGCCGGAGCACCAGCCTAGCCATGGCCCCTGAGGTAAGTGCTGCTGCCCATCCGGGCCAAACCACAGCTCCAACAGTTTATTCTAGGACACAGGGATGGGCTGCGCTAGAAGGCTGAACAGGCAGGTAGAAGCTTTGGGCCTCTTTATAGTGGGAACACTAGATGAGAAATTGAAAACTTAACTTGGCCACTAGCCACAGGCTAGTGTCATCCTGTTTTTGGCTTTAGTGCCTAATCTGCCAAATATATGGAATTGGTAGAGGCTCAGCTTTGGTGAACTCTAAGGTTCCCTTCAGTTCTGACTTGCATTTTGGATCTCGTGTGCTGTATTGAATTTGCACTGGGGAGGCCTGATACTATGGGGTGATTGTGGGTTGTGTGGCGAAGATGGACTTGTTGGTTGTAACTGGATAAAAATAATATCTGGCTGAGCACCAGAGGTTCACACCTATAATCTTAGCTATTCAGTAGGCTGAGATCTGAAGATCATAGTTCAAAGCCAGCCTGGGCAAGAAAGTCCATGAGGCTTTTCTCTCTAATAAGGAAAGAAAGAAAGAAAGAAAGAAAGAAAGAAAGAAAGAAAGAAAGAAAGAAAGAAAGAAAGAAAGAAAGAAAGAAAGAAGGAAAAAGGAAGGAAGAAAGAAAGAAAGAAGGAAGGAAGGAAGGAAGGAAGGAAGGAAGAAAGAAAGAAAGAAAGGCAGAAAGAAAGAGGAAGGAAGAGAAAAAAAAGAAAAGAAAGGAAAGGAAAGGAAAAGCCAGAAACAGATCTGTGGCTCAAGTGGTAGAGCATTAGCTCTGAGCAAAAGAGCTCAAGGATAGTGCCCAGACCCTGAAGTTCAAGTCCCAGATTCAGCACATGTGCAGGCACGCATGTGTGCATGTACATGTAAGCACACACACACACACACACACACACACACACACAGGTGCAAGTCGGGCATGGGGGTACATCCCTGTAATCCCAGCAAGAGGGTTACTTGAGTCCAGGAGTTTGAGACTAGCCTAAGCCCTTTTTTCACAGGTATAAGTCTCTGAGTTCAAATCCCAGTACCACCCAAAAAATAGATTTCTGCAAGAGCTCTATGAGAGAGTGCAGTTGAAGGCTAAATAGGTGTTCTGCCTATGTAGGGGAGATAAACATAAGGTAGAAAGCAGGGGGCAGGAATTTGGGGTCTTCAGATAAGGGTTGAAAAGAGGAAGGCTAGTGATTGAAAAGATGACAGAAGGTATTAAACTAGATGTGGCCTCAACACTGAGGCCAGCAAGCTGTGCTGTTAGAGAGCACCAAGAGAACTCTGAGTGTGGGAGGGAAGCTTTTTCTCCTGCCCAATATCCATGGGCATATAGAACAGCACACCAGATTGGAAAGTTAAGGACAGTCTAGCCAATGAGAGGGGAAGTTACCATCAGGAGGGGCAGTCCTGGGAGAAAAGGGGTGATAATTTCAGGGTTTGATCTAGGCCCTTAGGGCTTGCCTCCCAGAGCCATTTGCTCATCAGAGAATTCATACTGGGGAGGACAGACTGCAGACTTTTTACAAAGCCCACCCTCCCTTCCCTCTTCCTTCCCTCCTGCAGGTGAGCCAACGGCAAACGCTAGATGCCTCAGACATTGCTTTCTTTCTGGAAAATTCTAGCTCTTCCTATGACTACGGAGAAAATGAGAGTGACATCTGCTGTGTGTCCCCACCGTGCCCACAGGATGTCAGTCTGAACTTTGACAGGGCCTTCCTCCCTGCCCTCTACAGTCTCCTCTTTCTGTTGGGGCTGCTGGGCAACGGGGCTGTGGCAGCTGTGCTGCTGAGCAGGCGCACAGTTCTCAGCAGTACTGACATGTTTCTGCTCCATCTGGCTGTGGCTGATATCCTGCTGGTACTGACGCTGCCGTTGTGGGCAGTGGCTGTTGCCATCCAGTGGGTCTTTGGGTCCATCCTCTGTAAACTGGCAGGTGCCCTCTTCAACATCAACTTCTATTCAGGGGCTCTCCTGCTGGCCTGCATCAGCTTTGACCGCTACCTGAACATAGTGCATGCAACACAGCTCTACCGCCGGGGGCCCCCAACCCGTGTGACTCTCACTTGTGTTGTTGTCTGGGGGCTCTGTCTGATCTTTGCCCTCCCAGATTTCATCTTCCTGTCAGCTCAACATGACAAACGACTCAATGCCACCCACTGCCAGTACAACTTCCGGTTGGTGGGCCAGAGGGCTCTGCAGGGACTACAGCTGGTGGCTGGTTTTCTGCTGCCCCTACTGGTCATGACTTACTGCTATGCCCGCATCCTGGCTGTGCTGCTGGCCTCCAAAGGTCAACGGCGCTTGCGAGCCATGAGGCTAGTGGTGGTAGTAGTGGTGGTCTTTGCTCTCTGCTGGACCCCCTATCATCTGGTGGTGCTTGTGGACACTCTCATGGACCTGGGGGCCTTGGCACGCAACTGTGGCCGAGAAAGCCAGGTCGATGTAGCCAAATCGATCACCTCAGGAATGGGTTACATGCACTGTTGCCTCAACCCACTACTCTATGCCTTTATGGGGGTCAAGTTCAGAGAGCGAATGTGGATACTACTTATGCGCCTAGGCTGTCTCAACCAGAGAAGGCTCCAGCAGCAATCATCATTATCCCGCAAGGATTCGTCCTGGTCTGAAACCACAGAAGCTTCTTTTTCAGGCTTGTGAAGCTGGGATGGATATGCCCTTTTGCCCATGTACCCTAATCCCCTACACTTACATGCACACAATTGGAGCTCTTCCCTCCCTCAACTGCTGGGCTGGCTCTTGTTGCCCCACACCTTGCCCCTGGAACTCACTGGCAGACCTAGAACAGTGGGAACAGCTCCACTGCTTCTCCTTAACTACAAAATTCCATCCTGCCACTTCTGAGGTGACTGCATGGGTCCTTAGTGCTCTTCTACTTGTTAATTACTAAGTAGAACTTGGCCTTCCCCATATGCAAGGAATATGAGACGAACAGCAAAGGTCCTGGTCTCTGCTTCTGTATAACTTTTAATGTGGTCCCCAAAACCTTTATATTTGCTCACTGCTCACCTTTATTAAAAATTAAGCTTAAAACTTTTCAATAAACATGCTAATTTGGACTAAGGTGTGTCAGCAATCATTATTCTAGCCAGCCCTGAGCTCAGGAATGTTCTTCCTGTTTTTTCCTGTCTGGCCATGTCTGTGTAAGCCTATCCTGCCTGTTAATATCTCTATAGATTTTTCTTTGCTTGTCTGGAAATTCTTTTCTCTTCTATTGCCTCTATTACTTACCTGGCAGTGGCTAGTGAGCACTGTCATGGTTCTGAGTGTAGGCAGTGAGCAATTGAGCAGCAGGCTGTTTGGATAGTCTGGTCACACCTTAGTGAAGGAGCCACCAAGTGTATGACTTAGGTCCCTGCACTCTAAAACTACAGGCTGGCAAAAAAAAAGTAGTGGTAATATCAACTGGGCATCCATATGCAGAAAATTAAAAGTGGATTTTAGTTTGTCATCATGCACTCATATCAACTCAAAGTGGATCTAAGAACTCAATGTCAGACATGAAACTTTGAAATTACTGCGAGACGGAATAGGAAAATCACTAGAATGCATAGGCATAGTCACAATTTTTTTGACGTGTCCCAGGGAGATTACATCAAAATAAGTTTCTGGACAGCAAAGGATATCATTACTGAACTAGAAAGACAGCCAACACACTAGAAGGAGATCTTTACCAGTAATATATTGAACAAAGGCTTATATCCAATATATATACAAGGAGCTCAAGAAACTAACCCCTCCCAAGGCTAATAAACCAATTATTAAATGGGTAGAGCAGAAAAGGAGCAACTTCTCAGAAAAGGTATGAATAGCAAAGAAACACAGAAATATTCATTATCCCTACACACAAAGGAAATGCAAGTCAAAACAAATCTGACATTCCCTCTTTCCCAAGTTAGATTGGCCAATATCCTGAATTGGAGCAACAAATATTGATGGGAACGTGGGGAGCAAAGAAACCCTATTACACTGTTGGCAGGAATGTACATTTGTACCACAACTCTGGACACAGTCTAGAAGTTCCTCCAAAAAATAACCATAGATCTTCCCTACTACCACTCCTGTGCATCTACCCAGCTAATTTCACAAGCCAGGATACCCTAAAGACATTTGAACATCCATGTGAACAGTAGCCAAAGGGTATGGAAAACAGCTCAGATGTCCTTCAATAAATGAGTAGATCAAAAAATGTGGTACTGTATTACACAATGGCACTTTACTCATCCATGAGAAAGAATAAGATTATAGGCTGGAAGTTTGACCTAATGGTGTTGTACCCGAATTCCTAGAACCCCGAAAAGACCACCAGAGGCCACATTCAAAGCTAAAGAGCAGGTGTCGTTTTATTTACGAGTCTAGACTCGGGCCTCCGAGTACCAGCAGCCAGCAATGCTGAAAAGGCCCTGAGCAAGAACTTTACACTGCTTTTATAGGGAAAGTACAATTACCTGATTAGCTATTTAACTCAAACCACTGGTCGAATCAGAGCTCAGGTGTCTAACCACTGAGCACCAAGCTATTACCACCTGGGGTTCAAGTACATGGGCCCTAAACAAGTGGGGGAGGGAGTCATTCCCAGAACATGGAACAATCTTGGCACAACAATGGTAGAGTGCTTTTCTAGCATGCATGAAGACCCAGGTTCGATTCCTTGGTACCACATACATAGAAAAAGCCAGAAGAAGCCGGGCATGGGGGCTCACACCTGTAATCCTAGCTACTCAGGAGGCTGAGATCTGAGGATTTCCAATTAACCTCTAGAAAACAGGAAGTATGGCTTGGCTCCAGGGTAGGGTGGCAGCCTTGAACAGAAGAGCACAGGGGCACTGCCCAGGCCCAGGGGTAGGGTGGTAGCCTTGAGCTGAAGAGCTTAGGGGCAGTTCCCAGGATGAATTTAAGCCACATGACCCACAGAAAAAGCCAGAAGTGGTGCTTTGGTTCAAGTGGTTGAGCTCCAGCCTTGAGAAAGTCCAAGGACAGTGCTCAGGCCCTGAGTTCAAGCCACAGGACTGGCAGAAAGAAAAGAAAAAAAGAAAAACACATCAAAAAAAGTCTTTAAAAAGAATAAGATTATGTCATTTGCAAGGAAGTGGATGAATCTAAAACAAATCATATTAAGTGAAGTAAGCCAAGCTCAGAGAGTCAAATGGCACAAGTTTTCTCTAATACGTAGAAGCTAGAAATAAAACACACTAGAACATGATAAATTAAGCAGGACTCTAAGCATTCACACACAGTGAGACCAAAGGAGGATATTTTTAGGAGAGGAACACAACGGTTCAATGCTGATACATATGACCATATAAAACATTATTTATTGAAATGAACTCCAGGAAATGGAAAAAGGTTTTCCTTGCAGCTGTTTTTGATTTGTCTTGTTTGTTCATTTATCTGTCATTGGGAGGGTAAATGGGACACAGAAATAAGGGGACACAGGATAAACAAAGTGTTGAACCATGTATCTCGTGGATGGGATGTTGAGAAAAAAAATGGGATAGAGCGAGGGAATTGGGTGGCATTGTACAAAAAGAAATGTATTCTCCCTGATTTATGTAACTATAACACCTTTGAACATCACCTCTTTAGTGACAATAAAAATATTGCAATACCAAAGGCAAACCACCTAAGTCACAAGACAGTGAGCCCAGGACTCAAAGCATGAAGGTCAGGGCCCTTTAGTATACAGCGAGGTGACTTAAAAGACAAGTGGCATTTCCAAGGGTGACAAGAAGACAGTACTTCTAGTCAGAAGGGAAGAGCAATGTATATTGGGGGAGCATTATCAACAGTCCCAACTGGCTGCATTTAAGGGTTCAGAGAAGGGTTGAAAATAAAACTGAAAGGTAGTTTGGGATCACATGATGGGCCTAAGTTTGATCCAAAAGCTGTGTGGGTCATTTGAGTGACATGAGAAGTGATGCAGGCTCTTACTATGGAAACAGCATTGGGCTTAAAGAAATGCCAACTGGGCTGCAAATGGCTTGCTAACAGTCATTCATATGGGAGGTAGGCTGTGGGGACCAATTATCTACAGCAGGTGCTGGGGCTAATTTTGAGTGGAAGACATAATGGGAGCTACTCAGAATTGCTGAGTTAAGGCAGAAGGTGAAGAACTGACTGCACTGTCAGTTCCCCTTACAAAAGTCACTAATGTGACATGACCCAGTTCCATCAGCAGCTGAGCTACAGAGCAAGACCCTCTCCAAACATATGCACACACCTAACAACAACAAGATATGGTAAAAGGAAGTGAGGATGCTAACCAGCTGACAAATTTCTCTGGATTGATTGGACCCAATGTCATCCCAAGGTTCCTTAGAAGTAAAAGGGGCATAGAAAGGGAAAGAAAGCAGATGTTGCTGGCTTTGAAGGCGGAAGAAGGAACTATAAACCAAGGACGGTTGGTAGCCTCTAGGAGCTGAAAAACCAAGGGAATGGGTTTTCCCCCTGGAACCTCCAGAAAAAAAACAGTCTAATCAACACCTCTACATTAGTCCAGGGTAACTCATCTCTGTCTCTTGATCGCTAAAAATGTAAGGAAATACATCTGTGTTATTTTCAGCCACTGTATTGTGGCAATCAGAGGAAACAAATGCAATGGAATCCAATTCACATCCTGGACATACATCTTGAAGTAAGGAATATACTGAAGCACTTGCGGTCAGGCGCAGAAATAATAAAAAAAAACACAAAGTGAAATGCAGAAAACATTTATTTTTTCCCCGAACTGCATGACCCAGACAACTTCACTAAAAGTCATCAGCAACTCAACTCACAAAACACATTTGTTTTTTTTTCTATGTAGGGCAAATGAAACAGGCTATGTGTACTAGCAGCCCTTTTTGTAAAGTGCTGCAACTTATTCTCTTTACAGTATACTTCTCATTCTCTTAACCCACCATTCTTGAAACTTATTTTTCTTCCGTTTTGTTCTACATGTTAAAGCTATGTAAAGTTAACACCTAAGGTACATCTAAAGGGTTTCAAACATGAATAAAATGAATGCAAAAAAAAACATGTGCTTAAACTCAAATAGACTTAACAGAAATATTTTTTCTAAAAATTGCTTGTCAGTGAACAAATCAGCTTGTAAAATTGCACTCTAAAACAATTTTGAGGATTTTTCTTTTTTCTCGGCAATATAATCCTTGCTCAGCTTTCTCATCACATCCCCATGGAAGTAATGGGGCATCTCAAGCAGCACCTTTCTGTAATTCTGCTTCACATACATGGCAAATGGTCTCACATAGGGCTGAATGGGGGTTCCATCTTTTCGCAGTAATGGTAGCATGACAAGAGTGCCTCTGCATCTGGGGCAGAGAAAACGTTCGGTGTTCAATGATTTGGTGTAGCGGCCAATTCTAATGAAGAAAAGGATAACCATACAACAAAGGAATGAGTTACTAGGCCCTGTATCATATCCAACATGACAGCTTGCGCTCAATACAATTTTTCTGAGAGTATTGTCCCTAGCAGCCCCTGAAGTCAAACTAGCTCAAATTAGAAGGGAAAGAAAAAATCATTTGGGGGGCTGGGAGTTTGGCCTAGTGGTAGAATGCTTGTCCAGTATTCACGAAGTCCCAGGTTCGATTCCTTGGTACTACATACACAGAAAAAAAAGCCAGAAGTGGTGCTGAGGCTCGAGTGGTAGAGCTTCTAGCGTTGAGAAAGTCCAAGGACAGTGCTCAGGCCCTGAGCTCAAGCCCAGGACTGGCAAAAAGAAAAAGAAAAAAAAATCATTTGGATGTCAGAGTGAAAGGTAACTGGAAAAAGTCTTAGAAGTAGGAGATCTGTAAGAACAAGGTTAAAGAACCGCATCTCAATGAATAAAACTGTCATACAACCTACATAGATGACCTACCTGAAAAATAACAAAAGCAAAAGAGGTCTGGGATTGTGGCTCAAGTGGTAAAATATCATCTACCTAGCAGGCTGGAGGGAGGCCTTAAGCTGAAACCCCAGTTCTACAAAAACAGTCTGAGAAAGGTCTTACCTGGTTCCACACTCAACGCATTCATAATAAATTTTGTAGTTAATACTATAGTTGTGGCACCGGGTGATCAAGGGCAGCTCTGGGTGTATCTCATTGCATTTATTAGCATAAAATTTCCATGAATCACCATGAGAATCTTGGACACCATCAATCAGCCAGGAGGCTACATGGCATATTTCATGCATTAAGGTATCTCGGATTCGATCTTGGAATAGAAACAAACAAACAATAATAACCATGAGCATTAAAACCAAGGATGTAGCTGGGCACGGTGGCTCATGCCTGTAATCCTAGCTACTCAGGAGGCTGAGATCTGATGATCATGGTTCAAAGTCAGCCAGGGCAAGAAAGTCTGTGAGACTGTTATCTCCAAACCCCCACCAGAAAACCAGATTGATAGCCTTGAGCTGAAGAGCGCCCAGGCCCAGAATTCAACCCCCACGACCAATCAAAAAAAAATGGGGGCCAGCAGTTTGGCCTAGTGGTAGAGTGCTTGCCTAGGACGCACGAAGACCCAAGTTCAATTTCTCGGTACCATATACATAGAAAAAAAAGGCCAAAAAAAAAGGCCAGAAGTGGTGCTGAGGCTCAAGTGGTAGAGCTTCTAGCCTTGAGAAAGTCCAAGGACAGTGCTCAGGCCCTGAGTTCAAGCCCAAGACTGACAGAGAAAAGATGTTCTAACTTGCTACCCTTTAATACTCACCTTCACCCAACAAAAAAGTATCATGACTGTTGTGTGTGTGTGTGTGTGTGTGTGTGTGTGTGTGTGTGTGTGTGTGAAGGCAGCACTGAGTTTTACCTTCCCCAGATTCTAAAAGTAAAACTTCCACCTACATTAAATTGATTTTATTAACATCAGAAGCTTAGGTGAACCAGTCTTTTTTGAAGAGCTCCGGTGTGCTCATTTTTAATAGGACATGGCTAAAAATATATGAGGCAAGATTTGGTTTCTTACCTCCAGAAACAGAAGGGGAGGGGAAACTAAAGTACAGCTATGGGGATTTGGCTAAGAGAGGCTCCAAGGTCAGATGTGGATCAAATTTCAGCAAAATAAATTTTTAACAACTAATTGGGTTTATAAAGAAATGCCACTCAAAACTCAGTAAGGGTAACAACATGACTATAATTCAAGCTGCTTAGGCGCTAAGGCCAGACAATCACTTGAGCCCTAAAGCTTAAAACTAATCTGGGCAACATAGCAAGACCCCATCTCAAAAAAAGTTTCCTAGGGGGTGGGGGGAAGGAAATGGGGACAAAAATATGAGAAGGGATATCAATGTGTGAGAAGTAATGCACTTACTATCTGGTGAACGTAATTGTAACCCCTCTAATACATTACCCCAATGATTAAAAAAAAGTTTTCTAGCCAGTACTAGTGGATTATGCATGTAATCCTAGATACTCTGGAGATTGAAATCTGGAGGCTTATTGTTTAAAGCCCAATTCTAGAAAAAAAAAGACCCTGTAACTCCCTCCCCTCCAAATAACCAGCAAAAATTAGAGTTAGGAGTGTAACTCAAGTGGCAAAGGACCACCTGAAGAACTGTGATACCTTATATTCAAACCCAATACTGCCAAAAAAATTGTTTCCTGAGAGTTAATAAGGGATAGGGATGTAGCTCATGTCTAACATGTGTGAGGCCCTAAATTTAATTCTCAGTAGCAAAAAAGTATATATTCAGGAGGAGGTAAAAATTGTGAGCAAAGGCTGGGGCCAGGAAACATGAGTATCGTTGTGTATTATGATGCAGCAATTCTACTCCTGAGAATTTACTCAAAAGATTACAAACCAAGGTACAATAAAGCCATCAACACAACCATGAATAAATCAAGAAAATGTGGCCTATATAACTGAATTTTAGTCATCCATTAAAAAGAATGATACTGTACCATTTGTAAAGAAATGGAAAGACTTGGGAAAAAATGCATTAAGTGAATCAGTAAATCAGGCACAGAGGCATGTTTTCCCTTGTATGTGAAATGTTGATTTAGCCTATAAACTCAAAGTAAATATATGAAAGTGAGACAAAAGTATATACAAATATATTAACTGAAAATCCGTAGATTCAAGTGTAATTCCTTAAAAAGATAAAATCCAAGTTCAGGAAAATAAAACACCAGGAAGAAGGTACTCAAAAAGGATAGTAGGGTGGGGTCAAAGGAAAGGGATAGAAGAAAGATAAGAAAAAGTATCCAATGCACATTCTACAAAATTAACAAGAATGAAGGAAGAGTTGGGTGGGGAGGGATGGGTGAGAATGTTGAAAGGGGTGGTACTGATCAAGGTACATTCATAACGGCCTTATTTATTGGTAACTCCTTTGTACAACTACTTAAATAATAATAGTAACAATAACAATAATAATAGAGTTAGAGTCAAGGTGGGCCAAGGAAAGCAGAGATAGATTATAATGGCCTCCAACCCAGGCTCTATTTGTTGAAAAGTTCTAGGTTTCTCAGAAAGAAAGCAACACAGTGGTGCACAGGACTCAATGCAGCAAGAAGAGGCTAATAAGAGGGTTCGTGTCTGAATGAAGGCAACAATGGAGAAAGAAGGTTTGCTGATATGGTAGAAAGAGGAGACCTTGACCCTCAGCTGCTAAGAGAATTGCAGGTTCTGACTCTGGCAAGGGAAACATGTGGACAGGCCTGGTAGAGAGACTGGTGAACTAGATCCCCAAGAATGGTAAGCATCCAACAGTTAATCCAACACACAGTAGCAACAAACATTCTACCCAAGAATGACATTTAAACAGGTGTAGAGGAAGACACAGGTCAAGTGGTACAGCATTTGTTTTATAAGCTTGAGGTTTTGAGTTGAACTCCTAGTAATATAGAAAAGAAGGAAGAAAAAAAAAGCTGCCATGCTCTGTCATTACCTGCAGAGTCGCAGACTTTCAAAGAAATATGAATCCTCGCATGGCGCTCCCTCTTCATGTTCCGAATCTCATTTGCAATACACAAGCCAGCAGTGTGCAGCATCTTTTTATTCCAAACAATGTCTATTGCCTTTGGAAGCTGATAATGAAAAGAAATCAGAAATTTCTAAGCAGACCAGAAACTAGTAACTAAAGATTTTTTTAATAAAGAGAAACTTTTTCCTCCAGATTCTTGGCTCAGAATAAGTTGAGGAGAAAGCTATCCAAAAGGTACAAACATTCCAGGCCGAATAAAAGCCAAGTTGAAATTCAGGTAAGGATGATGTACAGGCAATCTGACAGGGCACAGTGACTCAAGCCTGTCATCCTAGCTACTCAGGAATTTTGGGAGGATTATGGTTTAACTCTAAGACAGGTATATAGTACAAGGCACTTTCTAAAAGTTAACAGAAAGCAAAAAAGGGCTGGGAGTGTAGCTTAAGTGGTAGATCAATTGTCCAGCAAGCATGAAGTCCTGAGTTCAATACCCAGAAAAATAAGTATCTCTCCCAAGCTAATTCCCAAGGTCTATTACCTGGTCCTTTACTACCTAAAACTAATAGAGCTTACTATGCCCTAGGCACTATGGTAGGCCTCATAAATTATGGAATCCAGTTGCAGACCAAAAATTATTTGAAAAAGAAATGACATCTGCTTTGCATGTATCAATTTTCCTCTTACCACTATTCTCCAAGCAATATAGGGTTATATGTGTACTATTCTAAATGCATTCCTATTATAAGTAATATAAAAATATGAGGATATGTGTAAGTTAGAAGCAAATACTTTTCCATTTTATAAAAGAAATATGAGTACATGGATTCTGTTATTTGTTGGGAGTACTATGACCAATCCCCTAAAGATATATAGGGAAAACTATATTGTTATTTGCCTCATTTTAGAAATGGCAAAACAGGCAAACTGAGGTTAAGAGACTTGTCCAAGTTTATACAGCTCTTTGTATGACTGTTCCATATGAACTCTCTGCTAGGAAGTAAAACTTCAAGACTTCTCCTTTGTCACTATTGTTCCTGTTACTTCAAAAACCAGAAGCCTCACTTCCTCCAGGCAACCTTACTTTCTGAATACTAAGGCTCTCAGTCATTCTTCCCCTGCTTGTCCACTGTAACAACCATCTTTCTTATATAGCTAAACCCCCAAACATTCTTCATTTCATATGCACATCTCATCTTGCTATCAAAACTGACACTTCTCCAGGGCATGACACATTGTATAGTACCCAAGAATGGTAGCACAAAGAAGGTGTTCCATAAATGCTTATTCATTGATACTACCTTGTCATCAAAGATGGTACTATTAGCCAGTTCATAGATTCTCTGAGTCAGCTCATCTTTATTGCGCTTGAAATTTCTTCCTGAATATTGTTTCAACTTTTCAATTCCATGAAAGAAGCATCCAGGTATTTTGCATACAGATTTCCTGCAAAGGTGAATTCAACTTTTACATGACTACAGAAAAAAGTAGAAGAAATTTATGCATATGAGTCAAACCAAGGGCCTGGAGTGTGGTCTAGTGGTGAGTGCTTGCCTAGAATGCACAAAGCCCTAGATTCAATTCCTCAGTACCACATACACAGAAAAGTGGTAGAGTGTTAGGACAGTGACCAGGCCCTGAGTTCGCGTCCAGGACTGGCGGGGGAAAAAAGTCAGACCAAGACAGACTGAAAAACTTGCTGCTGCTTCTTTCTTCCAGGTCCTTAGGTAAAGGTGATTCCCAAGCTTCCAATGGTAGCCTTTTCTCAGGTGTGAGGCCTAGTTTTAATCTCAACATGACTGAATCCCACGCCAACAGCTGTAGTCTCAAACCATCCTGATACCTAACCTCTAAATTTACAATTAATTGCTCAGTGCAAATTTCCATCTGTTTCACACAAATCAACTCCCAATACAATATGCTCAATTATCAAACTTCTGCTGGAACTGGTTGAAAACCTCAATGGCATTTTTAATTCATTTTTACCCTTACTCCATGTTCAGCTGGGCAGAGACAAACTAATATTTACTTGTTATAGGATCACTAAGCCAGTCTCTCTCCTTCCCAAGCTCAAGTTCAAGTTCCTTTTCTCCCCTTTATGCTCTGATAAAATGTCTCTCTCGCATGCACACTCTTCAGTTCAAGGCTACCACCATAACCTTGAGCCACAGCACCACTTCCAATTTTCTAGTAGTTAATCGTAGATGAGAGTTTTACAATCTTTAGTGCCTGGTCTTTAGTGCCTGGGCTGGCTTTGAACTGCATTCTTGAGATTTCAGCCTCCTGAGTAGCTAGGATTATAGGTGTGAACCACTGTATTGGCAAGTATTGCTTACTACCAGGCTCTTTTTCTTCTAATCCAATGCCACATACTCCTCCAGATTTGCCTTTTTAGGTCACATTCCAATTAAAATATCCCTTTGGTTTTTCATGACCACTTGGGCTAACGTTCAAGGTTCAAGTAAACCTGATCCTAGCTTCTATTTCTAGCTACCATTTCAGTCTGACCAAAGTGGGCAACATCCCTTAGACACAAATTCTGATTACCCACAACATAGAGTGATCCCATTTCTACTTTTATTGTGAACAACAATCCGTATGGCTTTTTATCATTTGTAAAGAATTTCCTTTCTCATCAGCAAGTGTATTGATTGGTTGAGAAGGGATCTTACAAACTTTTTGCTCAGGTTGGCTAGAACTGCAATCCTCTTGATTTTAGCTTCCCAAGTAGCTAAGGTGACAAGAGCCACTGCATCTGAGTTGTAATATACTTAATCCTCACAAGTACTCTTCAAATAAGTTATTACTATTTCTGCATATCTGACAAGGAAACTGAAGTTCAGAGTTACTTGCCCAAATTTCACAGAGACAATGAGTCTTCTAACCCACATTTCAGTCTTTCTATTAAACCATAAATGCTACTCCATCTTTCAAGGCCTAACTGAAGGCACAAAAAATAACTGCCTCATACAAAAGGTCCCACACCAATAATAAGTATTTGTTTAAACTTCAGAAACATTCCAGAGAAATAAGCCCACAAAGCTAGAAAGATAAAACAGGGGCCAACAGTGTGTAACTGCACATGACTCCAGGGACAAAGATTACAAGATTCATAGGAATCGTCAAACTGCAAAATAAATCCTACTTAAGGAGGCTGGGATGAGGAAGAAATTACCAGACAAGGCAAAGACTTCATCTTAAAGTCTGATAATGGATCACAGTGAACAATTACCTAATTTGGAAAGCAAATTTGCATTAGAAACAGAGCCCATGAAAACCTGAACGCATCTGCAGGATTCAGAAAAGGATGCAATTCGAGTGTGTTCAGACAAAAACTGGCTTTGAGAAATAGCAAGTTTCATCCTCAAGGACCATGTAATTCATTGTAAACTGGTCATCCCCACATCACAGGAACAAATAAGATTCTACACTGGATATACGGGATCCCACAAATCAGCAAGCAGCCTGCATAGGAATAATACTAAGTAAAACAGGAACACTCATACTGACAAAGGAAGTACCACAACAATAGGAAAGAGTCTAAACAGGCTTATCACTTTTGAAGGAAGAACAGTCTTCTCCCTTCTTTTGTTATAGTCTCTACCAAAGCAACCTGGATATGACCCAAGCTATCTATCCCTATAGGCAAAGCAATTTAATATGAACCTAAGAATCCAGAGAAGATAGTTAGAATTGCTGATAACCCCCAATGCCTACCATGCCACATTTTTCCCTGGCCTTAAGATATACCTTAATCCAAAAATGAGAGTTAACAGTTAATTACAGGATGAGAGGGGACCTTAGTGGTAATGTTTGCCAAACATGTATTAGGCAAAACAAAACAAAGCAATGCAAAACAGAAAATGAGCAAGGAGCAGTGGCTCACATCTGCAATTCTAGCTACCCAGGAGACTGAGATCTCAGGATCAAGGTTCAAAGCAAGCCCGCACTAACAACCACAAACCATGAGACATTTATCTACATTTAATCAGTAGAAAAATGAGAAATGGGGCTGTGGCTCAGGGGTAGGGCAGTAGCCTTGCGCTAAAGAGCTCAGGACCAGCACCCAGGCCCAGAGTTCAAGGTCCATGACCCATAAAAAAAAAGTGATCATAAAAATAAACACCAGAGAACAGGGAGATTGGCCTAGTGGTAGAGTGCTTGCCTAGCATGCAGAGACTGGAGTTCGATTCCTCATATATGTATTACATACATGGAAAAGCTGGAAGCGGTGCTGTGACTCAAGTGATAGAGCACTAGCCTTGAGAAAAAAGCCCAAGAACAGTACTCAGGCCCTAAGTTCAAGCCCCAGAACTGGCAAAAATTAATTAACAGAGAGGTCTTTACTTTGCTTCCCTTGAATGATAATTCAAATGTAACTATGAATTGATCCTCAACGGAAGTAAGGACAAAGAAAGATTCTGCTATCTAGAAAATATAAGGGAAAAGTGGAAAAAGTTCCTGGAACCAAAATGAAAACAGGTATGTTGGGAATTTTTCAATTATTATGTCTTCAACCTAAGTAATCAGTTATTTTCAGAAATAAGAGCTTAATATAAATAAGGGAACGAAATTGAGCATGGTGGCATTTGCCTATATATTTATGAGAGGCAGAGACAGGAAATTCTCTAGTTTGAGGCCAGATCAGGCAAAAACTATCCTATCTAAAAACAAAATATAAGCAGGGAGGTGGCTCACACCTATAATTCTAGCTACTCAAGGTGGCTGAGATCTGAGGATCAAGGTTCAAAGCCAGCCCAGGAACAAAAGGACTTCAGACTCTTATCTCTAATTAACCTCTAGAAAATGGGAAGTGGGGTTTGGCTCAGTAGGCTGGTAGCCTTGAGCTGAAGAGCTCAGGGACAGCACCCAGGCAAGGGTTCAAGCCCCATGACC
Organism: Megascapheus bottae; assembly: GCF_031878675.1. NCBI lineage: Eukaryota > Metazoa > Chordata > Mammalia > Rodentia > Geomyidae > Megascapheus > Megascapheus bottae. The sequence continues at coordinate 40,085,915 of NC_143547.1, forward strand.
CACAAAAAAATAAAATAAAAAAAGTAAAAAAACAAAAAACTGTGGAAATATAACAATGAAATACTCCTATATATAACTAATGCAAGATATTTTTTAATAATAAAGGGGCTTTAGCTGGGTGTGGTGGCTCATGCCTGTAATCCTAGCTACTCGGGAGGCTGAATCTGAGGATCAAAGTTCAAAACCAGCCCTGGCACAAAATGACCTGAAACTCTTATCTCCAATTAACCTCTAGAAAATGGGAAATGGGGTTCAGCTCAAGGGTAGGGCAGTAGCCTTGAGCTGAAGAGCCCAGGGACACTGCCCAGGCCCGGGGATAGGGTGCTGGCCTTGAGCTGAAGAGCTGAGGGGCAGTGTCCAGACTGAGTTTAAGCCCTATGACCCACAAAAAACTAAAATAAAAATAAATAAATACATAAATAAAGGGGCTTCGCCAGGGCGCAGTGGCTCATGCCTGTAATCCTAGATACTTAGGAGGCTGAGATCTGAGGATCCAGGTTCAAAGCCAGCCCAAGCACTAAAGAATGAGATTCTTATCTACAATTAATCACTAGAAAAAGTGAAGTGACGCTGTGGCTCAAGGGTAGGATGGTAGCCTTGAGCTGAAGAGTTCAGGGACAATACCCAGACCCTGAGTTCAAGCTTCATGACCCACAAATATAAATAAATAAATGAATGAATGAATGGGCTTCAGAAGTAGATTCACTGCCTAGCAATCTAGAGACCCTGAGGTCAAGCCCCAGCACCAAAATTGAAAATCAGTATGAGGACTAAAACCAACTCATTTTACTGTGTGATATTTTATCTTTGATATTTCACAGAAGATTGGGGACATACCTCAGTGGTGGAGCACTCCACAGAATGCACAAGACCTGGGTTCCATCTCCAAAAATGCAAACAGCAAAACAAAACAAAGCCACACAAAACAAACAAAGATACACACAGTAATGAGTGACTGGGTTCATAGAAATCACTGGGAAAACCTGGAAGATATACTTGAACTCCCTTCCTTAGGTGAAAAGAATATATGTCAGCTCTACCTTCTGGACACCTCCATTGCCTTTCTTTATAAAAGGCACACTTGTAGCCACCAGGTTGTACTTTGCTGAAAGAAGTCTCTCATTTGGCTACACACCACTCTATGAGCTGAATTTATAGACAAAGGAATCCTCAGATGCCAGAGCTGTTGTGTGGGCAGAAAGGCCCTACTCTGCCGGGATCTTGGCAGAACATCCACACCCAGTCTACCACTAGGCTGCTGTACAAGAGGGAGGAGTGAAACTGGCAGGTGGCCATATGGGTCCTGACATGTCTTTCTCTCCCCACTCAGTTTTAGAAATCAAGCTCTGTTTCCCCAGTGACATTCCTTTATCCTCTTGAAAATGACTTTTTTACCAGTGGACAGTTGAACAGAAAGCAAGGGTACAACTAATTCCCATGTGATTAGGAATGAACAGTACATACTCAAGTTTTGCAGTGTTATCCTTTCTGGGTCTCTTCATTAAAATCTTAGGTATTTGTCCATTGTCATCTGAAAGTATAATAAGAAAATTAGTATCATCAATCAAAGTTAATTCCATCGATCAAGAGAAAAGTAAGCTCAGGAGGAGTCCCCCCAGGACATCCATTCAAGGGAATCACTGAAACACCAGTATAGTGAGCTGGGTAAGCTGGGGAACTGATGACTATGTCCTTAAAGGCTAGGCTATGTGGGCTACTCAAACACACAGGGGTATAAGGAGTGGGATGATATAACTCATACCCTAGGCAGTACCTTCACTTCTACCTTCATCTCCACTCACATTGCCACTAAATACCAGAGGATTCAGAAGCAAGAATAACTGTCACTCCATTCTTTACTTGAGGAATGAATTGAACATCTGTTACATGCTAATCATGAATCTAGAACCTAAGAAAGACTTTAGCCTCACTTAAGATGAAAAAGATTCCTCCTGTGGGGGAAAAAAAACTACTGAAAGCCAGGCATGGTGGCTCACTGAGATCTGAGGACTGTGGATCAAAGCCAGCCCGGGCACTAAAGTCCATGAAACTCTTATCTCCAATTAACCACTACAAGACTGGAAGTGGCGCTGTGGCTCAAGGGGTAGGGCGGTAGCCTTGAGCTGAAGAGCTCAGGAACAACGCCCAGTCCCAGAGTTCACACACACACACACACACACACACACACACACACACACACACACACACACACTACTGGGAGAATAGACTCGGGATCATTAGTCAACACTGAAGAGATTTTTTTGAAAGAACGCAGGGCCAGGTATGTGGCCTAGTGGTAGCATGCTCATCTAGCATGCACTAAGCCCTGGGTTCAATTCACCAGAACCACATACATAGAAAAAGCCAGAATTTGCTCTATGGCTCAAGTGGCAATATGCTAGCCTTAAGCAAGAAGTGTCCAAGGACAGAGTCCAGGCCTTGAGTTCAAGCTCCAGGACTGGCTAAAAAATTGAGAGTTTGGCCTCGTGGTAGAGTGCTTGCCTAACATGCATGAAGACCCAGGTTCAATTCCTTGGTACCACATACATACAAAAAAAGCCAGAAGTGGTGCTGAGGCTCAAGTGTTAGAGCTCTAACCTTGAGGAAGTCCAAGGAAAGTGCTCAGACCCTGAGCTCATGCCTGGGACTAGCAAAAAAAATTGGAACCCAGGAGGGGGGACCAGTTGTAACTTAGTTTCATAGAGAATCTGACAATATCCTGAGGTCTTAGAAAAAAATGGGATAAAATTCAATCCCAGGAGGAAGGAAAGAATGAAGGAAGGAAGGAAGGAAGGAAGGAAGGAAGGAAGGAAGGAAGGAAGGAAGGAAGGAAGGAAGGGAGGGAGGAAGGGAGGGAGGGAGAGAGGGAGGGAGGGAAAGGGGAGGGGAAGAAAAGGAGATGGGAGATAAAGGCAGAAAGGAGAAAAGGATGAAACAATGGAAGAATGAAGGCAGAAAGAGGGAAAGGAGGAGTAGAAGGAAACAGAAAAAAAATAGAACCCTCTTAGAAAAAAAAGAACAAGAGTGAAATTGCTGCAGGGAAGTAGAAGAAAAAATAAGAAATACCAAAGCATGAATATGTGTATGAATATCTTAGAGGTAGATAGCTTGCATGTATAATGGAACAGAATGAAACCTGTTAAAATTGTTTTAGGAAATGAAGAAAAAGATAAAGCAGAGTGATAGATGAGATTGATTAGAATACATTGTATACTAAAAATATGTGCTAATAAAACAATATTTAAAGTATTAAAAAAGGGAAACACATAGATATTTCCATATTTCTACAAAGATTATTTCCATGGTAGCCAAATCTAAATATTATTGCCATATTGCTGTAAAAGTTCAGAGTTTATAGGGAGGACAGGTAGGCTTGAGCATTAGCACAGGGAAATCAATCAAACAAGTCATAGCAGATACACATGGCCACATTCTCTGAGACAATCATACTTGGCGGCAGGTGTCAAACACCTGTCTTTTTCCTTGTTTGCTCCACTTCACACATAGAAATTTTATCAGCTAACAACTTTTCACCAGTTATATCTAAGCAAGCCTCAGGATCATTTGGTGATTGACCAAGGTTTTCACCAAGATACTGTTTCTCAATGTTATTATCAGATGAATCATATTGGGAGACAGCAAATCCACCCACCTTACTTTTATTTAAGAAAACCTGACACTGGGCCGGGAGTTTGGCGTAGTGGTTAAGAGTGCTTGCCTAGCATGCACGAAGACCTGGGTTCAATTCCTTGGTACCACATACATAGAAAAAGCTGGAAGGGGTGCTGTGGCTCAAGTGGCAGAGTGCTAGCCTTGAGTAAAGCCCAAGGACAGTGCTCAGGCCGTGAGTTCAAGCCCCACAACTAGCAAAAAAAAAGAAAGAAAACCTGACACTGACAATTATATTAGCTTATTAGTGTACAAATTGTTATGGTCATCGTCACTAACTTGAAGGCTTCTGAATGAATGGCTCTGCCACAGGGTCAGACAACACTTTGAAAATCTCATCTGAAACTCCAGATCGAATCATTTACAAATTGTTCCCTCTGCTTCTCCTTAAACCCATCATATTACTGAGGATAAATGGAACAATCTGGGCAAAATGACATTTAAAATCACAGTTAGGGCTGGGAATGTGGCTAACATACATGAAGCCCTGGGTTTGACTCCTCAGTACCACACACATAGAAAAAGCCGAAAGTGGTGCTTTGGCTCACGTGATAGAGTGCTAGCTCAGAGCAAAAAAAGCAACTCAAAGGCAGTGCACAGGCTCTGAGTTCAAGCCCCAGGACTGGCAAAAAATTCACAGTTAAGCCAGGTACCAGTGGTTCATGCCTGTAATCCTAGCTACACAGGCTGAGATATGGGAATTGCCAGCCCAGGTAAGAAAGGCGGTAAGAAAGACTCTTATCTCCAATAGACTACCAAAAAAGCTGAAAGCGGAACTATGGTTCAGGAAGTACAGCATTAACCCTGGGCAAAAGAAGTTCAGGGACAGTGCCTATCCAAGAGTTCAAGCCCCAAGACTAGCACAAAAAAAAAATCGGTAATCTTCTTTCCTTTATGCATTTTTTCCCTATCTGTCTCCTTTATTACTCTGATTTTGCTAAGAGTACAGACAAATAAAAGAGCACTCAAATTGCAGTGGCAGACCATTTTCTCTAAAGAGCACAATGTACTAGCTTAATTTTCTCAAAGAGGAGTCTGTATGCCTGGCTATATTCACATAGCAAAATAAGAGAAAGTGGATGTTTCTTTTGCATAAAGCTAAATTTCTTTTTTTTTTTTTGCCTGTCCTGGTGCTTGAACTCAGGACCTGAGCACTGTCCTTGGGCTTTTTTAAGGTTAGATCTCTATCACTTAAGCCACAGCACCACATCTAGCCTTCTCTGTGTATGTGGTACCGAGGAATCAAACCCGTCTTCTTGCATGCTAGGCAAATACTCTACCACTAGGTCAAACTTCCAGCTCTAAGCTAAATTTCTGTTACAGAGGAGACTGTGATTATGTGATTGTGACTATGTGCTGGCTTAATTTCTGGTACGCCCTAGTTTATGTAACTATACAGGTATTAAATGATAGCTAGCTCTCTTGAAACCATAGCTCACAATTCTCTAGCAAGTTGGAAAGAAGATGGGACCAAGCCTTACTCCATTTTTCTTTGGTGATTCCCACATATACAGAAGAGGAAAAGAAGGAGTTGGAGGTATGGCTCAGATGGTAGAGCATTAGTCATTAAGACAAAGTATCAGGTACCCAAGTAAAAGTCCTAGTCTCAGACCAAAAAATGTGTGGGGAGAAAATGAAGATACAGCAGAACAGCTCCTAGATCCTCAGTCTCAGCTCTTTACTTTTTTCCTTTGCTTTTTGCTAGAGCCCTGGACAAGTAAGAAGTCTTCTGTGGGGGACCCTCAAAATTTAATTAGTATGAACAGTTGTTGCTGTGATAGGAAGTGAATCTGCAGATGTAAGAACCCAGACATTCATATTCCACACATGCAGAGAAAAAATGGTAGCACTGGTTACCAAGGAATTATAAATCCCAACTTTCTCTGCTATGATTTGAAACTGCTAGTAAGGTTTCAAAGCTTACCTACTACTCTAAGAGAGAAATATACTTGCCTCCAGTGCTTATAGTGCATATCATATATTCGTTGGTCATGTGGACATTTTCATCATCACTTTCTGAGTCCATGTTCATATTCCTAAGCAATAAAATACAAAAAGAAAATAAATAGAACTCTAAACATCTATTCTCTTCATGATATTTTCTCGAGTAATTAACTTCTTGCCAATATTTGGTCTTTTCCCCAAGGTTAATTCGTTTTCCTTCTTGGAATTATTCAGGTTTTCCATTATTCCTCATTTTCCATCTTCTTATGAATCTTTACCTTTTTTGCACATACTTTCTAAAGGAGATACCTTTCTTCTGTGTTTAGTAAAAAATGTACACTCTCTCAGTTTATTATCCTAGCAGTACTAGGGGAATAACAGATCAGGGAAAAGTCTATTTGATTCTCCTCCTCCTCATCAACTTAGAGATGCAGTTATAGGACAAAGATGGAAAGTAACAGTTGAAAGTCTACCTTATAGCACATAGGATTTTTTTTCAGCACCACTCTTCAGTCAGAAGCCCACACCTAATTCTGACGGCAAGGTTTCATACATAAATCACAAATTCCTCTGCCAGGATTCACACACAGAAATGTCCTTGTATCACTCAGCTATAGAAAATAAGCTGTTTCCTCAATGATATTCCTTTATTCCCCTGAAGATGCCACCTGTACCCAGTGGACTGAATAGAGAACACGTGTGCAACCAATGCCCATGGGATTAGAAATGAACAGTACATACTCAGTATCAATTTTTTCAACTTCATCATAGCTCGATTTCTTCTTTGAACGCTTAGGATTCTGAGTCTGTGCTTCACCAGCTGAAAGGATCATAAGAAAATTAGTACCATCAATCAACTAAGAGAAAAGCAAGCCAAGAAGAACTCCCACGGTCAAGCACAGCACATTTGTCTATTTAAAAAGCTATAGATGTAGATTACATACACTACCTTTCTGGGTGACTGTCTAGAGAATCACTGACACCAGTGAAGTGAGCCAGGTTGCCCTGTCACAGGAATTAAGAACTATGTCTTTAGAGGCTAAGCTTTAAATATGTCACATGCTAATCATGAAGCTAGACTGAGAAAGGCTTTGATTAAATGAAGATCACCTTTGTGAAGAAGAAGCTACTGAGAACAGACTCCGTATCATGATTCAACACTGGGATCATAATTGATGCATCTGAAGAGACTTTGCAAGATTCAAAACGCAGGAGGAAGTTGTCACTCTAACTATGGCTTCATAAAGGAGCTAACAATGAATATAATGGGATCTTGACTTCTATCCTCAGTAACTCAATCCCCCTCCCCCCTCTCTCTGTCTCTCTCCCAGAGGAAGCAGAGAGAATAAGGCAAAACGAGGAGGGAATAAGAGAGAAAACATTAGGGGAATACATAATGAGTGAATATGCTCAGAATAAAAGATTCAGGAAGAAATCCCTCCAGGGGAGTAAAACAGCAAAAACTTAGAGCTGAACTATAGGAAAGAATGCAAGAGTATGCGTCCCAATTTTCTTTTTTTTGTGTGCCAGTCCAAGATTTTGAATTCATGGCCCTGATACTGTCCTTGAACTTCTTTTATCAAGGCTAGCACTCTACCACTCTAGCCACAGTACCACTTCTGGCTTTTTCTGTTTATGTGATATTGAGGAATCGAACCCAGGACTTCATGCATGCTAGGCAAGCACTCTAGCACTAAGCTACATTCACAGCCCATGTATCCAAAATTTCTACAGCCACTTTTTACTGGAGTGAATTCATCTAACTTCTGCTAGGAAGTTGCTAAAATAGTTCAGGAGTCTGCAGAATAGGCAGTTGGACCACAAATACATCAAGCAAATAAAGCACAGCAAATACACTTGGGCCAATAGCCATATTCTCCAAAAAGACTTACTTCACTCGGCAGGAGTCATGCTTGTATCTTTTAGGGTTTTTTCCTTCTTTTTCCTTGTGCTCTTCAACACACACAGTGTCTTCTATCTCAATTGGATATTTCACATTTGTAATTCTAGGTTAACCTCAGGATCATTTGGTGATTGGCTAAGATTTTCACCAAGATCCTATCAGATGAATTGTACTGGAAGACAACAAACTCATCTTCCTCACTTTTACTTGAGGAAACTTGGTCCTAATCATGGAAATTCCCTTTCATTATTTCAGGAGTACACAAATTGTGTTATGGTCGTAATCAGTACTGATCAGAGACTCCTGGGAAACTAGCTTGACCACAGGGTCAAAAGATGCTAGTTACTCTTCCAAAACCTCTTCTGAAACTCCAGACATAATCATTTGTAAATATGCTCCCTGTACCACCTCCTTAATACACAACATTACAGAGGATAAATTCAACAAGCTGGACAATGTGACATTAAATTTAAGCATCTTGCTTACTTCATGCTGTTTTCTCTATCATTATTTTTTTTGTGGGTCATGGGGCTTGAACTCAGCCTGGGTGCTGTCCCTCCAGCTCAAGGCTACCTCCCTACCCTTGAGCCAAGCCCCACTTCCTGTTTTCTAGAGGTTAACTGGAGATAGGAGTCTCTGGTCCTTTTGTGCCTAGGTTGGCTTTGAACCTTGATCCTCAGATCTCAGCCTCCTGAATAGCTAGGATTACAGGCATAAGCCACCCTGCCTGGCTGACATTATTATTATTATTATTATTATTATTATTATTATTATTATTTTACTGAGAACAATGACAGATAAAAGAGCAATAAAAATCAGTCACAGGTCACTTTCTTGAAATACCATGATATACTTGTTCAATGTTTCTCAAATAGGAGTTTGTATGCTTGGGTATATTTACCATTTTGTAGCAAAATAAGACAATGTAGAGTTTCTTTTGCACTAAGTTTAATTACTATAATTTAGAAAATACTGATGCCAGAGGTAGCTCCCACCTGTAATCTTAGCTAGCTACTGAGGAGGCTGAGATCTGAGGATCAAGGTTCAAAGGGATCCTGGGCACAAAAGGACCAGAGATTCTCTCTGCACTATTCATAATAGCCAGGTGACAGAAACAATCCAGATGCCCTACTGCAGATGAATGGTTACAAAAATTGTGTGTAATACACACACACACACACACACACACACACACACACACAATGGAATTCTAAATAGCCAACAGACAAGATAAAATAATGGCATTTGCAGGGAAGTGAATCTAGAGCGAATCATGTTGAGTGAGACAAGTCAAGATCAAAGGAACAAAAGGTACATGGTATTCTTAATATGTGGCTATCACATCCAAACAGTACAAGAACAAGGACTCAATATTTGTGTACCCAATGCTATGGACATGGGGGTCCTGGAAATACATTAAACACAACTACATAGACATAAAAATTTATGACTCTATAGACATAATGTTTTATTACATAGATTAATATGCATCTATGACATACAAACCCTCAGCCTAATTTTAATTATGTTCTAAAATCTAAGTGCCAGTGATTATATATAGAGATTCCCTTCTTGAATACTTACTTGTTAAATATGTCATTTAAAATATGATATAAAAATCAATGTTAAAAATTCTTTAAAAAACGGGGCACCTGAGACTCTTATCTCCAATTAACCTCTAGAAAATGGGAAGTGGAGCTTGGCTCAAGGGTAGGGTGGTGGCCTTGAGATGAAGAGCTCGGTACAACACCCAGTCCCAGGGGTAGAGTGGTAGCCTTGAGCTGTAGAGCTCAGAGACAGCACCCAGGCCAAGTTCAAGCCCTGTGACACACACACACACACAAAAAGAAAATACTGTTATGTATTTGTCATTATATGTTGGCTAAATTTTGGGTGCTCCTTAATTTATGTAACTAGGAGAGTAATGGTCCTAATAGATGAAAGAGATACCCTATAGATTGGAAGAAAAACTACTAGTTAATATACAACAGTGGCCTAATATTCAGAATATACAAAGGACTCTAGAAACTAACCCCCCTCCAAAATCAATAACCCAATTAATTAATTAATGGGAAAAGGAGCCTAAATAGAGACTTCTCAGAAAAAAAGCAAGAATAAGCAATAAACATCAATGAACAAAGATGTTCAACATCTCTGGCCATAAAGTAAATGTAAATATAAATAATATTGAACTGGGTGCAAGTGGCACAAGCCTATATATAAGTCTAGCTATTCAGGAGGCTAAGTTCTAAGGATGGCAATTCAAAGTCAGATTGGGCAGAAAAGTCTGTGAGTCTTTTAACAGTAGCCTTGAGTAAAAGAACAGTGACCAAGCCCTAGGTTCAAGTCCCAGGACTGACACAAAGAAAAAATTGGGATCCTATCTCATCCCAATAAGAGCAGCCAACATCAAACTAGAACAATAAGAAATAATGGTGGGGATCGGGAAGATCCTATAACACTGTTGTTGGGAATGTAACCTGCTACAACCACTCTGAAATGTGGTTTGTAGTTTCCTCAAAAACAAAAACATGCTGGGTGCTGTGGCTCACACCTATAATCCTAGCTACTCAGGAGGCTGAGATCTGAGGATCCGGTTCAAAGCCAGCCAGGGCACTAAAATCCATGAGACTCTTATCTCCAATTAACCACCAGAAAACCGGAAATGGCACGCTGTGGCTCAAGGGGCTGGGTGGTAGCCCTGAGCTGAAATGCTCAGGAATAATGGACAATGCCCAGGCTCAGAGTTCAAGTCCCACAGCTGACCAAAACAAAAAACAACAACAAAAAAAAATTCCACATACACAACTACTATATGAGCCAGCAATATCATGTTTGGGCATCTACTCAGAGCATTACAAGTCAGTATAGAATAAAGACACTTATACATCCATGTTCCTTGCTGTATTATTCACAATAGCCAAGTTATGGAAACAGCCCAGATCTCCTACAATAGATACAAAGATCAAGAACATGTAGTATATGTATACAGTGGAATTTTGTTATTCTATCAGAAAGAATTATGTTATTTGTAAGGAAATAGATGGACCTAGAAAAAATTATGTTAAGTGAAATCATTCAGGCTCAGAGAGATAAATGGCACATATTTTCTCTCATATGTAGAAACCAGATCTAAAATACAAATATACATGATAATGTATACAGGGATATATATAGGGATACAAATAAATAGAGGGAAGGATGAGCAAATGCAGTCATTATACTCAATGTACATTTCATAAAAATTAAACTACATAACTTGTAGGTAGATATGGGAGAGGAAATGAGGGAGAATGATGGAAAGGTTGACATTGATCAAGATGCATTGTATTCATAACCTGACTTTCAAAACCGTAAGTTCTTCTGACAAGCACTTAATAATAAATATGTTTTCTTAAAAAAATGGTAGCTGGGCACTAGTGGCTCATGCCTAGCGACTCAGGAGGCTGAGATCTGAGAATTGCAGTTCAAAACCAGCCTAGGAAGGAAAGTCCATGAAACTCTTATCTCCAATATACTACTCAGAAAAACCAAGAAGTGGTAGAATGTTAGGTATGAGCAAAAGAAGCTCAGGGACAGTGCCCAAGCCCTGAGTTCAAACCCGAGAACTGGCACAAAAAAAATAAAATAAAAAATAGATGGGGCCCAGAGTTTGGCCTAGTAGCAGAATGCTTGCCTAGCATGCACAAAGACTCAGATTTGATTCCCCAGTACCACATACATAGAAAAAACCAGAAGTGGTGCTGTGGCTCAAGTGGTAGAGCTCTAGCCTTGAGAATTCCCAAGGACAGTGCTCAGGCCCTAAGTTCAAGCCCCAGGACTGGCAAAAGAAAATAGATGGTACCTGGAACAGCTATAAACTTAGCTCATAAGTTTCTAGCAAGGTGAAAGAAGGTAGGGCCCAGGCCTTACCTGTTTCTTTTCGTGTGATTCCCACATGTAAACGGGAAAAGAGAAGCTGAGAGTGCAAAAGCGCCGCTCCCACGTTCTCAGTCACACTTCTTCAATTCTCCATTCTGCTTTTACCTTGGAGCCTTAGATAGGTAAAAAGTCTTTGGTGGGGGCAATACTCCAGTTCTAAGGCAGCATAAACAATTGCTGTTTTGGTAGGAAATGAATCTGGGGTGCTTAGAACCCAGTCACATCCATCTCCAGTACATATGAAAAAAGAAATGGTGCCACTGGCTACTAAGGGATTATAAACTCAATGTTCAGTTTTATGGATCATGAAAACTACTCTGCCAAAAGTTTCAGAGCTTATCTACTACTCAAAGGTAGAAGTATACTTGCCTTCTTTGCTTTGCTTGTTTATCTTAGTTTTCTTTGTTTTTTTCAAGAGTCCAACATCAGATTCAGCAATAATTTGCCTAATCAATGAAAAGAGAGGGTGAGGGAGATCAGAATACTTTCTTTTCTTTATGACAATTTCCATCTTTCCTAGAATGAACAAGGTAAGATGACCTCTTGCCAACAATGTCTTTTCCCCACAGTAACTCAATATCTTTCTTTAGAATTATTAAGATTTTCCATTGCTCCTGATTTTCCATCTTTCTATGTATCTTTCCCTTTTTCACACATCCTTTCAAATGGAAATAATCTGTTATTTGTTATGTATAAACGGGGCACTTTCTCGGTGTATTATTCTTTTATGTGTGTGGGGGGGTCATGGGGCTTGAACTCAGCCTGGGTGCTGTCCCTGAGCTCTTCAGCTCAAGGCTACTGCCCTACCCTTGAGCCAAACCCCACTTCCCCTTTCTAGAGGTTAATTGGAGATAAGAGTTGCCCAGAATGGTTTTGAACCTTGATCCTCAGCTATCAGCCTCCTGAGTATCAAGGATTACAGGCATGAGCCACTGTACCCAGCTTTGGTTCTCCTTATTATCATCATCTTAGAGATGCTGTTGTCTGACAAGGATGCAGAGTGACAATTGAGACAGTATGCCTTAAAGCACTGAGAGTTCTCCTTAGTACCATTTTGCAATCAGAAACCAATATTTCTCTAATGGCAGGGTGTTACACATAGTATATAAATGGTTCTGACTGGAGTCACAACCAGAAATAGGGTAAAATGACCAAGTACCCGATACTAGGGCCAAATCCCTGGCCCCACTAATTGAATCAGACTGAACTTTACCACTTTCTTATATTTTTAAGTCGTATATGACAACTATGACATACATTTTCCTTGTTTTTGGGGGGCAATACAAACATTTGAATTTGGGCCACGAACAATTGTCTGGCTTCAATCTATCCTCTGCATTTTATCTTTGTCAGTAGGTAGGACTACAGGTGTTAAGTCACCAGTGTCCAAATCACATTCCCATTCTCTCCACTCCTTTTCACTCACTTGCCCCTCAAATCACTTTCAGATATTCACATAGCTCTTCTATGAAAATCAAATGAATATTCAAGGATTGTCTACTAATCATGCATATATATTTCAGATATATATATATATATGATATATATGTATAGGCTATATGTATACACAACTATACACACAGACATTCATCATTCCATAAACATCATGGGTTTTTGTATGGGTCCAATTTCCTTCTTTGTAAATTCAGTGGGGAGAATTAAATTTGAGTCAGCAGGCACATGCTTCATGATGTCTGTTTTGTAAAGATACCTATTTGTCATTAGGTGTTTCAGTACTAGCCCTGCTAAAGGCTTATAAGTGTCATGTCCCAAACGGAATTCATTGCCTTTCTCCTGAAATCCACTCTTCTTACTGTATGCCTTCTACAAAAGCCATGAGAGTGTACTATAACATAAAAATTGATTCTGTTTAAATATTTATTCAACATCTACCTGGCACAGACTAGAACAAAACAAATTTTGTTTTCATTTTATTTTTTGAGACAGGGATTCTCCATGCAGCCAGGCTTACCAAATACTTGAAGTGTAATGTATCGGTCTACTAAGGGCTAAGATTACAGGTGGCACCATGTCTACTTAAAACTTGGATTGACACTTGGATTCTCCTATATCTGTCTACTAAGTGCTAGGATTACAGGTATGTGGCACTATGTCCACCTGAAAACTTAAGGCACTTTTATCCTAAACTAAAACTATATTTCAAACAAGACTTCTTAGGAGAATAAGAGTTCACTTAAAATGAGCTGGGAACCGGGGGCTCCCACCTGTAATCCTAGTTACTCAGGAGGCTGAGATCTGAGGATTATGGTTCAAAGACAGCCCGGGCAGGAAAGTTCATGAGACTCTTATATCCAATTAACCACCAGAAAACCGAAAGTAGCACTGTAGTTCAAGTGCTTGAGCACTAGCCTTGAGCTGAAGAGCTCAGGGACAGTGGCCAGACCCAGAGGTCAAGGCCCATGACCAACCAAAATAAATCAATAAACTAAATAAATAAATCTAGAAGGCCGTTTAGCTGCCTAAAAAACTCAAAATCCTGAGCTCAAATTCCAGTACAACCCCCATAAAAAGAACTCAAGTAACCAAGAACAATGCAAATATTTTACATCCTAGTAATAATATCTATATTACTGCACGTTTGTATAGATCTGTCACATTGTACACCTGAAAAGGGTAAATTTTGCCACATTGAAAATGTCCCTTTAACATATAATATAAAATATAATAGAACAATTTCAAAACAAAGGAAGTAAGAAGCCAATTAGAAGGAATCCTTGAGACTCTTGTTGCCAAATAACCACCAAACAGCTACAACTAAATGCATGGTAGCAACTATAAGAAAACCAAAGAAAATGCACAAAGACCCACTGGGTGCCAGTGGTTCACATATGTAATCCAAGCTACTCGGGATACTAAGATCTGAGAATTGTGGTTTGAATCCAGCCCAGGCAAGAAAGTCACAATTAACCACTAAAAAGCATAAAACAGAGCTGTGTTTCAAGTGGTAGAGCACTAACCTTGACCTTCAAAAGCATGAACAAAATTGATCATAAAAGAGAAAAGAAATGACCAATTAATATTTCCATACTTAAAAATTAAGGACTGAAATATAGAAAGCAATGTTGCCTATCATGAGATTTCAGATTTATTCAAGTACTTGTTTTGGTATCCCTATAGTTTATCACCTGGACAACAACCCTTAACCTCACTTTGGCCAGAATAGAGAATTCTTTAATAGGAATAGTACGCTGGCATCATGGGGTAGCCCTATAAACAATCACTCTTTGAAGTAGATGCAGAAGCATCAGAAGTTCAAAGCCAACCTAGTCTACTTAAGAAGAGTTTGACTGTGTGCAGTGGCTCAAGCTAAGATCTGAGGTTCGTAGTTCAAAGCCAGACCAGGCACTAAAGAACCTGAGACTCCTCTCCAATTAATCACCAGAAAACCAGAAGTGGTGTTATGGTTCAAGTGGTAAAGCTCCAGCCTTGAGCTGAAGAGCCCTGGACAGTGCCTAGGCCCAGAGTTCAAGCCCCATGACAGACAGAAAAAGAAAAAAAAGAGTTTGTATCAAAACAAGAGAAGTAGGAATCATACTAGGGAAGGCTGGAATTTGGTTATGGTCATAGCACAGAGACAGACAGACAGATACTGGGCTAAACAGAGCTTGATTTAATACAGGATATGCCATTTCAACTTGGCATCAATATAACCAAAGCACTGGAAGTGGCATTCAAACTGTCCACTTGTTTTTCCTGAGTCGAGAACAGAAGATATAGCTCACAAAGATAGTCATACTTACCCAACTGGTTCTTGCTTTGGGGCCACAGCTAAATAAGACGAAAAATACAGCATTAGAAAGCATAATAAATATAATACAATCTCCCCAAAATTATATCTCCTTGGACTGATTAAAACCTTTGATTCTAAATGCAGCAGTGGTACTCAATAGAAACTGTTGAAAATAAACTATACTATTTATGGGTGGGACATGAGAGAAAGAAAGAGCAAAACAAGGGGCGACATTGTCCTAAAAGGAACATACTCATTACCTGTCTTATGAAATGGTAACCCGTGTGTACATCACCTTTATAATATTTTTTAATCTTTTGGTTCTATTCCCCACAAGAGAAAAAAAAAGGAATTATATCTCGCACAAAGGATACACAAGAGACCCAAAAAGGTTTAAAAAAAGAAAAAAAAAAAAGAAACAAGCTAGAGGACAATGGATAAACCTAGCTATCCAGAAGGCTGAAAACATAAGAAGGAGGTAAGAAGCCAATTAGAAGGAATCCTTGAGATTCTTGTTGCCAAATAACCACCAAACAGCTATAACTAAATGCATGGTAGCAACTATAAGAAAACCAAAGATAATAGATAATGTGTGTGGTCTAGTGGTAGAGTGCTTGCCTAACGTGCACAAAGACCCAGGTTCAATTCCTCAGTACCATATACATAGAAAAGCCAGAGGTGATGCTGTGGCTCAAGTGGCATAGTGCTAGCCTTGAGGACTAAGGACAGTGCTCAGTCCCTCAGTTCAAGCCCCAAAACTGGCAAAAAAAAAGTGAGAAAGAGAGATAATGTGGAAACCTGAATTCAACACCAATACTGGTACAGAAAAAAATTGGAATGAATGAAAAATATATATATATATAATTTCAAGAAAATCACTGACTATAGGGACATAAACCACCAACCTAGAAACCACTGTAAGAGGGCAAACCTAGGATTGCCTTATAGAAAGCTTTTCAAAACTCATTTCAGACATCTACAAAGAAATGTCATTATGAGCATTGTAGTTTAAAGAAAACCCTACTTACAGGTTTCAAATTCATCACTGCTGCTTGAATCCACTGTAAGAAGATGCCTAAAAAAATAACATATTCTCTGTGAAATGAGTGCTACCAATGCTATAAACAAAACAATCAACTTTAAAATCTCAATAAATGTACAAGACATCAGTTTCTAAAATACAAAAAGTTCTAAATAAAACAGAATCAAATTATTCTGAACTATAATCTCTCAAGATGGAAAATAAGTGACCATGTAAAACTAGACTTTTACATTTTTTTATATACAGTACTGGGGATTGAACCCAGGGCATCATGCTTGATAGGAAAGTGCTTTACCACTAAACTATAACCCAGACCGTGATCTCTATTTTCCCCCATGCCAGCCAAATTGAGACTTTCTTTTCTCTACTTATCTAGATGCTGGGATTATAGGCATGTACCACCACACCCAAATGACTCAACATTTATTGAGTATCTTCTATATGCTAGGTACTATGGATACAAATAAAGAATAAAACTTCCAAGAATTTTAGTCTAGTAGTAAGGAGAAAAGTAAATAAAAGTTTGTCATGAGCTTATTCCAGAGTAAATGGAATCCAATACTGCACTTATTTCTGTCACACTGGGAATGGAAGCCAGGGCCTTTCTCATCTTAGTCAAGTACATGAACACATCCCTAGCCCCGACAAATTTCTTTTTTTTTTCAAGTGCCCCAAGGAAATTCTGATTCAGGGGGTTACAAGGCCACATCTTCTGAAACACTACTTGAGTTATTCAAATCTTCTTTTACCTTAAAACTGAGAACTTAAAATGTAATAGTCAAACATTGAATAGTAGATATGGATGGAATACTGTTTGCCTAGCATTCATTAATCCCTACGTTCTGTCCACAGCACTAGAAAGCAAAACAATACAAGACAAAATGACAGAGTAACAAGAAAACTCCATGTGAACAAGCAACAATACAAGTCTTCAAATAAATTATTCTTCCTGTAAACTGATTCATATATATACATATATATTACTAATAAATAAAAGCTTAAAATAAGTTTTAGTGTTATTTTAAGGGAGAAAATTACTTCAATGGATTCTGGATGAAAAGATGTGGTGATTGCTTTCATTTAATAATGTTTTTTGCCTAAATGATCGGTGGTATCAATTTTATACAGCAAAGAAAAAGGAATTGTCTAGGCTTTGGTGGCTCATGCCTGTAATCCTAGCTATTCAGGAGGCTTAGATCTGAGGACTGCAGTTCAAAGCTAGCCCGTGCACAAAAGTCCACAAGATCATCTTCAATTAACTACCAGAAAATCAGTAGTGCTGTGGCTCAAGAGGTAGAGTACTAGCCTTGCAGTGAAGAGTTCAGGGGCAGTGCCCACACCCAAGATTCAAGCCTCATGACCGATCAGAAAAAAAGGTGTATGTGTGTGTGTGTGTGAGGAAAAAAGAGAGGACTACAAGTAATTCATTTCACTAGAACATTTGAACTTTGAAAATTTACAGCAGATAGGGAACATAGCTCAATGGAAGACTACTTGTCAGCATACACAAGACACTGGGTCCCATCTCCATAACTGTAAACAGAAAACAAAACAATACAAAACAAACACAAAGTTAAACACAGAAATAAGAGTGTCTAGGTTCAAAGAAAACACTAAAAACCATCCTCCCTTCCTCCTTCCCTCTAATTCTAGCAGATGAAAAGAACAAATCATCTCCGCTTTCTGGACACTTCCACTGCATTTGTCTTGATATAGGGTAATTTTGTTGCCACTAGGCAGTACCCAGCTGAAAGAAGTCTCTTCTTTGGCAACACACCACTATATGAACTTACTTTAAAAACACAAGAAACCTCAGGGGCAAGAACTAGTATGCAGGGATCTTTTAGCAGAGCGCCCAGACCCAGGCCACCACTGGGCTCCAAAAAAAGGGGGAAGAGGTAAATTGGCAGGTGACTGATGGGTCTTTGCATATGCTATTTACTCAAATGTAAGAAATACAGTTGTTTCTATAATCGAGTCCTGTATCCCCTTAAAGATCCCTTCAGTATCCAGTGGAACAGACAACAAGTGTATACCAATCAATACCTAAGTAACTGAGTATGAATGATACATACCCCTTCTCCCATTTCCCACCAGGTTTCTTCTTAGAAGGCTTGTGTTTTTGTCTTCTGCCACCTGAAAGAATAATATCTGATTTGTAT
Source organism: Megascapheus bottae (assembly GCF_031878675.1). Classification (NCBI taxonomy): domain Eukaryota; kingdom Metazoa; phylum Chordata; class Mammalia; order Rodentia; family Geomyidae; genus Megascapheus; species Megascapheus bottae. The sequence goes on from NC_143547.1 coordinate 40,104,307, forward strand.
CCTGAAAAATTGGCATTATCCAGCAATTAGGAGAAAGGTAAAACTAAACAAAGCCACAGTCAAACACAGTAAAATACACGAGTAACATCTATTAGCAAAACTATATACAAAGGTTGCATATTTGCTGCCTTCTGAGTGACTTTGTCTAGCTGGATAAGACCATCATAGAAACTGAGGACTATATCCTTAGAGGCTAGGTTATGTGGGCCACGGAGGCACACAGGGGAATAGGAATAAAATGGCTCATATCCACAAAAGCAGACTTCAATTCATCTGCAAACCTAACCTTTCTACCTTCTTCATTCACACTGCTAGTAATTCTACCAGCAGCTTAGGAACTAAGAGTTTCTGTTACTCATTCCTTAAACACGAGTCGCATGCCAATCATGAAGCTACAGCATGAGAGAAAAGAAGATTAAAATGGAGAAGATTCCTCCTGTGAAAAAGCTACTGGAAGAATTGGCTCTGAATAACACTGTGATCACGACTATTGTATCTGAAAAGTCTTAAAGAGGTTGGTAACCTTTTATATTCATAGGAACTACCATCATAGTATGGCCAGATCTTAGGAAAATGTAAAAAGGTTCAATCTCCAGTGCAAGAGAAAGGAAAAATGAAAGGAAAGGAGGGAGATTGAAGGAAACGGATGAATAAAGATAGATGGATAGGGGGGCCGAGAGTTTGGCCTAGTGGTAGCGTGCTTGCCTAGCATGCACGAAGACCTGGGTTCAGTTCCTCAGTACCACATACATAGCAAAAAGCCAGAAGTGGTGCTGTGGCTCAAGTGGTAGAGCCCTAGCCTTGAAAAAATTCAGGGACAGTGCTCAGGCCCTGAGCCCAAGCCCAGGACTGGCAAAAAAAAAAAGATAGATGGATAGGGAGAAGGAAACAAAGGAAGGGGGAGGTTAAGTGAAAGGGGAAGGGAGGGAAATGAAAAGGAAAGAAAGAAACAGAAGAGACGGGGAGGAGAGAGGGAAGGAAAGGGGAGCAGAGGGGCAGGGAGAGAGAATGAAATGGAAGAGGGTAGGAGGGAAGAAAGGAGGAGAAGGAAAAAGGGAGAAGGGAAGTGAGGATGAGAGTTGATAGGGTAGGAGGGAGGAAAGGCAACAATGGAAGGCAGAGGACAGGAGAGAAGATGAAAACCCAGAATGGAATTCCTTGAAGACAAAAATGACAAGGAAAAAATATTCCAATGAGTAGAAGAATACTCAGAAAGATGAGTACAAGACATTTGGTATGCCTCTCACATTTTAAGAAAGATCCTTTCCACTGGGGTGGCCAAATCTAAATGCTGCTAGGAGATTGGGGCTGGCAGACCACAAGTACAGACCACAGCCTGACCACAAATACATCAAACAAATAAAGCACATTAGACTTACTTGGCCAGATATCCCCATTCCCAGGGACACAGATTCGGCATACCTGACTTTACAGGCGGCACACTTAAATGTTTGGTTTTTTCCTTCTTTTTCTTTGGTTGTTCCACTTCACGCACAGGGACAACAGATTCAACTTTTTTACCTGTAAATTGTAGGTTAGCCTTAGGATCATTTGAGGATTGGTCAACTTTCACCAAGATCCTATTTCTTGATCTTATAAATTGAACTGAGCTGGGAGACAGTAAATCCATCCTCATATTTATTTGGCCCTGATTGTGGAAATCCCCTTCTATTTAGCTCAGAGATCTATAAATTGCTGTCATCACCAATCTCTGTTGGAAGAGCCTAGGTGACTAGCTATATAAATAGTTTCCGTTTACCCCACATTATACGCTAAGTATCACATTATTAAGCACAACTTAAAATAAGTGGACACTGTGAACTTAAACACAACAATTTAGAGTCTTGGTTATTTTATTTTGTTTTGTATTCTGTAGTAACAGATATAAAAGAGCAATCAAAGAGCAGTGGCAAATCACTTACTCTACATAGAATAATACATTTACTCAATGTTTCTCAGATAAGAGTTTGTACACATGGATATATTCAATACTCCATAGCAAACTGATAGAACGTAGAAGGGTCTTTTGCATCAATTTAAATTTCTATAATTGAGGAGTTTCTTTTCCTCAAGTTAAAATTCTATGAAATTTCTATATAACTCTATAACTTCTATGTAATCCTAAAATTTCTATATAATTTCCATAAAACTGAAAACTATAACTGACTTTATGTGATTTGTGATTTTCTGGATAAACTTCTCGTATTCTTTAGCTTATGTAATTAGGTAGGTATTTGATAATAGTTAGCACTGTTGAAACCTTAGCTTACAAGAATGGTGGAAAGGTGGAAGTCTAGTAAGGTGGAAAGAAGGTGGGCCTGGGTTACTACTTTCTTGTTCAAGTGATTCCTGTATGTAAAGAATAGATGAGAGTTCGGGCTGGAAGTCTGGCCTAGTGGTAGAGTGCTTGCCTAGCATGCGTGAATACCTGGATTTGATTCCTCTGTAACAAATACATAGAAAAAGCCAGAAGTGGTGCTGTAGCTCAAGTGGTAGAGTACTAGCCTTGAGGAAAAAAAATCCCAAAGACAGTGCTCGGGTCCTGAGCTCAAGCCCAGGACTGGCAAAAAAAAATAGGTGAGAGAGAAGGTAAGGTAACAGTTCAGCAACCCTGGATTCTGACTCTCAGCACTTCTGTTCGGGGTGAAAGTATAAGCAGGTAAAAGTCTAAGGGGGATACTTTAGGTGTAAGGCAGCATAAAAAGTTGCTGCTGTGCAGGAAAGGGATGTATAGGGAGAAAGCAGCCAGTCACTTTCACATCCAGCATACATGGAAAAAGAAATGGTAGCACTAACTACTAAATACTAAAAGATTATAATCCCAAAGTTTAGCAACTTCTACCATGAAACTGCTGGATGATAAAGCAATAAAGCTTCAGAATTCACAAACTTTCTACAGGAGAAGTATACTTGCCTTTTTTGGCACTTTTCTTACATATTTTAGGTTTCTTTTTCTTCAGAAAGATGTCATCATCAGATTCTGAGTCAGTAAAGATATGCCTAAACATGAAACATGAAAAAAGGGCAGGAGAAAGATTTGAATATAACATTCTTCTCTGTGACATTTTCCACCTTTTCTAGAATGAACAAGATAAGATGGCCCTGTGCTAATATTTGGTCTTTTCCCCATAGTAACACAGTTTCCTTTGGAACTATTCAGAATTTCTGTTACTCTTGATTTTCCATCTTTCTATGCATCTTTCCCTGTGTCTCATATTGTTTCAAAAGGAGATGCCTATCATGTGCTATGTATAAACTGGGCATTCTCTCAGTATAGTATCCTAACAATACTGGGAAGACAAGGCCAGAGATATGTCTATTTGGTTCCCTTTCTTATTATCAACTTAAAGTGCAATAGTCTGGCAAAGACAGAGAGCAAGAGTTGACACTGTCTGTCTTAGAAAATGTAGGTTTCATCGTAGCACCACTCTACAGTCAGAAGTCAGCAGCAAATTATGGTAGCAGGATGTCACACATAGCATATAACAGTTCCACCAGGAGTCACACACAGCAATTGCCCTTGCACTACAGCAAGGTTAAATTGTTCCAGCACCTCTTGGGGTCCTTTGCTAGCATTTTTTAGTCCAGGAGGCTAAAGTTCATCACCTTCTAATATTTATTTTCTAAGCATTGCATGATAGATGTGATATATATTATTTAGTTGGGGGACAGTACTAAGATTTCAGCTTGGCCTCACACTTGCTTGGCTTCTTAACATGGCTAAACCACTATGACTTGACCAGTAACTCTGACCCTACTGTTTGATGAATATTTTGAAGATAATGTCTTCCTAACTATTCTGTTTAGGCTGCCCCAAATTCACTATCCCCTGGATCCCACCCTTTTAATTAGGATTATACAACTTAGCATTATAAGTAGTCAGTGACAAACCCGTATCCCTGTTTTATGTACTGTTTCCTAAGTTCCCCAACTCACCTCCAGGATTTTTTCAAAGCCTTCTATGTCAAGCCAATCAACAATTAAGGATTGTACTGCTAATCATAGATGTGTACATATTTGTAGTACTTATATGTGCACTTATATGTGCATGTATGTATACATACACACATGCGTGCATACATACAAACACATATGCCTATATGGCGAATCTGTGGAAGTGATATTTTTAAGTTAGCAAGCAGAAGTTTGATGATGTCTGTCTTGCACAAGTAGGCATCCATCCTCACTAAGCTTATCCTGGGCTCTACTGGTCCTTAGATGTCTCAATATCAACCATGCCTTCAGGCCTCTGAATGTTATATCTCAAACAATTCATTATCCTCCCCCTGAAGTCCATTCTTACAGTATGTCTTATAAAGAAGCCATTATGGTTCTGGATCAGAACATGTGGGAAATCTTGGCAAGCTCATCAAGCATGATTTTATTTAAATATTTGTGCAACATCTATCCGACACAAACTGGAAGAAACAAACTTTTTTAAAACAGGGTCTTCCTGTGTAGCTGAGACAGACAATATACTTCAGATTTTCCCACCTCTGACTCCTGAGTACTGGCCATATGGCCACATCTAGCACAACCATATGGCTAGGCACCTCATTGGGAAAATGCAATTTTACTCTTATCTAGAATATCAAGTTGTTACCTACTTACCCAATCAGTGGTGGCTTTGGGATTGCAGCTAAATTAGATGGGGGGGGAGAAATCCACAGCATTAGAGAGAATATTAAGCATAATACAATCACTCTAAAATCACTATCTATAAATTAAACCTTTATAAAAGTCACATCTCCTTGGGCTAAGTAAGGGTGGGCCTCTAAGTAAGCTTAAAGACTTCGGTTCAACCCCCAGAAACTAAAAAGAAAATTAAGAAAAGTATTAATTAGTCAGTGAGAAAGGAGGCTCACACCTGTCATCCTAGCTACTCAGGAGGCTGAGATCTGAGGATCTCCATTCAAAGCCAGCCAGGGCACTGAAGAATGTGAGACTCTTATCTCCAACTAACCACTAGAAAACTGGGAAGTGGTGCTGTGGCTCAAGGGGCAGGGCAGTAGCCTTGAGCTGAAGAACTCAGGAACAACACCCAGGCTCAGAGTTCAAGCTCCATCACTGACAAAATTTTTTTTAAAAAAAGGGTTTATATCTCCATTGTAGGAATAAAAGATACATAGCACATACAACAACAGAAAACCCAGGAGGTAAACAAACACACACACACACACACACACACACACACACACACACACACACACACTAGAAAAATCAAGCTACAGGACTGTAGCTCAGAGAATGGAGATAGGAAGCTAAGCACACAAGAAGGAGGAATCTTTGAGACTCATCTCCAACTAAGCAGCAAAAAGCTGGAACAGGTGTTGTGGTTCAAGTTGAAAGGTATCAAGTATGGTGGTTCATGCTTGTAATCCTAGCTATCCAGGAGGCTGAGATCTAAGGATCTCAGTTGAAAGCCAGTCTGGACAAGAAAGTCTGAGACTCATCTCCACTAACTACAAAAAAAGCCAGAATTGGAGCTGTGGCTCAACTGGTAGAACACTAGCCTCAAGTAAAAGAAGTTCAGGGAGCCAGGCACAGTGGCTCAGGCCTGTAATACTAGCTACTCAGGAGGCTGATATCTGAGGATCAGTGTTCAAAGCCAGCATGGGCACAAAAGAACCTAAGATTCTTATCTCCAATTAACCTCTAGAAAATAAGAAGTGGGGCTTGGCTCATGGGGAGGACAGTAGCCTTGAGCTGAAGTGCTCAGGGACAGCGCCCAGACTCAGTTCAAGCCCTATGACCCACCAAAAAAAAAAGTTCAGGGACAATGCCGAGACCCTGAGATCTAGCTGCAAGACAAATACATGCGTGTGCATGCGCACACATGCACACATGCATGCACACACACAAACACACACACAGAGATAAACAAGGAAAGGAATTTAGCCTAGTGGCAGAGTGCTTGCCTAGCATGCACAAAGCCCTGGGTTCAATTCCTTAGTACCACATACTTAGCAAAAGCCAGAAGTGGTGCTGTGGCTCAAGTAGTAGAAAGCTAGCCTTGAGAAAGCTTGAGGACAGTAAACATGGCCCTGACTTCAAGCCCCAGGATAGGAAATAAAAAAAGAAAGACACAAGCAGACTGCTGTGGCAAACGTCCACAATCCTAGCTACTCAGGAGATTGAGATCTGTGAATCTTGGTTCAAAGCTACCCCAGACACCAATGTCTCTTATCTCCAGTTAATCACTTGAAAATGGGGAGTGGGGCTAGGCAGTAGCCTTTAGTTGAGGAGATCAGGGACAGCACCCAGGCCCAGAGTTCAAACTCCATGATCAACAAAGGAGGAAGGGAAGGAGGAAGGGAGGGAGGAAGGGAAGGCAGGCAGGCACACACAGGGGGAGAGAGGGAGAGGGAGAGAGAGGGGGAGAGAGGGGGAGAGAGGGGGAGAGAGGGCGGGAGGGAGGGAGGGAGAGAGGGAGAGAGGGGGAGAGAGGGGGAGAGAGGGAGGGAGGGAGGGAGGGAGGGAGGGAGGGAGAGAGAGAGAGAGAGAGAGAGAGAGAGAGAGAGAGAGAGAGAGAGAGCAGAGACACTAAAGAAATAAACTTAACCTGTCATGAAAGAGACTTAGTCACGGCAAATCTAAGAATAGGTAATGCAAAGCATGCCAAATCTCATTTCAGGTATCTAAAAAGACATTTCAATATGAGCCTTGCTGTGGGAAAAGGACTCTACTTACAGGTTTCGAAGTCATCACTGCTGCTTGAATCCATTGCACAAAGATGCCTGAAAAAATATTTTCTTTGAAATGAGTGCCACTTATATAAGCCAAAAAATCTTAGCAGTCTCTAATAAATGAACAAGACAACCACAGTTTTCCAAATACAACAAGTTCTTACAAACTAGCACTAAATAAAAAAAAAATACTGGGGCTGGGAGCATAGCCTGGTGATAGTGTGATCACCTAGCATGCATGAAGCCCTGGGTTCAATTCCCCAGAACCACATACACAGAAAAAAGGCAGACGTGGTACCGTGGCTTAAGTGCCAGAGTGGTAGCCTTGAGAAAAAAGTGTCCAAGGATAGCGCCCGGGCCCCAAGTTCAAGACCCAGGGACTGGCGTGTGCTCTCTCGCTCTCTTGCGCTCTCTCTCTCTCTCTCTCTCTCTCTCTCTCTCTCTCTCTCTCTCTCTCTCTCTCTATATATATATATATATATATATATATATATATATATAATAAAGTTAAGCCAGGCCTATGGCAATATCATGAAGAAGACATTTAATGATTTTAATGATTTCCATTTCAGCCAGACATGGTAGACACGCCTGTAATCCCAGCACTCAGGAGTCTGAGGCAGGAGGATGAAGAGTTCAACATTAGCTTGGGATACATAGTAAGACCCTTTCTCAAATTCCTATCCCTAAAATGTATAAAGATTCCAAACCCTACCTGCAGTGTGGCTCACAGGGTGGCTCACTCCTGTAATCCTAGCTACTCAGGAGGCAGAGATCTGAGGATCAAGGTTCAAAGCCAGCCCAGGCACAATTAACCTCTAGAAAAGGGGAAGTGGGGCTTGCCTCAAGGGTAGGGTGGTAGCCTTGAGCTGAAGAGCTCAGGGACAGCACCCAGGCAAAGTTTCAAGCCCCATGGCCCACCAAAAAAAATTGTTTTAAATAGAGGCCAGGAGAGTGGCCTAGTGGTAGAATCTTTGCCTAAAATGCAAAGCCCTGCGTTTAATTCCTTGGTATCACATACACAGAGCAGAAAGTGGTGCTGTGGCTCAAGTAGTAGAGCTCTGACTTTGAGAAAGCCTAACGACAGTGCCCATAGGCCCTGAGTTGAAGCCCCAGGACTGGCCAAAAAGTCAGTAATTTTTCTGTACAATAATGAGATGAAGACAAATCAGAAAAGCACCTTCATTTGTAATAACCTCAAAACAAAAGCTTAAGAATAAACTAAAGATGTGAAGGACTTCTACAATGAAAACTCTAAAACTTTAAAGAAGGAAATTGAAAAAAGCTTAAGGAAATGAACATTTTTCCATGCCTCCCTTAGTAGGAAGAATAATACCAGAAGAATAACAATACCAAATTTCAACTGTATTGCAGAGCTATAGTAATTAAAACAGTGTGGTACAGGCCCAAAAAAAGGCCTGAGGACCACTGGAACAAAAGACCCAGAAATGAACACATACACCTATACCCACCTAATATTTAATAAGAAAACCAAAAACTACAGGCTAGAAGAACCTTTCTAACAAATCGTGCTGGCAAAACTGGAAATCCATATGCAGAAAACTGAAACTAAGTCCTTACGTATCACCTTGTACCAGCATCAATTCAAAACTGTATATAAAACCTAAATTGAAGACCTAAAACCATGAAAATATTACAGAAAATATTAGGGGAAAATTAGGGCTATTGAACACAGGTAGAAACTTTCTAAATAAAAATCCAGAAGCAAGCTGTGTGCCAGGGGCTCATGCCTGTAATCCTAGTCACTCAGAAGACTGAGATCTGAGGATCACATTCAAAACCAGCCTGGGCAGAAAGTCAGTGAGACTCTTATCTCCAATTCACCACTGGAAAAGCAGAAAACTGGAAGTGGCGCTATGGCGCCAAGTGGTAGAGTGATAGCCTTCAGCTGAAGAGCTTAGGGACAATGCCCAGGCCCACAGTTTTCAAATCCTACAACCAACCAAAAAAAAATCCAGAATTACAGCAAAGAAATATTTGATAAATGGGACTATATCAAACTAAGAAGGTTCTGCATAGCAAAAGACATAGCCAACAAGCTAAAAACATAGCCTACAGAATGGAGAAAATTTTTGCCAGCTACACAACAGACAATGACCTAAAATCCAGAGTACACACGTAGCTTAAAAAAATTAAACCCGGGGCCAGGAGTTTGGCCTAGTGGTAGAGTGCTTGCCTAGTATGCACGAAGACCGGGGTTCAATTCCTCGGTACCACATACATAGCAAAAAGCCGGAAGTGGTGCTGAGGCTCAAGTGGTAGAGTGCTAGCCTTGAGAAAGTCCAATGACAGGGTTCTTGCCTTGAGCTCAAGCCCAGGACTGGCAAAAAAAAAAACTAAACCCAACTGCTACACGATAAAGTTGGAGAGAAACTGAAATTCATTGGCCCAGGCAAAAACTTCCTGAACAGAATCCCAGAGTCACAACAGACTGGAGAGAGACTCAATAATTGGAACTACCAAAAAAAATAGAAAGTTCCTGCACAGATAAAAGCATAGCTACTAAAATAGAAAGACAGCCAAAAAACTGGGAAAAGATATTTACCAATAATACATCAGACAAATGCCTAATATCCAGTATCTACAGGGAACTCAAGAAACTAATCCCCCCCAAACCCAATAAACCATTCACTAAGTGGACAAGGGAACTAAAGAGAAACTTATCAAAAGAAGAGGTTAAAATGGCAGAAAAGCATATGAGAAAATGCCAATCATGCAAGGTTATAAAGGAAATGCAAATAAAAACAACCCTAAGATACCACCTTACCCAACAAAAATGGCCCAAGATTTTGAACTCAGACCATGACAGATGCTGGCTGGGTTGTGGAGAAAAAGGAACCCTACTGCACTGCTGGTGGGATTATAAGCAAGTTCAGCCACTCTGGAAAGCAGCGTGGAGGTTCCTTAAAGAACTGAAAATACTTCACTTAATATGATTTTTTCTAAGTCTTTCCATTTCCTAACAAATGGGTTGATGTCATTTTTTCTGACAGCAGCATAGAATTCCATTGTGTACAAATACCACAACTTGTTGATCCACTCATCAACTGAGGGACATCTAGGTTGGTTCCATATCTTTGCTATGGTGAATAGTGCTGCAATGAACATGGTTGTGCTAGTGGGTTTAGTATGTCCTTGTTTCTGGGTGGTTGGGTAAATGCCAAGTAGTGGAATTGCTGGGTCATAGGGGAGTTCTATGTTTAGCCTTTTGAGGCACTGCCACACTGCTTTCCATAGTGGTTGAACGAGTTTGCACTCCCACCAACAGTGTAGTAGTGATCCCTCCTGGCCACATCCCCTCCAGCATCTGTTGTCATTCGTTTTCCTGATCCTGGCCATTCTAGCTGGAGTGAGGTGGAATCTTAGAGTTGTTTTGATTTGCATTTCTTTTATGACCAGAGATGTTGAGCATTTCTTCATGTGTCTATAGGCCATTTTTGTTTCTTCTTCAGAGAAGACTCTCTTTAAGTCTTTGGCCCATTTTTTAATGGGATGGTTGTTACTTTGGAGGTTAGTTTTGGAGTGATTCAATTTTTTGAGTTGTTGATATATTTTAGATATGAGGCCTTTGTCCGTTGTTTGGTCGGTGAAGATCTTCTCCCACTCTGTAGGCTTCTTCGTCATAATCAGTAGAAACCTTGGGCTCTACTAGCAGAGATTTGCAATAGAGCAAAATCTTGATACATAAGAACATATAATGTGAAGCTAATTGAAAGGACTTCCAGGATAGTGAAACAAAAGCCTTATAATGAATGATTGTTGTCCTTAATGTACTATGTTGTCTCTCATCTCCTTTGCTGTCCCTTGGTTATCTCATATTGGTATAGTATCTCACCTTGTTATCTGATTTATTGAATTTATTTGTATTTGGATATTTGAAATTTGATAGGGAAGGGGGGAAAACCAAGACGGGTGGGGGGTGTGGGGGGGGAGGGATACGGGTACCAAGACATGTGAAAGGGTATCAATGTATGTGAATTAATGCACCTTCTATCTGGCAAATATCATGTAACCCTTTTACTAATTACAATAAAAAAATTTTTTAAAAAAATAGAAAATAAAAAAAAATAAAAAATAAAATGTAAAAAAAAAAAATTTTAAAAAAAAGAACTGAAAATACATCTTCCCTACAATCCCGCCATACCACTCCTGGGCATCTATCCTGAACAGCATAACCCAAGATATGATAAGAACACCTGCTCAGCTATATTCATCTCTGCACTATTCACAATAGCCAAGCGATGGAAACAATTCAGATGCCCTACTGCAGATGAATGGATAAAAAATGTGGTATACAATGGAATACTACATAGCCAACAGACAAGATAAAATAATGGCATTTTCAGGGAAGTGAATGAATCTAGAACAAATCATGTTGAGTGAGACAAGTCAAGACCAAAGGAGCAAAAGGTGCATGGTATCCTTAATATGTGGCTATTATATCCAAACAGTGCAAGAGCAAGGACTCCATATTTGCATACCCAATGCTATGGACATGGTACTGGAAATATAAACACAACTACATAGACTTAAAAATTTATGACTATATAGACATAATGTTTTATTACATAGATTAATATGTATCTATGGCATACAAAACCTCAGTCCAATTTTAATTATGTTCCAAAATCTAAGTGCCAGTGATTGTATACAGAGATTCCCTTCTTAAATACTTGTTAAACATGTCATTTGAAATATGATGTAAAAATCAATATTAATAAATTCTCTAATAAAAAATTAAACCCTCAAAAAACCAACAACCAAATTAATGAACTAATGAGATAGAGTTTTCTCATAAGAATCAAAAATGGCCAATATACACATGAAATGCTCAACATATCTGGCCATAAAGGAAATGGAAATCAAAACAACACTGAGATTCCACTTTACCACAGTTAGAATGACCACTATCAAGAAAACAAGCAGGAGGACACAGCCAAAAGGGAACATTAATACACTACTGGTGGGAATGCAAACTTGCCCAAGCACTATGGAAAGCCATGTAAAAGTTCTTCAAAAATAAAACACAGAACTACCCTATGATCCAGCAATTTCACTTCTAGGCATTTACTCAAAATATTACAAACCAGGGTTCAGTAAATTCACCATCACAACCATACTTATTGCTGCACTATTCACTATAGACATTATATGGATTTAGCCCAGATGATCCTCAGTGAATGACCAGATCAATAAAGGTAGAATACATAACACCATGGAATCTTACTCATTTATTGGAAAGACTGATATTGTACATTTGTAAAGAAATGGAAAGATGTGGCACTGTGGCTCAAAGTAGTAGAGCGATAGCCATGAGCTGAAGAACTTAGAACTTGAACAGCACCCAGGCCTTGAGTTCAAGCCTCACGACAGACAAAAAAAAAAAAAAAGAAATGGAAAGACTTGGAAAAACTTATGTTAAGTGATCCAGGCAGAGAGAGACAAATGATCCATGTTTTCCTTTGTATGTGGAAGCTAGCTGTAACTTACAAACTCATAAATACATTGGGTGGGATGCAAATGTATAAAAATGTATTAACTGGGGCTGGGATATTAGCCTAGTGATACAGTGCTTGCCTAACATGCACAAAGCCCCGGGCTCAATTCCTTGGTACCAGATACATAGAAAAAAGCCACAAGTGGTGCTGAGGCTCAAGTGTTAGAGTTCTGGCCTTGAGGAAAGCCCAAGGACAGTGCTCAGGCCCTGAGCTCAAGCCTAGGACTGGCCAAAAAATGTATTAACTGAAAAATGATAGATTCAAGCAAGACTTTAAATAGTGTAATTGCTTAGCCAAAATCAAAGTTCAGTGAAATAAAATACTAGGAATCAGGCATTCAAAAAAGATGGGGTTGTAGTCAAGAGAAAAGGGGTAAAAAATGAAGAGAAGAGTAGGGGGTAAATGCAGACAAGAACCCAATGTAAATTAAACATCAAAAAACAGAATTGGGTAGATTCAATATGGCGGACTAGATACAGAGCCAATTCTAGAGCTCTGTCTGCTTAATTAGAAATACAAAGTTCCAATCTGGAATTCCAGCTCTAGAGTTGCTGCCAGAGAAAGGCAAGCAGTCAGAGCTTAGAAACATCAAATTTATTATTCAGGACAAGGAAAAAAACCAACAAAACAACACATCTACATAACTAGGTCCCATCCCAGCCTGCCAGGGTATGGCCTAATAATCTGTGCAGATCAAGGCTCAATATACTGTTCAGTGAAGAGCCCCTCTCAGAACAAAACCACGTTCCGGACAAAACTCTGCTTTGGAAAGCCTGACACAGGAAACTGCCCTTAGGTGAGTGCAAACCTCCAGTCAGAATAGCCCATGGTTCCGCTGTGATCTTTGCCCAACTCAGATCTCTGCTTTGCTTAGAGCAATCTGCCTAGTAAGACAACAGCAACAATGAAATGACTTCACAAGTCTTCACAAGTGAAACCCAGGAAGGAGACCAGGAAAACACCAAATATGGTGAGTTACACACTGACCTCCCCTAAGTAGTTAGGAAGAGCAGCTTGGGAGGAACTCCACCTCTGGCTCATGGGACATAGAAAGGTAGGGAGAGAGCATAAACAAGACACAAAATTCTGAGCTCCTAAAAACAGGGACTGCATAGTCTCAGCCTGCCACAAGCATAGTGAGGCTTTAATCTCCTTCAGACTGTGTCAGGAATTTGCACATGGGGAGTTTCGGACAAGGGACCAAGTTTGGTGATTGGTACTCAAGAAGGCATCAGTCTCAGCCTGCACTAGGGAAGAGAAGATTCAGCCTGTGGCCCAGATTGGGAATGGGTGCACCCAGGAAAATGGACAAAGTCAAGAGCTTCTATTCGGAGACCAGACACCTTTTCTTGAGTATTTAACATTCTGCCTTCAGGGAACAAACTTGTACCTAAGGCTTCAGGCCAAGCTTAGCCCCCAATACAGATAAGAACTGATCCCATCAGTAACAGCTATAGAGAGGAACTGAAGAGTGATAATCCAAACCAGAGTCCAACCCCTGAGATCAACCCTCAAGGCTAAGTTATGATAAAGCAAGCCTCCAACCAGTGCTATCTGAAACAGGAGACCAGGCTGGAAGACTCCTGATTACAAAGTTCTACCTCCAAACTCAACCACCAGGGCTGAGTGAAAAATTGGGCTTTGAACCCCAGTATTGGTCTCAGTAGGATATTTAACCCCTGGAAAGTCTTGGCAGTACCCTTAACATCTGAACAACCATAGCAAGTCTCTAACACTCAGTGAGAACACAGCATGGCCTCTAGCCATGGGAAAAGCCTCATGAGACCTCTAATACCTATCAGTAGACACAGAAGAAGACCTAATAGCCCACATATGAATACCACACACAACACTGCCAGTGTCCCACTGGGGGGGTCTACACACACAGCCTTTCCCATTAGTACATCCATGAAGGGGACACTTCTGGCCACCCCAGCCCAGGGACAGCTCCTATTCAAGCCTAATCTTACATACTGAGCAGAACTGTGACAACCTGGGGGAGGTAGTCCTGTATCCAGTTGGACCCCAAAGCCTACATGTATGAGAAGCTGCTGGCTACAACACTGAGCATTTCACCTAGACCAGACAGACTACAAACTCAACCTGGGCATCCATACACGGAACACCCCCAAGCCATAGCATCAGGTATCTGTGCCTAGTTGACCCCCAAAATCCATCTGTGCTTTACCTTGTGGGATACCCTCAGCTGAACATGGGGGATCTATACCCATCCAGTCACAAAAGCCTGTCTAAATATCCTAGTGGGGTGCCAACAACAGCATTCAGCACTGGGGTCTAACTGGCACAAAAGCCTCTGTGTCTCCATCTGCAACACCCTCAGATACACCAGGGATAGAGATGAAACTTAGCTGGACCCAAAATCTTGCTCACACGTTTCTGGAAGACACCAACTATACAGTGCCCACAAGAAAGCCAGAAAAACACAGCCCATTACCACTAAACCTAATAGCTAATCTTAATGATCCCTCCAAACCCCGAACACAAATATATAAATCACAGCAAAGATCACAAAATTCATAAGCAATCAGGACAACTTGCCACTCTCAAAAACCAACAACTCAAGGAAAAACTAGTGAGAGTGAAGAAATATGGACAAGAAAAGAACCATTAAAGGAAGAATGAGCAGATCCAAAACCAAATAAAAGAATTCAAGGAAGAGAATGACAGACTCAGATACGAAGGTAGAAACATTACATACCTCAGTGACAGAAATTAAAGATGAAATTAACACCCTGAGAACTGACATCAACAAAGCTAGTATACAAGTAATGCTCTACCTCCCTACTGCAAAACATTAGAAAGCATAGGCAACAGAACCAGTGAAGTAGAAATGGCATCAGGAATTGTAATAAAACAGAGGAAGTAAAGAAAAAAAATGTTAAAGGAATGGAAAAAAAACCTATCAGAAGGAAGAACACAGCAAATGAGAGATTCAAGAATTGGCAGATCTGGCCAAACGATCAAATCTACACATAGTTGGGATAAACGAGAAAGATGAATTCAAAACCACTGAAAACTTACTTAACAACATAGAAAATTTCCCACATCTCAAGAGAGAATATCAGTTTTGTGAAAAACAAGCGTATAGGATTCCTAAAAGACAGAATCCAGAAAGAAAAAATACCTCTAGAAACATTGTAGTGAAAACTTTAAAACGAAGGAATTAATTTTAAATACATCAAAATCAGAGAAGAAACTTTATTATATGAAAAGATGAAAATTACCATACATTTAAGGCTGGGAGTTTGGCCTAGTAGTAGAGTGCTTGCCTGGCATACACTCAGGTTCGATTCCTCAGTATCACATACATAGAAAAAGGCAAGAACTGGTGCTGTGGCTCAAGTGGTACAGTTTTAGACTTCAGAAACCCCAAGGACAGTGCTCAGACCCCTGAGTTCAAGCCACAGGACTGGCAAAAAATTACTACACATTTATCCACACAAACTCTGAATACAAGAAAAGCCTGAAGTCAAGCTCTGAGTGACAACAATTGTCAACCCAAACTGGTGTAACCAGTGAGGCTAAGATTCACAACTGACACGGAAACTGTAAGTTTTCATGACAAACAAAAATGAAGGGAATTCATGAACACTAAACGAACACTATAAAGGAGACTAGAGGGAAACATGCAATCTGAAGAAAACAAAGTGAAAGAAAGACAGCATTGAATAAAAAAATCATTAGACTAGGAAGCACAAGAAGAGGAAAAAAGCACACTGCAGGAAAAAATAAAATAGCAGGAAATAACTTATTTCTCCATTAAATGTTAAACATCCAGGGTTCAATTCCCCAACCACAAGACATAGAGCAGCAGATTAGATTAAAGAACAAAATTTAAACATTTGTTCTTCCCAAGAAACTCATCTCACAAAGATAAACAAAGGGTGGAAAAGATCTTTCATGCAAATGTATCTTGCAAGAAGGCATGAGTAGCTTTACTGATTATTGGACAAAATAGACTTCTCATTAAAACCAGTATGAAGAGAAAAAGGTAATTACACATTAATAAAGGGAATGGTACACAAAAATCACACTGATTAATATTTATGTGCTAATCAACCTAAATACATTATACAAACACTCAGACTTACAGAACATGATAGACCCCAACCTAACAATTGTGGGACACTTTAGCATACTGCAGAAAACACTCAAACACATGGAGACTGTTGTTCAGTAACTGAACAACAGATATATAGATCACTGAAAAAATAAAATGGGAAGTCAGAAATATCTTAAAATTCCAGGAAAATGAAAACATCTTTCCAGAACCTCTGGGATACTGCAAAATCAGTGTATAGATGCAAGTTCATAGCTTTATGTGCACATATAAAGAGAACACAAACAGCACAAGTAAACATGATACAACAAAAGCTAATAGAAAAATAGGAAGGGGGCCGGGAGTTTGGCCTAGTGGTTGAGTGCTTGCCTAGCATGCACGAAGACCCGGGTTTGATTCCTTGGTACCACATACATAGAAAAAAAGCCAAAAGTGGTGCTGAGGCTCAAGTGGTAGAGCTCTAGCCTTGAGAAAGTCCAAGGACAGTGCTCAGGCCCTGAGCTCAAGCCCAGGACTGGCAAAAAAAAAAAAGAAAAATAGGAAGAAACCAAACCTAAAACTATTAGACAGAGAGAGATAATAAAGATTAGGTCAGAAATCAATGCCTGTAATCCTAGCTACTAAGGAGGCTGAGATCAGAGGATTCCAGTTCAAAGCCAGCCTGGGCACAAAAGACTGTGAAACTCTTATTTCCAGCTAACCACCAGAAAACCAGAAGTGGCACTGTGGCTCAAACTGGTAGAGCCCTAGCCTTGAGATGAAGAACTCAGGAACAGGGCCCTGGCCCAGAGTTCAAGCCCCATGACTGACAAAAAAATTATACATAATGAGCTGGAATGTGGCTTACTGGCAGAGCGCTTACCTAGCATGCATGAAACCCTGGGTTCATTCCTCAGTACCTCATAAATAGAAAAGTTTGCAAGTGGCTCAGTGGCTAAAGTGGTAGAACACTACCCCTTGGACAAAAACTCAGGGACAGCACCCAGGCCCTGAGATAAACCTCAGATCTGACAAAAAATTAAAATTAAAAAAACTATATATAAAATTCATGAAACAAAAGGCTCATTCTTTGAAAAAAATCAATAGAACTGACAGACTACTGGCTAAACTGATGAAGAAAAGAGAGACTCAGATCAACAAAATCCGAAATGTCAAAGGAAATTTTCCAACATTCAAAAATCCAAACTATTAAGGACTACTTTCAAAAATTATATGCAGATAAGCTAGTAAATCTAATGAAAATTCATAAATTCCTAGAGACAGAAACTGCATAAAAGTGAACTACTTTATTAGGTCTATTACACATGAGACTGAGGAATTAATTAGCAATCTTCCAACAAGGAAAAGCCCAGGTACTGAAGGATTTATGGTTGAATTCTACAAGACTTTTAAAATTGAACTAATAACACTGTTACTCCTTAAACTTTTGTGTGAAATTAAAGAAACATCAATTCTAAACTCATTCTATGAAACTAGGATTACCCTCATCCCAAATCCAGGTAGGGATCAAATGGAAAAGGAACTATAGACCAATCTCTGAGGAAAACAAATGCAAAGCTCTTCAATAAAATAGCAGCCAACAGAATTCAGCAAGTTATCAAAAATATCATACATTATGATCAAGCAGATTTTATCCCAGATATGCAAGTCTGGTTTAACATATAAATCAACAAATGTAATACATCACATCAACAGAGCTTAGGATAAAAAACATATGATCAAGGCAATAGATGCAAAAAAAAAAGCCTTCAATAAAATCCTACATCCATTCATGTAAAAAGCTCTGGAGTAGCTACGAAAAGCCAGGAGAATATACCTTAAGATAATAAAGGCTACATATGCTGTCAGATAGTGAACATACTGAATGGTGAAAAAATAAATCCATTCTCTCCAAAATAAGAAATAAGGAAAGGATGCCCACTTCTCCACACCTCTTCAATGTAGTTCTAGAATTCCTAGCCAGAGCAATAAAGTAAGAAAAAGATATAATGATTCACATAGGGAAAGAAATCAAAGTATACCTGTTTGCAGATGACAAAAGGAGTATCCATCTCCAAGCTCCTAAAACTTATCAATAACTTTGGCAAGGTAACAGGATACAAAATTAACCTATAAAAATGAGTAGCCTTTCTGTATACCAACAACACAAACAAAGAAATCAGGGGGGAAGGGGCCAGAAGTTTGTCCTAGTGGTAGAGTGCTTGCCTAGCATGCACAAAGACCCGGGTTCGATTCCTCGGCACCACATACATAGGAAAAAAAAGCCAGAAGTGGTGCTGAAGCTCAAGTGGTAGAGCTCTGGCCTTGAGAAAGTCCAAGGACAGTGCTCAGGCCCTGAGCCCAAGCCCAGGACTGGCAAAAAAAAAAGAAATCAGGGGGGAAACACCATTTACAACAGCTTCCACAACAAAAACAGTATCTAGGAATAAACCTAACCAAAGAAGCAAAAGACCTATATAGCGAAAGCTATACAAATATGAAGAAAGGAATCAAAGATGCCATCAGGAAATGGCAAGACCTTCCATGTTCATGGATAGGCATAATTAATGTTGTAAAAATGGACATACTGCCAAAAATAATCTATAAATTTAATGTGATTTTAGTGAGAGAAAAGAACCCAAAAATTCATATAGAACAACAAAAGACATAAAATAGTCAAAGAAATTCTAAGTAAATAATAATAATGCAGGTGGTATCACAATCCTAGACCTCAAGCTCTACTACAAGAGTTACATTTTTTAATGCTTGCTATTGGCATAAAAATAGACCTCAAGATCAATGGATTAGACTTTTGAAGATTTGGAAATAAAGCCATAACTTTACAGTTATCTAATATTTGATAAGGGAGCCAAAGATATACAATGGAAAAAAAGATAGCCTCTTCAATAATTGATGCTGGGAAACCTGGGCATCCATATGCAAAAAGCAAAAAGGATCCAAGTTTGTCATCATGTACTCAAATCATCTCAAAGTGGATCAAAGACCTCAATGTCAGACCTGAAAATTTGCCGTTATTGCAAGAGAGAGAGGAGAAACACAAGAATTCATAGGCATAAGCAGAAAGTTTGTGAAGAGTCCCAGCATATAGAAGAGATATTTGACAAATGGGACTGTATCAAAACAAAGTTTCTGAATAGCAAAGCATATCATTTAGTAAACTAGAAAGTCAACCAACAATACAATTGGCAAAGGCCTAATATATAAAATATATAAGGTGCTCAAGAAACTAACCCCTCCCAAAGCCAATAAGCCAAATACTAAATGAGCAAAAGAGCTAAGGATCAACTTCTCAGAATAGCAAGGAAACACATGAGGAAATTCTCATCTTCCCTGCTATGAAGGCAGTGAAAATCAAAACAACTCCAATATTCCATCTTATCCCAGTCAGATAGGCCAACATTATGAATTTGAACAATAACTAATGTGGGAGATGTGGGGGGAAAGGAACCCTACTGTACCGTTGGTTAGAGTATAAACTGGTATAACCACTCTGGATAGCAGGCAGGAGGTTCCTAATAAAAACAGAGGGGCTGGGAGTGTGGCCTAGTGGCAATGTGCTTGCCTATCATGCACAAAGCCTGGGTTCAGGTCCTCAGTATCACACACATAGAAAAGCCAGAGGTAGTGCTGTGGCTCAAGTAGCTGGAAGTGGTGTTATATCTCAAGTGGTAGAGTTCTAGCCTTGAGAAAGTCCAAGGACAGTGCCCAGGCCATAAATTCAAGCCCCAAATAAATAAATAAATACAAAAATAAATAAACATAGATCTTCCTTATAATCCAGTCACACCATTCTTGGGCATTTACGCAGATCATCACAGCCAAGATACCATAAAGACATTTGTACATCTATGTTCATTGTTGCGTTATTCACAATAGCCAAGTTGTGGAAATGCCCAGTTTTCCTATAGTAGATGAGTATATCCAAAAAGTACACTGCCTACACACAAAGGAATTTTACATAGCCAGTAGAAATAATAATATTATATCATTTGCAGGAAATGGATGGACCTAGAGAATATCAAGTGAAGTAAGTTAAACTCAGAAAAACAGCACATGAATTCCCTCATATGTGGAAGCTAGATGTAAAATACCAGTACATAATAAATTTTGTATGTCACTAGACATTCACATACAGTGAAACTAAAGGAGGATACTCTTAGGAGAGGAACAGAAAGCCACCATACTTATATGTGTCTGATCACAAAAAATAAGTTAAAATGAATTCTAGGAAATTAAAACAAGGGTTTTTTTTTCTATTATGCTGGGGTTTTTTTTACCTTTTTGTTTTGTATGTTTGTTTATATGTGTTTGAGGGGAAGGCACAGAAATGGAAAGACACAGGATGAACAAATACAGCATTGGAAGTCACTGGTCACTGTGTTGGAAATAAACTCTACAGCCTGTGGGCAGGATGGAAGGGAAAAACAGGGAGAGAACAAGAGAATGGGTGACATTATCCAAAAAGCAATGTGCTCTTAGCCGGGTACAAATGGCTTACACCTGTATTCCTGGTTACTCAGGAGACTGAGATCTGATTATTTCAGCTCAAAGCCAGCCCAATCCATGAGACTCTTATATCCAATTAACTACCAGAAAACTGGAAGTGGCAGTGTGGCTCAATGTAGCAGACTGCTAGGCTTAAGAGAAAAAGGCTCAGGGACAGAGCCCAGGTCCTGAGTCAAAGCCCCACAACTGACAAAAGAAAAAGAAAAAGAAAGAATTGTACATTTTTACTTTGATAATAACAATTTTAAATTTTTTTTAAGAATCGAATATATATCCTACAAAATTGGGAATGGATAGGTAAAAATGTAGAATGTTATAAGGAGTGGCATCGATCAAGATGAATTAATAAACTGCCTTGTTAAATGCAACTCCCCTGTACAACTATTTAAAGATAATATATTAAAAAAAAAAAAAGAGGGGCCAGGAGTTTGGCCTAGTGGTTAAAGTGCTTGCCTAGCATGCACGAAGACCCGGGTTCGATTCCTTGGTACCACATACATACAAAAAAGCCGGAAGTGGTGCTGAGGCTCAAGTGGTAGAGCTCTCGCCTTGAGAAAGTCCAAGGACAGTGTTCAGGCCCTGAGCTCAAGCCCCGGACTGGCCAAAAAAAAAAGAAGCTCAGGACAGTGCCTAGGCCATGACTGCCAAAAAAGAAAAAAAAAATCTTCCTAAAAAAAAAGAACACCTCCTTTGAGCAAAAAAATAAAAAACTGTGCCCAGGTTCTGAGTTCATGCCCCAATACTGGCACAAAAATAAAACGGGAATTGTACTTTTTTACTCCTAAATACTGGCAAGCAAAAACATGAGGATTCCCATTAAAAGGCCCACCTAAACAAAAGTAGCAGAGCGATAGGTTCTAAGCCAACCTGGAGAAGAGTCTGAGAGAATCTATGTTCCAAATAACTTGCAAAATGTCAGACTATAGCAGGGTGCAGTGGCTCACACCTGTAATCCTAGCTACTCAGGAGGCTGAGATCTGAGGATCAAGATTCAAAGCTAGCCTGGGCACAAAAGGACCAAAAACTCTTATCTCCATCTCCAATTAACCTCTAGAAAATGAGAAATGGGGCTTAGTTCAAGGGTAGGGCAGTAGCCTTGAGCTGAAGAGCTCAGGGACAGCACCCAGACCGAGTTCAAGCCCCATGACCCACAAAAAAAAAAAGACTATAATCCAAGCAATATGGCAGAGCACCAGCCTTGAGCAAGAGACAAGAGATGTGAACACAGGTCCTGCGTCCAAGTCCTGGTACTAGCAATAAAAAGAGAAAATGCAAAAGACAGAAAAGAACCTCGAAAGACCATGAGACTCTTATTCTCCAGTTAATCACCAGAAAACTAGGAATGCCTCTGTGGCTCAAGGAGGGGAGCGCTAGCTGAAGAGCCCAGGGACAACACTCAGGCCCAGAGTTCAAGTCCCAACACTTACCAAAAAAAAAGGGGGAAAGAAAACAAAAATGGCTGTGACTCAAGGACGAGGGCGGGCCAAGCATTCAATAACAACAACAACAACAACTACAAAAACAGGGTAAACTGAGAGGACCAAAAGAGGAAGAAAGATTACAAGCAACAAATTTCACGATGTAACATTTGAGATTGGGGACGTAATTCCTTGGCAGAGCATTAGCCAGCAAGGTACTGGAAAAACTTGGAGGAGAGTCAGGAGTTTAATCAAGTGGTAGAGTACTTGCCTAGCGTTCAAGAAGCCCTGGGTTTGATTCCTGACCCCTAAACTGAATTTAAAAAAACAAAACTCAGAGTTCAGAGCTGCTATGTGGGAAACAAAGCCCCATTCTGTCACCTAACTGCAAGGATCTTGGCAGAACACATAAGAGGAAGGAGAGGAGGTAAAGAGGAAAGAGAGGATCTGGCAAATGGCCAATGGGACCATTCATGTACTCTTCACTCAAGCATCAGAAATCTAACTCTGTGCCCACAAACATTTCTTATTCCCTTGAAGATCCCTCCAGTAGAACAAGCAACAAGTTTAAAACCAATGAATGCCCATGTGATTGTGAATGATACTTACTCAGTCTTCCATTTTTCACTTGGGATCTTTGAAACCTTGCGTTTTAATCCTTTGGCAGCTAAAATAAGAATAACTGATTTATAACCAGAATATTGGTACCATCAAGCACTTTGAAAAAAGGTAAACTTTACAGCAATCCAACAGTAAAGCACAGTAAAACAGATATCAACTATCAGTAAAACTATGCATGAAGATTTCATATTGCTGCCTTCTGAGTAACTTTTTCTAGGGGATCACTGACATACCAGTGCTGTGAGCTGGGTAACACTAACACAGGAACAGAGGACAATGTCCTAAGAGGCTAAGTTATATAGGCCACTGTAGGCACACAGGAGTGAAATTACTCATATCCACAGCAGCACTCTTCAATCTGCAAACCCAACCTTTCTTTTTTTCATACATATTTTTATTGTAATTAATAGAAGGGTTACCTTATATTCACCAGAAAGAAGGTGCATTACTTCACCAACATTGATACCCTTTCTCATGTCTTGGTCCCCATTTCTCTCCCCCCACCTCTGCCCCTCATCTTGTTTTCCCCCCTTTCCTATCCAATTTCAAATAACCAAATAAACATATATACAATATATCAGATAACAAGGTGAAATACTATAATATGAGATAACCAAGGGACAGCAAAAGAGATGAGAGATAGTACATTAAGGACAACAATCACTCATTATATGGCTTTTGTTTCTATATCCTGGAGGTCCTTACATTTAGCATCATAATATATGGCCTTATGTATCTAGGTTTTGTTCTATTGTAAATCTCTGCTAGGAGAGCTCAAGGTTTCTACTGATTATGACAAATGAGGAAAACCATTGAGCCTATGTTCTTTTGAGTCTGGCTTACTTCACTTAATATGATTTTTTCTAAGTCTTTCCATTTCCTTACAAATAGGGGGATGTCCTTATTTCTGATAGCAGCATAGAATTCCATTGTGTATAAATACCACATCTTGTTGATCCACTCATCAACTGAGGGACATCTCGGTTGGTTCCACATCTTTGCTATGGTGAATAGTGCTGCAATGAACATCGTTGTGCTAGCGGATTTAGTATGTCCTTGTTTCTGGACGATTGAGTAAAGGCCAAGTAGTGGAATTGCTGCAAACCCAACCTTTCTAACTTCATCTCCACTCACACTGCTAGAAACTCTACTAGGGGATTAGAAACTAAGAGTTTCTATCACTCATTCCTTAAAGAAACTATTAAATATAACTCACATGCCAATTATGAAGCTGGAATCTGAAAGAGACTTTAGTCTCACTTAGAGGAAAAAGATTCCTCCTGTGAAAACTACTGGGAATATACTCATCAGGCTCATGATTCATCACTGTGTGACCATGATTCATACATCTGAAGAGACTTCAAAAATTGAGAGTTGATTGAAGAAACATTTGTACATTCTTAGACTCAAAGTTTGATATAAGCCAAGCATATATTACAGGCATAAGACACTGTGCCCGGTTAAAACACCACATTTTGAACTTTCCGTGTGTGTGTGTGTGTGTGTGTGTGTGTACACGTGCAAGAGAGAAGAAAGAGAGAGACAAAGTATACTATAGCCAGGAGTGTTGGCTCATGCCTGTAATCCTAGCTACTGAGGAGGCTGAGATCTCAGGATCATGGTTCAAAGCCAACCTGAGCATGAAAGTCCATGAGATGCATCTCCAATTAGAAAACCAGAACTGATGCTGTGGCTCAAGGAATAGAGACCTAGACTTTAACTGAAGAGCTCAAGGACAAAGCCCAGGCCCAGAGTTCAAGTCCTGACAGAAAAAAAAAGTCTTGTATTAAAATAAGAAGAGGGCCAGGAGTTTGTCCTAGTGGTAGAATGTCTGCCTAGCATGCACAAAAACCCGGGTTCAATTCCTCGGTACCACATACATAAAAAAAAAGCTGGAAGTGGTGTTATATCTCAAGTGGTAGAGTTCTAGCCTTGAGAAAGTCCAAGGACAGTGCTGAGGCCCTGAGTTCAAGCCCAGGACTGCCAAAAAAAAAGGCCAGGCTCAGGCCTGTAATCCTAGCTACTTGGGAGGCTGAGATCTGAGGATCAAAGTTCAAAGCCAGCCTTGGCACAAAAGGACCTGAGACTCTTATCTCCAACTACCCCTAGAAAACCTGAAATGGGACTTGGCTCAAGGGTAGCCTTGAGCTGAAGAGCTCAGGTACAGTGCCCAGGTGGAGAAAATAAAATAAAAAAGAACCATGGCTCAGAGCATAGCCGAGTGGTAGAGTGCTCACCTAGTGTGCACAAAGCCCAGGATTCAACTCCTTG
Source organism: Megascapheus bottae (assembly GCF_031878675.1). NCBI lineage: Eukaryota > Metazoa > Chordata > Mammalia > Rodentia > Geomyidae > Megascapheus > Megascapheus bottae. The sequence continues at coordinate 40,129,409 of NC_143547.1, forward strand.
GTACCACATATTCAGAAAAAGCTGGGAGTAGTGCTGTAACTCAAGTGGCAGGGAACTTACCTTAAGCAAAAAGTGTCCAAGGACAGTGCCCATGCCCTGAATATAAGCCCCAGGACTAGCAAAATTAAACAAAATAAAAAATAAATTTAAAAAAGAACCTTTTACACCATGACAGTTGTGCAGGGAATAGCCAGGTTTTTGCCATGTATTTTATATCAAAATAGAATAAACCATTTTTTACAAAAATTATTTTTAAAAAATTGAAAACCTAGCAGAGATGAGCCTCTTTATGATCAGAGTAAATGATAGTATGATAGAGTTCTATATAAAATGAGATTGAGTTTTAGCCACAGTATAGAACAGAAAAAAACATATAAAACAAAAACAGAGAGAGACACAGAAAAAAAGGAAATTAACAGAAGAGATTGATAAAGTGATGAAGAATCAGTGTGGGACAGGAGAAACAGAAAGAAGGAAAAGAAAAATAGTATATCCTTAACACAAAATTACAAGGAAAATGTACTCTAGAATTATAGAAAAACAAATACTATAAAACAGGAACATAAGAAAGACAATGCCATAAATATGACTCCCACGTTTCCACGAAAGGCCTTTCCACTGGGGTTCCTAAGCCCAACTGCTGCTAAAATGTTGTCATAATGGCTAAAATCCTGTAAGCAGGACAGGCAATCATGTAGCCATATCACAGGAACATCAAAAATAAGTCACAGCAGATACTCTGGGTAGTTGGGCACCCAATTTTTATATAAAGAAACTTGGCACTAATCAGGGAAGTCATTTTCTATTAGCTCAGGAGCATATAAATTGTTTTGTTATTGTCATTTTCAGTAAGAGCTGAAGGCTTCTGGTTGAAGGGCTCTGACATGGGATCAGATATATCTTTCAAAATCTCATCTAAAACTCCAGACACAATCTTTTATAAATATGTTCCCTCTACTACCTCCTTACACACATCACATTACTGAGGACAAAATGAACAAGCTGGACAATGTGACATTAAAAATTATACGTAAGAATCATGCTTACGGGCCAGGAGTGTAGCCTAGAGGTAGTGTTTGCCTTAGCATTAACAAATCCCTAAGTTTGATTCCTCGGTACCACATATACAGAAAAAGCTAGAAGTGATGCTGTGGCTCAAGTAGCAGAGCACTAGTCTTGAGCAAAAAGTGTCCAAGGACAATGCCCAGGCCCTGATTTCAAGCACCAGGACTGGCAAAAAAAGATAAAAAGGAATCATCCTTATTTACTTTATATTGTTTCTATTCTTCACTACTATTATTTTACTGGGAGCAGTGACATAAAAGCAATCAAAGAGCAGTGTCAAATCACTTTATTTTTTATTTCTTATACTTTTTGCCAGTCCTAGGGCTTTCTCAAGGCTAGCACTCTTACAGTACCACTTCCAGCTTTTTTTTTGTATATGGGCTACCAAGGAATAAAACCCACGGCTTCATGCATGTTAGGCAAGAACTATGAGGCCACACCCTTTGTCCCTCAAATCACATTTTCTAAATAGTACGATGTACTTGCTCAGTGTTTCTCAGGAATCTGTGAACTTGGATATATTCACTACTTCATAGGAAAATAAGATAAAGTTGGAGTTTCTTTTGTATCAAGTTAAACTTCTACAATTAATATCCTCATTAAATGTCTAGGATTCTCTAGCTTCTGTAAACATGCAGGTATTAGATAATAATTGGCACTGTTAAAACCATATCTCATAAGTCCCTAGCAAGGTGGAATGAAGGTTAGCTCAGGCCTTATTCCTTTCCTCTTCATGTGATTCCCACATACCAAAGAGCAAAGCTGAGAATGCAGCAGAAAAGCCTCTCAGTTCTTAGTCTCAGCAGTTCACTATCCATTCTTCTTTTAGGCCAGATCTCTATACAGGTAAGAAGGCTTATATGAAGAACCCTCAAAGGTTAAAGCAGCACAAACAGTTGTTGCTGTGATAGAGAATGGATATGGTGGTACAGGAACATAGCTGCATACACATCTAGCACATATGTACAGAGAAATGGTAGCACTGGCTACTAAGGGTTTATAAACCCATTTGCCTATTAGGATTCAGAAATTGCTAACACTAAGGCTTCAGAGATCACCTACTACGCTAAGGAAAAAAATATACTTACATTCAGTGATTATCCTGCATGTCTTAGCTGTGCTGCTTGTTTGGCCATCTTCATCATCAGATACTGGCTCAACAATTGGGTACCTAATAAATGAGATATGAAAAGAGATCGGAACACAACATTCTTCTCTATTGTACTGTGCACCTTTTCTCAAACTAGTACAATGATGCCTTGACAATAGTTCATGTTTACCCCACAATAACTCAGTTTACTTCTTTGAAACTATTCACTTTCCATTACTCCTGATTTTCCATCTTCCTATGTGTATTTCCCTGTGTCTCACATTCTTTTGAAAGGAGATGTCTATCATGTGCTAAGTATAAACTTGGCACTCTCTCAGTGTATATTATCCTAACAGTAAATGGGAAAAATCAGGTCAGAAAAATGTCAATTTGTTTTCCTCCTTAGCAACTTACAGATGAGGTAATAATGAGAAAAACAGTGATAGTTAAAGATTGTCCACCTAAGAGAACAGAGATTTCTCCTCTCAGTATAACTCTGCAGTCAGAAGTCAGCACACAACTCTGGTGGAAGAGTGCCATACATAGCACACAAACTGGGAAAAATCTGAGTCACGGTAGTTTGGATCTTCTCTTTATTACCAACTTATAGATGCAGTAGCTTATATAGTCAGTACAATGATACTCTGGACAATATCGTGGACTAAAGAAAGAAAGAATAAAAGGAAGGAAGGAAGGATAGGTAGATAGACAGGTAGATATTGGACTAAAAACAGAGCTTGATTTTATATAGGCTGAACCATTTAAACTTGGTATGGATATGACCAAAGCACTGCCACAGGAGCTTCAACTGGAAGTTGCATGCAGGCTAGGTCAGAGATAAAAGACATCAGGTAAGCTGTCCACTTTTCTTTTTATTATGAAAGCCAGAGGTTAAGACATAGTTCACAAAGACATTATGAAGAACAAATTGACCAAGTAGATAATGATCCAGAGATGAGGAATGCAATAGTATGTTGAAACTGGTTATGAAGGCAGCCAACCATTTTGGTCTTGCCAGGTACCTCATTGTACTCACAGAGGAAATACATTTTTACCCTTAAGTCTTCTTACCCAGAACATCAGGCTATTGCCTTTAAAAGGAAAGTTTCAAAGACTGTCTTACTTACTCAATTGGCTCTTCCTTTGGGAATACAACTAAATCAGAAGAGAAAAAATACAGCATTAGGAAGGTACTTAAACATAATAAAAATCTCTCTAAAGGGGGAATAAAAAATCTCTACAATCAATATGTATAGATTTGAGCTTGTAAATTCCTGTTCCAATGAAGATTAGATCTGAGTTCCATCCCCAGTAACCAGAGGAAAAAGGATTTACATCTCCTACAAAAGATATACAAAAATACAAGAAAGTTTAGGAACCAAAAAGGTTAAACAAAATTAGAGTCAGGCACCTGTGGCTCACACGTATAACCCTAGCTGCTTAGGAGACTGAGAACTGAGGATCCTCGTTCACAGCCAGCCCAGGGCCCTAAAGTCCATGAGAGCATTGTGTCCAATTAAACACCAGAAAACTGGAAGCTGTGATGTGGTTCAAAGTAGTAAAGTGCTACCTATTTTTTTTCAGTAATGGGGCTTGAACTCTGGACCTGGGTGCTGTCCCTGAGCTCTTCAACTCAAGTCGAATGCTCTACCACTTGTGCCACAGAGCCACTTTCCATTTTCTGGTGATTAAGTGGAGATAAGACTCCCCATGAACTTTTGTGTCCGAGCTGGCTTTGCACTGTGATCCTAAGATCGCAGCCTCCTGAGTAGCTAGGATTACATAGTTGAGCCACTGGAACCTGGCTAAAGTGCTAACTGAGCAAAATTGCTCAGGGACAGTGCCAATGCCCCAAGCTCAAGCATTACAAAAACAAAAACAAACCTAGAAAAGCTAGTTGGCTGTGGTTCCGCCACAATTTTAGCTACACTGAAGACTCAAAATGGAGGATGAAGTTGTGACGCTACCCACAGGAACTAAAGATGTAACTCAAGTAGGCAGAGCATAAACTATAAGAAAAACAAAGTCTTGAGTGGGGAAGCATGGCCTAGTGATAGAGTGCTTGTCTAACATGTATGGAGCCCTGAGTTTTAGTCCTTCGTAACTCATGCACAGAAAAAGCCAGAAGTAGTGTTATGGCTCATATGCTAGAGCACTAGCCTTGAGATATCGCAAAGACAGTGCCCAGTCTCTGAGTTCAAGCCCCAAAAACTTCAAAAAAAAAATAAAGCCTCTGGGTGCTAGTAGATCACACTTGTAATCCTAGCTACTCAGGAAGCTGAGATTGTAGTTCAAAACCAGCTGGGGCAGAAAAGTCCCCCGTGAGCCTCTTCCTCTGCATGACTACTCAAAAACTGGAAGCAGGGCTGTAGATCAAAGTGGAAGAACACCAGCCTTGAGCGAAAGAGCTCAGAGACAGAGCCCAGACCCTGAGTTCAAGCCCCACAACCAACAACAACAACAAAAAAAGCTAAAACAAGCTGATGCATGTAATACTAGCTACTGAGGAGGCTGAGATCTGAAGATCAAGATTCAAAGTCAGCCCAGGCAACATAAAGCCTAGAGACTCTTATCTCCAATTAATCACTATAAAATGGGAAGTGGGGCTTGGCTCAAGGGTAGGGTGGTAGCCTTGAGCTGAAGAGCTCATGGACAACGCCCAGGTCAGAGTTCAAGCCCCATGTCCCCCCCCACACACAAAAAAACTGAAACAGTAGGAGGCCATGTGTTCAGTACCTAATACCCCACAGAAAAGAAAAAGCTTACAATAGGAACAGGAGTATATAAACAGAGGAAAAGCAAATTAAACTTCACCAATCTAGAGAAGCCTTATTTTAGGCAAACCTAGGACTACTGTAGGCAAAGTATCTCAAATCTCATTTCAGATATCTACAAAGACATTTCAACATGAGCCATGTTGTTTTGAGAGAACTCTACTTACAGGATCCCAAGTCATCACTGCTGCTGGAATCCAGTGAGAAAATTCCCCTGGGGTGGAAAAACAGATTCTCTTTTAAATGAGGTCTCCCAACATAAGCAACCAAATTTCAAAACTGAGACCTTCCTATTGCTCCTTCCCTAAAGGCTGGGATTATATCTAGCTGATTCACTATTTATTGAGCATCTACTATTTGTTATGTATGTACTAGGGCTACAAATGGAATGAAACTTCTATAGACCTTTTTCTCTACTGACAAGAGAGGGAAAGAAAATAGACAAGATTTATAAGATTTACTCTGAAATGACTGGAGTAAGAAACTGCATTTATTTTTGTAGTACTGGGAATGCAGGTTTGGACTTTGTTCACCCTAAGCAAGCACACTTCGCAGTGAGTTACATGCCTAGCACTTACAAACATCATTTGGAACAAGCACCTTAAAGAAATTCTGATGCAACAGCCCAGGTGCACAATGGCTCACACCTGTATTCCTAGCTACTCAGGAAGCTGAGATCTGAGGATCAAGGTTTAAAGCCAGCCCAGACACAAAAGAACCTGAGACTCTTTTTTGTGTGTGTGCCAGTCCTGGGCATGGGCTCAAGGCATGAGCACTGTCCTTGGGTTTTCTCAAGGCTAGAGCTCTACCACTTGAGCCATAGCACCCCTTTTGGCTTTTTTCTATGCATGTGGTACTGAGGAATGGAACCCAGGTCTTCGTGCATGCTAGGCAAGCACTCTACCACTAGGCCAAACTCCCAGCCCAAGAACCTGAGACTCTTATCTCCAACTAACCCCTAGAAAACCTGAAGTGGGGCTTGGCTCAAGGGTAGGGTGGTAGCCTTGAGCTGAAATGCTCAGGGACAGCACTCAGGCCAGTTCAAGCCCCATGACCCACAAAATAAGAAAAAAAAGAAAGAAAGAAAAGAAAGAAAAAACAAAAGAAATTCTGTTGCTGTAGGCTAACAGATGACATTTTCAGAAACACTATTTGAGCATTAGTCTTGTTTTTTCCTTATAATTAGGAATTCAAAATATTATAGTCAATAGTCAAGCATGTTGTCTGTCTGACACAGCTACTTAGAAAATTGACCTGGAAAGAAATCATTTTGAGCCCAGGATTTTGGACCAGCCAGGGCAACAAAGCAACATCCACAATTCAAAAGAAAAAATATTCAATAAAATCTGGTGCTGGTGGCTTAAGCCTGTAATTTTAGCTACTCTGTAGGCTGCATTTTTCTGGGGTTAAAGATAAAATGTGTGGTCACCAGGCTATACCACACTCATCACTCTTTGACCTGAGCTTAAAGACAAAAGAATTCTCAGAGGCAAGAGCTGTTGTGTGGGCAGAAAGGTCCACTCTACCAAGTAAATGCTGGGATCTTAACAGGCCCAGTCCACCACTGAACTTCTGAGCAAGAAGAAGTAGGAAACTAGCAAGTGGCCTATGAGCCCTTGCATGTGCTCTTCATTCAAGCATCAGAAATCTAGCTCTGTGTCCAGAATCACACTTTATTATCCCCTTGAAGATCCATCTCGGCTTCCAGTAGAACAGGAAACAAGTGTACAACCAATCAATACTCATATTATTGAATGTGAATGATATATACTCAGTCTCCCATTTTTCACTGATGTCCTTTGAAGACTTGCGTTTTCGTCCTTTGGTAGCTGAAAGAAGAAGAGTGGATATATAACCAGAAAATTGGTACCATCAAGCACTTTGAAAAAAAGTTAACTATACAGCAATCCAACATAAGCACAGCAAAATAAATAAATACCATCTATCAGTAAAAGTATGTAGGAGGGTTGCATATTTGCTGCCTTCTGAGTATTTCTGTCAAGGGGATAACTAAGACATAAGTGCAGTGAGCTGGGTAACAACATCACAAGAACAGAGAACTATGTCCTTAAAAGCAAGGTTATGTGGCCAGACACAGTGGCTCATGCCTATAATCCTAGCTACTCAGGAGGCTGAGATCTGAGGATCAAGGTTCAAAGCCAGCCGGGGAACAAAAGGACTTGAGATTCTTATTTCCAATTAACCTCTAGAAAACAGGAAGTGTCCCTGAAGATCTCAGGGACAGCCTCCAGATCCAGAGTTGAAGCCCCAAGACACACAAAAAAAAAGAAAGAAAAAAATGGAAAGTGGGGCTTGGCTCAAGGGTAGGGTGGTACCGTTGAGCTGAAGAGCTTAGGGACAGTGCCCAGGCCGTGTTCAAGCCCTGTTACCCAAAAAAGTGGGGGCCTGGAGCTTGGCCCAGTGGTAGAATGCTTGCCTAGCATGCACTAAGACCTGGCACCACATACATAGAAAAAAGCTGGAAGTGGTACTGTGACTCAATGGTAGAACTCTAGCCTTGAGAAAAAAAAGTCCAAGGATAGTCCTCAGACCCTGAGTTCAAGCCGCACAACTGGCAAAAAAAAGAAGCTAGGTTACATGGGTCACTGTAGACACACAGGGGCATAGGAGTGAAATGATGTAACTCATACTTGAAGCAACTTCAATCAGCAAATTCGCCCTTTCTTCTTTCGTCTCCATCCACAGTACCAGTAACTCTACCAGAGGCTTAGGAACCAAGCTTACTGTCACTCATTCCTTTATTTAAGGAATTTATAAAACATGAGTCACATGCCAATCACGAAGCTAGAGCCTGAGAGAGACTTTAGCCTCATTTGGAGGGATAAGATTCCTCCTGTGAGAAAGCTACTTGGAGAACAGACTCAGGATCAAGATTCAGCACTATGTGACCATGATTAGTGCATCTGAGACTTTTAAAAGGCCAGGAGAATCCAGGAGGAAGGAGCTGCTTAATTGAATGGCCAGAGGAATTAACACAATGGTGGAGTCCTGTGTAAAATGAGATATAGAATTTTATCTACAGTTTCACACAGAGAAAAACTAAGAAAAACGAAAGTCAGAGAGAGAGAGAGAGAGAGAGAGAGAGAGAGAGAGAGAGAGAGAGAAGAAAATGAACAGAAAAGATTAGAAAGGGGGTAAAGAAGCAGTGAGAAAGAGAAAAGAAAGGGGAAAAAGAGCAGAAAAATGGCCAGGCACTAGGGGCTTACAGCCTATAATCTTAGCTACTCAAAAGGCTGAGATCTGAGGATCATCGTTTAAAACCAGACCAGGCAGGAAAGTCTCCAACTGACCACCATAAAACCAGAAGTGGCGCTGTTGTTCAAAGTAGTAGAGCACTGGCCTTGGGCACAAAAACTCAGGGATAGTGCTCAGACTCTGAGTTCAAGCTAAACAAATAACTGAAAAATAAAAATAGTATATATTCAACACAAAACTTGCACAGAAAAAGTACCCTAGAGTTGTAGAAAAGTGAATATTGAGAAATACGAGCATGAGCTGGCACGGTGGCTCACGCCTGTAATCCTAGCTATTCAGAAGGCTGAGATCCAATGATCATGGTTCAAAACCAGTCCAGGCACTAAAGTCCATGAGACTCTTATCTTCAATTAACCACTAGTAAACCAGAAGTGACACTGTGTCTCAAAGAGTAGGGCACAGCCTTGAGCTGAATAGCTCAGGGACAAGGCCCAGGCCCAAAGTTCAAGCCCCCAATAGGGAAGGAAAAAGAAAAACAGAAATAGGAGCATGATAAAGACAATACCATAGGTATGACTCTCAGGTTTCTACAAAGATCTTTTCTACTGGGGTGTCCAAACACCTAATCACTGCTAAAGAAATTTTCATAACATGTAAATCCTGAAGGCAAGACAGGCCTACCAGCCCTACCACAGGCATATCAAAAAAGAAGGCACAGCAGACAAGCAGGGCCAAATGGCCCCATTCCCAGGGAAAGATGTAGTGAGCATACCTGTCTTAAGAGATGTCACACATATATGTTTGGTTTTTTCCTTTCTTTTCCTTGGTTGTTCCACCTCACCGACAGAAACTTCATCAGTGGATTTTTTGCCTGTAATGTTTAGGTTAGTCTCAGGATCATTTGGTGACTAGTCAAGACTTTCACCAGGATTCTGTTTTTCAATATTATCAGGTGAATTATGCCAGGAGACAGTGAATACATCCACTTTATTTTGTTTGCACTGGCCTGGGTCTTAAAATCAGGGCCTAAGCGCTGTCCCTAAACTTCTTTTGTACAATGTTAGCACTCTAGCACTTGATTCATAGCTTCACTTCTTTTTTTGTGATTAAATGGAGATAAAAAGTCTCATAGACTTTTCCTGCCGATGGCTTTGAACCACAATCTTCAGATCTTAGCCTTCTGGAGTAGCCTGATTACAGATGTGAGCCACAGGTGCCCAGCTTATCCACCTCATTTTTGCCAGTCTTTGTCTTAAGCTCAGGGCCTGAGCACTGTCCTTGGACTTTCTTAAGACTAGAGCTCTACTACTTGAGCCTCAGCACCACTTCTGGCTTTTTTCTATGTATGTGGTACCAAGGATAGAACCCGGTCCAATAACTCTTCCAGAATTAAATCTGAAACTCCAGATAGTCTTTTATAAATATGCTCCCTCTAACCCCTCCTCAAATACATCACTTTACTGAGGGAAAATTGAACAAGCTGGAAAATGTGGCATTAAAAATTACAGTTAAGAGACTGAGAGTTTGGCCTAGTGGTAAAGTGCTTGCCTAGCAGGAAACAAAGATCCAGGTTTGTCATAGAAAAAGCTGGAAGTGGTGCTTGGCTCACATGGTAAAGAAAGTCCAAGGACAGTGCTCAGGCCCTGAGTTCAAGTCCCAGGACTGGCAAAAAAATTACAGCTAAGTATTTTGCTTACATCTTGCTTGTTTCCCTTTTTGTCTTATTATTATTATAATTATTTTACTGGGAGCAGTGAATTTCTTTTGGATCAAGCTAAATTTCTATGACTCAGGAGACGATTTATTTAGTGATTATTTCCTGGCTAAACTTATAGTATTCCCTAACTTGTGTAACTATGCAGGCACTAGGTAGTTTCTTGAGTGGTTGAAACCATAGCTTACAAGTCTCCAGCAAGCACCCAAGCTTTATTCCCTTCCTCTTCAAGTGATTCCCACATATGAAGGAACAGAAGAAAAAAGCTGAAGGCGCAACAGAAAAGCCCCAGTCTCAGCTTTTAATTTGTCCCTTCTGCTTTTAGTATGGATCTCTAGGCAGGTATAAAGTCTTCAGTGGAGGACACTCAAGGATTAAAGCAGCACTACTAAAGGATTACAAAACCCCCATCAGCCTATTAGGATTTAGAAACTATGGAGTACTAAAGCTTCAGAGATCACCTAAGAGATTTCCAGAGGAGAAATATACTTGCCTTCAGTGCTTTTAATGCATATTTTACCTGGGTTGCTGGTTCGGCCATTTTCATCATCAGATATTGCCTCAACAACTGGATACCTAATCAATGAGACATAAAAAAGAGATCTGAACATATTACTCTCTTTATAGCATTGTCCACCTTTCCTGGAATGAACAAGGTTATCCCTTGCCAATATTTGGTCTTTTCCCCCCCAATAAGTCTGTTTCTTTCTTTGGAACTATTCAGATTTAACAGTTTTCCTGATTTTCCATCTTTCTATGCATCTTTCCCATTTTCATACATGATTTTTGTGTGTGTGTGCCATGGGGCTTTAACTATGGGCGTGGGCACTATCTCTGAGCTCTTCAGCTCAAGGCTAGTGCTCTACCATGTTGAGCCACAGTGCCACATCCAGTTTTTTGGTGATTAATTGGAGTTAAGAGTTTCAAAGACTTTCCTGCCTGGGTTGGCTTTGAACTGTGATCTTCAGATCTCAACCTCCTGAGTAGCTAGATAAGAGGCATGAGCCACCAGTGCTCAGCTCATACTTGATTTCTGAAGGAGATACCTGCTCTGGGTCAACTGTAAACTAAGCACTCAGTATATTATCCTATCAGTACTGGGAAAACCAGGTCAGAGATTTGTCTATGTGGTTCTCCTATTACTTAACAGATGCAGTGGTCTAACAAAGACAGAAACCAGCAGTTGACAGAATGGAGGTCTCTCCTGATTACCACGCTACAGTCAAAAGTCAACGCTCAACTCTGGTAGAAGGATGTCACACATAGCATACAACTGCTCACCAGAAGTCACACTCTGTATTACTTAGGTTGAAGTGTTTAAGCACCTCTTGGGGTCCTTTATAATTCGCAGGCTTAAGTCCATCACCTTTCCAATATTTTCTAAGCAATGTATGGTAGCTATAATATATATTACTTAGTTTGGGGGCAGTACTAAGATTACACTTGACCTCACACATGCTTGGCTTTTTTACTTGGCTGATGCTCTACCACTTGAGCAGTGGCTCCGACCCTCCTATTTGCTTAATGTTTTGGAGTAGATACGTTCTTTTTTTCCCTAGCCTACACTGCTATCCTTCAGATCTCAACATTCTGAGTAGCTCAAATTATTGGTGAAAGTCACCAATATCTGGATCTTATCCCTCTTCACCCTTTCCTTCTCATTTACTTCTCTTTCTCAACTCAACACCAGGATTTTCTTTGCTTATTTGTGGTCATGGGACATGTATTCTGGGCCTAGGCATTGTGCTTCAGTTCTAGACCTTGAACTCAGTGTCACACACTTATGCTTAGGGTTTTTTTTTTCACTCAAGACTTTTGTCCTACCATTTGATTTTCTGTTTAACAGATTTCTCTGTGTATGCTGGCTCCAAACTGTGATTCACAGATCTCAGCCTCCTGAATAGCTAGATTACTGGCTTCTCTCTGTGGCTCCCTGACTTCAACTGTCCTTATGAAATCCAATGAACAATCAAAGGTTGAGCAATTAATCCTGCATGCATGTATGTGTATATATGTGTGTATATGTATGGATATAGATGTATACATGTATGTATATACATATGTATACATATACACATGAGCATGCATAGACAGACGCATAAACACAAACATACAGGGTCCAATTTACTTCTTGAAAGTTTTATAGGGAGGACTGATACTTTTGGGTCTAAAGGTGTACTTTGACAATATATATCTATTGTACATGGGTAGACACCTACTCTCACTATGCGACCATCCTAGGTTCTATTAGTCCTTAAATATTTTCATTATTAGTCCTGCCTACAGGACTCTGAATGTAATATTCCACTCACCATCTTTTTCTTGATCCACTCTTCCCATAGTATGCCTAATAGAGACTCCATCTAGGTTTGGACCAAGACGTGGGCATTTCTTGTAAGCTTTATCAAAAACTGATTTTTAACTATAAGCTCACTATCACTTTTCTAATAAAAAATAAGTAAATAAATCACTGAATTTCTTTAAATATTTGTTCAACATCTACTTGGTGTCAATCTCAGGACAGACACACACAAAAAAATCCAGTCAAAAGGCTGGAACACATTTCTGTGAGTTTTTTTTTAATTAGCTTAATTTATTGTCATTATAGAAGTGGTATACAGAGGGATTATTATAGAGATGATATAGAGGGATTACATGAGTCAGATAATGAGTACATTTCCTTTCATACACTATTCTGTGTACCTTCATTTTTCTCCCAGTCCTACCAAAGTTCTATAGCTCACATTCATCAGTGTCCAGTGATTTCCACTGCTGTACTTTTCTTTTTCCCTAGAATTCTACACCATTCCCCAACCTTTCTGAAGATTTATACATGAACACATGCCTACATAAAGTAGACAGAATAATAAAAAGAGAAGTCTTTTGTTTCCATCCCTTGGAGTTGATTTCAATACATACATAATTTTTTTTTGCTTGAACTCAGGGCCTGAGCAATTTTCCTGGGCTTTCTCAAGGAGAGAACTTGACCACTTGAGCCACAGCACCATGTCCAACTGGTGGAAATGAGTTAATGAGGAATCAAACCTGGGTCTTTGTGTATGCTAGGCAAGCACTCTACCACTAGGCCAAACTCCCACCCCCAGTCTATGTATATTTTTATACTTGCATCTTTGTATGTCTCTCCTAAGAGTAATCTCGGTTGGTCTTATTTTGTTTAAATATCTAAAAACCTGTAAAAATTTATCATATCCAGTATATTTTAAATCTAATTTCCACATATCAGAGAGAACAGGCAACATTTGTCTCTCTGAGCTAGGCTTACCTCATTAAGCATGGCTTGTTCTAGTTCCATTCATTTCCCTGCAAATGACATTACTTTATTCTTTCTTTCTTTCTTTCTTTCTTTCTTTCTTTCTTTCTTTCTTTCTTATTTTCTTGGCTAGTTGTGAGGCTTGAAATCAGGGCCTGAGCACTGTCCTTGGGCTTTTTCAAGGCTAGAGCTATACCACTTCACCCACAGCACTACTTCCGGCTTTTTCTATGTATGTGGTACCAAGGAATCGAACCCAGGTCTTCGTGCATGCTAGGTAAGCACTCTACCACTATGCCAAACTCTTGGCCCCTATTTTATTCTTTCTAATGACTATGTAAAATCCCATTGTGTATAGGTACCACATGTTTTGGATCCACTCAACTATTGTAGGGAATCTGTGCTGTTTCCCTATCTTGGCTATTGTGAATAGTGGGGCAATGGACATGGATGTACAGGTGTCTTTATCATATCCTGACTCATGATGCTCAGGGTAGATGCCCAGGAGTAGTTTTTTCAGGAACCTCCGGACTGCTGTCCAGCATGGTTATACATGGTTTACATTCCATTTTTTCCCTCCATATCCCTGTAAACATTTGTTGTCTGAATTCACAATGTAGAGCAATCTAACTAGGGTGAGATGGAATGTCAGAGTTGTTTTGAGTTGAATTTTTGTGATGGTATCCCCCGCCCTGGTCAGTTGTGGGGCTTGAACTCGGCCTGTGTACTATCCCTGAGCTCTTCAGCTCAAGGCTACCGCATTACCCCTGAAGCCATAGTGTCACTTCCTGTTCTCTAGTGGTTAATTGGAGATATGAGTCCCTGTGCTGGCTTTGAAACGCAATTCTCAGATCTCAGTCTCCTAAATAGTTAGGATTACAGGCAACAGCCACCGCGCCCAGATTTTTTTAAAATAAGAAATGGGCTCCTCATATCGTTTTAACTGTCCAAACACTTGAGATTCAACTACCTCTGCTTCTTCAGTTATTAGTTATATGCCACTACACCCAATTTTACTTTTTAAAAAAAATGTCTAGTACTGGGCGCACAGTCTCAAACCTGTAATCCTAGCTACTCAGGAGGCTAAGATCTGAGTATCACAATTCAAAACAGCCCTGGCAATAAAAATTCCATGACTCTTACCTCCAATTAACCACCAGAAAACCAGAAGTGGCACTGTGGCTAAAAGGGTAGGGCTGTAGCCTTGAGCTGAAAAGCTCAGGGACAACCCCAGGCCCAGAGTTCAAGTCCCAATGTATGTGAATTAATGTACCTTCTATCTGGCAAATATCATGTAACCCTTTTATTAATTACAATAAAAAATATTTTAAAAATATGCAGTATCTATATACAGTGGAATTTTACACAAATCCTGTTAAGTGAGGTAAGCCAAGGTAAAGGAAACAAACAATACATGTATTCTCTCATATGCAAAGCTAGATCTAAAATACTGGGGCAAATAAATATTATAGGTCTCTAGGAATTCATACGCAGTGAACCAAAAGGGGATATTGTTAAGAGAACAGAAGGCCACAATTTCTTTTTTTTTGGCCAGTCCTGGGGCTTGAACTCAGGAACTGAGCACTGTCCTTGGGCTTTCTCAAGGCTAGAGCTCTACCAATTGAGCCACAGCACCACTTCTAGATTTTTTCTGTGTATGTGGTACCAAGGAATCGAACCCAAGTCTTCACGCATACTACGTAAGCACTCTACCATTAGGCCAAACTCCCAGCCCAGAAGGCCACAATTTCTGTGTCTGAACAAAATAATATTTATCAAAATATACTCAAGGAGCTGGACGCGGTGGCTCAGGACTATAATCCTAGCTACTCAAGAGGCTGAGATATGAGGATTGAGGTTCAGCTGTTCAAAGCCAGCCTGGTTCAAAGCCAGCTCAGGCAATACAAATCGGAGACTCTTGTCTCCAATTAATCACTATAAAACAGGAAGTGGGGCTGTGGCTCAAGGGTAGGATGGCAGCCTTGACCTAAAGAGCTCAGGGACAGCACTTAGGCCCTGAGTTCAAGTCCCATGACTCCCACCCACCCCCAAAGGAATGAACTCTAGGAAATGAAAACAAGGTTTTTATTTTCCTTTTGCTGTTTTTGTTTTCTTTCTCTTTTGTTCTGTTTATTAGTGTTTGGGAATATAAGGGAGGCAAAAAATAGAGGAACAAAGGGTGAACAAATGGAACAATGGTACTCAGCATTGTGTTGAAAATTAACTATAGATCTTATGAGTGCATGGAAGGGAAACATTGGCAGTGTGTGAGGGAAGGGGTGACACTGTTCAAAAAGAAATGTACTTTTTGCTTGACTTATGTAACTGTATATGGCATTTTATTGTGTACCATATTAAACAAGTCTGCTTAGGAACCATGGTAGTTCAATTACAAAGAAAATAAACTACATGTGCTGTGTCATAACTACAACCCTAGCTACTCAAAAAACTGTGATTGATAGGATCATAGATGCACCCTACCTTAGGAAAGAGCTCCCAAGACCCCATCTCAATAAAGAAAAATAAGTGCAATGTTGCAACCAATGAATGATTGTATTTTTTAAGTGAAAATAGGAAGATTCTGGCTTATTAAAAGGCCTGAAATGGGCTGAGAGCATATCCTAGTGGTTAAGAGTGTTCACCTAGCATGCACAAAGCCCTGGGTTTGATTCCTCAGAACCACATACACAGTAAAAGCTGGACGTGGTACTGTGGCTCAAGTGGCAGAGTGCTAGGCTTAAGCAAAAAATGTCCAAGGACAGTGCGCAGGTCCGGAGTTTGAGCTCCAGGACTAGCAAAAAAAAAAGCGCTGGGAACAGTGGCTCATGCCTGAAACCCTAATTACTCAGGAGGCTGAGATCTGAGAATCTTGTTTCAAAGCCAACCATGGCACTACAAAGTTGAGAGACTCTTATCTCAGGAGAGTCAAAGCAAGCGGGCACAGGAAAGTCCATGAGACTCTTACCATCAACCAATAAACTACTCCAGGAAAAAAAAATGTGGTAGAGCCTTAAGCAAAAGAAGCTCAGATACAGTGCATATTCCTCAAGTTCAAGATGCCAAACAGGGGGAAATATTAAAAAAAAAAAAGAGCATGGCGCAGTGGCTCATACCCGTAATCCTAGCTACTCAGGAGGCTGATCTAAGAATCGTGTTTCAAAGCCAGCCCAGGCACTACATAGCCAAGAAACTTTATTTTATTTATTTTTTTGGCAGTTTTGGGGCTTGAACTCTGGGCCTGAACACTGTCCTTGGGCTTTTTCCTCAGACTAGTGCTCTACCACTTGAGCCGCAGCCCCACTTCCAATTTTTCTATATATGTTGTACCTAGGAATTGAACACAGGTCTCCGTGCATGCTAGGCAAGCACTCTACCACTAGGCCAACTCCCGGTCCCAGAGCCAAGAGACTCATCTCCAATTAATCACGAGAAAATGGGAAGTTGGGCTGTGGCTGAAGGGTAGGGTAGTAGCCTTGAGCTGAAGAGCTCAGGGACATCACCCAGGCCCTGAGTTCAAGTCCCATAACCACTCCCCCCCCCAAAAGAAGCTTGAAAATAGAGGTAGAGGTAGACCCTGTTCTTTTAAAAAAAATAACTTAAAGGCCCAAGCTGGGCACCAGTGACTCACACCTGTAATCCTAGCTACTCAGGAGGCTGAGATCTGAAGATTGTGGTTCAAAGCCAGCCCACGTACTAAAGTCCATGAGACTCTTATCTCCAATTACTAGAAAACAGAAAGTGGGGCTGTGGAAGGACTCAAGCTCTTTATTCCTTTTATTCTCCTTTTACAATTGACTAAGTTATATGAAACCTATAATAAAACATTTCAACAATTTATACTAATAAAACTTTAAAATTATTCACCAGGAGTGGTGGCTCATGCCTGTAATCCTAGCTACTCAGGAGGCTGAGATCTGAGATTCCTGGTTCAAAGGCAGCCTAGTATGTGAGATTCTTATCTACAATTAATTACTACAAAAGGAGAAGTAGGGCTGTGGCTCAGAGGTAGGGCACTAGCCTTGAGGTTAATAGCTTAGGGACAGTGCCCAGGCCCAGAGTTCAAACCCCATGACCCACAAAACAAAATATTAATTTTGAGTAAGTTTTACCAAAATTATAAAACAGAAAACAGCTTTGCATATCTCACCAATCCGGGGCGTGTAATTGACCAGGCTGGTCAGGCTTTTCTTCTGACTTGTCCATTTCTGTAGTGAAGACAAACACATATTTGCTTAAGAAAGCCAGAACTCAGAAGAACAGATCCATTTTTACATTCTGCATTTATATTTGCGTACTACTATTTTATACTCATTTAAAGCCAAAAGCTTGCTTTCTTTTCTTTATTTATTTTTGGCCAGTCCTGGGCTTGGGCTCAGGGCCTGAGCACTGTCCTTGGGTTTTTTCAATGCTAGAGTTGTACAACTTGAGCCACAGCACCACTTGTGGCTTTAATCTATGCATGTGGCACCGAGGAATAGAAACAGGGTCTTTGTGCATGCTAGGCAATCACTCTACCACTAGGCCAAACTCCCAGCCCCTACTTTGGTTTCTTTTAGACAACAGGAGGGTTTAAACCTAGTACCACAGGGTTGCCACTTGAATTACACTTCCAGCTTTCTAAATTTTCTTTTGTTGAATGAAAGTATCTACAATATATTTTTATTATAAAGATGATATACAGAGTTGTTATAATTAGATATGTTAGGTAACTGAGTATATTTCTTTCTGAACAATGTCAACTCTTCCTTCCTTGTTTTCTCCCAGTTTTGCCGTCTCCCTCAACAAGTTGTATATTAAAATATATTTTGATGCTGGTTTTCCCTCATTAACAAAATCACCAGTGGCTCACGTATGTAATCTAACTACTCAGGCGGTTCAAAGCAAGTGGGCACAGGTAAGTCCATGAGACTCTTGCCTCCAATAAACTACTCAGAAAAAAAAAACACCCTGTGGTAGAACCTTAACCAAAAGAACTTCAGGTACAGTGCATATTCCCCAAGTTCAAGATGCAGAACTGGGGAGAGACAAAAAAAAATAGAGAGAGAGCAGGGTGTGGTGGCTCATGCATATAAGCCTAACTACTCAGGAGGCTGAGATCTGAGGATCAAGGTTCAAAGCCTTCCCAGGCACTAAAATCCATAAGACTCTTATCTCCAATTAACTACTAGAAAACCAGAAGTGGCACTGTGGTTCACAGGGTAGGGCAATAGCCTTGAGCTGAAGAGCCCAGGGACAGTGCCCTGTGCCATATTTCAAGCTCCATGACCGCAAAAAATAAAATAGCAATGGCTCCCATTCAGATATGAAAATTTCATTTTGAAGTCAGTCCACGCAAGAAAAATTCATGAAATTCTTTTCTCCAATTAACTACTAGAAAACCTGAAGTGGATCTGTGGCTTAGGAGTAGGTGGGGCAGTAGCCTTGAGCTGAAGAGCTCAGGGACAGTGCCCAAGCCCCGAGCTTCAGCCTCAAGACCGACCGAAGAAAGGGGAAAAAAGGGGAGGGGGAGAAAGGGGGGGCTCAAGCAGGGTGTAGTAGCTCACTGCTATAATCCTAGCTACTGGGAGGCTAAGATCTGAGCATCACAGTTCAAAGCCAGTCTGGGCACTTAAAGTTCCATGAGACTCTTTATTTCTACAATTAATCACTAAAAAACAGGAAGGAAGTGGCACTGTGGTTCAAGGAGTAGGGAAGTAGCCTTGAGGTGAAGAGCTGAGCGACAGCGTCCAGGCCCCAAAGTTCAAGCCCCATGAACAACAAAAATAAAAATAAAAATAAAATAGGGGTCAGGAGTTTGGCCTAGTGGTAGAGTACTTGTTTAGCATGCACAAAGACCTGGATTTAATTCTTCGGTACCATATTCATAGAAAAATGCTCGAAGTGGTTCTGTGGCTCAAGTGGTATAGCCTTAAGAAAAAGCGCAAGGACAATGCTCAGGCTCTGAGTTCAAGCAAAGACTGGCAATAAATAAATAAATAAAATTTTTTAAAAATGCTGAAGTAGTGGAAAGTTCATTGGTCTAACAAGCATGCCCTCAAACCACAGTAGTAAATCAATAATAAACAGCCCAAAGCAGCCAGAGGCTTCTCAGATCACCTCAAATGCCCTGTTGCTGAGGGCCAGAAATCAGGGAGATATGCAACATTCATTTTAGCCACTACATCGTTTTTTCTTCAACCTTGGCATCAATTACCCATGCTCAACACCTACCCAACGTTCTCACTGTGAACATGAATCCAAGCCCACACCCACACTCCTCTAGCCTCCTTCCCACTACTTCTACCACCTTCTGGAAAGCAATTCAGTAGCCATGCACTCATACAGTCCCAGTATGTTACTTCCATAATGCCACACTGGATAATTGTTCTATGAGGTGCATGGTTCACCATCAAGCCCCTCACCTACTTCTGCCTACGTCACTCCTCTAACTTCCGCTTCGCATTAGTAAAGCAGGAACATTAGTCACGTTCGCAGCTAAGACCAACTCTGTAATCTAGTGCCAAGTGATCCTAACAGGCATTGCCCATCCACGTAACCATCTCCAACCTTTACAGACCTCTTCAAGTCTGTCAGTTGTCCAACTAGCCTGTCTAGGACTCCCACTTCAGAACTACGGCCACCTCAGCCAGGCTCCCTCCAATCAGGCTTTGATGTCTCCATCCTTCCACCAATGAGGCTTGGACCTTTCTACCCTTTTCCTTACTATTCCCACTTCCAGCCAGACTCCTAAAGATTAGGCTCCACCCCTAATTGGTGCTCTGTGCTGCCATTGGCTTTCCTGCCACCGGCGCTCTGGCCAATGACAAGCTCCCGCCAAGGCTGCGCTCCCGCCTATGCCGCGCTCCGGCTACCAATACCATGTTCCCGCCTACGCCATGCTCCCGTCACCAATACAGCGTTCCCGCCACCAATACCACGTTCCCGCCTAGTCCGCGCTCCTGCCACCAATACCACGCTCCCGCCTGGTCCGCGCTCCTACCAGCAATGCCACGTGCCCACCACAGCCTCTCCTGCCACAACCACTCAGGCCACTTCGGCTCCCACCTATACTGTACTCCAGCCACAACTACTCCTGGCACAGCTGCTCCCCTGCCATAGGCGCTCCAGTAAGCTAATGTGGCCCCCGCCACATTTGTCACCAAAGCTATAACTAGCACAGCCACTCCCACCACTGTGCCGTTCTGGCCACAGCCACTCTAAGAATCCACAGTTGCTTCTGTCACATCAGCTCCAGCCACAACCACGCACCGACCACAGCTGCTCCCACCCACTACTGCTGTGCTCCGGCGACAGCCTCTCCAAGAAGCCACTGCGACTCCCGCCACAGTTGCTCCAGCCACAGTCGATTCCACCAAGTTGCTCCGACCTCAGTCGTTCTCACCAAGGCCTTGCACCCACTCCAGCCACTCCCACCACAGCCACTCCCCAGCAACAGCGGCTCCAAGCGGCCACTGCGCCTGCCGCCCCAGCCGCTCGTGCACCGCAGCCCCACCTTCATGCTTCTAATGCCTCTCCCCTCCCCCATTGCATGCTACCTTCCCTCGCCCTACTCCGAACCCCGCAACAAGTCTTAAACAGCGTAAGTGAGGCCTGGGACAGAGACCTGTACCACACTGCAACAGTCCCCCTTAAACACCGTCCTTTGCACCCAATCCGGAGCCATTCATCTACAGCTTGCACAGACACACTCCCCACTCCGCCCAATCATCTACTTTCTCCCCCATTTTTGCAATACCAAAATACTACTCAAATTTATCACTCAAAGCACTTTATATACAAACGGCCAATTTTATTTTGCCTAAATGTAAGTAAAGCATGTCAGCAATGAGTGTAAGGCAACCAGCAGTCCTTACTTTAATTAAACCTGCCCAGCCAGTATTAACCTCTCAGCCCACTTCAGCCCACCACGCCACTCACCCGTCCTTGTTCCCGTAGTCTCTAAGATGGCCGGCAAGGCGGGAGACACCCACATTTTTATGGAAGAAGGCGGGACCATAGAGCAGGAAGTGACTTTTCCCGCCCTGTGTGCACCTATCATCACCTAGAACCCAAATCCACACTTCTGCGATTATGAATAAATTATGTTCCCAGCGGTCAACCAGTTTAACCATAAAACCACCTACCATACGTACTTTTGGAATTACGCATATTTCCTTTTCACAGAACGTTTTGATTACTACACAACGTCCACAATGCTACATTTCAATACAGAGGTCATAGACCCAACCGCAATTCTATTAGGGGTTCCTAATTGTTGGCCTTGAATTCGGGCCAAAGCGCTTTCGCTGAGCTCGTTCTCTCATGGCTATCGCTATAGCGCTTTGAGCCACAGCGCCGCTCACACTTTGAGTGGTTAATTGGAGGTATGACAGTCACTTTTCTTCCCTGGACTGACTCTTAACTGCAACCCTCACATCTCAGTGTCTCGACTAGTAAGGATTGCATAAAGACTGATGCTACAAGGTGAATCCAGCCATAAACATTTCATATTGCTGGGCACCGTGGCTTACGCGGCCATTCCTGCTTGAATTTTCTGTTTTGTCTATTTTCATAGGTCTATGCTTAAGTCTCTTAAAGGTTTGCCAACAAGTTGAGCAATTATTAACTGATATAGTATAACATGAAAAGACAATTAGAACTATTATTCAAGAAGTAATAGGTAAGCTGGGCACTGGTGGCTCACGCCTGTAATCGAAGCTACTCAGGAGGCTGAGATCTGAGGATCAAGGTTCAAAGCCACCTGGGCACAAAAGGACCCAAAACTCTTATTTACAATTAACCTCTAGAAAAGGGAAAGTGGGGTTTGGCTCAAGGGTAGGGGGATAGCTTTAACCTTAAGAGCTCAATGACAAGGCCCAGGCCCAGGCCCAGGGAGAGGCAATAGTCTTGAGATGAAGTGCTCAGAGACAACACCCAGGAGCAAGGGTAGGGTGGTATCCATGAGATGAAGAACTCACTGACAGCACCCACGCCAAGTTCAAGCCCCATGATCCACATACACACACAAAAAAACTTTCCTTTTTACGAAAAGTGAGGGTGTTTGTTTTGTTGTTCCTTGCTTAAATCTAACCAGTAGCAGCTACGAAGGGAGGAGTCACCTAGTTCTCTTACAGAAAGGAAGAAACCAAACACCTAGAAATATTGATATATGCTCTTTGTGAAGCCTAAATTAATTTTGAAGTTTCATGAACCTCAGTAAAAAGTTATTTCTAAGCAGTCTCCATTTTGTAAAGTTCTGAGAAATATCCTAACTGCCTCTTCTCAGAAGAACTGTAAGATGCTCCATCAGATGTTTACTCAGACAGCTGGCAAGGACATTCAAAGGTCATCTCATGGACTGCAGCTGTGTTCCATAGCTAGCAAGATCATCCCGACCTAAACTAATGTGGAAAACCATAAGATCAAAGCCAATAAGAAATAATGGAGTGTTCCAATGTAAAAGTTAACCAAAACATGAGGCTAAGGCTGTGAAAATGAAAAAAAAACTTGTTTGTTCCGTACTATAAAATCTGTGCTAATTCTGTACTTGGGGCCTCCAAGCATCACTGGTTTCTAAGGCGCAGAGGACCAAGCTCAACCTTACTAATAAACGGCTCTTTGTTGCTTGCATTGGTCATGGTCTTTCGGGGGATCGGGAACTTTGGGTACAACACTCTTCAGGTCCAGATAAAAGACAAGCAGGAACCAGGGCAGTGGATCAAGTCTGTAATCTTAGCTACTCAGGAACCTGAGATCTGATGATCAAGGTTCAAAGGAGCCAGGCCAGTGGCTCACTCCTGTAATCTTAGCCACTCAGGAAGCTAAGATCTGAGGATCAAGGTTCAAAGCCAGTCTGGGCACAAAAGAACCTGAGACTCAACTCCAGGTTTGAGCTGAAGAGCTCAGGGGCAACGCCCAGGCCGAGGGATAGGGCCGTAGCCTTGAGCTGAAGAGCTCAGAGACTGCATCCAGGACTGGGGGCCACACCCATTCTCTGCTATGACTGTTGGAACCTTACATTTCTCATTAGCAGCTTTAAAAGACATTCCTGGTGTTCATTGCAGTTGCCTCAAGTATTTCATTATTACTAAGCTAGGAATTCAAGCCCTATGACCCACAAAAAAAGTTTCTATTTATGAAAATTAAGCGTGTTTGTTTTGTTGTTCCTAGTTTAAATCCAACCAATGGGAGCTACCAGGAGAGGAGTCACCTAGTTCTCTTACAGCAAGGCAGAGACCTAGCACCAAAGAACACTGATATATGCTCTTCAGGTGCAGATAAAAGACAAGCAGGAACAAGGGTGCTGGATCACATCTGTACAATCCCAATTACTTAGGAAGCTGAGCTCTGAGGATCAAGGTTCAAAGCCAGCCCCGGCATGAAAGGACCTGAGACTCATCTGCAACTAACACCTAGAAAACCTGAAGTGGGGCTTGGCTCAAGGGTAGGACAGTAGCCTTGAGCTGAGGAGTTCAGGGACAGTGCCCAGGCCAAGTTCAAGCCCCGTGGACCACAAAAAAGAAAGAAAAAAAAAAGAGACAAGCAGGAAGCCGGGGGGGGGGGGGGGGGCTCTGTGGCTCAAGGGCTCTGTGGCTCATGCCTGTAATCCTAGCTACTCGAGAGGCTGAGATCTGAGGATCAAGGTTCAAAGCCAGCCCAGGCACTAAAGAACTAAAGAACATAAGGCTCTAACCTCAAATTCACCACCAAAAAACCAGAAGTGGTGCTGTGGCTCAAGAGGCAGGGCGGTAGCGTTGACCCAAAGAACTCAGAACAAGAACCAGGCCCAGAGTTCAAGCCCCACAACCAACCAAAAAAAAGACAAGCAGGGAGATTGGCCTAGTGGTAGAGTGCTTGCCTAGCAATTATGAAGACCCAGGTTCGATTCCTCAGTACCACATATATAGAAAAAAGCTGGAAGTGGTGCTGTGGCTCAAGTGGTAGAGCTCTAGCCATGAGAAAGCCCAAGGACAGTGTTCAGGCCATGAGTTCAAGCCCCAAGACTGGATAAAAAAGGGGGGGATGGGATGTGGCAAACCTCTTGCCTAGAAAGTGTAACGTCCTGGGTTCGATCCGCAGTACCAAGAAAAGACCAAAAAAAAAAAAAAAGACAAGCAGTTACTGGCACAGTGCTGGTGGCTCACCCCTATAAGCTGTTACTCAGGAGGCTAAAATCTGAGGATCACAGTTCAAAGCCAGTCTAGACCGTACACTATGAGACTCTTATGCTCAATTCAGCACCAAAAATAGAAAGTGGTGCTATGGCTCAAAGTGATAGAACACTACTAACCATGAGCAAAAAAAAAAGAAAAAGCTCACAGTATACTGACTCCGTTCAAGCCCTATGAGAAACCAGAAAAAAAAAAGAGAAGTTGTTGTTTGAACAATTTGGGTGCTCAGTTTTACTCCAAATACACTAAAAAGCAAATGCTTTTTGAGCCGCCCCCCCCCCATTTTGTTTTTTCAAAACAAATGCTTTTTTTTTTTTTACCAGTCCTGGGGACTGAACTCAGGGCCTGAGCACTGTCCTTGGGCTTTATCATGGCTAGAGCTCTACCACTTAAGCTTGAAAACAAATTCTTTTTAAACTACTCCTTTCTCTGACAAACACCCATAGTTCTTAAGTTTTTGTTTTTGTTTTCCTTGCCAATCCTCGGGCTTGACCTCAGGGCCTGGGCACTGTCCTGGGGCTTTCTCTAGGATAGTGCTGTACCACTTGAGCCACAGCACCACTTCTGGCTTTTTTTCTATGAGGAATCGAACCAAAGGTTCATGAACGTGAGGCAAGCATTATACAAGTAGACTATGTTCCCAGCCCAACTTCATTATTTTGTTAGAAGACAAAACTTGTCTGAATTAGGTATGTTTTGTACCAGGCATTGTGTGAAGTGTTTTATGTAATTGATTCTTTGGGGTTGTGTGTGTGTGTGTGTGTGTGTGTGTGTGTGTGTGTGTGTGTGTATGTGTGTGTTTGCCAGACATGGGCATTGTGCCTGAGCTGCTTTTGCTCAAGGCTAGCACTTTTCTATTTTATGTGGTACTGAAGAATATAACCCAGCGCTTCACGCATGGCAGGCTAATACTCTACACTAAGTCACATTCCCAGCCCCTGTAATTTATTCCTTTTAATGATACTTTAAAATGTAGGAAAGAAGTTAGGTACAAAAGGCCAGGCTTGGTGGCTCATGCCAGTAATCCTAGCTACTCAGGAGGCTGAGATCTGAGGATCAAGGTTCAGAGCCAGCCAGGCACAAAAGGACCTGAGACTCTTATCTCCAATTAACCTCTAGAAAATGGGAAGTGGGGCTTGGCTCAAGGGTAGGGTGGTAGCCTTGAGCTGAAGATCTCAGGGACAGTGCCAAGGCCAAGTTCAAGCCACATGACACACACAAAAAAGTAAGGTACAAATAGTGTGCTTCTATAGTACTAGTTACTATGGAAGATAAAGTGGAAGTATGGAATAAGCCCAGAAGTTCACAGAAAGCCAGGACAGCATAGCAAAATTACTTAGTTGAAGGATTAAAAAAAAGGCAATTATAGCACTCACTTTACAGATCACATTGCTAAAAAAGATTGAGTCAAAATAGAGTAGTGGTGCATACCTGTAACCTCAGCTACTCAACAGACTTGAGATCTGAAGACTGGAGTTTGAAGCCAGCCATAGCAGAATTCTGTGATATTCCTGTCTCCAATTAACCATAAAAAGCAGTGGAAGGGCATGTGGCTCAACTGGTAGAACAATTGTCTTGAGCCCCCAGGGCCCAAAGTTCAAGACCAAAAAACAAAAAACGAATTCTGCCTGTAGCTGGTGGCTGATGCCTCTAATCCCATTCATGAGGCTGGGATCTGGTGATCCAGGTTCAAACCCAGCCCGGACAATAAAATCCATGAGACTCTTATCTCCAACTAACCACCAGAAAACTGGAAGTGGCCCTGTGGCACAAGTGGCAGAACAATAGCCTTGAGGTGAAGAGCTTGGGGACAGTGCATAGGCCGATTTCAAGTGCCATGACCGACAAAAAAAAATAGTTAGTGAAGCTGTGGTTCAAGCAGTACAACCCTGCCTTCAGAAAGTTTCTGGATCAAGAATTCAAACCCCTGGATTTATAGTTTGTCTGTCTCACTCACACACACACACACACAGGCATATACACACAAATCTGCAGTAAGCCTTGGAGGGCATTTAGAAGGGAAGTTGGAAATTACCCAAAATATTATTGAAAGGAAATGTTTACCTATCAAATTTCTGAAAACTGGAATTACATTCAAGTCTCTAGTGCATTGAGATCTAATCAGCTAAGCAAGCTTGCAATCTTGAAATCCAAACAACTAGGAAGCTAAGACCGGAGGATCACCTGTTTCAGGCAAGTCTGGGTTACAAAGCCAGATCTTGTCTTTAAAAACAAGATACAAGAGCGAGGACTCAATATTTGCATACCCAATGCTATGGACATGGTACTGGAAATATAAACACAACTACATAGACATAATTTATGACTCTATAGACATGTTTTATTACAGATTAATATGTATATGACATACAAACCCTCAGCCTAATTTTAATTATGTTCTAAAATCTAAGTGCCAGTTATTGTATATAGAGATTCCCTTCCTGAATACTTGTTTAATACATCATTTGACATATGATGTAAAAATCAATTTTAATAAATTTTTAATAAAAAAAACAAGAGGGGCTAGGAATTTGACCTAGTGGTAAGAGTATTTGCCTAGCATGCACGAAGATCCAGGTTTGATTCCATACATAGAAAAAAGCTGGAAGTAATGCTGTATCTCAAGTGGTAGAGCTCTAGCCTTGAGAAAAACTCAAGGACAGTGCTCAGGCCAGGAGTTCAAGGCCCAAGACTGGCATTAAAAAAAAATCTACAAAAACAAGGGCTGGGCCCAGTGGCTCATGCCTATAATCCCAGCTACTCAGGAGGCTGATATCTGAGGATCAAGGTTCAAAACCAACCAGGGCACAAAAGAGCATGAGACTTTTATCTCCAATAACCACTAAAAAATAGAAGTGGGGCTTAGCTCGAGGATAAGGAGGTAGTCTTGACCTGAAGAGCTGAAGAACAGCAACCAGGCCAAGTTCAACACCCATGACCCACCAAAACAAGAACAACAAAAACAAGGGCCAGTCGCTTGGCCTACTGGCAGAGTGCTTGCCTAGTGTACAGAAACACCCGGGTTCGATTCCTTGGTACCACATACATAGAAAAAGCCAGAAGTGCTGTGGCTCAAGTGGTATGGTTCTAGCCTTAAGCTCAAGGACAGTGCCCCCCCCCCCTCTCTCTCTCACACACACACACACACACACAAACATGACACAAGAAGGGCAATGGTGGCTCATGCCTGTAAATCTAGCTACTTAGTCTGAGGTCTGAGGCTGGTGGTTCAAAGTGAGACTGAGGACCAAAGTCCTTGAGACCCTTAGCTACAATTAACTACCAGAAAAGCAGAAGTGGCACTGTGGCTCAAACTGGTAAAGGGGTAACCTTTAGCTGAAGAGCTCAGGGACAGTACCCAGTCCCCCCGCCCACAAAAAAAAAACACCTTTCCTCATGCTTGTGTTTGAGTCCAATCAAAATAGGAACTGGAGCTGGGCAGCAGTGGCTCACACCTGTAATCCTAGCTACTCAGGAGGCTGAGATCTGAGGATCAAGGTTCAAAGCCAGACTGGGCACAAAAGACCTAGAGACTCTTAACTCCAATTAATCATTAGAAAGGGGGACGTGTGGCTTGGCTCAAGGGTAGGATGGAGGCCTTGAGCTGAAGAGCTCAGGGATAGCACCCAGGCTGAATTCAAGCCCCATGCCCCCCCACCAAAAAAAAAACTGGAGGGAAAAAACTTGCTCCCAACCACCAAGAAAAACTAAGGGCCGGTAAGAGTGGTAAGAGCTTGCCTAGCATGCACAAAAACCTGGGTTCAGTTCCTTGGTACCACATACATAGAAAAAGTTGGTGCTGTGGCTCAAGTGATAGAGCTCTAGCCTTGAGAAAGCCCAAGGACAGTGCTCAGATCCTGAGTTCAAATCCTGGACTGGTGTGAAGAAGAGGATAAGAGGGGGAGAAGGGGAAAGGGAAGCAGGGAGGAGGGAGGAGAGGGAGGGGAGGGGAAGGGGCAGGGAGGGGGAGGGGGAAAAAGAGAGAAAGCTCCATTTGACCAAAAAAACAAGGTAATTATTGGGCTTGGAGTTTGGCTTAGTGGTAGAGTCCTTGCCTAGCATGCAATAAGACCCGAGTTCTATTCCACATATATAAAAAAGGCAGAAGTTGTGCTGTTGTGCCCTGGCTGCATTGGTAGCCTTGATGAAAGCCCAAGGTTTTTCTATCTAACCCAAATATGAAGATACAAAATACATCAGCCACATTAAGGGAAAATCATTCCTTTATTTTTTTTAAAGATCACAAGACAACATCTCAATTTCTGTAGCACAATTTAAATGCTTTACTTTTCTGATAAAGCAGAGTATAATAGAAAAAAAAACAATTAGTTTCCAGTAATATCTATATCTCTATTCAGAATTAAGTCTTCCACAGACATGTTACCTGGAAATAAAAGTCTGTTATAGTCAGCAAAGCTTTGACCAGAACAGCTACTTTTCGTGCCAGGAGAAAAATTCATCCCTATAGTAGGAATGATGTGCTATGTAAAGTAGCTGTAAGATCACAGCTTTGAGGGCATTGAAAGTATATTATCCTATTCCACGCTGTGTGAATGTCAATCAGTTATCTGTAACCATGCTGGCAACCTTTCACCGATATTTCAGATAAAAAATAAATTAAATCCCTTAACTGACATTTCTTGATCTACATTATTAAAAGGTACACAGTTCATTAACACATAATTCTGGTTCAGAATTACATCTGAAACTCTTTGCTGAGATTTTGGTTAATAAGACTCAGAAATTCAAGTTCTTATTATTCAATAATTTGTCAAATAGGTACATTCAGGCAACAGCTGCAACTACAGAATAGGTGCACTGCCTCAGTGCTTTGGAAAGACATAATCTAGAACACTAGTAGCAGACAAAAATGATCTGTGACTGGATAGTATAAGTGCAGTACAGCAAGACAAAACATATATTCATATGTTGGCTTGTTTAAGCCTCAAGCCCTCAAACTATTCTTAAAAATCAGTAACTTTATTCCTATGGTTTTTAACACCAAGAAGGTCAAGCTCTAGGAGGGCTAAAGTCTAATTTGTACTCCAAACCAAGTACAGTTTATTACTACTGAGGCTGTATCTGTACAGACTTTAAGATTAAGTCCACAGACAGTTATATAATATGCTAACAAAGTCTGAAAAATAATCACTGTATACACTGATGGTCCTTCAGAGATCTTACTTTATATAATAATCTTTTCAATAAACATTACTTAATGTATTGGAGATAACTGCAACTTACTAATCAAATATTTGAATACTTATACTTACCTGGGGTTTCATTTCTGCTGAAAGAAATAGGAAGAACAGGACTCACTTTAAAAAAAAACAAATTTTGAAAGGTAAAAAATCTTACATACACTATCATTTTTTGGAAGCAGCATAGAAGGGGCAGTCCAGTTAAGAGCTAAACACTGGTGAAAAGGTCAAAATTAGGCAAAAAAATCTATTATAAATGACAGTACCACAAATATGTACTTCATGATTAATAACTCCTAAGATTTTTCATTTGGCACCAGATGGTGTGCTAAAGGGAAACACTCTGGGTTATCTTGATTCAGACTTGGTTTTGTTAGTAATTACAGGAGAAGTTTTGAAGGGTCATGGGGGGAAAGAAGGAAACAGGGAGATAGATTAGGGAAAAAATCTGAGTCATCATCTAAAGCAACAAAGCACTGATAGCTCCAAACGTTTAGGTCAGACACTAAAATGACTGATATAGGCTCAAGTGGTTTATAAAACCTATAAAAAGACTACACCAGCAAAGTCCCTGTTAATCTGTCAGCTCACAAACTAAAACAGGGAGCAACATTTTAGCTTAAAACCTTATCTCAGAAAGAATCAAATCACTTCACATGAGTAAAAATACTTGAAACCAAACATTTAAAAAAGCTCCAATATCACAAAGCATAAAGAAAAAAATAATTCAGAAGACTCGATCAATCCATGGAATCACAAAATGGCTGGACAATCTCTATCTCCCCTCCATACTAACCATCCCATGGAAGACCAAGGGAGAATAGACCTTCCAGACCTATGCACCACCTTGTTGCTGCAAAACCCTAGAGATTCCATATGGAACAGTAGTTTCCCATCTCTTGTGTTTCTCCCTATCATGCAGGAAGCAAGTCTGGCTGTGCTATTCTATTATTATATATCACCCATCTGCAACATGATACTGTACAGATAAGTAAAAAGTTGTTAACTAGTTCCCTTTCCCCCAGAAGGTTGAGGCTCAGGTATAGGAGTGATTCTCCTGTGCACAGTCTTTATTTAGGCTGACTCAGTGACTTCAACAGGTTTAATCATGTGGTCAGGTTTGTTGCCAGCTGCATAATGCTCCCACATCTGCAGGTAGAGCCGCTCTAGTTCCATTGTGTATTGTTTGGTGTTGAATAGAGGGCTAGATATTCTCTGTTTCCACACTTTGCCACGAATTTTCTTCAGGCTAGGTAATAAAATAAAAAAAAGGAAAACCCAACTCATAAATCAAAAACTTGGAACAACACTGTAAAACTACTTATGTACCTTTGTGGGGAACAAAACACACAATCGAAGTTCACCCTAGCTTCTTTTCTGGCTGGCCTGTTAACTCAATGCTGAAAACATAATGATCAGAGGTAACTAACATAATGCTAATACTTATAATCAAGTTCCCTGCACAGAAATTTACAGTTTCCTTCCTAAACAAGTACATCCAAGAGATGACATACTTTTTATTTCATTTCTAAACTCAAAAATAACTGTAATAGGATATTACTATTCCTATACGCTATGATTAGAATGGAAATTGCTTCCTGCCAAGTACATGCCTGTACTTCTAGCTGCTAAAGAGGCTGAAATCTGAGGACTGTAGTTCACAGTCAACTTGAGCAAGATAGACCACGGTATCTGTGGTATAAACACCTGTCTAGTAAGCAGGAAGCTCTTAGTTTAAATCCCAGTACTATAACAACTATAACAACAGCAACAACAACAACAAAACACCAAAAAAAAAGCTGGAACTGGAGATGTGGTTAAAGTGGGAGAACATTAACCATGAGCAAAAAGCCTGATGGAAGACATTGGGCCCTGACTTCAAGTCTCAAAACTGGCCTACAAAAAAAAAGGGGGGGCTGCATAATGTGTGTATTAGCCCTCTGACTTATCAGTAATTTTCAATCAATTCTAAAGAAACAAGCCAGGTACCTGGTGATTCACACCTATAATCCTAACTAATAAAGAGGCTAAGATCTGGTAAATCAAGGTTCAAAGCCAACCTGCACAGGAAAGTCTGTGAGAATCTTACCTCCAGTTAACAAAAAGGGAAGGGGACTTTTGGCCTCAGTGGCATTAGGCTTGAGCCAAAAAGCTCAGGAACAGTGACCAGGTCCTGAGTACCCACAACTAGCACACACACAAAAAAAGAGAAATACAGACACATTTGACCACTCAAAGATGTTCACTGAAGCACTGTTTTTAACAGGTCAGGTTCCAAATAAAAATGAAATATCAGTTCATGAAGATTTTAACAATACAGAAAACACTTAAAAGGGATAAGCTTACTGCCATCATTTTCCTCGTGTACCTGAATTATTTATTCAATACAAAAGTATTTCTAGTATCACTAAGAAAATGCTTCTATTTAGAGACAGGAATTAGAGGTAAACAGTACTTTCTGGAAAATAGGGGGAGGAAATAGAACTCTTTAGTCTCTCCCTTTCTGAATATAATAAGTACAAAATTTAGTCTCTCCCTTTCTGAATATAATAAATACAAAATTATTAGTTCAGAAGCTAGAACACAATTGTGTATTTGTAAAAGCAAGAATGTTTGCTGTGACAGAACTGATAAAAAGGCTGTGCATCTCTCTGGGGCTCAACCAAACCTCATTCATATTAATGCTACCTTCCAAAGAGAAAATTTATGTGCTACATAGTTATTTAAATTCTCCATTACAGGAGAATGATTAAGAAGTGATACATCCATACAATGAAATAATATCCAACAATAAAAAATGAATTGGTGGAATTCAAACAGCCTTTTAGAGCATATACTCCATGGTTTCATCTGTATAAAGTTCTAAGGAGGCAAAAACTGATTTATGCTTAAAAACATCTAGAAGTTATCTCTGGGAGTTGGTAAGAGACCGACTGAGAAGTAGCAAAAAGGAACATCCTAGAGGGGAGGTAATGTTCTTTATCTTGATAGAAATTTGAGTTATTACCAGGCCTGGTGGCTCACGCCTAGAAACTCAGAAGGACAAAAAATAAATTTGAGTTGTCAGGTATTTCTCAAAACTCAATGAATACCTGACTCGGGTCTTTCATTATTTATAAATTCTGCTTCAAAAAGGAGAAAGAAATACTCAATTATGGAAAAAAATAGACAGAAAAATGTGTAGTAAAGCAACGATAAAATGTTAATGGTAAACTCTGATAGGTAGATATGCAAGCACTTATAATAAAATTGAACATTTCCACAGCAAAAATGCTGGCATTCAGAAAGTACTGCATGAATCAAAGTTACAAAGGTTTGGTAAGATATAAATATAAGCCCGGCGCGGTGGCTCACATCTGTAATCCTAGCTATTCAGGAGGCTGAGATCTGAGGATCTTGGTTCAAAGCCAGCACAGGCACTAAAGACCACTAGAGACCGTGACACTCTTATCTCCAATTAATCACTAGAAAACCAGAAGTGGCACTGTTGCTCAAGGGGTGGGGTGGTAGACTTGAGCTAAAGAGCTCAGGGACAGCACCCAGGCCCAGAGTTCCCGCCCCAGGACAGACAAAATTAAAATAAAATAAAAAAGATATATAAATATAGGGCAGGCGCTGGTGGCTGACATCTATAATACTACTCAAGAGGCTTTGATCTGAAGATCAAAATTAGAAGTCAGCACAGAGAGGAAAATCTATGAGACTACCTCAATTAACCACCAAAAAGCCAGAAGTAGAGCTGTGACACAAGTGGAATGCTAGCTTCTAGCCCAAAAATAAAAAATAAATTTAAGTTAAATTAAAACAACACAACCCCCAAGCCCTGAGTTCAAGCTTCAAGACTTGCACGAAACAAAAATTTTCACTTTTCTTATATGTACATGATGTTCTAAGGACAGTAACTTTTTTCCAGTCCTGGGCTTGAACTCTGGGTCTAAGTACTGTCCTTGGGCTTTCTCAAGGCTAGAGCTCTACCACTTGGATCCACAGCACCACTTCCGGCTTTTTGTATATATTGGTACTGAGAAATTGAAACCAGGTCTTCATGCATGCTAGGCAAGCACTCTACCACTAGGCCAAACTCCTGGGCCCTCAAAGGCCAGTACTGAGTTTTGAACTCAGGGCCTTATACTCAGCTTGCTTGCTCTGCTGGTACTCTACCACATGAGCCATATCTCTATCCTTGCTTTCTAATGGTTAATTTTAGAGATGAAATCTAGTGCAATTTTAATGTCTAAACTGACTTTGAACTTTGATCCCCCCCCAAAAAAAAACTCAGCTTCCTGAGTAACTACATATAAGCCACCAGCATCCAGCTTTCTGAAAACAAAAATACTTTGCTAAGTGCTTACTATACATCAAGAGCTTCACATGAAATACCTTTTCTAAATCTCACATCTCTGGTTTTTACTACCACTAAGCTCACTTTTATAAGTGGAGAAACAAGGTGCATAGAAATAAACTGGTCTAAGGTTATAAACTCTGTAAATATAAGAATCTGGATTCCAACTCAAACAATCTTAAGTGTGTTTCTTGTAACATACTACTTTTCAAAAAACAAAAGAAAAGTAACACTCCACAATATCCAATGGAAAATAATTTTTTTTGCCAGTCCTTGACTTGAACTCAGGGCCTGAGCTGTCCTTGGACGTTCTCAAGGCTACAGCTCTACCATTTGAGCCTCAGCACCACTTTTGGCTTTTTTTTCTATGTATGCGGTACCAAGGAATCGAACCCAGGTGTTTGTGCATGCTAGGCAAGCACTCTACCACTAGGCCAAACTCCCAGCCCGGCAAAGTCCTTTTTTTAAAAAAGCTGGGCAAGGTAGCAGCACATTTGCATAATACCACCATTTGGATCACAGAAGCAAAAGGACAAGCTAGCCTGACCTGTCTCAAAAAAAAATAAAACAAGAGAAGGAAGGGAAAGGAGGAGGTAAAGGAGAAAAGAATAATCAATTTTATCTTCTTTATTTTTTTGTTGTCAGACCTGGGGACTGAACTGTGGACCTAAGCACTGTCCTTGAGCCACAGTGCCATTTCTGGCTTTTTCTGTTTTGTGATACCCAGGGCTTCATGCATGCAAGGCAAGCACTCTACTACTTAGCCACATTCTCAACTTCATCTTTCCTGTTTCACTCATCTAATATTCAATTAAGGGCTTTGTTTTATGCTACCAACGTAAAATGGTAGAATTAGGGAAAAGAACTAACAATTTTAAGGTTTTTAAAACTTTGAAGGGTTAAGTAGGGTGCAGTAGCTCGAACCTATAATCCTAGCCTACTCAGGAGGCTGAGATCTGAGGATCAAGGTTCAAAGCCAATCCAGACAAAAAAGGACCTGAGACTCTTATCTCCAATTAACCCCTAGAAAACAAGAAGTGGGGTTTGGCTTAAGGGTATGGTGATAGCCTTGAGCTAAAGAGCTCAGGGACAATGCCCAGGCCCAGGGGCAGGGGTAGGGCAGTAGCCTTGAGCTGAAGAACTCAGGGACAGCGCCCACCCCATTCAAGCCTCATGATCCCCCCCCCAAAAAAGGCTTTAAAGGGGTATACCAACTTACTCACCAATGTATGAAAGAACCAGTGTCTCAATGCTCCCTCATCAATATATTTAAAACCTTTTTATTTTACAGTTAAATTATGGATATAACTCAATAATTTATTTTAACTGGCATTTCTCCTAGAGAAGCTAAAACTTTCCTTGTTACTCATTTGTATTTCCACTTCAGTCAGTTCTCTTGTCATTTCCTTGTTTAATTTCCTATATGAGAGGATTTAAAATTTAAATAGTCTTTCAGGTACCAATACCTGGAAATAGGAAGATTCATTCCCTCTTGTTTGCCTTTTCTGAATTTTTCAATTTAGTCATTCATTCTTTAGAGAGTAAAAAACCTAGTGATTAACTTCATTTACGAAATCTTAAATTTCTTTTGCTAGAGATCATGCAACTCACCTATTACCCTTACTTTATGGTTTCATTTTACAATTAGTATGTAATCTATACCTTTAACATTTAATTTGTTCTCAAGAAGCTTTACTTACTATTCTAGATCTGTTCCCAGTTTCACAGCTATGTCTTCATATTCTTGTCTGCTTTTAGCAATCAGTTCAAGACAACCTAAGCAAGTGAGCTGTGAAGCTGCAACTCTAGAAGCAAGAGTCTCTCCTGCAACATAAAAAATTACATTGATTAAAATATATCTATGATCTACAAACCCTTAGCCTAATTTTGATTATGTTCTAAAAACTAAGTGCCTGTGATTGTATATAGATTCCCTTCTTGAATACTTGTTTGTTAAACACGAATCAATGTTAATAAATTCTTTAATAAGAAAATCAATAAAAATACCAACTTTACATCTGAAAAAGTAAACAGCATGCAGTGATCAATGTTATTTACATTACATATTCACATACTACACAAGAGAATAGAGCCAAGTGTTAAGAAAGAAGCAAGTCTCGTTTTCTATCATCATGCCTTCAAAGTTGTACGTGCCTAACCCCCAAGAGGATTTAATATAAAAATTAAATATGAATCTAACGATGTATCAGCAACCTACCTGGCATAGTGACCATGGGTGTTCCTGCCCAGAGGACATCCATTCCTGTGGTGTGTCCATTGCACAGTGGCGTGTCCAGGCAAACATCAGCCAGCTGGCCTCTTCTGACATGTTCTTCTTTAGGAGCCACAGGTGAAAAAATGATACGGTTCTGTGGAAGGCCCATATTTTGTGCATATTGTTGAATATTGGGCTCTCCTACTGCCGGAAAACGCAACAGCCATAGCACACTATTGGGTACACGTTTCAGAATCTAAAAGTGGGGAAATCAGAACATTAACAATATATCTATGTTTCTCAACAACGGTCCCCTTCCCATAGGCTTCCAGTTATAGTAGTATACACTTACCCTCACTATACCATGGACACTCTGTCATGGTTCATGTATTGGGCCTTCACTGTACACATGTTGCTTTTATTTTAATACATAGTTATCCCTCGCGTATCTCAAGAGCTACGTTTCAGAGACCCACATGATAGGTGAAAAACCACCAAATAGCAATAAGGAAACAGCGACAGAGAAGGTCAACTATAAAACGCTGCTACTTCAGATTTTCACCCATCATGGGGGTCTCAGGAACACTCTGTGATAGATGTAAGATCACTGTACTCATTCTTTACATCCAGAAAGTAGCCAACTTTCAACCTAAGTCTCTCTTTCACATAGATTTGGTCAATTGAATTATGCTTCTGTTTAGCTACCCCAGACAGAGTTTGAAGAAAGAAAGTGAATTAGAAAACAAAAAATTACTCATAGGCACACTTGGAGGTAGCTATATTTGGTGGGAACTGATACAAACAGTAGTTTTTGGCAAGAAAGACTTGTTAGGTAGGTATTTTTGGCTTTGTGACTAAGCAGACTGTCATGAACTATTTGGTTCTTTTACACCTTGAAAGCACCACACACAATATATAAACATATAAGTGTGGCTGTATGTTAATAAAGTCTTATCATTTATTGAAAAAAACTAGCAAGAAAAAACTAGCAAGAGCGTAGTGGTAGTATAGTATAGTTTAATGGAAGAATACTTGCTAATATACAAATTAAGTCTTCGAGCACCAAAAATGAAAACAGCAGTCTACTTGATTAGGCCCACTGGCCATTGTTTTCAAGCTCTAGACTTAGACCTACATCTAGTCAATGTACCACAAAAATTCATAAAATAATGCCCCTAGCAGTACTCTTTGCATGGCAGAGTAAGAATATTAATAATAAATAATAACCTGGAAATAGCTCATGCCAGTAATCTTAGCTAATCAGGAGAGTAAGATATGAAGACCTATCATGGGCAAAAAGTCTGTAAGATTCTTAGCTCCAATTAACTACCATAATAAATCTAGACGTAGAGCTGTGGCTCAAATGGAAGAGCACCAGACTTGACCAAAAGACCTAAAGGACAGTGCCCAGTCCCTAAGTTCAAGCCTTAGTTTAAGTATTAAAAATAAACAGATGAATTAAATGTAACACTAAAAACACTACAATGCCAATTCAATTTTGCAGACAAACAATTTTGTTACAAGTTGGTGGCTTTCCAATTTTTTTTCAGAAAGTAGGGATTAAGGAATCTTAGATACACACATATTCCTGTTCCTCCTTTGTCCTACTCATTCATATATATAAACAAAAGAATCAGGGTTCTAAAAACAACAAGCAAGTCTGGCCAGGAGCACAGCCTAGTGGTAGAGTGCTTGCCTAGCAAGCACAAGGACCTGGGTTCGACTCCTTAATACCACATACATAGAAAAGGCCTGGCTCAAGTGGTAGAGCACTAGCCTTCAGAAAAGCCCAAGCACAGTGCTCAGGCCCTGAGTTCAAACCCCAGGACTGGCAAAAAAGGGAAAAACCCACCCAGCCCCCCCTTCCTATTTTTAACCCTACAATAGTCCAAGATAGAACACATAGGTTGATATAATCAACTATTGCTATGAATTTTTACTAGGAGTTCACAGACTACAACCCATAAGTCAAATATAGCAATGCCTTGCGCCAATGGCTCATATCTTTAATCCTAGTTACTCAGAAGGCTGAGCTCTAAAGATTATTCTTCAAATCCTGACTTTGAGTCACTTATCTCCAATTAACGAGAAAAAAAGCCAGAATTGGACCTGTGGCTCAAGTGGCAAAATGGTGGTCTTGAGGGGGAAAACAAAAACAGGGGCCAGGAGTTTGGCCTAGTGGTAGAGTGCTTGCTTAGCATGAACAAAGATCGGGATTCGATTCCTTGGAACCACATACATAAAAAATAAACCAAAAGTGTTGCTGAGGTTCAAGTACAGCACTAGCTTGAGAAAGCCCTAGGAGAGGGAGAGGGGAAGGGGGAGGGGGAGAGGAGGAGATGGGGAGGGGGGAGGGAGGGAGGGAGGGAGGGGAGAGAGAGAGAGAGAGAGAGAGAGAGAGAGAGAAGAAAGAAAGAAAGAAAGAAAGAAAGAAAGAAAGAAAGAAAGAAAGAAAGAAAGAAAGAGAAAAGTAAAGCAAGCGAGCAAGCCAGATACGGTGGCTCACACTTGTAATCCTAGCTACTCAGGAGGCTGAGAACTGAGGATCGACGTTCAAAGTGAGCCCCAGCAAGAAACACTCATTGCCAATTAACAACTAGAAAATGGGAAGTGGTGCTGTGACCCTAGGCGGTAGCCTTGAGCTAAAGAGCACAAGGACAATACCCAGGCACAGAGTTCAAGCCCCAAGACCTACAAGAGAGAGGGAGAGAGGGAGGGAGGGAGGGAGGGAGGGAGGGAGGGAGGGAGGGAGGGAGGGAGGAAGGGAGGAAGGGAGGGAGGGAGGGAGGGAGGGAGGAAGGAAGGAAGGAAGGAAGGAAGGAAGGAAGGAAGGAAGGGTTTAGCCTTTTTGTTTATGTTTATGCAAATATGGTTTAGAGCACTATCATTCAACTCAGAATTGACTCACATTAATGCCCAAGCCAGCCTATTTCCACTTTCTAAAAAGCTAAATGACAGGCATGTTATCACCAGCCCAGAAATTGAGTCTTGTAAAGTCCTTCAACAAAGTTTGCAGACCTCTGGTTTTAGACAGAATTCTTGCTTTAGACAGAAAAAGCTTCTTAAAAAAACAAGGTGTCGGGCCAGGAGTTTGGCCTAGTGGTTAAAGTGCTTGCCTAGCATGCATGAAGACCCAGGTTCGATTCCTCAGTACCACATACATAGAAAAAAGCTGGAAGTGATGCTGAGGCTCAAGTGGTAGAGCTCTAGCCTTGAGAAAGTCCAAGGACAGTGCTCAGGCCCTGAGCTCAAGCCCAGGACCAGCAAAAAAAAAAAAAAAAAAAAAAAAAAAAAAAAAAAAAAACCAAGGTGTCACCAATGGGTCATCAAGGAGATCAGAACAGAAATCCAACAGTTTATGAAAATTAACAAAAAGGAGCACAAAAAATACCAGCTCCTTTGGGACAAAGCAAAGGCAGTACTCAGAGGAAAATTTATAGCTCCGAGTGCCTACAATTAAGCACCTGGAAAAAGAGCAATAAACCAACCCTAATCACAGTAGAAGGAAGCAAACTATTAAAATCAAAGCAGAATTAAATGAATTGGATTCAAAAAAACTACAGAAAGAATCAACAAAACAAGGAGTTGGTTCTTTGAAAGAATTAACAAAATTGACAAACCCTTAGCAAAGCTTACCAAAAAAAAAAAAAGCTTACCAAAATAAACAAAATCACAGACGAAAATGGTAATACCACAACAGAAATTACCAAGATCCAGAGCATCATGAAGGAATACTTTTCAAACCTTTATACCAACAAATTTGAGAATCTAGAAGAAATGGATGAATTCTATAAGGTCTTCAAAGCAGAGCTCACACCAATACTCCTCAAGCTCTTCAACGAAATTGAAAATGAAGGCTCTTTGCCAAACTCATTCTATGAAACCAGTATAACCCTCATCCCCAAACCAGACAGAGATTCATCAAAGAAAGAGAAGTATAGACCCATTTCTTTGATGAATATAGATGCAAAACTTCTCAACAAAATACTGGCCAACCGTCTACAACAACTCATCAAAAAAAAAATTATACACTATGATCAAACAGGATTCATCACAGGGAGGCAAAGCTGGTTCAACATACGCAAATCAATTAATATAATTCAACACATCAACAGGAGCAAGGACAAAAATCACATGATTGTCTCAATAGATGCGGAAAAGGCATTTGACAAGATCCAACACCCCTTTATGCTAAAAACTCTGGAGAAACTAGGAATCCATGGAACATTCCTCAATATAATAAAGGCTGTGTATGACAAACCCACAGCTAGTATTATACTTAATAGTGAAAAGCTAAAGCCATTCCCTCTAAAATCGGGAACGAGACAAGGATGCCCACTCTCTCCACTCCTCTTTAACATAGTATTAGAATTCCTAGCCAGAACAATAAGGCAAGAAGCAAGCATAAAAGGGATCCAAATAGGGAAAGAGGAAGTGAAACTTTCCCTCTTTGCAGATGACAGGATTCTGTATTTAAAGAACTCTATAGACTCCACTCCCAAGTTCCTTGACTTGATTCAAAACTTTGACAAGGTAGCAGGGTATAAAATTAACCTTTAAGGGCCCGGAGTTTGGCCTAGTGGTAGAGTGTTTGCCTAGCAAACACTCGAACCGGGGTTCGATTCCTTGGTACCACATATATAGAAAAGTTGGAACTGGTGCTGTGGCTCAAGTGGTAGAGCACTAACCTTGAGGAAAGCCCAAGGACAGTGCTTAGGCCCTGAGTTCAGTCCCCAGACTGGCAAAAAAAATTAACCCTCAAAAATCAACTGCCTTCCTCTATGCCAACAGTGAGAGGAACGAGGCAACAATCAGGAAAGCAACTCAATACAATAGTCTCAAAGAAAATAAAGTACCCAGGAATTAACTAAGAATCTAAAGGACCTTTTTGATGAAAACTTTAAAACTCTGAAAAAGGAAATTAAAACAGAACTGAGGAAATGGAAAAACCTCCCATGCTCCTGGATTGGAAGAATCAATATCGTGAAAATGACAATCTTGCCAAGGGCTATCTACAAATTCAATGCAATACCCATCAATATCCCAATGTCATTCTTTAAAGAAATAGAAGAGGCAATCCAAAATTTCATATGGAATAATAGAAGACCCCATATAGCAAAAACACTTCTCAGGGGAAAGAACAGCGCAGGAGGAATTTCAATACCAACCTTTAGACTCTATTACAGAGCTATAATAATCAAAACAGCTTGGTACTGGCACAAGAACAACCCTGAAGACCAATGGAATAGAACTGAGGACCCAGATATTAATCCACAGACCTATAGCCACATAATATTTGATAAGCGAGCCAAAAAATAGAATGGAAGAAAGACAGCCTCTTCAACAAATGGTGCTGGCAGAACTGGTTAAGCACCTGCAGAAAACTAAAGTTGGATCCTTCTTTGTCACCCTGAACTAGAATTAACTCCAAATGGATCAAAGATCTCGAGGTAAAAGCCGACACACTGAAAACTTTACAAGAAGGAATAGGAGACAAAGTAGGTCTCCTTGGCACAGGTCGAAAATTTCTTAATAAGGACCAAGAAACACAACAAATCACAGAAAGGCTGGATAAGTGGGACTGCAATAAACTGCAGAGCTTTTGTATGGCAAAGGATATAGTTAGTAAATTAATTAGGAAGCCTATAGAATGGGAAAAGATCTTCACTAACCATATAATAGACAAAGGCCTCATATCTAAAATATATCAATAAGTCAAAAAATTGAATCACTCCAAAACTAATCTCCAAAGAAACAACCATCCCATTAAAAGATGGGCCAAAGACTTAAAGAGATTCTTCTCTGAAGAAGAAATAAAAATGGCCTATAGACCCTGGTTTGAGTCCTTGCTACCATACATACGTAGAAAAGCTCGAAATGGTGCTGTGGCTCAAATGGTAGAGCACTAGCCTTGAGGAAAGCCCAAGGACAGTGCTCAGGCCCTGAGATAAATCCCAGGACTGGCAAAAAAAAATGGGGCCAGGAGTTTGGCCTAGTGGTAGAGTGCTTGTCTAGCATGCACGAAGACCCAGGTTCGATTCCTCTGTACCACATACATAGAAAAAAACCAGAAGTGGTACTGAGGTTCAAGTGGCAGTAATTTGGATTTTAAGAATGAGCCAGGGCCGGGAGTTTGGCCTAGTGGTAGAGTGCTTGCCTAGCATGCACGAAGACCCGGGTTCGATTCCTCGGTACCACATACATAGAAAAAAGCCGGGAGTGGTGTTGAGGCTCAAGTGGTAGAGCTCTAGCCTTGAGAAAGTCTAAGGACAGTGCTCAGGCCCTGAGCCCAAGCCCAGGAGCGGCAAAAAAAAAAAAAAAAAAAAAAGAATGAGCCACTAGCTGCTGGCTTGTATTGTTTTATAAGAGTCCCACTGGCCATCAAACAACATGCCCCTTGTAGAGTCCTTCAGTTTATTACCTAGATGAGCAATGAAAGAAAGAGTACCCAAAGCTACTGTGGCCTTGTGCAATACGCACACACTCGAGTTATTTTATATTCTATAGCTCTCTTCCAAGGAGAAAGCGCTGGCAGAAAGTCTCATGACAGCCACTCAGAGGAGACAGGAAGATAAGTGGAAGATGGTCTTAGAGCCATTCCTCTCAGCCTTTCTTCCTATCCTCTCAGGTTCTGGGAGGTTAATTCCACATTCAAAATTCAGATGGGCTAAGCCTTAAACCTTTGTTATCTTGGCTCCTGTGCACACACATCAAGATCATCTGATACAGTGGTGAAGTCTTTTGCTATACTAATCAACTCATAGGAGCTATCAGCTATACAATTTGTGACATTTAAGTAAAAATATTTAACAAGTTTTTGGCAGGCATAGTGGAACATGCCTATAATTCCACTGCCTGGGAGAATAAGGCAGTTGAATCCCAAATTCCAGGCCAGCCTGGGTTACATAATGAGAACCCTTTTCAAACAAATGAACAAAAGAAACTAAAATAACTACCAACCCAAAGAAGTTTCAAAAGGAACATTTTCATACAAATATTATAGAGATTATAAATTGAAATATGACTGCGCTGTATTTTCAATAAAGTACCAGTATTTCCTGAGATCAGGAATGTAGTTTACTCCAGAATAGTTTCTGAGCATGCCTGGGGCTCTGTTCAATCCTTACTGCCACAAAAAAAGAAAGAAAACTAAATGAACAGGAAAAAAAGAAGGATGTCAGCCGCGGGTGGTGGTTCACACCTGTAATCTTAGGTACTGTGCAGGCTGAGATCTGAGGATCTAGGTTCAAAGCCAGCCCACGCACAAAAGGACCCGAGATTCTTATCTCCAATTAACCTCTAGAAAACGGAAGTGGAGCTTGGCTCAGGGGTACAGTGGTAGCCTTGAGCTGAAGAGCTCAGAGACAGTGCCCAGGCCAAGTGCAAGCCCCATGACCCACAAAAAAAAAGGGAGGGTGCCAAGCAACTCACATCTGTAATTTTAGGTACCCAGAAAGCTGAGATCTGAGGATAAAGGCTGGAGGTCAGCCAGGGCAGAAAAGTACATGAGATTCTTATCTCAAATAACCAATAAAAACCCAGAAGTTGGAGCTGTGGTTCAAGTTATAAAATGAGTACCAGCCTTCCTTGAGCAAAAAAATTATGTGAGCAAAAGAGACCTTGTATTTAAACCCATTTATTGTTTTCTTTTGAAAGTTGCTTAATGTGAAAATTAAATACTGGAAGGAAAGACCTGGGGGACCTCAGTGGCAGAGTACTTGCCTGGCATGCACAAAAACCTGGGTTCAATCCAAAGCACTGAAGGCAAAAAAAGCTTCAGCAAGGT
The DNA here is from genome assembly GCF_031878675.1 of Megascapheus bottae. Lineage (NCBI taxonomy): Eukaryota > Metazoa > Chordata > Mammalia > Rodentia > Geomyidae > Megascapheus > Megascapheus bottae. The sequence continues at coordinate 40,173,233 of NC_143547.1, forward strand.
GTAATTTTTCATTAGCAACCAGCTGTTAATCATGAGTTTAGCAGTGGTACTCACTAGACATTATGTTGAAAATGAAGAATACAAGTTGTAGGTGGGGATGGGAAGGGAAAACTTAAGAGAGAGCAAGGGAAGGGATGATACTATCCAAAAAAGAAATGTACCATTTACCTAATATATGTAACTATAATCCCTCTGCACATAATCTTTATAACAATTTTAAAAAGTAAAAAATAGGGGCTGGGAGTTTGGCCTAGGGGTAGAGTGCTTGCCTATCATGCACAAAGACCCGGGTTCGATTCCTCGGTACCACATACATAGAAAAAAGCCAGAAGTGGTGCTGAGGCTCAAGTGGTAGAGGGCTAGCCTTGAGAAAGTCCAAGGACAGTGCTCAGGCCCTGAGCTCAAGCCCAGGGCTGGCAAAAGAAAAGTAAAAAGTAGCTCTTCTGGGCCGGAAGTTTGGCCTAGTGGTTAAAGTGCTTGCCTAGCATGCATGAAGACCCGGGTTTGATTCCTCGGTACTACATACATAGAAAAAAGCCGGAAGTGGTGCTGAGGCTCAAGTGGTAGAGCTCTAGCCTTGAGAAAGTCCAGTGCTCAGGCCCTGAGCTCAAGTCCAGGACTGGCAAAAAAAAAAAAGTAGCTCTTCTGACAAAAAAGAATTGTTCTTATTACCTGACTTACATATGTAACAGTGACTCCTCGGTATATCGCCTTTACAATAACAAAAAAAAAGTATAATTTCAGAAGAAAACTAAAAATAAGTTTACACATACTCACATTTGCCCACATCTGCAATGTAGAAGGGTCAATTTTATACAACTGATTAAAGTTACAATACACAATAGCATCTTCTGGTAATCCATACTGAGAACGGGTGGTTACAATAATGGTACGAGGAACCTCTTCACCAGTTGCAGCTTTATTATTGATCTAAAACAAGGAAGAGAATGATTATAGTTAAAGATAGTGTTAAGGGCTGGGAGTGTATCTCTGATATAGCCGGTTGATTTTTGTGGTGGGGCATCCTAGGGTTTGAACTATGTCCCTGAGCTTCTTTTCCTAGGTCAAGGCTAAACCTCAACCATTGGAGCCACAGCACCACTTTCAACATTTTGATGGTTAACTGCAGATAAGAGTTTCATGGACTTTTGCTCAGGCTAACTCTGAACCATGATCACAGCCTCCTGGGAGGTAAGATTAAAACATGAACCACCAGTGGTGGGTCCAGTTTGTTATTTTTTAATCAATAAATCCATAAGATGTGATGTACATCATTTGCAGTCATGTCCCTGAACTGCACTGAGAAAATATTCACAATTTCCTAAGATGCCAAAAAAAAAGTGTTGCCCAAATGTAGGGGTGCAGTATCTGTACTATAAAATTCTGGCTCTAATTAAAAATGAAACCCCTAATATCTACATAATGAAACCAATTTAAAAAATGTTTTAAGCAATAAAAAAGGAGGATGAGTCGGGCTCATATCTATAATCCTACTCACAAGGATGAGATCTTAGGGTCACAGTTCAAAGCCAGCCCTGGCAGAAAAGTCTTTGTGACAGTCCTATCTCCCAGTTAATCACTCAAAAACTGTGAGTGGAGCACTAATGATAGCACTCAAGCCCCCAAGTTCAAGCCCCACACCAAACACACACACACACACAAAAAAACAGGGTAGGAATACAAAACAGGATAGGAAGACAAGTTCAAGGGCTGCTGGGCTTACACAATAAAATTCTGTCCTAACTCAAAGAAACATATGTGGTTAGTTGGGAGGGTGTGGGGGAAGGAAAGGGGGATAAAAACACAAGAAGGGATATCAATGTTCAAGAAATGAAACCACTACCTGACTAATGCAATTGTAACCCCTCTAGACATTACAATAAAATACATACAATAAAAATGATAAGTAAAATACAATAAGGAGGAGGAGGAGAAAGAGGGCGAGAAGGAGAAGGAGAAGAAGGAGAAGCAGCAGCAGCAGCCACCAGGTATGGTGGCTCACACCTGTAAATCCTAGCTACTCAGGAGGCTTAGAGGATCAAGGTTCAAAGTCAGCCTAGGCACTCTAGTCCCAGAGACTCTTATCTCCAATTAACTACAAGAGAACCTGAAGTGGAGCTGTGGCTCCAGGATAGGGCAATAGCCCTATCTTGAAGAGCCCAGGGACAATGCCCAGGCCCTGAGTTCATGTCCCACAACCAACAAAAGAAAAGAGAAAAACAGAAGAAAAAAAATAGAGAAACATACACAGTCACATACTGGTGGTTCAACCTGTAATCCTAGATACTCAGGTAGCCTAAGATGTAAGGATCACAGTTTGAAACCAGCCTGGGCAATAAAGTCTGTGGGACTCTCTTCACCAAATAACCACCAAAAACCCTGTAATGGAGTTGTGGTTCAAGAGGCAGAGCTCTAGCCTTGAGCAAAGTAAGTTCAGAGACTGTGCCCAGGCTCCAACTTCAATCCCAGGACCAGCACCAAAGGAGGGGGGGGTGAGTGGAGCTCAGGGACATCAGCTAGGACCTGAGTTGAAACAGCACAAGTAAAAAAAAAAATCAGACTGAGTGCTGATGGCTTACATGAAGCTGAGATCCAGAAGCTCATAGTTCAAAGCCAACCCAGGTACTACTGACTCAAAATAACTAGCAAAGTAGGGCTGAAGCTGTAGCTTATATCGAAGAGCACTCACTGGACAAGAGCAAGCCAAGCAAGTTCAAGGCTCTGAGTTTATACTCCAGTATCACAAATTTACAAATTTAGATAACTTAATAAAGGAAGCAAAATCCTACTAACCCAACAGCAAGAATTTGCTTACCTTTTACTTGCATGAAATACATCAAACATCATCACACTTCAGGACTAAACTGCAACTATTCCTCCAAATGGACTCTTTTCCCAAGTCTGTCTCCTCAGATTTACCACCATTTCTAAGCTAGTTAGTAAAATTTGTCTTAGTTTCCAAACCCCCACATTTGAATGTTCTCTTACATGATTATTGAGAATGGCTATTTCAACAAAATTGTTAATCGTGAACATGTCTGGGAGATCCTTGTCTTTTGATATTCTCTTGACAGAACAACATATTTGCTGCTTATTCACAACATATTTGCTGCTTATTCACATAAACACTATATGATCACTAAAAAAATGCTGTGTTGCTATGGTTAAACATGAGCCCAATGTAATTCCATTCACTGGAGGACACAGAATTATAGTGCACTGTGCTGAATATAATGACAAACCCCAAATGCTACATAAGCATTGAGGCCAAGTATCAACTGGAATAGAAAGGGATAGATTAGAAAATAAAACAGGAAGAGATTCCTAGTGGAAATTAAAAGTCTAAGTAGGAATTTCATCACAAAAAATGTGTTTACAGAGGCTGGGAGTATGGTCTAGTAGTAGAGTGCCTGCCTAGCATGCACGAAGCCCTGGGTTCAATTACTGGGTACCACATACACAGAAAAAGCTAGACGTGCTCTTATGGCTAGGTAGTAGTCCAAGAACAGTGCCAGGTCCTGAGTTCAAGCCCCAGGATTGGCAAAAAATATATTTAGAGAAGGAATGAATAAGATACATGATGCCACCATATGGCCAACATATGTATGATATACAGTGAGAGAGTAAGAGATGGGATAAAAGGATGGTATTAATACAATAGTGTCATAGTAACTAAGCTGGCTCAGTACCAGGGACTTTTTGAGCATAATCTATTAAAGATTTCAGTTTCCATTGAACTCACTTCCTCATGTGTAAAACAGTATCAATAATGCTTATGATGACATTTAAAGAAAATAACTGCATTACTTAGTAATATGTAAAAGCTTTTATTCCCTTCTTACCTGTGTGGTTGCCAGTCCATTGCTAATACTGAACCCATTAATTGTTATCTGGATCTGCCCCCTGTTAATCATTTCAATTACTGCTTCTGCAATAGTATTCATAGGAATGACAGGCATATTAAGAGCTGCATTACTGCTGTCTGCATTGTCTCCTCCATCAGAAGATTTCATCTTTAAAAAAAAGAGATACAAAACGCTTAACTAGAGGAAAGATCCCAAATGTAGTTAACTTCATTTCAATGACAAATTGACTAGATTCTGACCTTGACAATTTTCACATCTGGTAGGCTATCAAGAAATGCTTTGAGATCGATGCCATTCAGAACAATCCGATTGTCATAAATGTGCCCATTGGACTTAAAATCAATGACTGCTTTTTTCTAATGGAAAAAAAGTAATTATAGACACGCATCTTAGGCTATATATGGACAATAACAGGCTACAAATGACTAGAATTCATTGAAATACTCCACAGTAGTGTTTTCTATCTACCTTCAGATGAGGGAACATATTAGCATGATCACCAATAAAGAAAGTATGAGGCATATAAGCCAGCTTCTCAGAATATTGCTCAGCAACTTCTGCTGGTGAGGTTTCCTGATCTGTGATGATATAATCCATAAAAAGTGCACCGCTAGTACCAGGATATCCAAGCCACATTGCCTTTAAAAAAAAAGAAAAGAAAAGACAATGAAGACTAAAGCCTTCTTCATTGAGGGTAGGGAGGGAGATGGAGAATGGGAAAAAATGATGAAAGAAGTGACATTGAACAAGATATATTGTTCTCATAAATTGACTTATGCAATTGAAACCTCTTTGTACATCTATTTAACCATAAAAGAAGAACCTTCACTGGTATTCCTATCTTTAAATTCATCAAGGCCAGGATCTGGTGACCTGTAATCATAGCTACTCAGGAGGCTGAGATGTGAGGACTGTGGTTCAAAGCCAGCCCGAGCACGAAAGTCCTTGAGACTCATTTCTAATTAATCACCAGAAAACCAGGAAGTAGCGCTATGGCTCAATGTGGTAGAGCACTGTAAGCCTTGAGCCGAAGGACTCAGGGATAGTGCACAGGTCCACAGTTCAAGCCACACCACAAATTCATTTATTCATTCATTCATCAGTATACATTAAATATGTACAGGTTTTTGTGTTGACTATTCCTCAGAAAATCTTTCATTAAAATACCCTAAGAATTTAAACAATATTGAGTTTTTAAGCCAAGAACAATCAAGAAGGATTTTAGACTAAGCCTGTCTGCTAACCTTGAGCAAAAAGGATCAGAGACAGGGCCCAGGCCATGAGTTCAAACCCCACAACTGACATATAGTAATTTAGTATTGTTCTACACCCAATATTCTACCCTTACACATTTCAAGAACATTAACTTTTAAAAATCATGCATTCTGCCTTTATTTCAAATGTCAGCCAGAGGATTAAAAAAAACCACATAACTGTCTTTTTTAGTCAAATATGCATGGTAAATGATTGCTCTCAGTTCTCTTACCTGAATAGGAGCTGGCCTGAGAGCAAAGAGTTCATTTCGAGCGCCCTTTGTATAGCCATTCATATTTACCAAGATGTGAATTCCATCCTGATGGATACGATCAGCTGCTTTTCCATTACATGGAATCTACAGAATAGAAAACACAACCTATGTACCCTCTTAGACTAATTCTAATTCATTCTACTGGTACTAAATTTTAAAAGCACAAATTAATGATATTACATTAATATAGGTCAGGAATTTGGTTAAGAGTCATGAAAGATTCAGGCGCAGTGGCTCACGCCTGTAATCCTAACTACTCAGGAGGCTGAGATCTGAGAATCAAGGTTCAAAGCCAGCCCAGGTACAAAAGGACCTGAGACTCTTATCTCCAATTAACATCTAGAAAACAGGGAAGTGGGTCTTGGCTCAGGGGCAGGGCGGTAGCCTTGAATTGAAGAGCTCAGGGACAACACCCAGGTTGAGTACAAGCCCCATGAACGCCCCCCTCCAAAAAAAAAAAGAGCCAGAAAAAAGGCCGGGTGCGGGGCTGGGAGTTTGGTCTAGTGGTAGAGTGCTTGCCTAGCATGCACAAAGACCCGGGTTCGATTCCTCGGTACCACATACATAGAAAAAAACCAGAAGTGGTGCTGTGGCTCAAGTGGTAGAGCCCTAGCCTTGAGAAAATCCAGGGACAGTGCTCAGGCCCTGAGCCCAAGCCCAGGACTGGCCAAAAAAAAAAAAAACCGAGTGCTAGGGCTAGGAGTTTGGCCTAGTGGTAGGGTGTTTGCCTAGCATGCACAAAGAACTGAGTTCAACTCCTTGGTACCACATATATAGAAAAAAGTCAGAAGTGGTGCTGTAGCTCAAGCAGTAGAGCTCCAGCCTTGACAAAGTCCAAGGACAGAACTCAGGCCCTGAGTCCAAGCCAAGGACTGGCAAAAAAAGGGTTGGGTGCTAGTGACAGATGCCTGTAATCCTAGATACTCAGGAGGCTGAGATCTGAGATTCATAGTTCAAAGCCAGCCCAGGCAGAAAAGTCCATAGGCCTCTTATCCAATTAACCACTAGAAATCTGGAAATGGAGCTGTGGCTCAAAGTGGCAGACTATTAACCCTGAGCAAAAAGAGCCCAAGGACAGCACCTTAGTGCTGAGTTCAAGCCCCACAACTGAGGAAAAATACAAAAAATTATCAGAACATTATAGAAAAATAAGACAAAAGAAGCAGTTTCTGTCTTCTTCACCTATGTATGGTGTATTCAAGTGTACATCTTTTTTTTGCCAGTTGTGGGGCTTGAACTCTACACCTGGGCATTAGCCTTGAGCTCAAGAGCTCATAGTCAATGTCCTACACCTTGAGCCACAGCACCACTTTCAATTTTCTAGTGGTTAATTGGAGATATGAGTTTCTTTAGTACTCAGACTGGCTCTGAACCAATATCCTCAGATCTGGACTCCTGAGTAGCTAGGATTAAAGGCGTGAGTCACCATGCCTGGTTCAAGTATACATCTTCAGAAGGGTTGGAGGGGAGTACAGAACTCAAGAGAAAAAGGGTGGAAAAAAGAGCAGTGGAGTTCACTGGACACTGATGAAACTGAACTATAAAACTTGTGGGTGGAAATGGGAGGGAGGGACTGGGAGAGAATGAGCAACAGAAGACATTGTATGAAAGGAAACATACTTGTTACCTAAATCAGATAATTGTTACCTGAAACAGGTAATCGTAATCAATCTGTACATTACCATTATAACAATAAAGTAAATTAATTTTTTAATGTCCAAAAAAGGAAGAAGCAGTTTTCTTCAGAATTGAATGTATTAGGGACAGGTTTTAAGATTTGATTGTTATTTGAAGATGGATAGAAGGTTGAAGAATATGGCCATACATGCTCTCAGCATTCAGGAGGTTAAAGCTGAAAGATCAAGAGAGCCTGTGGCTAACTTGTTTAACAGAATGGACTGTGTCCCAAAAATACTTCTCCCAAGGATGAACAAAATGCTAGCCTGGTACTCAGTGTGTACCATGTTGAAAATTAACTATGTAATTTGCAGGAAGAGGTGAAAAGGGTAAAGTGAAGGTGTAATATTGTCCAGAAAGAAGTTTTTATGACTTAATGAAATGGTAACCGTTCTGTATAACATTTTAATAAGAATAACATTTTTAAAAATTTCCTCCCAAGCTGGGTACCATTTGCTCATGCTTATAATTCTATGTACTCAGGAGGCTGAGATCTAAGGATCTTCACTCAAAGTGAATAAGGACAGGAAAATTCATGAGAATCTATTTGGGCTGGAAGTTTGGCCTAGTGGTAAAAGTGCTTGCCTAGCATGCATGAAGACCTGGATTCAATTCCTTGGTACCACATACATAGAAAAGGCCAGAAGTGGTGCTGGGTATCAAGTGGTACAGCACTGGGCTTTGAAAAAAGCCCAAGGACAGTGCCCAGGCCCTGAGTTAAAGGTCCAGGACTGGCCAAAAAAAACTTTTTTTTAAACTACCAAAAAAGCCAGACATAGAGTTCTAAGTCCAAGTTAGGGCACTAGCTTAGAGTGGAAAAATACAGAAACAGGACTAGGAATATGGCTTGGTGATAGAATGCTTGCCTAGAATGCACATAGCGCCCTGGGTTCAATTTCCTCAGTACCACATAAACAGAAAAAGCAGGAAGTGGTACTATGATTCAAGTGGTAGAGCACTAGCCTTGAGCACAAAGAGGCTCAGAGACAGCATCCGGGCCCAGGACTAATAATAATAATAATAAATAATAAATACATAGGAACAGAATCCAAGCCCTGAGCTCAGCCCCAAGATTGGCAAAAAAAAAATACTCCCATTTGAACAAGTAGCCAACCATTTAATAAAATGAATAACAGGAAAGTGAAACATATCTGGGAAGAAAGCACTAAGAGAGGAGAGAGCAACACTATGATGAGATATATACTCTATATACATATTGATATATTATATAGATCGATATGGATCTGACATCCAAACTCTTAACTTAATTCTAATTTTGTTCTTAAATTTATATGCCAGTAATTGCATAGATATTCCATTCTTGAATACCTGTTTGTTAAACTTGACATTTGAAATGATGTAAAAAAATCAGCATTCATAAAATCTTTTAATGAAAAAAAACAATTCAATCATAAAAAAAGGGAAGTACATGAATGGAGAGAAAAAGAGTGAGCAAATGCAGTCATCTTATTCAATATACATTATGTAAAGATTGAACTACACTAACTTGATAGCACGAATGGAATGGAGAATGAAGGAAGGGGTAACATTGTTCACGATGCATTACACAGGGGTGGGGAGTTTGGCCTAGTGGTAGAGGGCTTGCCTAACATGCACAAAGACCCGGGATAGATTCCTTAGTACCACAAACACAGAAAAAGCTAGAAGGGGTGCTGTGGCTCAAATGGTAGAGCTCTAGCCTTGAGAAAGCCCAAGGACAGTGCTCAGGCCCTGAGTTCAAGGCCAAGGACTGATAAAAAAAATACATTACACTCATAAACCTGACTTTCGGAGTTGAAGCTCCTTCATACAACTACTTGATACAAATAATAATAATAAAAAAAAAACCTACATAACTTAAGGGTCTGGCAAGGGTGAATGGGGAGAGAACAAATGAGTGATACTGACCAAGAAGCACTGCACTTACAACCTGACATTTCGAATTGTTAACCTTATTATTCAACTACATAATCTTTTTTGAATGGCCAGAGCACAAAATAGAGACAATAAATGAGTAAAAGGAAAAAAAATAATGGCCAGAACCTGGGTGAGGAGTTACACACCTATAAAGCAAGCAAGTGAAAGACTGAAGCAAGAAAAATGTGAGTACAAGTCTACCCTAGGATATATATTAAGAACAGGTCTTAAAGGAACCAATCCAAGTCACATCAAACTAAACACAAACAAAAATATAGTCAACTATACTTTTCTTTTGCCAATCCTGGGGCTTGAACTCAGGAACTAGGCACTGTCTTTGGGCTTCCTCAAAGAGCTCTACCATTAAAGCCATAGTGCCACTTAACATTTTTTCCAACTTCTGGTGTTTTCTATGTGGTAGACCAAGGAGTGAAACCTAGGGCTTCATGCGTGCTAGGCACTCTATCACTAGGCCAAACTCCTGCTCCTCAAGTGTACTTTTAAAGCAACTGCTATGATGCAAAAAAAAAAAGTTAGGGCATACCATCTTTTGATTTTGGTTCCCAATCTTGAACTCTAGGCTTGGGCACTGTCCCTGAGCTCCTTTTGCTCAAGGCTAGAACTGTATCACTTGAGCCACAGTGCCGCTCTCCAATTTTTCTGCAATTAATTGGAGAAAAGAGTCTCATAGACATTCATTCCCAGGCTGCCTTCAAACCAAGTTACTCAGATCTCAGATTCCCAAGTGTCTTGTACTTCATGTGTGAGCCACCAATTGTCTCAAAACCTTTCTACTAGGACTTCAATGCATACATGCATACATGCATACACACATACACACACACGCATGTGTATGTATGTGTATATATAAATGTGTGAGCTGTCTATCCTATGGCACTCATCTATACATATGTAGGTACATACATGCAAATGGCATTCATCAATTCACATAACAGATTATGTTCATTAGAATGTCACTCATTGATACATATATGCATATATCATTCATCTATTCACATTGCATATTATCTTCATTAACTAATGTGAACAATAAAGTCCATAAAATTAGACGTACATACTCAGCAAATTTATTTCCCAGAAATTTCAACCTTAATTTACCATAAAATTTCACTTAGAGGAAAAAATAGAGCTAAGTACAGAAGACAGGCAAAAGCTAATGTCTGAAAATACTTCATTTATACTTCATACCTCATTTATTTTCCTTAAATGGCCTGTTTATTCTTCATTTTATTAATTTATTAAGCTAATAGTTATTATTTTTTCTATCACAAGTGGTGGCTCAGGCCTAGAGGCATGATTCAAGAAATAAAGCACCTCCCTAGCAAGTACAAGACTCAAGTTCAGAGCTAACACCATAAGTTCAAGTTGACTTAAGTCAAGTTCACCTAAAGAGGCCCAGATCTTAAAATACATTAGAACATAATAAATTATACAAGTTTCTAGGCATTCACACACAGTGAAACCAAAGCAGGCTATACTTAGGAAAAGAAAATACGGTGCAATGCCTATGTGCATCTGATCATAGAAAATATTTATCAGCTGGGCATCAGTGGCTCATGCCTAGAATCCTAGCTTTACACGAGGCTAAGATCCAAGGATCGGGGTTCATAGCTGCCCTGGGCACAAGAATTCCATAGACTCATATCTCTAATTACCTGACAGAAAATTGGAAGTGATGCTGTGGCTCAAATGAGAGAGCACTAGCCTTGAGCTGACAGTACCCAGGCCCAGAGTTCAAGCCCCAGAAGTGCCCCCCCAAAAGAAGCTCAGAGACAACACTCAGGTCCTGAGTTCAAGGTCCAGAACAGTCATATACACACATGCACATGCATGTATGCACATATGTGCGCGCGCGCACATGCGCACACTCGCACACACACGCACGCGCACACACACACACATACATACACACACACATACACACACACAGAGGCAAATTCAGATGAAAAAGGAAAAAAAGTGCTGGTTCAAGGGCTGGCAGTTATACATCCAAGCACAGATATATTACATTTCTACTTTATTTGCAACTTCAAAAAAACTCAAATCATTACAAATGTAAATGAACAAGAAAATTGGCCAAGTGGTAGAGTGCTTGCCTAGCATGCACAAAGACCCGGGTTTGATTCCTCAGTACAACATACACAGAAAAGGCCAGAAGTCAGTGATTGCATATAGAGAATCCCTTCTCGAATATCTGTTAAACATGACATTTGAAATATGATGTAAAAATCAGTGTTAATAAAATCGTTAATTAAAAAAAAAGAAATGGAAAGGCCAGAATTGATGCTGTAGATCAAGTGGTAAAGTTTTATCCTTGAGAAAGGCCAAGGACAGTGCTCAGGCCCTGAGTTCAGGATAAGGACTAGAAAAAAAAAAAAAAAAAGGAAAGGAAGTCAACCCGACTCCCTTTAACAGCACCAAAACATACAGACTATAGCCGTGTGTAGCAACTCATGCCTGTAATTTTAGCTATTCAGGAAGCTGAGATCTGAGGATCAGGGTTCAAAGCCAGTAAAGTCCATGAGACTCTTATCTCCAACACACCTCCAGAAAACAGCAAGTGGATCTGTGGTTCAAAGGGTAGTGTTGTCCCTTGAGCTGAAGGCTTCAGGGACAGCACCCAGGGCAAGGGATAGGGTGGTAGCCTTGGGCTGACCAGCTCAGGGCCAGCACCCAGGCACAGAGTTCAAGGCCTATGACTGACCAAAGAAAAAAGAAAATACAGATTATACCTGGTGCCTATGCAGGAGGATGACATCTAAGAATCACAATTCAAAGGCATGGAAGTCCAGGAGACTCTCTTATGGACCACCAGCAAACCAGAAGTAGCCCTGTGGCTCAAAGTGGTAGAGCACTGGCCTTGAGTGAAAAAGCTCAGAGACAGCAACCAGGCCCTGAGGTTTAGCCCCATGATTGACTCCCCTTTGCCCCCCCCCCAAAAAGCCCACAAAACAAACAATATTTGTATGTATGAGGTTCTGGTTGAATCTCTTAACAAACATACACCCATATACAACTAGAGGTATGGCTCAAGTCTTAACACACCAGCCTTGAGCAAAGAACCTGAGGGAACAGCCACAAGGCACTGTGTTCAAGCCATAGTACTGGCACCAAAAATAATTTTTAAAAAAATCCTCAGTCAAAAATTTATTTAAATTTGATCAAAAAAAAGTTTCAGCTGGGTGCAATGGCTCATGCCTAAAATCCTAGCTACTCAGGAGGCTGAGATCTGAGGATCATAGTTCAAAGCCAGCCCAGGGAACTAAAGTCCATGAGACGCTTATCTCCAATTAACCACTAGAAAATGGGAAGTGGGGCTGTGGCTCAAGGGGTAGGGTGTTAGCCTTGAGCTGAAGAGCTCAGGGACAGCACCCAGGTCCAGAGTTCGAGCCCCAGGATGCACCAAAAACAAACAAAAAAAAGCACAAGGATAGCACTGCACTGAGACCTTGAATTCAAACCCCAACACATGCCCACCACCACACTCATACCCACCCACATACACACACCTCACCTACCTGAGAAAGGTCAATGAAATGATTGGCTTCTGCCATCACCTTCACTCTAAAGTTTGTGCCATCATCTGGGCTCAGGGCATAACAAAATACCTGAAAGGTAGCATAAAATACACGTATTAATCTTGGTTCCAATAGTTCCAAAGACATTAAGTTTAACTAATAGAGTCACTAACACCACCACTATTGGTTATTTTTGTCTTTGAGACAGGGTCTTGCCAGTTCAAGTTGACCTGGAATTCAGTACGTAACTCAGGTTGGCCTCAAGTTTACAATCTTCCTGCCTTAGACTCCCCAGTGCTGGGATTTTAGGCATGTACCAACATGCTCAGTAGCATTTATTTAAAAATAAAAGATTAGAGAAATATTTGTCTTACCTCAAATTTATCTGGATTGTGCATGCCTGGAATAGACTGCATAAGGTGAGAAGTAGGATGATTCCCAAAGTCAGAACTCACATATCCTACACGTAATCGGCCATCACTGAGCTTCAAATCTTTTGGATGTTCATAGGGTGGTTTATGAAGGACATTAATCTATCAACAGAAACCATCCTCATTTATCAAGTATACATGTTCATTTACATCTAAGAAAACTAAAAGACACAAAATGTTCTACACCTACTGAGTAAACTCTAAGAAAACATCGTTTGATACAACCTTAGTAGTTCATATAACATGCTTATCACATGACCTGTTCCTACAACCAATGAAAGAGCCTGAGAAAAATTACAACTCATAGTAATATGAGTATGGTGAACAGAAAATAAACACTAGTCCCAGGACTGGCACTTTAAAAATAAAAATTGTACATAGCACTCTATTTTCTAAAGCAAATTCCAAACTCTTAATGATCAATCCCTATTCTTAATCTCAAAGAGGAATATAAAATATCATACTTTACTAAACATCAATAGTTTTCAATATAAAGGAAAACACTTATTTGTTAATATTCTAAGTTAAGGATTCCATCCTTTGGGTTAAAGGAGTTTATGCTGGAACACAATGGAAGGTGGCTGACAAAGTCTCATTTCCCAGCCTGGGTGAATTTACCTTAATTTCTTTACCCATACATTAAATCTACATCGTTCTCTCAATGTTTTAGTTTACAAAGATTAAAAAAAAAATCACACCTTATCCAAGCAGAGGTTCCCATGCCTCTCAGCAATAGCCTTCCTGAAGCCATGAGAAAGAGGATATAGCATACTATGATGAGGATGCACAGAAGGCAACCTATTCTTCTCTAACTGGTCGGCCACAATACTGACCAATTTCTTCATTCGCTCATCATAGTCTGTCCAATCACAGACAATCTAGGTAGAAGCAAAAAGAAGTTATATGTTTCTGACCTACAATATATCAGATAATCTATTAACAGTTCTGTCTCTAGTCAGGCATGGATTATTAGGGTGCCTAAAAATTAACAGTGATTACAATACTACAAAGACAACTGGACTGTTATTATTTACCTGTAAGCAATGAGCCAAATTACAATAAGCATCAGGAAAATCAGGTTTAAGTTTCAGAGCTGTACGGTAAGAAGCTATTGCTTCTGGAATATTCCCTGAATCCTAGAAATGAATAAAAATGGAACATTAAGAAGTCTCTAAAAATTGAACATTCAGTGTTAAAATGAACAAATGATAGTGAAGAACATTACCTTGTGAATGGAAGCCAGATTGCTGTGGGCATCTGCAAATGCAGGGTTAATCTGTATGGCACGAGTATAACACTGCAATGCTCCCTGAACATCCTGCATCTCCTTTAGAGTATTTCCCATGTTAGAGTAGGCATCCGCAAAGGTAGGGCTGATTCTGAAGGAAAAGACAATGGTTTTACTGATCTACTATAAAAATCTTGAATCCCTAGAATATTAACTTGGTCAACTATTATTAAATGCCATTCTAGAAACTAGGGATATACAGGCAAAGTAGTAGACTGCTTGCCTAACATGCATGAAACACTGGGTCTGATCCCCAGAACTGGGAAAACAGAAAAATAAGCTAGGCGCTGGTGGCTCATGCCTGTAATCCTAGCTACGCAGGAGGCTGAGATATGAGGATTGAGAATCAAAGCCAGCCAGAGCATTAAAGACTGAGTCTTATTTCCAATTAACCACTAGAAAACCAGAAGTGGTGCTGTGACTCAAGTGGTAGAACACTAGCCTTGAGATGAAGAGCTCAGGGACAATGTTTGCCTAGCATGCACGAATACCAGGGTTCAATTCCTCGGTACCACATACATAAAAAAGCCTGAAATGATTCTGTGACTCAAGTGGTAGAGCTCTAGCCTTGAGAAAGCTTAAGGACAGCACTCAGGCCCTGAGTTCAAGCCCCAGGACTGGCAAAAGAAAAAAAAAGAAAGAAAAGAAAAGAAAAAGAAAAGTTAATTTTTATATTTGCTATATACCAAACATTTGGAAATTAAACACTAGAAAGTTAAAAACAATCACAATGCTGTATCTTACCGAATAGCTTCCTTATAATGCATCAGAGCTTCCTGTAGTTTGCCCTGCTGTTGTAAGACACTTGCTAAATTTGAATGGGCAGCAGCAAACTCTGGGAAGACCTAAGAGAGTAAGGATCACAAATTAAAAAATATATATATACATACATATATATACATATATTATTTGGGCTGGGAGCGTAGCCTTGTGTTAGAGTGCTTACCTAGCCTATACGAAACCCTAGGTTCAATTCCTTGGTACTACATACTCAGAAACAGCTGGAAGTAGAGCTATGGCTCAAGTGGCACAGCACTAGCCTTGAACAAAAGTGTCCAAAGGCAGTACCCAGGCCCTGAGTTCAAGCCCCAGAACTGGCAAAAAAAATACTTGCCAAAGCAACAGTAGTAATTTCCCATAACCTAAGAATCTTGTTCAAGTACATTTATAGCCCTGTACTTCTCTCCATCATTTGTCTATTCATCTTTCAAGGGTAGGAGCTCAAATTCCACCTCTTCTATTTGTACCATTTCTTGTTTCAAATATGAGGTACACTTCCTTTCCTCAGTACCACATACACAGAAAAAGCCAGAAGTGGTACTATGGCTCAAGTGGTAGAGTGCTAGCCTTGAACAAAAAAATTTCAGGGACAATGCCCAGGCCCTGAGTTCAAGCCCCAAGACTGGCAAAAAAAATAAGAATAAAAAGACAATTACTGCCTCAATGTTTGGTTTAGTGAATTCAAATGACTTAAACACTATTTTTATAAAAGAGCTGGATAAAGCTGGACAATGGTGGCTCACACTAGTAATTTTAACTATTCAAGAGGCTGAAATCTGAAGATTATGGTTTCAAAGCCAGCCTGGGAAAGCAAGTCCAAGATTCTATGATCTTTGATACCATTTAAACCAAAATGAAGCTATTGCTCAAGTGCTAGTCTTCAGTAAAAAGCTCAGAAATAGCACCCAGGTCCAGAGCTCAATACCCAGCACAAGCACCAAAAATAAAGAGGTAGATCACATGGTACACTTAGGTACTGTCCCTCGATTATCACACAGCCTTAACCACCAACCACATCCCCCCTCAACCTACCTCTAATGCTTTACGATACAAACGAACTGCCTCTTCAATGTTTCCCTGTTCTCGTTTGATGTTAGCTAAGTTGTTTAGAGAGTCTGCATGAGTAGGACACAGACGGAGAGCTGTATTATAACAATCTTCTGCTTCAGCAACCTTGAAAATAAAAATACAACTAATTAAAAAAAAAACTATCCAGAAGGTTCACAGATCCATCCATGATACTGTTCCAACAACCGTAGTAACTAATCTAATGGCTGATAGTACCAAAACTCCAAGCAAACTAAATATTCATCTCAATAGTTACATGTAAAAACAGATAAACTTAATCCTACCAAATAGCAAAGAAGTAACAAAATAGAAATAATAAAACTCCTTACACTGCCTTTCTCTTTCAGAGCATTGGCTAGATTGCAGTAAGCATCAGGGAAATGTGGTTGCAGTTCAATGGCTCGCCTGTAGGTGTCTATTGCCAGATCTATCAGGCCTTGCTCATAGTATACACAAGCAAGGTTTCCGTGGACCACTGCATGATTTGGACTCAAACTTAGAGCACGAAGGTAAGCTGCCACAGCTCTGTGAATAAAGAAAGGTATGCATTAGTGTCAATGAATACATGAATTATAGGTATAACTCATGCTATAATTCATGCTTACTATAGTATACTAAAGCATATCAACTAATTGAAACGCTGAACTTCTGCTTTATTATACTTTATCTAAAGCCAAAAATATCACCTTTATAAAATGTACTTTTCACACAGTGGTTGAATAATAATCCCTTACAAGATTTTCTTCTCAAGAACAATTAATTAAAAATCCAGATTTACATAGGTTACTGAATAAGATCAAGTAATAAAAAAGATAATCATAGCCAGGCGCTGGTGGCTTTCAACTGTTTTAATTGTGGGTGGCTTAACACCCACAATCATAGTTCAGGAGGCTGAGATCTGAGGATGGAGGTTTTCTGCCAGCCCAGGCAGAAAAGGTCATGAAACTTAACTACCAAAAAATACAGAAGGGGAGCTAGTTCCAGTGGTAGAGAAGTAGCCTTGAGCAAGAAAAGCTCAGGGACAGTGCCTAGGCCCTGAGTCCAAACCTAAAGATCAGCACAAACACACACAAAAAAAGATAATCACTTCAACAGCTTTACAATTAAAGGAAATGTCAGCTAAACTCTCAATAAGAGGATAAATGCATGCAGGAAAGACAAGGAAAAATCATACCTCTACACAAATGGTACACTACACAGCAGTCACTCAAGAGGAAGAATATATATTTGAAAAGAAAATGTTTCAATCTGTTACGAACATAATTTCAGTTCATACTCCCAGTATAACAATGACAAGAAGTTTAGCAAAGACACATCTCACCTGTCAAAAATGCGTGCTTCTTTCAAGACATTTCCCAAGTTTATATAAGCATCCAGAAAATTTGGGTCAAGAGTGACAGCCTAAAAATTTTATTTAGAGTTATGTTAAGATTTTGCCAAATTAACTTCTCATTCACAGTGTTATTTTAAGGTCCTTTCATACTTCCAAATACATTTTCCAGAATAATTATATCTTACTTCATTTCTGAACTCTCTCATATTTTATATTTCTGTCTATACTGGGGCTTAAACTGAGGGAATTACACTCTTGCTTAACTCTTCACTCTAGACTGGTGCTCTATCATTCCCCCTTTTTTTGCTAGTTTATTAGAGGTAAGTCTCATGAACATTTCTGTCTAGGTTGACTTTGAACTCTGATCTTAAGATCTCAGCCTCCTGAGTAGCTAGGATTAAAAGCATCTGTCTCCTATTACTTAAAACCTCAATTTCATCAAATAACTTCTCATACTAAGAGTATAGTTCAGTGATATCTATATTGTCTAGCATACTACAGAACTTGGGTTCTTCACCCAGCACTGCGTAAACAAGCAAACAACTAGCTTTCTGTAACTACTATGTTCTTATGAGCAAAAGTGGAAAAAATTAAACGGCAGTGCTGCTGTGGCTTAAAGTGATGGAATGCTAGTTTTGAGCACAGAAAGCTCAGAAACAATGCCCAGGTCCAGGTCCTGAGTTCAAGCCCCACAACCAGAAAAGGAAAAAGTTAAAATTCTAGTTTGGCTGGGAGAAAGCAAGTAAGGGAAGTAGTGACACCCTCCAAAAATGTACTCATAACTTGACTTGTGAAAATGTAACTCTTCTGTATATCACATTTCACTTTTATAGTAACAGTAAAGGTAATTTTTTAATTCAAATTTTGTTCTAATTTAACTGAGCAGAATAGTCCAATCACTGGCATGTTTCATTTTCAACTAGCAAATCTAACTCTAGTTCTAAAGAATAATAGGAGACTAAGTGTGGTAATTCACACCTGTAATCCCAGCTACTTGGGAGGACAGAGCCAGGAGAATCCTGAGTTCAAGGATAGACTGGGACACACAGCAAGGCCATGGTGGAAAAAAAACAGGTTGACATTCAATCCTGATATATACAATATCTTCATTTGGTGTCTATAAGAAATACTTGGGTTGGCCAAGCACGGTGGCTCACACCTGTAATCCTGGCTACACAAGAGGCTAAGATCTGAGGATCATAGTTCCAAGCCAACCCAAGCAGGAAAGATCAAGAGATCCTTATCTCTAATAAACTACTCAAAGAGCCAGAAATGGAGCTGGAGCTCCAGTACTAAAGCACTAGGATTGAGCACCAAAGCTCAGCGACAGTACTCAGGCCCTGGGTTTGGGCTCAGGAGCAGTGGGTGTATGCACACACACATACAAACACTCTCTCAAAAATTTTCTGACCCTATCTCTTGAGTAGCTAGGATTATAAGCATCAGCGACCAGTCTTGGGTTCATTTAATAATTTTCATCATTATTTCAGTTACTGCTGTTATTCCAAGACATATCTTCAAACTATGAGGGAGTCTCTTCAAATTGCATACTAACTTCGTCTTACAATCCAAGTAATACTTCAAGGTTCTTGCTAGCTGGGTACAGTATCACAAGCCTTGTCGTCCTAGCACTTGTGAAGCTGAAGCCAGGAGGATCCTTAAGACCAGAAGATGGGAGACCAGCTTAGGCCACAAAGCAATATCCCATCTCAAAATATCTGATATAACAAAGCATTCTAGACCTGAAATCAGCCTTTTAATCAAGCAGCTCAGCTTTTTGAAGGTAAATCTACCCATTTAAAAAGGCATTTTCAGCCAGGCATGGTGGTGACTCAAGCCTGTAATCCTAGCTACTCAGGAGGCTGAGATCTGAAGATCAAGGTTCAAAGCCAACCCAGGCACTAAAGAGTAAAGAAGGTGAGACTCTTATCTCCAATTAATCACTAAAAAGGGAAGTGGGGCTTGGCTCAAGAGGTAGGGTAGTAGCTTGAACTGAAGAGCTCAGGGACAGTGCCCAGGCCGAATTCAAGCTCCATGACCCACAAAAATTAATTAATTAATTAAATTAAAAGGCATTTTCAGCTGGGCATTAGTGGCTCAGGCTAGCTACTTGTGAGGCTGAGATCTGAGGATTGCAGTTGGAAATCAGCCTGTGCAGGAAAGACTGAGACTTTTTTTTTTGGTGGGTGGTAGGTCATGGGGCTTGAACTCTTGGCCTGACTTAGAACTGCAGTCCTCATATCTCAAGCCTCCTGAGTAGCTAAGATTACAGGCATGAGCCACCACACCTGGTCTATAAGACTCTTATCCCCAATTAACTACCAGAAAACAGAAGTGGGACTGTGACTCAAAATAGTTGAAATAACTCAGTGTCAAAACTGAATTTAAGCCGCATAACTGACCAAAAAAGACATTTTTAATTATTAAACTATATTCTCAATGTCAAGTTGGGAACTATTGTACCGTACACTATGAAATGCTCCAATACTCTCAGAGAAACAAAGACATTATGTAGCTGGATATGTAGTTTGATTATTTTAGTGTGGTAAGAGCACTGTGGATACAAACACCAGTTAACGACTAACCTTTTCAAAGTGATGGATTGCAAGCCAAATCTCCCCTTGTGCATTGAAAACACAGCCAAGATTACTCCAGGCTACTGCAAAGTTCGGTTGCGTCTCAATTGCTTTCAAATAACATGCCTTTGGGGGGGAGGGTTAATGAAAGAAGATGGGAGGGGAAGGAGGTAAAGGGAAAGGGGAAATTTTGTAAAAGGGGGGAAAAAAAAGATTGGGGGGGAGGGAAGAAGGTGATATCATTATTCCTTCTCTGACCAGCCAAAAGTGACCCTGCAGCATAGGCTCGCCTGCGCCAAAACTAATGCGCTGCCACAGATGGCTGCTCCTGCGCTTGCGCCACCAGAACCCAAGTGCAAACCACCATGTTCAGTTCGGCCAACCAATGACCAACCCATTCATAGGGTCTTGTCTTGGAGGTCAGCTGCTGGAAAACTGCGGCTGGACTTCTCTTACCTCAACACCAAAGGAGTCTGGCAATGCTTGCAAGTAATTACCCTGAGAGCAACAATTTAGGCTAAGTATTGCTACCTCCACTGTTTCCCAAAGCATGTTCTTAGAAGGGAGTAAAAATATCACTGACAGGAGAGGGGATGATTTTCATAAACAAATAAATTAGGAAAAGAGGTTTCTTTACTACAGGACTGCCCTGAGCCTTTAATGACACTAAAGGGTTCTCTAAACTTAGTTGTCCATGAAACTCTTCTCTCTCACTGAGCACTGTAAAAGAATGCTAGGGAACACACTTGGGAAAATGTCTCACTACCATCAAAATTATACTGACTCAGATTCCCCAATCTTCAGAGGACTAAAGCAGAAACCTCACATGACCGGATTGCACCTAGGTTGAGGTCCCTGTAATGCAAGCGCAAACATCGCTTGCGCCACCTAACAGCATCGCTCTGCGCATCGCTGCGAACTGCTGCGCTACATACAACACCCCTAGATGCAGCAAACGGCCAACCAGATCCATTAATCTACTAGACAGGCCCACATAGAGAATATTTACTTAATGAGATTAGTTGGACTCGAGGTATGTTATAACCCAATTTTATCCAAAAGGGCTACAGAATAGGACTGAGGGAGCCAGTCAATCAGATTACTCATCTAGTCAACCGTTCACAGGGGCTCATTCGCACGCAATGCGCATTAACGCTGCGCAGCCTTTGCGCTACTGCAGGGTCACAGCGCATCATCAGAAGAGCAGAATGCTGCAATCCAAACAAAGAAGAAAAAAAGGAAAAAAAATGAACAACAAGAAGAGTTAGAAGCTTTTACTAGTAAATTATCTCTAATAATTTTAATATCTTAATTAACTTTTACTTATCTTTGATAGAATTGTGGCTATAGTATAAAACATTCGTTTATATAACTTGCTTGTAAATAAAATTATTTTAAGCTGTTTCTGAAGCCACAAGACAGAAGATTCAGGCATGGAGGCAAATTGTTTTGCTGTGGCAGTTACAAACCCGTTACCATATCTCTCATCATGTGACTTTTCGGTGCGTTCCTTGCTGGAAGAGGAGGAGGAGGTTGTGTGTCTGCCCTAGATCCAGGCCTCGAGCTCCCTTCAGCGAGGCACCTTACGCATGGAATAGGAGGTTTCACCCACCTGAAACCTTCTAAATACAATATCAATGGTGAAAAACCAAAAACAAGAGAGAAAATAAAAACAAGATCATTAGTAAAAGTTCAACAAAGCAATTGAAATTCTTTGGATGTCTATTACATATGGGAATGAGGACAGTCTCAAGTCTGTAACATGGGAAACATGCAGAAGGGAGAGGGTTAATCAGGGCTATTGCATACAGCAGGGATTTTTTTTTTTGCTGGAAGAAAGGCTCTTTGTTTTCTATAAAGACAACTTAATTTTGTTTCCATCTACTGGGAATTTGCTGGCTTGAAATTTCAAATGCACTGATTACAAAAGAAATACATTGCATTTCACTCGAGAATAGTTTCTTGTGTACTAAGTTCTCACCAAAAAGTAAAAAAAAAAAAACAAAAAAAAACAAAAAAAAACAAAAACAAAAAAAACAAACAAAAAAACCCAACATTTTTCAAACTAGGTGTCTCCAGAGCTCTGAAATAAAGAAGTCAGCAACCTAAGGCAGGCGCAATGTCTCAGCCTAAACCGATCTCTAAAGCTGCAGTGAAGTGCAATTCATGTTAGCTGTCCGCTTGGTGGGGTGACAATTAATAGGAGCTTATTAAATATTTGTTCTATAAATTACCAATTAGATTTATCAGCTAAGACTGAAATCAATTATGACTCATTAGCTGGAAACCTACAGAAGGTTAATCCAAAGTGTCAGCAGAATTTATGAGCTATGCACTTAAAACTAGTGCCTTTTTAACATTAGACAGTGCTGAAAAGCCTTCTCCCTCCCTGGATGAATGAAACAAACAGACAGCTACGCTGCGCATACACTCCACGCATTAGCATGCGCGTGGGGCTCAGAGCAACAGGTGGGAGTTTCAGAAGCATTCTGGTTTCTCCCCACTCCTCACCCCTGCAGCGCGGTTGCGTAAGGTGGCTTGTAACAAGACAACTGTATTTGTAAATTTAATTGTAAATTATTCCAAAAGCTTTAATTAACCCAACCTGGTATTCAAATTAATTATTTGGAAACACAGAATGCTAAAAGCCACCTTTCCACTTTGGCAAGTTTTCTTTCGATCAGTCCATTTCCCAAACAAACCAGCATTGTCCTTCTGACTTTTTTTTTAAGGAGGTGGGGTAGGAAAGAATAAAAGAAGAAAGTGAGGAAGAAAAAAGGTAGATGACTAGAATTGGAAAAGAAGGAAAAGAAAACTTAGGGAAGGAATAGGGACAAGAAGGGCAGGAAGTTCCAATTATTAATTTGCAATCATTTTAACAGCCTTTCTTCCACTGTCAAAAAGGGTGAGGAAGATGAAGGGAGTAAGGTTAAATAAGAAATTTTAAATGCCAGTATTACAGGGTAACATTTGGATGAAATTCTTCTCCACTTACAAGCCACAAAGGACTTAGAAGAGCAGCATTTTCAATGGCACCTGCATCATATAGGAGTCTTGAGCCAAATCACAGGCGCTCTGCTTGTCATCAGCAGGCAAGCCTCAGATTTGAAGGAATGTTATTTATTCCCACATAAGATCAAGATGGAGCCAATTGTTACAAAGATGATCTAGCTCAGCAGAAAGGCTCCACAATGTTCAGGTTCTTGCTTTACCCCCAGATTTAGATATGCCAAAGCCTGGTCCTGCTCTAGGCTGAGGCGAGTCATGTCGACAGTTTTCCTCAGTTTCATAGGACTGTTTTGTGAAGACAGCGCAATGAAGAGTTGAAGACTTGGCAAAAAGTACAGGTTTTCATAACACGGATGTTTAAATGTGTTCTATCAAACACCTACCTTGGCTTCTTCCAAGCGACCCAGGGCTTTGAGCAGGTTCCCCAGGTCACTGCGAACACAGTACAAATCCTAGAAACCCAGAAATATTGTCATTAATTATGTTCTGTTCTGTGATCAAAATTATCTTGAAAATACTTCTATGCACCTAGCTTTCTATTATTTTTAAGTCAAGATATATAACTTGGGCTGCAAATGTGGCTTAGTTATACAGTGCTTGCCTAATAGCCATAAAACCGTAGGTTTGATCCCTCAGTTCCAGATAAACAGAAAAGGCCAGAAGTAGCACTGAGGCTCAAGTGGTAGAGTGCTAGGCCTTGAGCAAAAAAAAAAAAAAAAAGGTCAAGGACAGTGTCCAGGCCCAAAGTTCAAGCCCCAGGACTGGCAAAAAAAAAATGAGGGGGGAGACCGGGAGCGTGGCCTAGTGGTAATGTGCTCACCTAGCATGAATGAAGCTCTGGGTTCGATTCCCCTGAACCACACATACAGAAAAAGCTGAAGTGGCGCTGTGGCTCAAGTGGCAGAGTGCTAGCCTTGAGCAAAAAAGTGTCCAAGGACAGTGCCTAAGCCTTGAGTTCAAGCCCGAGGCTTGGCAAAAAAAAAAAAGGCCAGGAGTGTGACCTAGTAGTAGAGTACACACCTAGAATACACAAAGCCTTGAGTTCAATTCCTCCGTACCACATATACACACAAAAGCCAGAGGTGGCACAATGGCTCAAGGGTAGAGTACCAGCCTTGAGAAAGCTCAAGGACATGACTCAGGCCTGAGCTCAAGCCTCAGGATGAGCAAAAACGTAAATATATAACTTGAAAATTTTAGGCACAGGAACACATCCCTCATCTTCAATTCCAAATCTAAAAGGTCTCAAAAATTTCCTTGAAGCCAGGCATTGGTGGTTCAGGCCTATAACATTAGCTACTCAGCAGGCTGATATCTTGAGACTCACAGTTCAAAGCCAGCCTGGGCAAGAAAGTCCGTGAGACTCCTACATCCAATAAACCACCAGAAAACCAGAAATGGGGCTGTTTCTCAATGTAGTAGAGCACTCACCATGAGCAAAAGAGCTAAGACATAGAGCCCAGTCAGAGTTCAAGCCCCACAACCAGAAAATAAAATCACTTGGTTAAATCTAATATAACACTATTTATAGAATTTATTTCTTTTACTTAGTATGAAGGTCCATCATCTGTTTTACTATATGGTGTTTTGCCATTGTATTTTACTGTAATATGCTGCTCAGGCTCAGCTGGGAGATTTATATATGATATTATTCCCCAACATGCTCAATTTTGAAATGAATTTGGCCTCACTAGTTTCAGATAAAAGACTATGACACCTTTCTAGGGCCTCTCTCCTCTCCAAATGTCAGTTGCTAGAAAAAACAATGATTGCATATTTATTCAACTGTTTTATTCACAGTTTTGATGACTCATTCCTGAATCAAGGACCAGAAATTTTCCATAGCAGGGGAAAAACAGTACTGCACTCAGCAAGTGATTATCTATCAACAAAGCTACCCTTTGACACTCAGGCTTATTTAGAAACCTTGACTTCATTTCATGCCTAGGCAGAAGGCTTACCATCCAACTACAGCCTCAATTCTGACACCTGCCACTAGATTATTCATTAGTATTAAGTACCATCTGAGTTGAGTGGGTGAATAATGAAATGCAGTTGACTCTGCTTTTTATTAGCGGCTCAATTGTGTCGCTAGTCATCTGACTCACCAGTGTTCGTCAGTATGAAATGCTCAGCAGATCAGTGCACTTCAATTTCTATTTCAGTTTGCCTTTCTCAGACTCTAGCAAGCAACAACAAGCAGAGATAATAGCAATATAGAGCACACTTATTATCCTAAACCCTTGCATGGGTGAAGGAACCTTAAATTAAGTCCTGAGGTGAAATCTTGTCATGTGCAAGAAAATTATCATATATATCCCTTTTTTTCTTGCCAGTCCTGGGCTTGAGCTCAGGGCTTGAGCACTGTCTTTGGACTTTCTCAAGGCTAGAGCTCTTCCACTTGAGCTTCAGCACCACTTCCGGCTTTTTTCTATGTATGTGGTATCGAGGAATCGAACCCAGGTCTTCGTGCATGCTAGGCAAGCACTCTACCACTAGGCCAAACTCCTAGCCATTATATTCTTTTCTCCACAATCATATTATGATAATTTGCTTTATTATTTACCATCCCCTATCAGAAAAAAAAGTAGAGACTGCCACAGAATGAACAAAAACTATAATTGGCCAAACTGGATTAGCTTTATGAGGCTAACCTGACTTAATACTGCGACTTAAGTAATGACTGATATTTGAGAGTGTGGGTATTTCTCATGGCCTTAAGGAACAGGCCAATACCATAGGTCCCCTTCATCTTATTAGAGACTAGTTATCCTATAATTTTAAATTATCCTATAATTTTATTAATCACCACTGAACCCTATTAGTACTCCCAGAAGTAACAAATACACATTTTGTATGTTCTCCTATCCTCAAATTCTAAGGGAAGACAATTGAATAATTTAATTTGTTCATACAAGCTACTTGTACTACTTCACTGTGATTATATGTCTTTGAAATGTTATCAACTCCTTTACCTTCTCTGAGCCATAATTATCAGAAGTCTCAAAATAATTCTCCGCCAATGACACTAATGACTATTCATTTTAGCCAACTGTTACATAATTTGACCCTCTAGTTTCTATAAACTTTTAGATGGATGCCATCCAAGTCCTGCCAGTGTATATATCTATATATTTAATTGCATCATCTAGAGCCATTACAGCATATTAAATCAAGTTAACACAATACCCATAGTTAAAAATAGATTTTCAAGAGTACTTTAATATAATCAATAAGGCACTTTTAGAAAAAGGTAAAATGCCATATTAAATATAATAGTGAAATCTAACTCTCTTATTTGGGGAACCAAACCTATGTAAATACCCACATGTACATGTGAATACCTAATGTCTAGAAAATATACTTTTGTCAAAAGTTCAAACTCGAAGGCAAACTGTTTCATCTATCAAATCGAAATATCTTCCAAGAAAATCATATCATAAATGCTGGCCCATTCTATGTATCCCAAGTAGTATCTTTCATGAAACCTTTATTCAATTCAATAATAATCTGAAATTGTAAGGAAATAAAGTTGAATTTTTATCATCAAAGGCCTACGAGAGGACAAGGCACACATACTAAATGCCCACAGTAGTGAAAAATTTGAGAAAAGTAGATGAGCTCAAAAGAAGTTTAAGCTGTGCCTCAAAGGATGAATAGAAGTTTAACAGACAAAGGAAGTGAGCAATGTCATCAGGGGAAGTAGTATGACTCATGCTAAGGAGTTAGATGTTCTTGTATAACTACCACTCTGTAAGAAAGCCACTGCTGCCCCCATCTCCAGACCCCTTAACATCTCTCTATATATACACATCACGTAAAATCAGGTCAATAAAAACCTATAGTAGTTTTCAATTGCCTCTCAAATTAAACTCCAACTCTGCAGCCGCTATTCCTTTGAAATCTTCCAATTGACTCTGCTCTGCTACATTCACTTCATGTTACTACTTGACTCACCACTTCAGCCAAGGAAGTCTACTTGCTATTTACCTTCCTACAGAATGCTTACGTTATAAGCACCCACTCAAAAGAATCTTCTGATTAATACTCTCCAACAATAATCATCCAAGGCAAGAACTTAGACCATTTTTTTTCCTTTGTGGGTCAAATCTGTCTCATATGGAAACATACACATTTTTCTCTCTATAACATGTCTCCCCCCAAATCCTAACTATGCACTGTACAACAATAAGCACTCAAGAAATTAAACATGACATTTGTAAGGCAGAACAGAGTGAAATAGAAATATGTAATTTTCTATAGTTCAGCTGTGTAAGTGAGGCTTGAAATAATAAATATGACAATAACACATGATAGTTAGAGTACCAGTGGTAGTAAGCCACCATCAAAGCAGGAACAATCAATGCCAACAACCCAATAAATACAGAATCAGAGCAGCTAGGAGCAACTCAGGGTTATAGTCATTTACACAAATTGTGCAGTTTATGAATAATTCATAAAAGGGATTGCTAGGTATGAGCAATTCTAGTGAGCTATCATGCAAAAACCCCACCAGATGCAGTAATATCTTTAAATATGATAAGCAAAGGTTTTAGCAAAATTTTTAACCATCTAGCACTACAAAAAGCAATTATGAATATCAAAATATGAAACAGATCTATATTTTAAGTAATTCATATAATCAAATTAGAGAATAACTTCTAAATAGACATTAAAAGATAATCATGCTAAAAGCCAGTAAACTACCTCAAATATTTAAATTTTTTACTTTCACAAAACCAAAAGAATTTGAATATATTTTTCATAGAATGCCAATTGGATCTATGAATCAGACCCATAATATAGTAATGATGCTTTTAAGTACTAAGAACACAATGTAAGGTACAGACTCAATCCTATTAGCAATGAATTAACAAGGAGCACTTGATATTTTAAATCGTTAACATTATCAATATCCTCAAATATATTTAAATATCATCACCATGGTATGATGAAATCAGGGGAAATGAAACAAGTATGTTTTCATTAAAACATGGAAATAAAGTGCCTCAATGTGGTCAAAAGGTAATCCCATGGGGGCTGGGAGTTAGGCCTAGTGGTAGAGTGCTTGCCTAGCATGCACGAAGACACAGGTTCAATTCCTCAGTACCACATATATAGAAAACAAAGCTGGAAATTGTACTGTGGCTCAAGTGGTAGGGTGCTAGCCTTGAGAAAGCCCAAGGACAGTACTCAGGACCTGAGTTCAAGCCCCAGGACTGGCACAAGGAAGGGAGGGAGGGAGGGAGGGAGGAAGGGAGGGAGGAAAGGAAAGGAAAGGGAAAGGGAAAGGGAAAGGGAAAGGGAAAGGGAAGGGAAAGGGAAAGGAAAGGGAAAGGAAAAGGAAAAGGAAAGGAAAAGGAAAGGAAAGGAAAAGGACGGTAATCCCACTAGTTTAGTACTAAAAAAAAAAAAAAAGAAAAGAAAGGTAATCCCACTACCTTAGTACTATCTCATGTCTTCTGTGGGCCATAATGTCTTGAGAAGAATAAGATACAGGCCTAGTAGCAACACACAGAGAACTGCTGAAGACTAATTAATACTGTTACAAAAATTACCTATTCATCTGGGTGTAGGGGTTTATGCCTGTAATCCTAACTACTCAGTAGGCTGAGATAAGGATTGAGATTTAAATCCAGCGAGGGCATAAGAGACCCATAAGACTTATCTGCAATTAACCACTAGAATACTGGACTAAAGCCTGTGAGAATCTTATCTCCAATTAACCCGTAGAAAACCGGAAGTGATGCTGCGGCTCAAGGGGTAGGGTGGTAGCCTTGAGCTGAAGAGTTCAGGGACAGGGCCCATGCCAAATTCAAGCTCCATGACCCACCCACAAAAAAAAAAAAAACAGATGACAGGCACTTACTGGTGGTTTATGCCTGTAATCTTAGTTAGTCAATCTGAGACCTGAGGACCACAGTTCAAAGCCAGCCCAGGGAAGTCAAGTCCATAAGATTCTTATCTCTAGTTAACCACCAAAATGCCAAAAGTGGAGCTATGTTGCTAATGGTGGAGGGCTAGCTTTGAGTAAAAAAAGCTCAAGGACAGTACCCAGAACCTGAGCTCAAGCACCAGGACTATAGGTCAAAAAAAGTAACCAATTAAGTAGGCTTTATCAAGTAGGGAGAGAACAAGTGATCTCAGAGTTAACAATGGTTATCTGTAATACCAGAATCCAGGAGGCACAGGCATGAAGAACATAGGCTACATAGTAAGACCTTGTCTAAAAATTAAAACCACAGATATTTAAGCAAACTAATCAGATAAACTTTATTTTCCAAACCTATGATAGCCGTAATCAATGGTTCTCAAACTACCTTGAGGGGGTAGATGCCCTCTGAGTATCCTCTCTTCATCTTTTCTTTTTACTTCATTTGCTTTGAAAAAGTTCAGGCTCAAATTTCATCAGTTCCAGCTACGTGATCCAAAGAAAGTTGCATAACAAGGAGTCCAAGGGTTGTGTTTTTTAACTGGTAAAATTGTAAATATTACCATCTACTTTGAAGAATCTTTGTGAGGATTAAGAAAGACCAGTGAAAGCTACCAGTGGCTCACGCCTGTAATCCTAGCTACTCAGGAGACTGAGATCTGAGGATCAAGGTTCAAAGCCAGCCCAGGCAAAAAAGGACCTGAGACTCTTATCTCTAGTTAACCTCTAGAAAACACAAGTGGGGCTTGGCTCAAGGGTAAGGTAGTAGCCTTGAGCTGAAGAACTCGTAGGAACAATACCCAGGACCAGGGGTAGGACGGTAGCCTGGAGCTGAAGAGCTCAGGAACAGCTCCCAGATCCGGAGTTCAAGCCCCACGACCCACACAAAAAAAAAGAGGGAGAGGAAGAGGGAGAGGAAGAGGGAGAGGGAGAGGGAGAGAAAGACCAGTGGAGCTGGGTGCAGTGGCTCATGCCTGTAATCCTGGCTACTCAGGAGGCTGAGATCTGAAGACTGAGTTTCAAAGCCAGCCAGGGAACTAAAGGCAATGAGACTCTTATCTCCAGTTAACCACTAGAAAACTGGAAGTAGTGATATGGCTCCAAGGGGATAGGGCGGTAGCCTTGAACTGAAGAGTTCAGGGACATGGCCCAGGCCCAGAGATCAAGCCCCAAGACAGACACCCAAAAAAAAAAAAGAAGAAAAAAGAAAAAGACCCGTGATTTGAAGCAATTAGCACAGGGAGCATAGGGAGCACTGAAAACTTTATTTCATAAACAGATGGTAAACAGATGGTATAATAACTGATACTAATTATTAACCACTTCCATGGTAATTACAAAACTGAATGCTTATAATGTTGCTTTTTCGGGATTTCCTATAACACCACTTACAACTCTTATTTTTAAGTTTACATCGAACCATCTGACTACCTAAAAAGTTGTAAGGGCAAGTCTTACATTTTCCTGTCCTGCAGAGACCCTAGTAAAATATGAACTCAATGTCTTTGAGCTGGACCTCACTTGTTCCCCAGAACACCTACATCTTAGACCAAAAGAAAACAGAGTAAAAAAAAACTCTAATGGTGTTAATATTACTACTGAACTATCACTCCTAGTTACATTGAAAGCAAATAGGACATTAAGGAACAATTTTTGTAGCAGTTTTTAATGTCAGTAATTTCATACACTAGCACTTTTAACAATTTTACATTAAAGAATAAGACCTTTCATCCACTATTCTTGGAAAACCAACTGTTGCAACCATGTATCAGAATCTCTCCAAAGATAACCAAAGCTGTGACACATATCCTGTACTTATGTGCTTTTACTTTTATAAGAAAATCGAAGGAGGGCTGAGAGTTTTGCCTAGTGGTTAAAGTGCTTGCGTAGCATGCACAAAGACCCGGGTTCGATTCCTTGGTACCACATACATACAAAAAAGCCGGAAGTGGTGCTGAGGCTCAAGTGGTAGAGCTCTAGCCTTGAGAAAGTCCAAGGACAGTGCTCAGGCCCTGAGCTCAAGCCCAGGACTGGCAAAAAAAGAAAAGAAAATCGAAGGATACTTTTTTATGCACTTTGTAAGATGCATTTTTTTAAAACATAAAGCAGACCACTTTTACTACTTTCATCATGTTAAGCACATAACATACCTCTAAAGTCTTTATTCTATGCAAACATTTCAGTGTCCAAAATATCAAACTATTTTGGCAAAGGGAAAATAACCATTAAAATTTTACTTACAGGATTGTACTGGAGAGCAGAGACATAAGCTTGTACAGCTCCTTCCATATCACCTGCTGCTACTAAGGCGGCTGCCAGATTAATATAACCATCGATGAAATCGGGTTTGAGACGCAGTGCATGTCGATAATGCTCAATTGCCTCCTGTAACTGCCCTCTCTCCTTGTACACATTCCCCAAATTGGAATAGGCTTCTGCTAGAAGAGGATTCTGTTTAATTGCCAAGGTGCTAAAGTGAGCAGATCTGGAAAAGGCGAAAGTGTTAATTCATGGGTATGCATGTTAATATAAAAGAAAGCAAGGCCCATATGTAACTGTTTACAGTTTCTGAAGATCTTTTGCTACTGCTAGTTAGGCAACAGTACATTAGTTATTAATTGGTGTATAGCAAGAAAAAATCATGGAAATCTAAGTTTTTCAAAAGTGGAGGTATCCGGGGCTGGGAGTTTGGCCTAGTGGTAGAGTGCTTGCCTAGCATGCACGAAGACCCAGGTTCAATTCCTTGGTACCCCACATACATAGCAAAAAGCCGGAAGTGGTGCTGAGGCTCAAGTGGTAGAGCTCTAGCCTTGAGAAAAGTCCAAGGACATTCCTCAGGCCCTGAGCTCAAGCCCAGGACTGGCAAAAAACAAACAAACAAATTCTCTAGAGTCTTTGCATCAAGCTTCCACGTTGTAAATGATCATTGAAATCAAGAATTAACATGCTGACCAGGCTTCTGTGGTTCATTCCTGTATCCTAGCTACTCATAAGGCTTATATCTAAGGATAGTGGTTTGAAGTCAGCTCAGACAGAAAAGTTCATGAGATTCTTATCTTAAATTAACTATCAAAAAGCCAGAAGTAAAGCTATGGCTCAAATGGTAGAGTGTTAGCCTTGAGTAAGAAAGCTCAAGGACAGCATCCAGGCCCTGAGTTCAAGCCCCGGGATTGGAATCAAAAAAGAAAAAAAGATTTAAATTAACATGCTATATGCATGAGTCTGATTTGTTGGTATAAATAAAATGATGTACATAGCACATCATTAAATGTCTAAATACACCATAATGACAATTTCTTAAAAGAATGAGAGTACAAATTCTTCCCTTTTACCTAATTCAACTGATTAGCTGAAAGCAACACTTCATAACAACTTAATGATACATTTCCAACTTGAACTACATATGTACCTCCTACCCATAGCATATAACACTAACATTTCTGAGCATATCAGTCTCTTAGTCTGACAAGTCTTATAAAAAGATGTGACTGGATCCTCAAATGGATATTATGAATTTATCTGAAGAGAATTTAAAGCAACAGACTCCGAATGGGCAAAGTCTAGAAAAAGACTCTAGTCATATGATAATATAATCACCACCACACAAAAGGAAGAAAAACCAACAGCTGGGCATGTCACAAGTGAGCCAAAAAGCAGATGTGCGTTGGTGGCTCAGTTGAAACTCAGTACTGGAAAAATGTCAAGTCCAGATATTTCATTATCATTTTTGAGCTCAGCACCCAGAAGCTGATACTCCCACCACATCTCCTACCTGTCCAGCCTTCGACACTGGAAGTGTATAGATGAAAGTAATAAAAGCACACCAGTATTGTCTGGCTCTTGTCTCCAGAGCTGCATGCAGTGTCTTTCAGCTGCCTCAAAATCTCCTGCCTGATATTCCCGATGTGCCAACTCAGCTAACCCTTGGAAGGAAAGCATACGTTTCGTTGGTTCTGGAGAATCATCAAAACATTTGAGGGAAGGAGGGGGGAAAACAAAAAGTTAGAAATGCAAACAAAAAAATGTA
Source organism: Megascapheus bottae (assembly GCF_031878675.1). Classification (NCBI taxonomy): domain Eukaryota; kingdom Metazoa; phylum Chordata; class Mammalia; order Rodentia; family Geomyidae; genus Megascapheus; species Megascapheus bottae. Next base: position 40,206,204 of record NC_143547.1, read on the forward strand.
AAAACATGGTAAATTCAACTTAAAGATGAAAATGCTTGAAACTATGTAAAGCACTAGAGTGGTCTGCATGGCAATTTATAGCCCCAATTAAACACCAGGGGCAGAATTGGCCCATTAATTCGCTCATCAATACTTTCTTTTCTAAATCATATATATTTACTCCTGAGATTTTAAATATTTTGTGCTTTTAAATTATAAAGATTCATTAAGCATTTTGTAGTTTTAAATTATAAATCATAGGTAGAATCTAAAGATTATACATTTTGTACTTCTAAATTATAAATCATAGATAACAAATATCTAAATGTTCACTACATTTTGTACTTTTAAATTATAAATCATAAGTAGCACCTAAAGATTCATTAAATTTTGTACTTTTAATTATAAATTATAGGTAACATCTAAAGATTCATTAGACATTGTTCTCTATTACCCTTAGTTAATATACTAAAACAAACATTTGACTATACAATCTACAAAGGTCACAAAATTGTATTTAATGCCAAAAATAACCTACTGATTGCCTGGGAATGTGACTTAGTGGTACTGCTTGCCTAGCATGCAAGCAGCCCTGGGTTCCATTCCTCAGTACCACATAAACCGAAAAAAGCATAAATCGCTCAAGTAGTAGAGTGCCTGCCTTGAGCTTAACTCAGGAAGTGGCTCAAGTACTAGCCTTGAGCTTCTTAACTCAGGGACAGTGCCTAAGCCCTGAGTTCAAGCCCCAGAAATGGCAAAAATAAAATAACCTAATGGGAAACAATACATTAGCCCTTGTTTTAGGCTGGAGTTTTAGGGCATGATAATCTTTTAACATGAGTAGGGACACCAAATGTGTTAACTCTTTATATTGATGTGCTTGTATTTTGCAGAACCTACTTTAAAAAAAACAATATATTCAAAATAAGACAAAGTGAAAAACCCTGTAAGATGATGCTATTTTTTGAAATAGCTCATAAAGTAAACTTATTGTCAAACACCAAAATATTTAATAGAACAATCAAATGTCTTAAATGATGATCCAACAGAGCTGGGTGTGGTGGCTCAAGTCTATAATTGTAACCACTGAGGAGGCTGAGATCTGAGGATTGGGGTTCAAAGCCAGGCTGAGCACTAAAGACTGTGAGACTCTTACGTCCAATTAACCACTAGAAAACCAGAAGTGGTGCTGTGATTCTAGGGGTAGGGTGGTAGCCTTGAGCTGAAGAGCTTGGGGACAGTACCCAGGCCCAGAATTCAAGCCCCATGATCAAAAAAATAAATAAATAAAAGAGATTCCAACAGTACATGATGGCTGTTCTACCATCTTCAACTGTTAAAGAGATTTAATTAGCTAAACCTCATGCTGACTAAAGAATTAAGGCATTGCAAACAACCCTATATAACAACCAAGCAGCTACCTACAAGTGCAGTAAATAAAGAGGGGGAGGAGATTGAGATTCTCAAGGCCAGTCTAGGCTACACAGTGAAAGACTCTCTTTAAAAAGAGGGGAAAAAAACCAAAACTTTGTTTTAAAAATTCCATTCTAAAAAGCTATGTAAGTTAGCGCTGTACATACTTATAACAAAATGAGAAAAATGAATAAGCTTGATGAAAATTACCGGGCAGGAGAAAGCAAGAAGAAAAGAAAGTAAAATAGAAATTGATGTGTTAAGGGAAGAAGTAAAATGACCAAAAAGTTTGTTTTGTTTTTTTTAAAGGTTAAAAGGAGAAGATGCTACAATATAAACATTGGATGAAACACAACAGAATAAAAACAAAACCATATTCCAGTGTGGTTTAATACATGATAATAAAGGATAGAAAGCCCCAGGAGGCAGGAAACCTACGTAAATCTCAATTGTAAATATTTATCTATACAGTAACACACATTGGGAATTCAACCACAGCACTTTCTCTGGATAGTGGAATGGAAAGGCAAGTAGTAAGCCACAAATTCCTTAATTTTGTCAAGGTCACAGTGACAAGCTCAAATTTGAGCCTAGCTGCCCTAATCACCGGAGCTGACCAGTGTTCCGGATAAAGGGGAAACGTAAGTAAATTTCCTGTCAGAACAGAATGCACAGCTGAGCAGAAAAACAAAGAGTACAATGGCTAGCATTCAAATCTGGGAAGGGGGCCTCGGGGAGGGTTCTCTCTAACAGAAAGTCGAAAATTAAATTTTAGAGTAGCCTCTTGCTCTTCGTCGCTCAATTTACCAAACTACGTCGTCACTTCGGTTCATCCAGTTCTTTTAATACTGGAAGTGACCACTTCCTCAAACAAAATGAAGGAAAAAAATGACCAACTAGGGAAAAATCTAACAGAGAATCTTAGTCACAGTGGGGAAAATCGGGGAGGGACAAGGGGATTATTAACTCCACTGTCTTATGAATAAGATGCTACTGAATTATTTACTGCAACATGCTCCAAAACACTAAGTAAAACCTTTGACTCATTCCAAGTGCGAAACAACCTAAAATTACCCTCGTGGGAAACCTCAGAAGCGCGGCCCACCTCCCTACCCCGTCCCGGCCCAAATAGCCTCCTTATGGAAAGGTAGCCGAAGGACACTCGTATAATTTGGTTGTTTTCTTATTTTAGTAGCAAACACATGCGACTGAATAGTCTGCTGGGGCAACGGCTTTGCACTTGGGCAGCTACACTCCAGTTGCTTTACAAAACTCTTCAAGCAAGGATGGAAACTTAAAATACATATACAAAGATGTGTGTATATATATATACGCCCTATGAATAAAGACATACCCAGCTAAAGAATGGGGATGGAAGACCCCGAGGCAGCGGCGGAGGAATACAACGAGAAAGTAGCACAAAGCGAAAATTGGGGCGGACAGGGTGGTCTGCACCAAAGCCTTTGCATGAGGTAGCTGCCACCCCCCCAAAGCTAGGAAGTGGAGTGCAGGGCAGACAACCCCAGCAAAAGGAAAAGGGTGTGGTTTCCCGCGGGCAGGGAGGAGCGAGGGTGGGAAAGCAGGGTGGTGGGGGAGGGAAGCGGGTAGAATTAAGCGAGGGCAAAAGGAAGCCCCTGGAAATTTCCAATCGAAACCAGGACCGCTCAACCAAATTAAAAAAGAAAAAAATCGCCCAGAAAGTGCTACAGCCTAACGAGGTGCTGCCCAATGTCCCCTCTTGTTGAGGTTACTTGTAGCACATCGACGAGCTCTTGCTAATCTTTGCGTGATGCAAAGTGAGAATGTGATTACATCGAATGGCACTCCCGCCCGAGATGGGCAGAGAAAGACCAAATGAAGCCAAGGAGAAAAGGGCTGGAGGAGGCCGTGGAGAGTAAAAGAACCGGGCAAGGACCTGGAATTGGGAGAGAAAAAATAGTTGCGACGGGCACTAAAAGGGCAGGGATTCCAACGCAGTTCATCCAAGACATTCTAAGCGCGCACGTGTGGTACAAGCGTCCCGGGAGAGTAGAATACTCAAACATTCACGGGGTTACGAAAAAAACAAAAATCGCAAGCGAAATGCAAGCAGGAAGGACAGAATGTTTAAGGAACAGACGACAGCGGAAAACAATCGAATGCCAGTAGACCACGAAAAACTCAGCAATGCCATTGATGCAATGGAGATGGTTAGAGGGAAGGGAGTGATGAGAGGGTACAGGACGGTGCCAGACCCCCAAAAAGGTGTCTGCCAAGATAGAAAAGGACACTGGTACCTGTACTATCGGCCACGTTGCCCACGGAAGACGCCATCTGGAGCTTCTTGAAGGAGAGTACGTAGGGAGTGAATTAGCTCCTACTGTAGCTACAACTGGCAATAATACTTCTGAAGGCAATAGGAAGGTTTGACGCTGCCGTGTCGGCGTTTGGAAAGGCTTAAGTACGGGCAGCAGTTGCAAGCCTCGAACCTTAGAAACTCCGGTTGGGCATTTACCTCTCGCAATCTTGAAATGGCGGCTATGGCTCCTCGACCGAAACAACACACGCCGGAACTACTTTCTGTTACAATCAAGTGCCCACGCGGAAGTAGCGCTGTAACCAGCACTACCAACAACGTGACTGTAATCAAAGTCACTTGCTCTCAAGTAACCTTCCGCCTAGGGCTCATTGCGACAAACATGATTATATGGATAGCGCATGCGACAACCCTGTCAACCCTACTCCGGCTTAGAGCACTTTGTGGGACGGGAGTGTCCCAAGTTACCGGAGTGAGGCGGAAGGGTAAAAGAAAGAAAGAAAAAAAAAAAAAAAGGACATGTAATCACACGTCGAATACATTTTTGCCAAGTGGTAAAATACATTCTAAATGTTGGCAGAAATACTAGAGACCTGTAAAAAAAAAACTTTTAATCAACTTTTTTCTTACGAAAGACATAGTTACCCTGCCTGTCAGGATGATCCGAAGCAAGTAAATGAAAATATAAATAATTGCATTTCCATTGTTCCAAACGCTGAGGACAGGATTCCTTTTCAAACTCCGTCTTAATTCTGACTCCACCCATTGAAGCACTTTGATGAAAAAGACTGACACTTGGGTCGAGCCAAAAATAATCAAAATAACAGTGTCTGAGACCACTTCGACCGAAATTTCAAAATCGGTGCGGCGATCGGACAGTTATACCCAAGGTAGTAGCGCAAATACTTAGCTCGGGATTAATCTGGGCGCGAGCATGCTGAAAGCAACCGTAAAATGTTCAAAATGATTTTTCTCATTTCGATCCCTGCCGTTCCTGCGAGCTGAGATTGTGGTGTCACAGATACCTGTAAATCGTCACTCTCTGTGAGGTCATTCAGCTCAAGGCAGTTTTCCTAAGCTAAATGCGTTCACTTGCCATCTGTCTAAACCACAAGTCTAGATGGAGTCGTGACTCGCCTTCCTCTGACAAATCAGCTCTTAGCAGGCTAAGGTGGTTTCAAGTTCGACTGTTCAGACATTTTGTCACATTGTTATTGATTTACATATCATCTCTTGTTCGTAACAAGATTAGAGATACATTGGCACAACAGGAAGAAATTATTACAAGCTACTGGAGGCTACAAATTGCATCTCCTAAAGCCTTTTTCTTTGGAAAAGTCTTTGATCTAAGGAAAGTAGGTTACTTGCAGAAAGAAAAAAAAAGCTCTCTCTTATGAGTGGAGAAGGTGACGGAGAGCGTGAGAAAGGGTGGAAGTGACCCTGATACTTTATTTCCAGGTATGAAAATTGAACAATGGGACCTGTTGAAATTGTTTTAAGAAGGCAAAAAAGGGGGAGAGGTTAATGCAAAATGATAGAGGAAGTAAGGTTAATGCCCTGTGTTGTATCTATGAATGGAAATATCAAAACAAAATTCCCTTGTACTAGTAATGTATGAATAAAAATAATTTTGAAAGATGTTTTTAATTTTTAAAAGCTAGATCTATAAAACCTATTCATGGCCACATACATAATTATAGGTCTCTTTAAGAAACAAGGCAAATGATTTTGAAATACAACTATGTATGAAGACAGAACAAGGAATCTAGATAGATTCTGTTGATTTGTTGGGGACTAGTGATAGATAGAAAAGAAATGAGGATTATTCAGAGCAAAACACAATATCTGCACTACTTCTAAACTACTACAGTGTAACCTCATGGTGCAATTATTATACACTAATGAAATGACTGGAAAGTAAAAACAGGTGCTCTGTTGGGAGGCTTGGCAGCAGCTGGAGAATGAATGGCCAAATGAAAAGGGTAAATGAAGGTGAATATGGTCCAAGTGGTTTGTTTTATATGTGTGACAAGAGAGTGAAGTAGCCTTTTGAACTTGTTTTAAGAAGTGGAAAGTGAAAGCCCCAGTGGCTGTACCTCACACCTATAATCCTAGCTACTCACAAGGCTGTGACCACGAGGATCAAAGTCCAAAACGAGCCTGGGCGGAAAAGTCTAAAAGACTATCTCCAAATAACCCGCAAAATGTTGGACTGAAATCTTAATTCAAATGATAGAGTACCAGCTTGCCATAAATAAAGCCCTAACTTCAAACCCAAGTACTACAACAAAGATTGGAGGAGAAAGAAGAGAGATAAAGTGAGGTTGATTGAGATATATTGCATATAGCTGCAGAAATATTGCAATGAACCCTCTCTTATACAATTAATGTATGCTAAAAAAAAACAGAATTAAGGGCTAGGGATGTGGCTTAGTGGTAGAATGCTTGCCTAGCATATATGAAGCCCTAGGTTCTATTCCTCAATACCACATACAAAGAAGAAGCCGGAAGTGGCATTGTGGCTCAACTGGTAGAGTACCTTGAGCAAAAAGAAGCTCAGGAACAATGCCCAGACCTTGAGTTCAAGTCCCAAGTCTGGCAGAAAAAAAAAAGGAAGGAAGGGGTGTGGTGCAAAGTTTAAAAAAGAAGTCAGTGAATTTCTTTGGGAGGAGGGGGAAAGGCATGAAACTCAGAAAATGAGTAGAAAAATGCAGCAGTGGAGCTCACTGGACACTGATGAAAGTTAACTGGACAACTCCTGGGTGGAGATGGAAGAGAACTGACTCAGAATGAGGGAACATAAGACACTAGTCAAGGAAATATACTCAATACCTGACTCATATAATTGTAATCTCTCTGTATAACACCTCTAAAATAACAATAAAATAAATTTTTGTTAATTTTTTTTAAGTTTCTACTACATATCACCTGGACAATATGAAAAATAATGTAGATTTTCTGTTTCCATTTTTTGGACACAGCTACTGTTAACTATGGCTATAAGCACAGAAAAAAATCACATCATTGCTAACTTATTCCACACAATAATCATGCTTCACATCACAAGGGAAAATGACAAAATTTACTACACAGAGTCTCCAGAACTTGATTACCAACCTCTTCCTTTAATTTGGTTTAACTAGTTAAATTCCACTCACCTTCATCAAGTGTGCCATCCCTACCTGTGGTAAATAAACTTTAACTGTTAAACAGAATGCTTCAATCCAGCAGATGGTTTAAATCATGGGTGCTAATTAATTAGGTAAAAAAATTCGAATTAAATACCAGTATGTGGGGCACTGGTGACTTTCCTCTATAAATATAGCTTTTCAGGAGGCTGAGCTCTGAAAACCTGGGCACACAGCCAGCCCAGGGAATAGATAAAGATTTTTTATATCCAATTAACTAGCTGGAAAAACTCACTGGAGGTATGGCTTCAGAGATAGCATGCCATCTGTGAATAGAAAAAGCCAGGTGAGTTCAAGCCCCAGCATAAAATTATTAATAAATGTCAGGTAATGTTTCCACTCAGATAGATTATTCGGTTTATATAGAATATTTGTTAGGTTTTATTTTTGACAACCAGGACTGGAACTCAATATCTGACACTTCCATTCATGGGTTAGCACTCTCACCTGAGCCACCTATCTACCGCACCCCCCCACCCTTATATAGAATATTTGTGACCTAAGATGCTCCTCTTGATAGAAGAGTCACAGGGATATGGTGATACATTTTTGCTGCTATGGAAAACTGTATGGTGGAGCTCACAGTAACTCAAAAGGAAAAAACAAAAATCCTCCAATAACCCCATCTAAGCCAGGAGCCAATGGGCACAATCCTGTAATCTTAAAATCCTCAGTAGGATGAGATCCAGAGGATTACAGTTCAAATTCAGCTCTACATAGAAAAGCCTGAGCAGCCTCATCTTTAATTAATTAATGAAAATTCAAACTAGAGATTCAAGTTGTAGAATACAAAACTGAGATAGGAAGCTAAGCAAGCTTGAGGCCTGGAGTTCAAATTCCCATATAAGCAAAAAATAAAAAATAAAACAAAAAGCCTGAAAGGTAAAGTTTAAAGAACTTATTCAAGCTGGCATGGTGGCTCACGCCTGTAATCATAGCTACTCAGGAGGCTGAAATCTGAGAATGGCGGTTCAAAGCCAGTGTGGGCACTAAAGACTGTGAGACCCTTATCTACAATTAACCACTAGAAAACAGCAAGTGAGGCTGTGGCTCAAGGGGTAGGGCGGTAGCCTTGATGAAGAACTCAGGGAGAGTATCGAAGCCCAGAGTTCAAGCCTGATGACCCACCAGAAAAAAAAAAAAAGACACAAAAAGTCACAACTGAAGGCTGGGAGTTTAGCCTAGTGGTAGAGTGCTTGCCTAGCATGCACGAAGACCGGGGATCAATTCCTCGGTACCACATACATACAAAAAAGCCAGAAGTGGTGCTGAGGCTCCAGTGGTAGAGTGCTAGCCTTGAGAAAGACCAGGACAGTGCTCAGGCGGCCCTGAGCTCAAGCCCAAGATTGGTAAAAAAAAAATGTCACAACAGAATGATTCAGAAGAAATTATTTTTATTATTTAGGCAATAGAATGCATTAGTGTCAACCAGTGCCTGGTGGTCACATCTGTAATGCTAACTACTCAGGAGGCTGAAACCTGAAAGATTGTGGTTCATTGCTATCCCAGCATCCCTCTCCCCACCAAAAAAATCTGCTAGCTCTAACAGCCCAGCAAAATTCCAAACTGGAAGCATGGCTCAAAAATGGTAGAGTACCAGCCACAACAAGAAAGTCCTGCAAGAGCTGAGTTCAAGCCCCAGTACTGGCACAAAAATAAATACATATATACATAGGCAAACAACACTGGTCTCTAAATACCTAGGCGGGAAAAAATTTTGTGGAACTGGAAGAACTTGATGATGAAGGCTTGAGTTGGGCATTGAAGTGCTTTTGTATTTCTGTCTCACTAATTTCTGGTTACTTTGTCTTTCCCCAATTTGTTCCTATTTGGGGGGGGGGGCTGTCACAGGGCTTGAACTCTGCCCTGGGCACTGTCCCTGAACTTACAGTTCAAGGCTAGTGTTTCTATATCCTGGAGGTCCTTTCATTTAGTGTCATACTATATGGCCTTATGTGTCAAGGTTTTGCTGTATTGCAAATCTCTGCTAGTAGAGCCCAAGGTTTCTACTGATTATGACAAATGAGGGAAACCATTGAGCCTAAGTTCCTTTGAGTCTGGCTTACTTCACTTATGATTTTTTCTAAGTCTTTCCATTTCCTAACAAATGGGGCGATGTCATTTTTTCTGACAGTAGCATAGAATTCCACAAATACCACAACTTGTTGATTTGTGGGGTTTTTTTTTGCCAGTCCTGGGCTTGAGCTCAGGGCCTGAGCACTGTCCTTGGACTTTCTCAAGGCTAGAGCTCTAGCACTTGAGCCTCAGCACCACTTCTGGCTTTTTTTCTATGTATGTGGTACCGAGGAATCGAACCTGGGTCTTTGTGCATGCTAGGCAAGCACTATACCACTAGGCCAAACTCCCGGCCCCAATGTTTTTTAATTAGTATCAGTCAGTTGTACAAAGAGGGATTCCTTTTGGTTTTTGATATATCTATATGTGTTTGCTTTCTTTTGGGTGGGGCAGAGAGGGGTGATGGTCCTGGGGTTTGATCTTAGGCCTGGGTACTGCCCTTGAGCTTTTATGCTCAAGGCTAATACTTACCACTTGAGTCACCGCTCCACTTCCAATTTCTTGGTGATTAATTGGAAACGAAAGTCTTGCAGCCTTTCCTGCCTGATCCTGAGATTCCAGTCTCCCGAGTAGCTAGACACATATGAGCCACCATCACCCAGCTCTTGCTATATCCATATATGCATGCAGTGTAACGATTTGACCCATCCCTTCTATCACTGCCTTATTCCTCTCTCCCTTCTCAAACCAGTTTCAGCAAGCTTCCTTGTTTAATTTACCTAAAGTATTCTGACAATATTCACTCCCTTTCTCCATCTCCATTCTCCAATTCCATTACTACCTTTGCTCCTTGTTATACGTGGTAATTCTAGATTTAGAATCATCTGTAAATAAATCAACTGCTTCTTCCATCACAATCATAAACTTTGCCACTCTAACACACCACTCACGGTGTATTACTTTTGCTATCACTGTGTAACCGTGCTACCGATTTCTAGGCTTAAAACACACATTTGGCAGTAGTTGGGCCAAGCCCTGGAAAAAAGAGCAGAGAGGAGAGAGAGCAGGAAGCTGCATGGTCGGCCAGCTGCTGCTGCTGGAAAATGGCTCCACATGTGCAATGAAGCTGAAAGTTACATAGACACAGCATTTCAGGCTCTTCATACATGTAGGATGTAGATCCAGAGAGAATTGTGTCCCTCTAGATTCAGTCATCACTTATAAGAAAGTTACCTTATCTTAAAACAAGCCAGGAAAAAGTAAAAAAATAAATAATCCTCCCAGAAATCTTTGGCCTGAATAAAAGCAAAGCAAAAACTTATTTCAGGAAAACATACACCTTACTAGCCAGAGACTTTGGGAACAGTGATTCCTTATTTAGTAGCTGCTAAGATTAGTAGTTGACCAGCTGCAAAATCAATAGCAGAAACGAAAACCACCCAGAGCAAACACTGAAAGTCTGATGTATACATTCAGAAGACTTTTTCTTTTTTCTTTTTTTTTTTTGCAACATAAAAGCACACTGGCAACAGAAAGCATGTCCTCCAGAGTTCAGCTAGCTGCTTAAACCTTTTCCTTCAGCACTGACAGTCTCTAAGGATGGGTGGGGGAGCAACTTGTCAGAGCTCAAAGACAATGAGGTTCACTTCCCTCTGCAATCACCACTTGGCGTCTTGACTAAAAAAAAAATGTCCATTGTGGGGCTTGAACTCTAGGGATGGGCAATGAGCTCTATAGCTCAAGGCCAGCGCTCTACCACTTGAGCCATAGTGCCACGCTTTTCTGGTGGTTAGTTGGAGATAAGAGTCTCACAGACTTTTGTGTCCCGCCTGGCTTTGTACCACAAACCTTTTATCTCAGCCTGCTGAGTAGCTAGGATTACAAGTGTAAGCTATCAGCATCCAGCCCTGCAAAGTCTTTTTTAAAAAAGTGTGTCTTGGCTGGGAGTCTGGCCTAGTGGTAGAGTGCTTGCCTAACATGCATGAAGACCCGGGTTCGAATCCTCAGTACCATATACATAGAAAAAAAGTCGGAAGTGGTGCTGAGGCTCAAGTGGTAGAGTTCTAGCCTTGAGAAAACCCAAGGACAAAGCTCAGATCCTGAGCCCAAGCCCAGGACTGGCCCAAAAAAATGTGTGTCTTGCTGGCAGGCACGGTGACTCACTCCTATAATCCTAAGCTACTCAGGAGGCTGAGATCTGAGGATCGAGGTTCAAAGCCAGCCCAGGCACAAAAGGACCTGAGACTCTTATAAGTACCGCGTGCTAACCGATTGCGCCACTGGAGCTCCAGGACCTGAGACTCTTATCTCCAATTAACCTCTAGAAAATGGGAAGTGGGGCTTGGCTCAAGGGTAGGGTGGTAGCCTTGAGCTAAAGAGCTCACGGACAGCGCCTAGGCCAAGTTCAAGCCCACAAAAAAAAATGTGTGTCTTTCTGGGTACTGGTGACTCATGCCTTTAATCCTAGCTAGCCAGGAGACTGAGGTCTGAGGATCAAGATTGGAAATATCTTTGAGTGGAAAGCAAGAGTGCAAGGTCTTGAATTGGAGCCTTAATAGCGACTACCACATAGACACACACATGCACACACATGTATGCAGTGGTTCTTTTTTCCAATCCTCACTGAATGATATATGAAAAGATATTCACTATCTCCAGCCTGAAACTATGCAAAGAGCAGAATAATTCAATAAACAGTCCAGAATTTCAGAATGGAGATTTGAATCTTCTTCTTCTTCTTCTTCTTCTTCTTCTTCTTCTTCTTCTTCTTCTTCTTCTTCTTCTTCTTCTTCTTCTTCTTCTTCTTCTTCTGCCAGTCATGGAGCTTAAACTCAAGGCCTGAGCACTGTCCTTGGGCTTTCTCAAGGCTAGTGGTCTGCCACTTGAGCCTCAGCACCACTTCCGGCTTTTTCTATGTATGTGGTACCAAGGAATGAACCCTGGTATTCTTGCATGCTAGGCAAGCACTCTACCACTAGGCCAAACACCCAGCCTTGAGTCTTCTTTTTTTTTTTGCCAATCCTGGGCTTGAGCTCAGGGCCTGAGCACTGTCCTTGGACTTTCTCAAGGCTAGAGCTCTACCACTTGAGCCTCAGCACCACTTTCGGCTTTTTTCTACGTATGTGGTACCGAGGAATCGAACCCGGGTCTTCATGCATGCTACGAAAAGCACTTTAACCACTAGGCCAAACTCCCGGCCCCTTGAGTCTTCTTGAATACATGGTTGTAGTTATGGGGTTTGAACCTCAAGACTACATTTCCCTTTCTTTACTTTTAGAGAAGGTGCTATATATGCGTTGAGATTTTCTGGTTAAAACATAATACATGTTAATGCAAAATATCACAGTGAAAACCCATGGCACAATTAATATACACTAAAAATGTGAATGATAGGAAGGTAAAGCAGAGTCTGATGGGGGCAGGCATTGGCTGGGGGAGGGCTAATGGAGAGGGTAAAAGTCAAAGTACTTTGAGCCAGGCATGGTGCATCATGACTGTAATCCTAGCTATTCAAGAGGCTGAGATTTGTGGATCCCAGTTCAAAGCCAGGCCGGGCAGTAAAGTTCGTGAGACTCTTATCTCCAATTAACCACCAGAAAAGGGAAAGTGGGGCTGTGGCTCTAGGGATAGGGCAGTATCCTTGAGAGCTCAGGAACGGCGCCCAGGCCCAGAGTTAAGCCCCATGACCAAAAAAAAGAAAAGTCCAAGTACTTTATATCCATGTATGAAATACAACAATGAAACCTGTCAAGACTGTTTTAAGAAAGGGAAGGGGACTGGGAGTTTGGCTTAGTGGTAGAGTGCGTGCCTAGCATGAACAAAGGCCCAGGTTCGATTCCTTTGTTACCAAGCCGGAAATGGTGCTGTGACTCAAGTGGTAGATCTCTAGTCTTCAGAAGAGTCCAAAGACAGTGCTCAAGCCCTGAGTTCAAGCCAGGACTGGCAAAAACAAACAAATAAAAAACTTGATGTATTTTTGGAAGTTAGGCTGTGGCTCAAGGGGTAGGGTAGTAGCCTTGAGCTGAAGAGCTCAGGGACAGCTCCCAGGCCCAGAGTCCAAGCCCCAAGACTGACAAAGAAAGAAAGGAAGGAAGGAAGGAAGGAAGGAAGGAAGGAAGGAAGGAAGGTAGGAAGGAAGGAAGGAAGGAAGGAAGGAAGGAAGGATGGGAGGGAGGAAGGGAGGGAGGGAGGGAGGGAGGGAGGGAGGGAGAAAGGAAGAAAGTGAAAGAGAGAAAGAAAAAAAGAAAGAAGAGAGTGTGAGGAGGAATGAGGTTGATGTGCTACATTGTATGCATGTATGGGAATGTCACAATAAAACCCTCTTTGTACAAGTAATGTATACTTTAAAAATCATTTGAAGCGCGCAGAGGCTGAGGCTGGGAATGTGGCTTAGTGGTAGAGTACTTGCCTAGCATGCATGAAGCCCTGGGTTGGATTCCTCAGTTTCACAGAAAAAGCTGGAAAAGATACTGTGGCTCAAATAGTAGAGTGCTAGCCTTGAGCAATAAAAAACCAAAACCAAAAATAACCCTCAGGAACAGTGCCCAGGCCCTGGGTTCAAGCACCAGGACAGTTCTCTTTCCTTGGAAGTTTCGACAATTTCCTCTCAAGTGGGAGAGCACTATTTCCCTAAAGATGACAATCAGGTAAAGTAGAATATGAGCATAGCCTTGGAGTTCTCAGTGCGTCTGTGAATGGCTTGCTCATCGTCAAGAGCATTGACGCAAATCATGATGATATTTCCTTCACTCCCACCATGCATATTTCTAATGCTCAATAACTAAATCTGAACAAACGTCAGTGAGCTGAAAGTGTCTGAACATGAATTCTATCATTTGAATTTTGACCCTGATTCAGTTCTTGGTATTTCAAGAGTTTATGACTATATGCAAATTCATAGCCATATGGTTCTTTCAGGGGAAAGGGAAAGCTAAAATAAAACCTGATAAACAACGCTGGTACTGGGGACAAACCACACGTTACTAGGCAGAAGGGAAGTGAGCAAGGGTGCCAGATGGCTCCTTTCTTTGCTCGGGGTAGTTGTGATGACCATTAGCTTTTCAGCACCATCTTTCTCTTCCACAGTGGAACACTTCACATGAAGCTGAACACTCACACATGGGAGGGGTTGCTTTTATGAACACCTGACAATTACAATCAGTTGGTCTAATTGAACATTCAACTAGGGAGTCTGAAAATGGAGCTTTGTGTTATTCAAGGTCTCGGTTGCCTGGATCTGCAATTTACTCTGTCAGACTGAGCTATCCAGTGTCACAATTCACTTTTATTCTTTATGGTACCTATGTCATTGGTTTTATATCAGAAGAGCAGAATAGACTTATTTCTAGAACTGCTTGTCTGTAGTCAACCAAACACTATTTACAGGAGCAGCCATTCCTGCTTGAATTTTCTGTTTTGTCTATTTTTTAATAGCTCTATGCTTAAATCTCTTAAATGTTTGCCAACAATTTGAGCAATTATTAACTCTGATATAGTAAACATGAAAAGAAAATTAGAACTATCATTCAAGAGGTAATAGATAAGCTGGGCACTGGTGGCTCACATCTGCAATCCAAGCTAATCAAGAGGCTGAGGTCTGAGAATCACAGTTCCAAGTCAGAGAGGAAAGTCTGAGATCCTTATCTCCACTAAACTACCAAAAAACAAAAAAACAAAAAAAAACCTCAGATATACCCAAGTGGTAAAGCTCTAGCCATGACCTAAAGAAGGACAGAGCCCAGGCCCTGAATTCAAGCTCTAGGACCAGCACCAAATAAAGAAACCCCAAAACAAAACAAAAACTGACTCCAATTGGAGACATGGCTTACGTGATAGAGCACCACGTGCTGAAAAAGCTGAGAGCAAGAGGCCTCCAGTTCAAACCCAAATACTGGCCGAAACAAACACAAAACCCAAGACTGGAAGCGTTGCTTAAGTGGGGTAGGACAGCCTGCCTAGTGTTTAAATCCTAAAATAAAATTAAGAACTGTCCTTCTAACTTTCTGGTTTTTGAATCAGTGGAATCATACAGTCTATTTTGAAGACTTTAGAGTCTATTTTACAGTCGATCTTGGTTGACACAGGCTGGCCTAGGATCAGTTCCTTGTAAGAGCTAGCTGACTCAGTTCCTTAGTCTGCACAACCTTTACAGCAATGACAAGATTAGTGCTTGACTAAGTGACAGAAAGTGAATGTGCACCAGGGAGGGTGTGGCTGTTTTTTCAATTCTGCTTATCTACAAGTGGCAAGAAGTAACCCTGAGAAAAGAAGATAGAGGGCTGATGGGAGGTGGAGGGCACAGCTGAATTGCAACTTTCCTTTCTTTTTCCTCCCTCCCTCCCTCCTTCCCTTCCCTCTTTCCTTTTTTGTGGGTTGTAGGTCTTGAACTCAAGGCTTGGACACTGTCCCTGAGCTCTACCACTTTAAGTCACAGAGCTACTTCCAGTTTCCTGGTGGTTAATTGGAGCTAAGTGTCTCAAATCGGGGCCAGGAGTTCAGCCTCCTGGTAGAGTGTTCACCTAGCATGTACGAAGCCCTGGGTTTGATTTTTTTTTTTTGCCAGTCCTGGGCTTGAGCTCAGGGCCTGAGCACTGTCCTTGGACTTTCTCAAGGCTAGAGCTCTACCACTTGAGCCTCAGCACCACTTCCGACTTTTTTCTATGTATGTGGTACCGAGGAATCGAACCCGGGTCTTCATGCATGCTAGGCAAGCACTTTAACCACTAGGCCAAACTCCTGGCCCCTGGGTTTGATTTTTTTTTAGTATCAAATACTTAGAAAAAGCCAGAAGTGGTGCTGTGGCTCATGTGGCAGAGTGCTAACCTTGAGCAAAAAGCATTCAAGGACAGTGCCTAAGTCCTGAGTTCAAGCACCAGGACTGGCAGAAAAAAAAAGGCTCAAATGCCTGGGCTGGCTTTGAACTGCGATCCTCAGATATTACCCTCCTGAGTAGCTAGGATTACAGACATGAGCCACCGGTACCTGGCTCTGGCTTGATTTTTCTGTGATTAATTGGACATACAAATTTCCTACACTTTCCTGCCCAGGCTGGCTTTGAGCCATGATCCTCAGGTCTCAGTAGCTCTGAGTAATGATTAGCTGGGATTACAAACGTGAACCACAAACACCCAGTTTTAACTTTTATTTATAGTATTGCCCCTTTAAATGAGCACACAGGAAACTAGACAATACAGAATTAGAAAAGAGCAAAACAGCGTGACTTTCTCCAAAGTCATTGAAGGACTTTGGAAAAGAGAAACAAAAGCAGGTAAATTTCCAGAGCTAGGCACTTGTAACTCATAACTGTAATTCTCCCTACTCAGGAGGCTGAGATCTAAGAACAGCAATTCCAAGCCAGCCTGGGCAGGAAAGTCTGTGAGATTCTTAGCTCCAATTAACTACCAAAAAGCCAAAAATACAGCTGTAGCACAAAGTGATTGAGGGCTATCCCTGAACAAAAAAGCTCAGGAATAGAACCTGGGTACTGAAGCCCCAAGACTTCACACACACACACACACACACACACACACACACACACACACACACACACACACACACACACAATTATGAGACCCTAAAACATTTGACAATTTCCTCCCTTGTCCCATTTTCAAAGGTTCTGACAGCTGCATGTAGGACAAGAAGCTGGGCTATGAAAGAGCATACACAAAAAGGAAAAAACCCAGCAGGCCTCACATTGCCTGCTGAAAGTAGGTGAAAGGGTGCAGAGCTGCAATGCACACGTGGGATATGAAAATAGCTCTGAAATTCTCTCTCCATCTCTATTGCCAATGTCACTCCCCTCACCCTGGCTTAGCAATTACTGCAGCACTCCTATTGATCTCTGGGGCTTTAGTCTTACCTAATTTTCTTTCTCTACTTGACCTTAGAAAACCTAAAATACAAATCAGAATTAAACCAATACTCAGCTTCACATGTCTAGATGGTTATGCATTAGTTACTTCAGTGATCAAGGCTCTCTCTAGATCAGCTGAGCTTACAAATGGCGCTTCATCGGTTGCCCTGTCATCTTGTTTCAACACTTGGTATTGTGCATTGATTTCAAAAATCAAACTTCTTCACACTTCCTGTCAGGCCTTTTCCCAATTTAATTTTCTTTCTTTCTTGCCCCAATGGCTGTTTCCTCCAGCCCAGTCTGCTTCCTGCTTTTTCTCTGTATGCGCTACCAAGGAATCTAGCGCAGGGTTTCATGCATGCTAGGCAAGCACTATACAGCTAGGCCACACTCCTGACCCTGCTTCACAAATTCTTAAATATTCTTCCCTTTCCACAAAAACAAAAGAGCAACAAAAATGCTATTTCCTGATTTCCTTGGATGTCCTTTTACTTTTGTATTAGTAAATGTTTTTATTGTTATTATAAGGTGGTACATAGAGGAGTTACAGTTCCATTAAGTCAACCTGGAGTGTGGCCTAGTGGTATAGTGATCACCTAGCAATGCACGAAGCCCTGGGTTCAATTCCTAGGTACCACATACACACACAAAAGCCGGAAGTGGTGCTGTAGCTCAAGTGGTAGAGTGCTAGCCTTGAAAAAGCTGAAGGACAGTACGTAGGCCCTGAGTTCAAGCCCCAGGACCAGCGGAGGGCGGGGGAAGAGTATGGGCATTGATGGCTCAAGCCTGTAAACTTATCTACTCATGAGGGTGAGATCTTGAGGATCACAATTCAAAGCTAGCCTAGGTAAAAGGTCCCTGTGAGACTCTTACGACCAATAATACTACTCAGAAAAGCTGGAAGTGATGCTGTGATTTAAGTGGTAGAGAACTGGGTTTGAGTACAAAGAGACCCAAAGACAAGACCCAAGTCCTGAGTTCAAGCCCCAGAACCAGAAAAAAATAAATTTCTTTTTTCACCCCTTTCCTGGCTCTCTCTTAGATTCCCTCCCCCGCCCCGTGTCACTCACAACTTGTACAGTTCATTCTCAGCATAATGTCTAGTAACTACCAATGTTGCATTTCCTCACCCTTTCACTCCTCTTTCAAATTTCAATTCCTCATTCTAGGGGATTTTACTGTTCATAAAGATGACACCAATAACAGTTTTTCCATCCCATGTCGCTCTCAATAACCTTCCTAGTTGCACTTTAGTCTCACAAACACCTGAAACACCACATTCTTTTTTGTCAGTCGTGGGACTTGAACTCTGGGCCTGGGCATTGTCCCTGAGCTCTTCAGCTCAAGGCTAGGGCTCTACCACTTGAGCCACAGCGCATATTGCCACTTTCGGATTTCTAGTGGTTAATTGAAGATAAGTGTCTCATGCCCAGGCTGGTTTCAAACCGCAATCCTCAAATCTCAGCCTCCTGAATAGCTAGGATTACAGGCATAAGACACAGTGCCTGGGTGAAACACCACATTTTGAACTTTGTGTGTGTGTGTGTGTGTGTGTGTGTGTGTGTGTGTGTGTGTGTGTATACACACACACATGCATGTGCAAGGAGAAGAAGAAAGAGAGAAAGTATACTATAGCAATGAGCGTTGGCTCACACCTATAATCCTAGCTACTTAGGAGGCTGAGATCTGATGATCAAGGTTCAAAGCCAGCCCGGGCACAAAAGGACCTGAGATTCTTGATCTTCAATTAATCACTAGAAAACAGGAAGTGGGGCTTGGCTCAAGGGTAGGGTAGTAGCCTTGAGCTGAGCAGAAGAGTTCAGGGACAACACCCAGGTGCAGGGGTAGGGCGATAACCTTGAGCTGAAAAGGTCAGGGACAGCACTCAGGTCTAGTTCAAACCCTATGACCCACAAAAAAAAAAAGAAAAGAACAGAGTGGCCGGAAGTTTGGCCTAGTGGTAGAGTGCTTGCCTAGCATGCATGAAGACCCGGGTTCGATTCCTCGGTACCACATACATAGAAAAAAGCCAGAAATGGTGCTGAGACTCAAGTGGTAGAGCTCTAGCCTTGAGAAAGTCCAAGGACAGTGCTCAGGCCCTGAGCTCAAGTCCATGACTGGCAAAAAAAAAAAGAAAAGAAAAAAGAGAACATATACTATATACTAGGGCTTGGACTAAAGGTGCCTGGGTGCTTATCCCTAAGATTTTTCTTTCAAGGCTGGTGCTCTAGCACTTGACTCACAGGTCTACTTCTGGCTACTTCTGGCTTTTTGATGGTTAATTAGAAATAAGAATATCCATACTTATCTTCATTTCATTTTTCTGTGCAAAGTGCACCTATCACCTCATGTCCTAAATGTTGTATTTTTCCATCTCTTTTGGAACTTTCTCTATGCAGTAACTGCTTTATTATCAGCTGAGCAATATCCGGAAAATTGCTCTGTTTTGAGCATCTTCTCTTCCTTTTTTACTCAGATATTAGGTATCAGAAAATTTCCATTTTTTTTGTTTGTTTGTTTTTGTTGGTCATGTGGCTTGAACTCCTCTGGGCCTGGAGGCTGTCCCTGAGCTCTTCAGCTCAAGGCTACCACCCTACCCCTTGAGCCACAGCACCACTTCCAGTTTTCTGGTGGTTAATTGGACATAAATGTCTCAAGGACTTTAGTGCTCAGTCTGGCTTTGAACCACGATCCTCAAATCTCAGCCACCTGAGTAGCTAGGATTACAGCTACTGGCCCCCAGCCTTTTATTCCCCCTAAGGCTGAGCCATAGCTCCACTTCTGGCTTTTGGTTGTTAATTGGACATAAATGTCTCTCTAATTTTCCTGCCAAGGCTAGCTTTGAACTAAGATCCTGAGATCTCAGCTTCCTAAGGAGGATTTCAGGTGTAAATCACCAATGCCTACCTCCAGTATTTTGTTCTGGTCCTGGGGCTTGAACTCAGGGCCTTGGCTCTATCCCTGAGCCTTTTTGTGCTCAAGGCTAGTGATCTGTGAGCCACAGTGCCACTTTCAGATTTTCTGTTTATGTGGTACTGAGGAATTGAACCCAGGGCTTCATTGAAAAAAGAGTCACTCAGAGGCCAGACATGGGTGTCTCATGCCTGTAATTCTACCTGCTCAAGAGGTGCTCAGTGCCAGCCAGGGCAGGATAGTCTATGAGAAACTTATCTCTAATTAACCACCAAAAAGACCAGAAGTACAGCTGAGGTTCAAGTGGTAGAGCACCAGACTTGAACATAAAAGCTGAGGAATTGTTATTCCAGGCCCTAGCTCAAGCCTCAGGATCAGCACACACAAAACTTCATGGATGTTCCTGTCCTTGCTGGCTTAGAACAGAGAGCCTTAGATCTCAGCCTCTTGACTAACTAGGATTTTAGATGTGAGCCTTGGGCCCCTGGCTGCTACCCTCATTTTTCTTTGTCGGTCATGGGGGCTTGAACTCTGGACATGGGAATTGTCCCTGAGCTCTTTACCTCAACGCTACCGCGTTGCCCCTTGAGCCACAGTGTCACTTCTGGTTTTCTAGAGGTTAATTGGAGATAAGAATCTCCCCGACTTTTTACTTCCTGGGCTGGCTTTGCAACTCGATCCTCAGAGCTCAGCCTCCTGAGTAGCTAGGATTACCAGCATGAGCCTCTGCAACCCGCTGCTACCCTCACTCTTATATACAAGAATTTTCTCCCTTTCTTTTTAGGCAATTAAAAGCAGTCTGGCACGAACCAACCAACATAGCAGTTTCCACTTGACATTCTTGACCCTGAGGAACATTTCCTGGGACCTGTAGAATGTTTTCTCCTTCTTCTCAAAGGCAATGACAGCTCAAGCTCTCTCTAAGTACTCATTGAAATTGGTGAACAGATAAAAGGAGCAGATAAAAAGGTTGGAGTGCCTTCTGGTGCTTATCTTATCAATGAAAAGAGTTCCCAGACTGGAAAGAGAATGTACTTAGGACGATGCAACAGAACCAATAGAAGATGTACTTTAAGAGATGTATTGCAAGAAACCTGTTCACTTATTTGTGGCACGGTGGGTAGCTAAGCTCAGAGTCCACAGGGCCTGCCACAAGGATGGCAGATAGCAACTGGCAAACACTACTGTTCTCAGGAAGAATTTTTTTCTTTTTCTCTATCTTTCTTTCTTTCTTTCTTTTTATGTTGGTCTGTCATGGGGCTTGAACTCTGGGCCTAGGCAATATCCTTGCACACTTTTTGCTCAAGGCTAGCACTTTGCCACTTGAACCACAGCGCCACTTCCGGCTTTTTCTGTGAATGTGATACGGAGGAATTGAACTCAGGGCTTTATGCATGCTAGGTGAGCACACTACCACTAGGCCATGCTCCCAGCCCCAAGGGAGAATTTCTTCTTAAGAGAAATTTCAACTTTATACAGAAAGTCTTTCAACTGATTGAGTCATACTTACTCAGATTATCGCAGAAGATTTCTTTTAAAGTTCACTGCTTAGGGGTGTTGAGTATATCTAAAAAATAGCTGCAGGGCTAGGAGCTCTTGCCCTTAATCCTAGTTACTCTGAGAGAGGAGATCTGAGGATCATAGTATGAATCTAGCTCCTACAGGAAACTTTTTTAGACTCCTTTTTTTTTGCCAGTCTTGGGGCTTGAACTCAGGACCTGGGCACTGTCCTGGAGCTGCTTTTGCTCAAGGCTAACACTACTACTTGAGCCTCATTGCCATTTCTGGCTTGTTCTGTCTATCTGATACTGAGAAATTGAACCTAGGGCTTCATACACATTAGGAAAGCACTCTTCTAATGTCCCACATTCCCAGCCCTCTTTTAGACTCTTTTCCCCAACTAACCACCAAAAAGACAGAAGTGGATCTGTGATTTAAGTGTTAGAGCACTAACCTTAAGCATGAAAAAATCTCATGGACAGGGGCCGGGAGTTTGGCCTAGTGGTTAAAGTGCTTGCCTAGCATGCACGAAGACCCGGGTTCAATTCCTCTGTACCACATACATAGAAAAAAGCCAGAAATGGTGCTGAGGCTCAAGCAGTAGAGCTCTATCCTTGAGAAAGTCCAAGGACAGTGCTCAGGCCCTGAGCTCAAGCCCAGGACTAGCAAAAAAAAAAAATCTCATGGACAGTGCACAAGCCCTATGTTCAAGCCCTAAAACCAGCGGCACACACACATACACACACACACACACACACACACACACACACACACACACACCTTTGAGTTGATAGCCTAGCTAAGCTAACAACTCAGATGACTATTACAAAAGAGAAGAGGAGGGCTAGGAGTTTGGCCTAGTGGTAGAGTGCTTACCTAGCATGCACGAAGACCCAGGTTTGATTTTTGGGGTACTATATACACAGAAAAAGCCAGAAGTGGTTCTGTGGCTCAAGTGGTAGAGCTCCAGCCTAAATATAGTGCTCAGGCTCTGAGTTCAAGCCCCAGGACTGACCTCCCCCCCCCAAAAAAAAAGGCAAAAGAAAGAAAAGAAAATGGAGGAAGGGAAGCCTGGCGAGATGGCTCACACCTGTAGCTTCTTAGTTGGCTGGCATCTAAGGATTACAGTTCAAAGCCAGCTTGAGCACTAAAGTATGTGAGACTCATATTTCTAATTAATCACTCGAAATTGGGAAGTGGGGCTGTAGCTCCGGGGATAGGGTGGTAGCCTTGAGCTGAAGATCTCAGGGACAGCGCTCCATCCCCAGAGTTCAAGGCCCATGATGCACAAAAAAAAAGAAAATGGAAAAAGGGGCTGGAGTGTGGCTCAGGTGGTAGAGCACCTGTCAAACAAGGTATATATCCTAATTTCAACACCCCAAGTATTGCAGGAAAACAAAAGATAAAAAGGAAGGAGAAGGGGAAAGAGTAAGTTAGGAGTTTAGTAGAAGGATTCCATATTTGAGGTTATGATAAGTATAAAAATGGAAAAAAACAGGATAAGTGCTGAGTCAGCAACTTGTGAAAGGGATAGAAAGTATTCTCTGTGAAGGATTTTCTCACCCACTAGATAAAATATTGAATCTCATACTGCCCAAAAGAAGAATTCTTCAAGTGGAGAACAGTTGCCCTCTTCAGGAACAGCAGATTTTGTGGAGGTGGATGGATTGCTGACAATTTAAGAAGTCACCTGATAGAACCTCCTCCAGACCAATTTGAAGTGATAGTGGCAGATTCTTCATGGGAAGAAAGTAGTCTACATTTGGTCTGGGAGTATGGTCTAGTGGTAGAGTGCTTGCCTAGCATACATGAAACCCTGGGTTCGATTCCTCAGTTCCACATACACACAAAAAGCCAGAAGTAGTGCATGTATATGCATGTACATATACATGCATATACATATGTATGCATTGTATACATATATACTGTATATATTGCACACATGTGTATGTATAATGTATCTACATTTCATATCATATATACACACACTATTCTACAATTGATGTTTTTCTAAAATATAAATGAATAAATTATATATATATATATAAATATATACTAATAACTGGCAGGAGCAGTAGCTACTCAGGTGGCTGAGATTTGAGGATTGTGGTTTGAAGCCAGCACAGGACAACAAATCCAAGAGACTGTTTTCTCTCTAATTAACCAGCAAAAAGTTAGAAGTTAAGGTGTGTCTCAAGTGGTAGAGTGCAAGACGAACAAAAAAAAACCAAGTGATCTGGTCGTGGTGGCTTGTAATTCTAGTTACTCAGGAGGCTGAGATCTGAGGATCGCAGTTCAAAGTCAGCCCAGGCACTAAAGTCCAGAATACTCTTATCTCCAATTAACCACCAGAAAACTGGAAATGGAGCTATTGCTCAAGGGGTAGGGTTGTTGCCTTGAGCTGAAGAGTTCAGGGAGAGCCCCCAAGCCCAGAGTTCAAGTCCCACAACCAACAAAAAAAAAAGAAAAAGAAAAAGAAAGAAAGGAGAAGAGAAAATAAAAGAAAAAAATCCATTTGGCAGGCCAAAGGATGAACAAATGCTGCAATGGTACTCATGAGACATTATGTGGACACAAATTGTGGACAGATTTAGACAGAAAAATGGAGAGGGCAGGAAGGGGTTACCTTGTTCAAAGATAAATATATCATTACCTGACTTATGAAACCATAACCCATCTATAAACCTTAATAACAACTTTTTTTTTGGTGGAACATAGGGCTTGAACTCTGGGCCTGGGCATTATCCCTGAGCTCTTCAGCTCAAGGCTAGCACTCTACCACGTTGAGCCACAGCGCCACATCTGGTTTTCTGGTGGTTAATGGAGATAAGAGTCTCATGAACTTTCATGCCTGGGCTGGTTTTGAACTGCAATCTTCAGATCTTAGCCTCATGAGTTGCTAGGATTATAGGTGTGAGCCACCGCACCTGGTTCTCTCTTCTTTCTGTGTCTTATGGTATATTTGCTTCTGTCTGTCACTGATATGGATAGGTAGGTGCCAATGAACCTAGCTATTGGTTAAGATGGAGTGTTGGGAACTTTTATGCCAATGGCTTTGAACTGTAATGTTCCCAATCTTTTTCTTCCCAGTAAAGATTATGGCCATGGGGCCGGGAGTTTGGCCTAGTGGTAAAATGCTTGCCTAGCATGCACAAAGACCCAGGTTTGATTCCTCGGTACCACATACATAGAAAAAAGCCGGAAGTGGTGCTGAGGCTCAAGTGGTAGAGCTCTAGCCTTGAGAAAGTCCAAGGACAGTGCTCAGGCCCTGAGCTCAAGCCCAGGACTGGCGAAAAAAAAAAAAAAAGATTATGGCCATGAGCCACTTGTCCAGGTTTGAAAACTTAATATTTTTACTATATATTTTCTTACAAATTTTAATTTGCTTTTCTTGTCATGTGGGAGATTGAACCCAAAGCTTTACAAGCGCTGTACCAGAAAGCTACATTCTCAGAGATTTAATATTTTTTGTTTGAGACCATTACTTGAACTCAGTACTTGATGCTTTCATTCATCTGCTAGCACTCTACCCATTGAACTATGTTTCCAATCCCTAAAGGGTTGGCCATTTCTATTTTTTTTAATCACAAATAATGCATACGAAAGTACACAGTATATGCTGTTTTCCCACACTGTGAATAATGTGGACCTAAGGCTCCTCCTCTGACCAGTGCCTCAAGCACAAGTAGCTCCCCTCCTCCTCCTCCTCCACCTCCTCCTCCTCCTCCTTCTTCTTTTGTGGGTCATGGGGCTTGAACTCAGCCTGGGCACTGTCCCTGAGACTTCATCTCAAGGCTTCTGCCTTAGCCCTGGGCCTGGGAGTTGTCCCTGAGCTCTTCAGCTCAAGCTACTGCCCTACCCCTTGAGCCAAGCCCCACTTCCCATTTTCTAGAGGTTAATTGGAGATAAGAGTCTCAGGTCCTTTTGTGCCCAGGCTGGCTTTGAACCTTGATCCTCAGATCTCATCCTCCTGTGTAGCTAGGATTCCAGGCGTGAGCCACTGCACCTGGCCTCAAGCAGCACTCCTAAGCCAGGCAATGTTGGATCATACCTAGAATACTGGTTACTCAGGATGCTAAAAAGTGAGGATCATGGATCAAAGAAGAACTGTGGGACTCTTATCTTGTCCTGACCCTCAAATCAAGTCAGTTATGACACCAAAAAGTAATGCTTTTTTTAGACTTTCATCAGGGGAGTCAGGGTCATTCTCATTTCTAGATGAAAACAAATTTAGGTGAGTAAGACAGATGGGGTAGTGATGAGTATACAGCTGTTTGTCACAGGAAAGTTTTTTTTTGTTGTTGTTGTTATTTTTTTTTGCCAGTCCTGGGCTTGAGCTCAGGGCCTGAGCACTGTCCTTGGACTTTCTCAAGGCTAGAGCTCTACCACTTGAGCCTCAGCACCACTTCCGGCTTTTTTTTCTATGTATGGATACCGAGGAATTGAACCCAGGTCTTCGTGCATGCTAGGTAAGCACTCTACCACTAGACCAAGCTCCAGGCCCTGTTTTTTTTTTTAACATGACTTAAGACTTTGGAACAATAAGGCTCTAGCAACAGAGAGAGTATATTTCCCGACTATAGTGTGTTTCTTGAAGAAGTGACAATCTAATCATCTGCATATTTAACAGAAGGCATATTCAAGGGGACTGGGAATCTAACTTAGTGGTAGAGTGCTTTCCTAGCATGTATGAAGCCCTGGGTTCAAGTCCTCAATATTACACACAGAAAAAGCGAAACGTGGTATTGTGGCTCAAGTAGTATAGCACTAGCCTTGAGCAAAAGAAGCTCAAGGACAATGCTGAGGCCAAGTTCAGACCCAAAGATTGGGGGGTGGGGGAAAGAAAGCACATTCAAATTAAAGTAAAAAAAATTGACAAAGGACGCATTAAAAATGACAATAAAGCCAGGTGCCAGTAGCTCATACTTGTAATCCTTGCTACTCAGGCTGAAATACAAGTATCACATTGTGAACTCAGCCCTGGCAGAAAAGTCCTTCAGACTCATCTCCAATTGATTGCCAAAAAAGCTAGATGTGGCTCAAGTGGTAGAGCACTAGCCTGGGGGTGGGGGGGGAAGTTCAGTGTCAGTGACTGAGTTCAAGCCTTAGGACTGGCAAAAAAAAGGGGGGGCATGAAAGATGGGTGCCAGTATTTCATGCCTATAATTTTTGTTTGTTTGTTGGTTGGTTGGTTGGTTGGTCCTGGTGCTTGAATTCTGGGCATGGGTGCTATCCCTGAGCTCTTCAGCTCAAGGCTACCACCCTACCCCTTGAGCCAAGCCCCACTTCCTGTTTTCTAGTGGTTAACTGGTGATAAGAGTCTCACTTTCTTTATTGCCTGGGATGCCTTTGAACAGTGATCCTCAGACCTCAGCTTCCTGAGTAGCTAGGATTACAGGTGAGATCCACCTCCGCCTGGCTAATGCCAATACTCTTGAGTAATTCTGAGGCTGAAATCTGAGGATGCTGGTTCAAAGCCAGTCTGGATATGAAAGTCCATAATACTCTGATATCCAATTAATCACCAATAAACCTGAAGTGGCACTATGACTCAAGTGGTATAGCACTAGCCTTGCTCAAGGGCAGCACCCAGACCCTCAGTTCAAGACCCATGACAAGAACACCAACTTGAAAGGAGTTTGGCAAGACAAAGTTTACTTATGCATAAAGGTATACCATCCACCAAAACTCTGGCAAGCAAGGACGCAGGGCAGGACCCAATAGGCTCTGGCCCCTCAGCTCTCATAGGCTGAGCTCAAGTTCACAATCTTGCAAAGGGATGTGGTTTAATTAACAGGAAGTAATTAAGAGTCTAGGAGGCCGGCGCGGTGACTCACGCCTGTAATCCTAGCTACTCTGGAGGCTGAGATCTGAGGATCAAGGTTCAAAGCCAACCTCAGGCACAAAAGGACCCGAGACTCTTATCTCCAATTAACCTCTAGAAAATGGGAAGTGGGGCTGTGGCTCAAGGGTAGGGCTGAAGCCTTGAGCTGAAGTGCTCAGGGACAGCGCCCAAGCCAAGTTCAAGCCCTATGACCCGCCCCCCCCAAAAAGTCAAGGAGCTCTGAATAGTATTTTTTAATTAAAATGCTCAGAGAAAAGGCTGTATGTAATCAAAATGTAATTAACAAGGGACAAGCAACCTGGCCAAAGCAGAAAAACATTTTTCTCCAGATTGACAGAGGGAAAAAAAAGCAAACTACTTTGGTAGAAAAGATGCACTATAGGAACGGGTGGGGGGAGGGATATGGGGACAAAAACATGAGAAGGGGTATCAATGTGTGACAAGTAATGTACCCTCTATCTGGTGAACATAACTGTAATCCCTCTATACATTACAATAAACAAAAGAAAAGATGCACCATGTCCTGTTATCAGCTACAAGATTCCAGAATGAATATAACTGATAGACTGTCTTCTGAATTTCTGGACTTGGTCAATTACCATTCCCCATCCTCCTTTTTTGTCTTTGCCAGTCCTGGGGTTTGAACTCAGGGCCCTAAACTATCCTTGAGCACTTTGCTCAAGGCTAGTGTTCCATCACTTGAGCCACAACACCAATTCCAGCTTTTGCTGTGTATGTGATACTGAGGAATCGAACCTGGGGCTTTGTACATGCTAGGCAAGCACTATATCGCTAGACCCTCCATCCTCCTTTTTTTTTTTTGCCATTCCTGGGCTTGAGCTCAGGGCCTGAGCGCTGTCCTTGGACTTTCTCAAGACTAGAGCTCTACCACTTGAACCTAAGCACCACTTCCAGCTTTTTTTTTTCTATGTATGTGGTACCGAGGAATCGAACCTGGGTCTTCGTGCATGCTAGGCAAGCACTTTAACCACTAGGCCAAACTCCCGGCCCCTCCATCCTCCTTTTAACAGATGATTCTTCAAATACAGTCCCCTATTTCATTTATTGACCTGATTTCTGTTTTATTCTAATTTCTGGTGCTGAAAACAGAAACTCATTTTTCAGAGTTCTAGATACTAGGAAAGTCAAGACCAAGGTGCCAGCAGGTTCTATTGTGAGGCTCGAACCTCTAAGGAAGAACACTAACACAGAAGAAGATAGAAGAATAAGCTAGCAAGACAGGTGACCCATGTTTATAATTCTAGCAACTCAAAAGACATTTTTTTTCTTTTTTTTCCCACTCATGGGGCTTTTCTAGGCCTTATTCTTGATTTTTTTTTCTTTGTGCGTCATGGGGCTTGATCTCTGCCTGGGCGTTGTCCCTGAGCTCTTCACCTCATGACTACCAACCTATCCTTGAGCCAAGCCCCACTTCCCATTTTCTAGAGGTTAATTGGAGGGTCTCAGGTTCTTTGGTGCTTGGACTGGCTTTGAACCTTGATCCTCAGATCTCAGCCTCCTGAGTAGCTAGGATTACAGGCATGAGCCACTGTGCCTAGCTATCCTTGCTCTTCTTTTGCTCAAAGCTAGCACTCAACCACTTGAGCCACAGAACCACTTCTGACTTTTCAGAAGCACTTCTGACTTTTCTGTGTATGATACTCAGGATAAAAACCCAGGGCTTCATGCATGCTAAGCAAGCACTCTGCCACTAAGCCACATTTCCAGCCCTCCTCAAGACTCTTATCTCCAATTGACCACTAAAAAAGCAAAAGTGGAGCTGTGGCTCAAGTAGTACAGTACCAGTCCTGAGCAAAATAGTTCAGGGACATCACCCAGGCCCTGAGTTCAAGCCCAAGGACTAGGAATAAAAACAAAGAAGAAAGAAAGAGAGAGAGAGAGAGAGAGAGAGAGAGAGAGAGAGAGAGAGGAAGGAAGGAAGGAATGGAAAGAAAGAAAAAAAAGAGGACAAGCTGCAAGCTGAGAAAGCTGGGGCTGGGAGTTTGACCTAATGGTAGAGTGCTTGCCTAGCATGCACGACGACCCAGGTTCGATTCCTCAGTACCATATATACAGAAAAAGCTGGAAGTGGTGCTGTGACTCAATTGTTAGAGCTCTCTCCTTGAGAAAGCCCAAGGACAGTGCTCAGATCCTGAGTTCAAGCTCTAGTACTGACAAAAAATAAAAATAAAAAACAACTGAGAAAGCCTCTCTGAAAAGATATACTTTCAACCTTCCATTTAATGGCACAGAAGGTAGAGTTAGGAGGATTATTGAGTTCGAGGCCAACAGGGGCAAAGTTAGCTAGATCCTATGTCAAAAGTAAAATAGAGGGGCTGAGAGTTTGGCCTAGTGGTAGAGTGCTTGCCTAGCATGCACGAAGACCCGGGTTCAATTCCTTGGTACCACATACATAGAAAAAAGCCAGAAGTGGTGCTGAGGCTCAAGTGGTAGAGCTCTAGCCTTGAAAAAGTCCAAGGATACTCATGCCCTGAGCTCAAGCCCAGGATTGGCTCCAAAAAAAGAGTAAAATAGAAACTGCTCTCCTAGGGCAGGGAGTTTAGCCTGGTGGTAGAGTGCTTGCCTAGCATGCACAAAGACCCAGGTTCGATTCTTCGGTACCACATACATTGAAAAGCCACAAGTGGTGCTGTGGCTCAAGTGGTAGAGCTCTATCCTTGAGCAAGCTCAAGGACAGTGCTCAGGCCCTGAGTTCAAGCCCCAGGACTGGCAAAAAAAAGAAACTGCTCTCCTATATAACTATTATAAGGAATTTGTGTTCGTACTGGTGCTTGAATTCAGGGCTATGAGTTCACTTAGTTTTTTTACTCAATTATGCTACTCTACCACTTGAGGTATGTTTATAAGCATGAACCACTAGCACACAGCTTAAAAAATAAGTTAAATTTGGGAATGTGGCTTAGGGGTAGAGTGCTTGCCTAGTATTCATGAAGCCCTGGGTTTGATTCCTTACTACCACATAAACAGAAAAAGCTAGAAGTGGCACTGGGGCACATAAAGCCCTACCCTTGAGCACAGAAATGCTCAGGGGCAGAGCCAATGCTCTCAGTTCAAGCCCCAGGACTGAAATAAACTACTGATAGCTCACACCTGTAATCCTAGCTACTTAGGAAGCTGAGATCTAAGGATTGTGATTGAAAGCCAGCCTGGTCATGAAAGTCCATGAGATTCTTTTTCTATTTATTTATTTATTTATTTAGCCAGTCCTGGGCTTGAACTCAGGTCCTGAGCACTGTCTTTGGATTTTCTCAAGGCTAAAGCTCTACCACTAGAGCCTCAGCACTATTTCTGGCTTTTAATGATGTATATGGTACTGAGGAATTGAACCCAGATCTTTGTGCATGCTAGGCAAGCACTCTACTACTAGGTCAAAATCCCGGCCCTCTTTATTTATTTATTTATTTATTTAGCCAGTTCTGGACTTTGAATTCAGCGCCTGATCACTATCCTTGGGCTTCCTTTCTCAAGGCTAGAGCTCTACCACTTGAACCACTGCTCCATTTCCGGCTATTTTTCTATGTATGTGGTACCAAGGAATTAAACCCAGGTCTTCGTGCATGCTAGGCAAGCACTCTACCACTAGGCCAAACTCCTGGCCCTCCTGGGATTCTTTTTATTTTATCTTATTTTTTAGTGGGTCATGGGACTTGAACTCTGCCTGGGCGCTGTCCCTGAGCTCTTCAGCTCAAATAAGGCAGTATTCTTGAGCTGAAGAGCTCAGGGAAAATGCCCAGGCCCAGAGTTCAAGCCCCATGACTGACAAAAAAAAGAAAGAAAAGGAAGGAAGGAAGGAAGGAAGGAGGGAGGAAGGAAAGAAAGAAAGAAGGAAGGAAGGAAATAAAGGAAAATACAGAAATAGTGTTGTGGCTCAAGTGGTAGAGTGCTAAGCTTACGCAAAACAAACTCAGGAACAGTGCCCAGGCCCTGAGCTCAACCCCAAGAACTGGCAATTGTTTTTAAAAGTTAAAAAGAAAACAGGAAACAGGAACTGAGACTATAAAAAAACCAACATCCCTGCTAATTTATTTCCGTAGGTCCTTTGCCCATCTTCATCCCTCTGTCTGCAATATAGAGTTCCATTCCCAGTTGCCTATGCAACATACAAATGAATGCTTCATTTAACAATGTATCCTGCATTTCTTTTCTTTGCCATACCAGGGGTTGAATCTAAGGCCAGTTCACAGGAGGAAAGCTTCCAACCACTTGAGCCATACCCTTGGCCCTTTTGTTCGTATTGTTTTGTTTTTGAGTTAGGGTCTCACTACCCTTCCCTGAGCTGGCCTCTGGCCACCACCCCCTAGGTAGTTGGGACGGCAGGCATGTATCACCATGCAAATCTAGCCTTGCATTTCTATTATTCCTTCACCCCAGGAACTTTGTTTTCAATTCCATTTTAGCCTGCACTCCAGGGCCATACTCTGGACATCTTCATTTCCCAGAAGAAAAACCATTCTCTGAAATCTTAAACCCCAGTCTCACAACAAAGCAAAACTACTACTACTTCTGGACAGGATTAAGTAATTTAACCTACCACCAACCCAACAGCACTAAAAAGAAAGGACAAGTTATATCAAGCAAAAAAAAATACAAACCAAATGAATGGGGCATGGCTCAAGTAGGTTTCATCTTCAGTACAGAAATGAAACAACCAGCAATAATAAAAGAGTAGTCTGTAAATTCCTACAAGTTACCAGAATGCTGTGGACTATGACTGGACTATAAACTATGCAGGAAGTACTGTAAAACAAAAACAAAACAAATAAAAAACCAGATCTGCTCCAGGCACTGGTGGCTCACACCTGTAAGTCTAACTACTCAGGAGGTGGAAATCAGGATCCAAGATTAGAATCCAACTTGTGGCAGCAAGGTCCGGGAGAGTCTTATTTCCAGTAAACCACCAAAAATGCTGGAAGTGGATCTGTGGTTACAGTGGTAGAATGCTAGCCTTGAGCAACATTGGGTGCTCTGGGACAGCACCCAAGGCCTGAGTTGAAGCCCTAGGACCAACACACACACACACACACACACACACACACACACACACACACACACACAGGACAATATGATTCACAATGAGGGGGAAAAAAGGACAATTAATGGAAATAGACTGAAGTATTGGTGGCTCATGGCTGTAATCCTAGCTACTCAGGAGGCTGAGATTTGAAGATGGTTTGAAGCTGGCCTGGGCAGAAAAGTCTGTGAAACTCTTATCTCTAACCACCAAGAAGCTAGAATTGGCAACGACGTGGCTCAAGTCCTATAGTGCTAGTCTCGAGCAAAATAGCTCAAGGACAGTGCCCAGTCCTTGAGTCCAAACCATTGTACTAGCGCTGGGGGGAATAAAGATTATGCAAACTTTTTCCTAGGAATGTTTGAATGATTCAAAATATAAAAAAAACCCACTATAATATACTACATTAATAGAAGAAAGACAAAAGCTACTAAACCTCTCTATTGATGTAGAAGAGGCATTTGACAAGGTCTAATATTTAAGACAATTATAGGGGCCGGGAGTTTGGCCTAGTGATAGAGTGCTTGCCTAGCATGCACGACGACCCAGGTTAGATTTTCCGGTACCACATACATAGGAAAAGGTGGAAGGGGAGCTGTGGCTCAAGTGGTAGGGTTCTAGCCTTTTGAAAACCCAAGGACAGTGCTCAAGCCCTGAGCTCAAGCCTAGGACTGGCAAAAATAATAATAATAATAATAATAAAGAGAAGTATAGGCAGTGGTGTTGCACCTACAGTCCCAAGTATTCACAAGGAGAATCATTTGAGTCCAGGAATTTGAGACCAGTGAGGGCAACATAATGACAGCCTATCTAAAACAAACAGCAAAGTCCAACAACAACACAGAACCGATACCATTTCATGTTAGAAGCACTCAAAAATGAAGATTGCAATGGAACTAACTCAACAGGATCAAGGCCACATATGGAAATACCAGTAATGACATGCTCAACGATAAAACACCAAAAGCTTTTTTCCTAAGGAGCAAGACAAGTATATCTACCCTAATACCAACGGTTCAAAACACTGCTTGGAAAGTCTAGCCAGAGCAAATAGGTAAGGAAGTATGGTAACAGTGTTACAGATATGGCTTAAGTGGCAGAGCTGGCTGCCCAGCAAATATGAAGCCCTGAATTCAAACTCCAGAAGAAGTAAACAATGTAAAGCAGGAGGCACTAGTGTTTCATACCTGTAATCCTGGCTATTCAGGACGCTGAGATATGAGGATCTTGGTACAAAGCCAGCCCAGGTAGGAAAGTCTGTGAGACTGTAGTTTTTTTCCCCCAGTGTTGGGGCTTGAACTCCGGGCCTGAGTATTATTCTCAGACTTTCTCAAGGCTAGAGCTCTACCACTTGAGCCACAGCACCACTTCTGGCATTTTCTGTGTATGTGGTATGGAGGAATCAAACTCAGGTCTTTGTACATGCTAAGCAAGCACTCTACCAGTAGACCAAACTCGTGGCCCAAATCTGTGAAACTCATCTCCAATTAAGACTAGAACTGTCACTATGGCTCAAAGGGGCAGAGCATTATCTTTGATGAAAAAAGAAAAAGCCCAGGCCCTGAGTTCAAGTCCTAGCACACACACACACACACACACACACACACACACACACACACACACACCCCACAAAGATATAACAGCTATTCAAATCAAAAGAAATAAATCTGTAATCTAATTTGGCCCTTTGATACTTTGTTTTATGCCAGCTCTAGGGCTTGAATTCAGGGCCTGGGCACTCTCCCTAATCTTTTTTGCCTAAGACTAGCACTTTAACACTTTGAGCCACATCTCCACTTATGGTTTGCTGGTGGTTAATTGGAGATTAGAGTCTCACAGACTTTCTTCCCCAAGCTGGTTTTTAACTGACATTCTCCAAATCTCAGTTTCCTGAGAAGCTAGGATTACAGGCATGAGCAAACACTATACAACCTATAATATGCAACCTTAATTTTGTTCATAACACTTTCACCTCCTCACATATATTTATTTTCTCTCCCCCCCAAGAAAGGAGGGACTTTGTTTTGTCCAAGATTATTATATTCCCAAAACTTATTTCAGTGTCACATGTATTACTCACTCAGTAAATATCTGGGAATTTGAGAGTAGGATGGAAGGCCTGCAGGAGTGAGTTCTTGGCCAGGACGCAGTGGGCCTGGGAGAATTGGCTGAGCTCTGCGTTGCTACTGCCCTTTCACATTCCAGATACATGTGTGTGTATAGTAGCCAGAAAGCTGTCAGGAAGACAAAATTTGTTTGTTGGCAATCCTTTCTTGTGGCTGGGTGTTTTTAGAAGCCTAGCTAATGCTGCAGCAGCTGTGTGGTTCATGTCTGATTTCTGTCAGCCTTGTGTTTTTCAACTGTTCAGTGGACATAACATGTAGCACTCAATGAGAGAGGTCACCAGGTGTGTAATTCATAGCATATGTAGGCCAGCCATCAGTGGCTGCGGTTATAATGACAGTAATTTGGCAGATGAATTCAATTCAGGAAAGGTAAATGATCTTAGCACAGCTCATTGTGATGAGAGAGGGCCAGCATCTACAATACAAGTGTGCTGACCCTTCAAAGTGTATCCTAGATTGAGCCATGGCTCAAGTGCTAAGAATACCATCTGTGAACAAAAAAAAAGCCAGGGGCCAGGAGTTTGGCCTAGTGGTTAAAGTGCTTGCCTAGCATGCACGAAGACCCGGGTTCAATTCCTTGGTACCACATATATAGAAAAAAAGCCGGGAAGTGGTGCTGAGGCTCAAGTGGTAGAGCTCTAGCCTTGAGAAAGTCCAAGGACAGTGCTCAGGCCCTGAGCTCAAGCCCAGGACTGGCAAAAAAGAAAAAAAGCCAAACAACAGTCTGAGCACCAGTGGCACATGCTTGCAAGCCTAGCTACTCAGAAGGCTGAGATCTGATGATTGCAGTTTGAAGCCAGCCTGAGCAGGAAAGTCTTCATGGTTTGTATCTCCAATTAACCATCAAAATGCCAGAAGTGGAAGTGTTGCTCAATTGGTAAAGTGCTAGCCATTCTTTTTTCTTTTTTGCCACCTTTTTTTTTTTTTTTTGCTCAGGGCCTGAGCGCTGTCCTTGGGCTTTCACAATGCTTGCACTCTACCACTGGAGCCACAGCACCATTTCCGGCCTTTTTCTATATATGCTTTTCTATATATGCTTTTTCTATAGAGTGCTAGACAAGCACTCTACCACTAGGCCAAACTCCAGGCCCTAGAGTGCTAGTTCAAGGACAGTACTCAGGGCCTGAGTTCAAAGCTCAGACCTGACATGAAAAATGAAGGATGGAAGGAAAGAAGGAAAGAAGGAAGGCCAGTTAAGCAATAGCAGGAATCTCTGAGTTCAAACTCTGATATTGGCAAAGCACTTGCCCAGCATATGCAAGAACATGGGTTTCATCCCCCGTATTACATAACAAAATAAGACCCTAGACCTATTTCCAGCCAATGACCCTGTTAGAAGGGTAAACAATGTTTCCTAGAGTGCATTACATTGCTGAGCTATGAAGTCATAAACTGGTGTGTGTGTTTCTTTTTCCTTTTCATTTCTTTCTTTTGTTCTTTCATTTTGTCCTGGGGCTTCAACTCAGCCTGAGCATCTGTCCCAGAGCTTTTATGTTCTTCGATCATTCTCTACCACTTCTGACTTTTTTGTGTGGTTAATTAGAAACAGGAGTCGCACAAATTTTCCTGCTCTGGCTGCCTTTGAACCTCAATGATCAGATCTCAGCCTCCTAAGTAACTAGGATTACAGGCTTGAGCCACAAGCGACCCAGCAGAAGTTCACATTTTTTTTTGTCTGTTGGGGAGTTTGAACTCTGGGCCTGGGTGCTGTCCCTGAGCTTTTCAGCTTAAGGTTAGCGCCCTACCACTTGAGCCAGAGTGCCACTTCTGGTTTTCTGGTGGTTAATGGGAAATAAGAGTCTCACAGATTTTCCTGCCTGGGCTGGTTTTGAACTGCAGTCCTCAGATCTCAGCCTCCTGGGTAGCATGAGTTACCAAGGCCAGCCTACTTCACAGTAGTTTCAGTCTATGATCCTCCTACATATAACTCCTGAGTAAATGGCATTAGGCATATATACAACCACACCTAGCTTGTTGGCTGATATGAGCTCTTAGTAATTTCTTGCCAGGGTTAACCTTAAACCATTATCCTGATAGCCTCCTGAGGGGCTGGGAATATAGGTGTGAGCCACCTTTTGTGTGTGTGTGTGTGTGTGTGTGTGTGTGTGTGTGTGTGTGTGTGTGTGTGTGTGTAAGACATCCTTCCTTACACCAAGACTATAGAAATAATTTCCTCTAAAAAGTTTAAACTTCAAACAATCCAGATGCCCTAGTGCAGATGAATGGATACAGAAAATGTGGATATATATATATATATATATATATGGTAAAGATTACATCTCTCTTTTTTTTTCTGCCAGTTCTGGGGCTTGAACTCAGGGCATGAGCACTGTCCTTGGGCATTCCTCAATGTGAGAGCTCTGCCACTTGAGCCATAGCACCATTTTTGGCTTTTTCTGTTGTATGTGGTACCAAGGAATCAAACCCAGGTCTTTGGTATGTTAGGCAAGCACTCTACCACTATGTCAAACTCCCTGCCCCCCTTTTTTGCCAGTCTTGGGGCTTGAACTCAGGGCCTGGGCACTGTCCTTGGGCTTTATCAAGACTAGTGCTCTACACTTGAGCCACAGCAGCATTTCTAGATTTTTCTATGTATGTTGTATGCTAGGCAAGCACTCTACTACAAAAGAACACTCGGCCCAGTATATTCTTTCTTTTCTTTCTTTTTGTTTTTGCCAGTCCTGGGGACTGAGCACTGTCCTAAAGCTTTCCTTAGGCTAGTGTTCTACCACTTGAGCCACAGCACCACTTCCGGCTTTTCTGTATATGTGGTACCAAGGAATCAAACCTGGGTCTTCGTGCTTCCTCCTCCTCCTCCTCCTCCTCCTCCTCCTCCTCCTCCTCCTCCTCCTCCTCCTCCTCCTCCTTCTCCTCCTCCTCCTTCTCCTTCTCAGTCCTGGGCTTGAGCTCAGGGCCTGAGCACTGTCCTTGGACTTTCTCAAGGCTAGAGCTATACCACTTGAGCCACCACTTCCGGCTTTTCTGTATATGTGGTACCAAGGAATCAAACCTGGGTCTTCGTACACCCTAGGCAAGCACTACACCCTACCACTAGGGGAGACTCCCAGGCCCCTAGCCAAGTACATAGTACATTTCTTCTTCTCCTCCTCCCCCTCTTCCTTTTCTCTCTTCTTCTTCTTCTTCCTCTTCTTCTTCTTCTTCTTCTTCTTCTTCTTCTTCTTCTTCTTCTTCTTCTTCTTCTTCTTCTTCTTCTTCTTCTTCTTCTTCTTCTTCTTCTTCTTCTGTTTTTTGCCAGTCCTGGGCTTGAGCTCAGGGCCTGAGCACTGTCCTCGGACTTTCTCAAGGCTAGAGCTCTACCACTTGAGCCTCAGCACCACTTCCGGCTTTTTTTTTTCTATGTATGTGGTACCTAGGAATTGAACCTGGCTCTTCATGCATATTAGGCAAGCACTCTACCACTAGGCCAAACTCCCGGGCCCTACATTTCTTTTTAAAAGAATTTTATTGTAGGGGCTGGAAATGTGCTTACTGGTAGAGTGCTTATCTAGAACACATGAAGCACCAGGTTCGATTCCTCAGTATTACATAAACAGATAGACCTTGAAGTGGTGCTGTGGCTCAAGTGCTAGAGCTCTATCCTTGAGAAAGCCCAAGGACAATGTTCAGGCCCTGAGTTCAAGCCCCAGGCCTGGCAATAAAAAAAGAAGACAAAAGAAGGAAGGAAGGGGACCAGGAGTTTGGCCTTGTGGTAGAGTGCTTGTCTAGCATGAACAAATACCTGAGTTTGATTCCTTGGTACCACATACATAGAAAAAAGCTGGAAGTGGTGTTGTGCCTCAAAGTGGTAGAGCTCTAACCTTGAGAAAAGTCCAAGGACAATGCTCAGATCCTGAGTTCAAGCCCCACGACAGGCAAAAAAGTATTAAAAAAAAGGAAGACAGGAAGGAAGTTAAAGAAAGAATGAAACAAGGACATTTTAGGTTCTGATTTGCTTATTTAGTTAATTATTTGGGGCTGCTCCTGGGACTGTAATTCAGGGCCTGGGTGTTTTCCTTGAACTATTTTTTTCTAAAGTCCAATGTTCTACCACATGAGCCACAGCTCCACTTCTGACTTCTCAGTGTTAGAAATAAGAGTCTCATGGAGCCTATAATCCTAGCTACTCACGAGGCTGAGATCTGAGGATCACATTTCAAAGCCAGTCAAGGAATGGAAGTCCATGAGGCTCTTATCTCCAGTTAAGCACCAGAAAACCAGAAATGGAACTGTGGCTCAAAGTGGAACAGTGCTAGTCTTAAGTGAAAAGAGCTCAGGAACAGTGCCCAGGCCCTGAGTTCAAGACCCATGACTGACAAAAAAAGAAAAAAAAGCTAGTCTCATGGATTTTCCTGTGTAGGCTGGCTTTGAATTGTAATCCTGAGATCACTGGTCTCCTGAGTTTTTAGGATTAGAAGCATGAGCCATCAGCATGTGGCTTTATTTTTTTACTTTAAAATTTTTACTTTAAAAATTTAGGGGCCAGGAGTTTGGCCTAGTAGTAGAGTGCTTGCCTAGCATACACCAAGACCCAGGTTTGATTCCTCAGTACCACGTACATAGAAAAAAAGCCAGAAGTGGTGCTGAGGCTCAAGTGGTAGAGCTGTAGTCTTGAGAAAATCCAAGGACAGTGCTCAGGCCCTGAGCTCAAGCCCAGGGCTGGCAAAAAAATTATTGTGAGAATGATGTATAAAAGGGTCACAGTTACATTCATAAGTGAGCATATTATTTCTCAAACATTGTAACCCCTTTGCCTGTTTTTCTCCCGCTTTCCCTCCTCCTTTAAATTTTGTTTTATTTTAAATTTTTTTAAAAATAAAGGTGATGTATAGAGCTCTGATTTATTTTTAATTATTAGAATGAAATTTTAAGTCAGATACTATAGTGGCTCACACCTGTAATCCTAGCTACTCAGGAAGCTAAAAGGATTTAGAGGATTGAAGACAGCCCTGCCAAGAAAGCCCACATTATTCAGTGATAAACACACAGGTCCTGAGTTCAAAATTGAGGACCAGCACAAGTAATACATTTTTTCCCAATTTACTTTATTTTCATTTTAGAGATAATATACAGCAGGATTATCTTTACATACATTCAGAAATAAATACATTTTCTTTTTCATGATGTCATTTATTCCCTCATTCTCTCTCATTTCCACCCACAAGTTGATAAGAAATAATTTTAAAAATGTTTGTTATTATAAAGGTGATATACATAGGGGTTACAGTTACATAAATCAGGTAAGGGGTTCATATCTTTTTAGACAATGTCATTTCTTCACTGACTGTCTCCTAGTTATTCCCTCCCAACTGCACTCATATGTTGTCTAGTTCTTTTTTTTTTTGTCAGTCCTAGGTCTTGGAATAAGGACCTGGGCAATGTCCCTGGTCTCTTTTTGCTCAAGGCTAGTGCTCTACCACTTTAAGCCACAAAGCCACTTCTGGTTATGTGGTGGTTCATTGGAAATAAGAGTCTCACAGACCTTCCTTCCCCGGACTGACTTTAAACCGAGATCTTCAGATCTCATTCTCCTACGGTGTTAGGATTACAGGAGTGAACCACAAACGCTAGCTTGTAGAGTTCATTTTTAATATAATGTCTAGTGAATGCCACTTCTGCATTTTTAACCCTTTTTCCTTCTATTTCTGATACCTCTTACCCTCCCAAAGACATAGAAAGAAACAAGAGAAAAAGAAAACTAAAATAAATGAAAAAAAACACCTGTTTCATTACAGAAAAATAAATACAAGGGAAGAAGTAAAATTTATTTTGCTGCAATTCAGTAAAAATGTGTACAATGTGCAACACATATCCCTGTGAAAATAAGGGGCAAATCAGATGTACACAGAGCAAATATCCGAAGTTTCACTTGCTTGTTGCTTCCGCTTCTCTGCTCATATCTAAATCTGTCCTGCACTCAGGTTTCCCATCCTCTTCACCTCTCGCAAAACTCCAGAGCTCCTCACAATAGTCGAGGTGTGGAAACATCCCAGATGCCCTACAACAGATAAATGGATCAAGAAAGTGTAGTATATATCTACAATGGAATTTTACTCATCTATTAGAAAGAATAAGATTATGTCATTTCCAGAAAAATGGATGGACCTACACCAAATCATGCTGACACCAGCCAAGCTTAGAGAAACAAATGAGGCTCATTGTCTCTCATATGTGCAAGCTAGCTCTGAAATGTAACCGGACGTGATAACCTATACAGGATTCCAGGCAGTCACACACAGACTAAAAGGAAGATACCCTTAGGGAGGAACCCAAAGGTGTAACTTCTTTGAACATGTAAAATGTATTATTTTTTCACCAGCCCTGGGGCTTGAATTCAGGGCCTAAGCACTGTCACTGAGCTTCTTTTGCTGGAGGCTAGCACTTTATCACTTGAACCACAGCACCACTTCCAGCATTTTCTGATTCTGTGACATTGAGGAACCAAACTCAGGGCTTCATGTACTCTACCATTAAGCCACCTTCATAATTCCTTAAAATACATTTTATAGAAATTAATTCCAGGAAATGGAGTGTGTGTGTGTGTGTGTGTGTGTGTGTGTGTGTGTGTGTGTGTGTGTCATGGGCTTGAAATCTTGGCCTGGACGTTGTCCCTGAGCTCTTCACTTCACGGCTATTACTCTACCATTTGAGTCACAGTGCCACTTCTGGTTTTCTGGTGGTTAATTGGAGGTAAATATTTCACAGACTTTCATGACCAGGCTGGCTTTGTACTGTGATCCTCAGATCTCAGCCTCCTTAGTAGCTAGGATTAGAGGCGTGAGCCACCAGCTCACGTGTTGCTACGTTTTTTAAAAACGCCTCCAGAATTCACTAGTGGAAGGAAGCTGCCCTGTTAATTGCCTAGAAAAAAACAACAGGTCCTTTCACTGAGGGGAAGGGCCATGAACTCAGTCAAGACCTGGGCACTGCCCCGAAGCTTCTTTTGCTCAAGGCTAGTGCTTTACCATTGGTGCCCCAGTTCCACTTTGGCTTTTTGGTAGTTATTGGAGATAAATGTCTCATGGGAACCAGTGTCTCAAGCCTGTAATCTTACTTATTCAGGAGCCTGAGATCTGAGGATCATGGTTTGAAACCAGCTTGGGCAAGAAAATCAGTGAGACTCTTCAGTTAATCACTAAAAAGCTAGAAGAGGAGCTGTGGTTCAAAGTGGTAGAGTGCTAGCCATGAGCAAAAGAAAACCTCAGCTGGGTGTGGTGGCTCCTGCCTGTAATCCTCAGGAGGCTGAGATCTAAGCATCGTGGTTCAAAGCCAGCCTGGGCACTAAGGACCATGAGACACTTACCTCCTGTTAATCACTAGAAAATTGCAAGTGGGGCGGTGACTCAAGGGGTAGGGCGGTAGCCTTGAGCTGAAGAGATCAGAGACAATGCCCAGACCCAGAGTTCAAGCCCCATGACTGCCCCACACACACAATAAAATCTGAGTTCAAGCCCTAGGCCCGATACACATATACAATATATATGCCTAAGTCAGTGTGCTTTAACTTTTTTTTGGTTTTGGTCAGTCATGGGGCTTGAACACTGGG
Organism: Megascapheus bottae; assembly: GCF_031878675.1. Lineage (NCBI taxonomy): Eukaryota > Metazoa > Chordata > Mammalia > Rodentia > Geomyidae > Megascapheus > Megascapheus bottae. The sequence continues at coordinate 40,247,910 of NC_143547.1, forward strand.
GTTAGGAACTATCCCTGAGCTCTTTTGCTCAAGGCTAGCACTCTACCACTTGAACCACAGCACCACCTCTGGTTTTTGAGTGGTTAATTTGAGATAAACGTCTTATGGGGACTTTTCTGCCTGGGCTGGCTTTGAATCACAATCTTCAGATCTTAGCGTCTGGAGTAGCTAGGATTATAGGCCTGAGATACTAGTTGCATGGGCTAGATTGCTTTAACTTTGTGCAAATAATACTTGTAGATTTTTTTTGTTTTTAGACAATATATTTATTCTGAAATTTCAAATTTTTAACATTAGGAAAAATGTGATTACTTGTAGATCCTTGAACATTTTGTTCTGGGTCCCAGTGGCTCACAGCTGCTACTCATCCTACTCACTCACGAGGCTGAGATCTGGGGATGGAGGTTCAAAATCAGACTGGGCACGGAAGACTGTGAGACTTTAATCTCTTACCAAAAGGGTGAAAGTGGTGTTGTGGCTCTGGTCGTAGAGTTCTAGCCTTGAGATAAAGAAGCTCAGGGACAGAGATAAAGAAGCTAGGACCAGGCCTGGGTTTAAGCCCCAAGACTGTTAAAACAGAACAAACAAAAACCATAAATGTGGTAGATTTTTTTTTAACAATCCTGGGGCTTGAACTCAGGGCCTGTGCACTTTTCCTGAGCTTTTTTTTTTCCTCAAGGCTAGCACTCTACCACTTGAGCCCCAGCACCATTTCTGGCTTTTTAAAAATTCTGTTGCCTGTCTTGGGGATTGAACTGAAGGCCTGCCCTCTGTCCTTGAGCCTCTTTGTGCTCAAGACTAGTGCTCTACCACTTGAGCCACTGTGTCACTTCTGGCATTTTCTGTTTATATGGTACTGAGGATATATATATGCTAGCAAGCACTCTACCACTTACTCACATTTCCAGCTCCACACTTTCTGTGTATGTTCTGCCCAGGAACTGAACCAAGCGCTTCAGTCATGCTAGGTAACATTGTATCAATCCCCACCTGATAGGTTTTACAGCATAGATTCATTCCTCCCCAGATGTTAGTGCCCTAGGGACCACAAGTTTTGGAACTGTGTCGTCAGCCTGTTTGCTTGTTGGTTGTTTGTTCATAAGTGTGGAAAAATTATACTTCTCTTTAATTTCCACTTCCTGAATACAGCTATATTCCTGGGCTGCCTTCTTATCTTAGTTACTGTGCTTGAGGATATTGGAAAACTCTTTAATCACAGGGTATAAGTTACAGTGGTATAAGTGCTTGTCTAGCATCTACGAAGACCTGAGTTTGATCCATAAAACCACATGCAAAAAGGGCAAAAATCAGCTTGTAGTCTGTCTTACCTACTGAGTAATAGTTATATTCTTTCTCTCTCTTTTTTTTGCCAGTTCTGAGGCTTGAACTCAGGGCCTAGGCACTGTCCTTGGGCTTTCCCAGGCCTAGTGCTCTACCATTTGAGCCACAGCATAACTTCTGGCTTTTTTTTGTGTACGTGAATTCAAGATCCTGGAGTGGCACAAAACAAAGCAAAACAGATAGTATTATGTTTTTCCTTGTATTTGGAAACTAGAACTATACTTATCCATAGGCATATATATACAGAAATATTCCTGCATATATAATAAATATATATCCATATGTGCATATACATATATGTATATGTACACATATATACCTTTATATACAACATACACATCTTTACCTATATATAAGATATATAGGTAAACAATCTAACTATGAGACTACTTAGAAGAACAGAAAGGGGAATGGGAAAAAGAGGGTAAATAATGAATTATTAATTTTGTCGGTTGTGGGGCTTGAACTCTGGGCCTGAGCATTGTCCCTGAGCTCTTCAGCTCAAGGATATTACCCTACCCCTAGAACCACAGAGCCACTTCCCGTTCTCTAGTTGTTAATTGGAGATAAATCTTACATTCCATCAGTATACAAAACAGCAGTGAAAAAAAAAACACTCAGCTAGCCAGACTCATTGGCTCACGCCTGTAATCCTACTACTCAGAAGGCTGAGATTGGGGTTCAAAGCCAGCCAGGACACAGAAGTCCTGGAGACTCTTATCTCCAATAACCACTAGAAAACTGGAAGTGGTGCTGTGGCTCCAGGGGTAGGGTGGTAGCCTTGAACTGAAGAACTCAGGGAAAGCGCCCAGGCCCAGAGTTCAAGACCGATAACTGACCAAAACAACAACAACAAAAGCAAAAAACAAAACAAACAAAACCCCCTCAGCTACTGAGCGCTAGTAGTGCATGCCTATAATCCTAGATACTCAGGAGGCTGAGATATGAGGATTGAAGTTCAAAGCCAGCCCAGGCAGGAAATTCCTTGAGACTCTTCAATTAACCACCAGAAAACCAGAAGTGGAACTATGGCTCAAAGTGGTAGAATGCTAGTCTTGAGCATTTTGCTCAGGGACAGCACACAGACCCTGGATTCAAGCCCCACAACTGACATTTTAAAAATAAGAATAAAAATAAAATAGGGATGAGGGCAGGGAAAGAAAAACAAGTTCTAGTCAGGGGTTGGTACTAGCAATAGGGGACTGAATAACAAGGAGAATGAATATAGTCTAAGTACATTGTATGTCTTGAAATTATTTTAGGAAGAGAGGAAAGAAGCAAGGGAAAATGAAAAAGGAGGGAAATTGACTGGAATGCATTCTATACAAGAGTGAAAATGTATTGAAATCCCCCTTGTAAAGCTAATGTATGTTAAAATAAATAAATACATTTAGTAGGGTGCCAGTGTCTCATGTTTATAATACTAGCTACTCAGGAGGTTGAGATCTGAAAGTCAAGGTGTGAAGTCATCCTAGACAGGAATGTCTGTGAGACCCTTAGCTCCATTTAGCCAGCAAAATGCTAAATGTGCAGCTGTGGCTCAAGTGAAAAACAAATTCCAGCCTTGAGCAAAAAAACTAATAAGCAAGCGAGTGTAAGGCCTAGAATTCAAGTATGAGTGCTATCAAAATAAGTATTTAAAAAGAAATATTTTAGTTCAATCATTTGTAAAATGTATAACTGTGAGAAATTGCTGGCAATAAATGGTGTTCACCTATAAACTATTTTTCATATGTAAATGGGTCAAGCTAACATAAAGCATGAAATCTGCTATGTGATACTGTCAATTAATGGTAGTTACTGAAATTATTCTGGAAATGGTATAATTTAAAATGAATGGTGTTCTTACTGAACACCTCAAAGCTCAGAGGAAATAAGCACAGATAAACTCCTAAAGCAAATTATTTGGCTTTTTAATAAAACAGTGAAGGCCTGAAGAAAAAACTAGAATTGGGCAAGTAGACATTAAAACTGGGAAAGGTACTGGATACCACCTGGCTTTCCCATCAGAAAATACCTCTCCAATGCTATGTAGGCAGGTGCCAGTGGCTCATGGCTATAATCCTAGCTACTTAGGGGGCTGAGATTTGAGGATTATGGTTCAAAACCAGCCCGGGCACGAAAGTGCATGGTGAGACTCTTATCTCCAATTAACCACCAGAAAACTGGAAGTGGTGCAGTGGTTCAACATAGTATAGCACACTAGCCTTGAACTAAAGTGCTCGGGGACAGCACTCAGGCCCAACGTTCAAGCCCCATGACTGATCCTCCCCCAAAGAATTGTATACCCAAATGTCTTTACTTTGTGGGAAATGGGAAAGTAAAAGTTGTCTAGATTTCAAAAAGGAAAACAAGGAAACTATAAACTACATAAAAAAGAAAACTCTAAAACTATAAACCAGGCACCAGTGGTTCACACCTGTGATCCTAGCTACTCAGGAAGCTAAGGTTTTAGGATCACATTTCAAAGCCAGCTAGGTAGGGAAAGTCTGTGAGACTCTAATCAATCAAGAAACCAAAAGTGGAGCCATGGTTCAAGTGGCAGACAGAATGCTAACCTCAATCATAAAGGCTAAGTGACAGTATCCAGGCCATGAGTTCAAGCCCCAGTATTCACATACACATGCACATACAGTATAGAATGGTATGTTTTATGTTCATATATATCTACTGGAAAACACGGAGAAGAAGTGCTGCAAGTCAGTATTTCTCAAATTTGGTTTGTTAAAGAGTCACGAGGGCTGGGAATTCGGCCTAGTGGTAGAGTGCTTGCCTAGCATGCATGAAGACCCGGGTTTGATTCCTCAGTACCACATACATAGAAAAAAAAGCTGGAAGTGGTGCTGAGGCTCAAGTGGTAGAGCTCTAGCCTTGAGAAAGTCCAAGGACAGTGCTCAGGCCCTGATCTCAAGCCCAGGACTGGCAAAAAAAAAGAGTCATGAGGGATGCTTTTATTTTATTTTATTGGGCCTGGGAATGTGGCTTAGTGGTAGAGTACTTGCCTAGTATTCATGAAACACTGGGTTTGATTCTTCAGTACTACATGAACAGAAAAGGCTGTGGGTCAAGCAGTAAAGCACTAGCCTTGAGACTGAAAGACTCAGGGACAGAGCCTAGGCCTAGAGTTCAAGTTCCAGGACTAGAATATATATATTTACATATGTGTGTGTATGTATGTATATACATATATATATATATATATATATATATATATATATATATATATATATATGGTGTGTGTGTATGTGTGTGTGTGTGTGTGTGTGTGTGTGTGTGCTGGTGGTGGTACTGGGACTTGAATTCAGTGCCTCACATTCTCACTTGCCTATTCCCCTTATGTCTGACTCTCTTATCACTCGAGTCACACTTTTACATCTTATTTCTTCCTCCTTCTTTTCCTCCTCCTCCTTCCCCTTCTTTCTCTTCCTTTTCTTCTTCCTCTTTTTTTTGCCAGTCCTGGGGCTTGAACTCAGGACCTGAGCCCTGATCTTGGGCTTTCTTAAGGCTAGAACTCTACCACTTAAGCCCCAGCACTGTGAGGGGGGAAAATGGGGAAAAATGAGGGAAAGGTTGATACTGACCAAAAAAAGAAAAAAAACACATTGTACTCAATGTGACTTATAACTACTTAATAATGTAAAAACTTAATAACTACTTAATAATGACAACAAACTACTTAATAATATTCACAACTACTTAACAATAAAATGGGAAAAATATAAATATATAAAAAAACTAGAAGTGGAGTTGTGCCTCTCAGTAGGCACACCAGTCATGAGCACAATAGCCAAATGAGAGTGCAAGGCCCTGAGTTTAAGTCCTAGTACAGGCACCAAAACCCAAAAAGTCAAACATAAGAGCTGTATCAATTTATGCTCCCATCAGTCCTGTATAAGCAAGTACCTGTGGGGAGTAGGGGAGCAACCCAGTAAGAAAATACACTTAGCATGACTGGGAGTTTGGCCTAGTGGTAGAGTGCTTGCCTAGCATGCACGAAGACCAGGGTTCGATTCCTCGGTACCACATATGTAGCAAAAAGCCAGAAGTCGTGCTGTGGCTCAAGTGGTAGAGCCCTAGCCTTGAGAAAATCTAGGGACAGTGCTCAAGCCCTGAGTCCAAGCCCAGGACTGGAAAAAGAAAAAGAAAATACACTTAGCATTCATGAAGCCCTGTATTGCATTCCCAGCACTTCCCCCGCCCCAACATACAAAATGTTTAATGGGTAGCAAACACTATTTATTTATTTTTGGTTGTGGGACTTGAACTCTGGGCCTGGGTGCTGTCTTTGAGCTTTTCTGCTCAAGGCTATTGCCCTACCCCTTGAGCTACAGCGCCACTTCTGGTTTTCTGGTGATTGTTTCTGGAGATAAGAATCTCATGCACTTTCATTCCCGGCCATGATCCTCAGATCTCAGCCTCCTGAGAAGTTAGGATTACAGGTGTGAGCCACCAGTGCCTGACCTATTCTTAGTGTTTTACAATGCATTATTAACATGTGTGTGTGTGTGTGTGTGTGTGAGCCCAAGGTCAGGCCTGAGCTCAAGCCCAGGACTGGCAAAAAAATAAAATCTCATGGACTGTACTGCCTGGGCTGGATCTGAACAGAAATCCTCATATCTCAGTCTCCAGATTTGCTAGGATTAATGGTGTGAGCCACCTATTTCTTTTGTTCTTTTGAGAAAAGGTCTCACATATTGTCCAGGTTAGCTTCAAAACATCTGACTAGCATCCTAAGTAACTAGAATTCCAGGTACATTCCACTTTGCCTGGTCATTTATTTAATATTTATGATGACTCTATAATCCTGTATTTTTATACATGAGAAATGAAAGCCATAAGAACCAGAGTATGAACAGATTTAATTTCAGAGCCATGTTTTTTTTTTCCTGTTCCCTCCTCCACCTCTCCATTCCTGGGCTTGAACTCAGGGACTGAGCACTGTCCTTGGACTTTCTCAAGGCTAGAACTCTACCATTTGAGCCTCAGCACCACTTCCGGCTTTTTTTTTTCCCTATATATGTGGTACCAAGAAATCGAACCTGGGTCTCCGTGCATGCTAGGCAAGCACTTTAACCACTAGGCCAAACTCCCGGCCCCACTTCGGGCTTTTTTCTATGTATGTGGTATTGAGAAATTGAACCCGGGTCTTCGCGCATGCTAGGCAAGCACTCTACCACTAGGCCAAACTCCCAGTCCCCTTGAGCCATGTTTTTTTTTTTTTTTTTGCCAGTCCTGGGCTTGAGCTCAGGGCCTGAGCACTGTCCTTGGACTTTTCTCAAGGCTAGAGCTCTAACACTTGAGCCTCAGCACCGCTTCCGGCTTTTTCTAAGTATGTGGTACCAAGGAATCGAACCCAGGTCTTTGTGCATGCTAGGCAAGCACTCTACCACTAGGCCAAACTCCCGGCCTTGAGCCATGTTTTTAAGCAATACTTTTCTTTTTTTTTTTGCCAGTGATGGGGCTTGAACTCAGGGCCTACATACTGTCCTGAGCTTTCTCAAGGTTAGCGATTATACCACTTGAGTCACAGCACCATTTCCAGGTTTTTCTGTGTATGTGGCATTGAGAAACTGAACCTTGGGCTTCATGTACGCTAGGCAAGCACTCTACCATTAGGCTATGCTCCCATTACTTGAGCCACGTTTTTAAGCAACACTTATTTTTTGCTACTCATGGGGCCTACATACTGTCCTGAGCTTTCTCAAGGTTAGCAATTGTACCACTTGAGCCACAGCACTACTTTCAGTTTTTTTCTGTGTATGTGGTACCAATGGCTCTAACGCAGGGCTTCAAGGATGCTAAGCAAACACTCTACCAGTAGGCCAAACTTCTGGCTCCTAGATTCTTTTCTTTCAAGGGGAGAAACAGGGTCTCCCTGAGTAGTACAGGTTGGCCTGGAACTCTCCATCCTCCTGCCTCTACCTCCAGAGTACTGGGATTACAGTCATATACTATACTACTACATCCAGCTAATAGTATCTTTTGCTTGTGTTTGTGCTGTCCTGGGGTTTGAACTCAAATGCCTGAGCTTTTGTAGTCAAGGCTAGCACTCTACCACTTGAGCCACAGCTCCAACTCCAGCTTTTTTATGTGATTAATTGAAAATATGAGTCTCAGGAACTTTTTTGCCCAGGCTACCTTTGAACTGAAATCCTCAGGCCTCAGCCTCCTGAGTAGCAAGGATTACAAGCATGAGCCACCATATCTTTTTTTAAAAATTTATATTTATTTATTTATTTTTGCCAATACTGGGGCTTGAATATAGGGCCTGGGTACTGTCCTTGAGCTTTCTCAAGGGTAGTGTTCTACTACATGAGTTACAGCACCACATCTGGCTTTTTCTGTATATGTGGTATCAAGGAATTGAATCCAGGGCTTCATGCACGAGAGGCAAGCACTCTACCACTAGGTCATACTCCTGGCCCTGTATCCTTTTTTATAAACTCTAAACTCTTTTTTTTTTACCATTTCTAGGCTTGAACTCAAGGCCTGAGCACTGTCCTCTCCTCAAGGCTACTACTGTACCACTTGAGCCACAGCACTACTTCTGGATTTTCTATATGTGTGATACTGAGGAATTGAACCGGTTCTTCATGCATGCAAGGCAAGCACTCTACTAGTAGGGCAAACTCCCAGCTTATAAATCCATTTTTTTGGGGGGGTTGTGGGACTTGAACTCTGGGCCTGGGTGCTGTACCTGAGCTCTTCAGCTCAAGGCTACTGCCCTACCCCTTGAGCCAGAGTGCCACTTCCAGTTTTCTAGTTAATTGGAGATGAGCGTCTCAGGGACTTCTGTGCACCCAGTTTAAACTCAATTTTTTTTTGCCAGTCCTGGGCTTGAGTTCAGGGCCTGAGCACTGTCCTTGGACTTTCTCAAGGCTAGAGCTCTACCACTTGAGATTCAGTACCACTTCTGGCTTTTTTCTATGTATGTGGTACTGAGGAATCGAACCCAGGTCTTCGTGCATGCTAGGCAAGCACTCTACCAACAGGACAAACTCGCAGCCCTAAACTGAACTTTTACTATCGGTTTTGTCAGTTGTGGAGATTGAACTTAGCCTGGGTGCTGTCCTTGATCCTCTTTTTGCTCAAGAGTAGCGCTCCACATCCAGTTTTTGAGTGGTTAATTAGAGATAAGAATCTCATAGGCACTTTTCTGCCCGTGCTGGCTTCAAAATGTGATCCTCAGATCTCAGCCTTCTGAGTTGCTAGGATTCCAGGAAGGAGCCACTGGTGCCCAGACTTATTTTTAAATACTTGTACAAAGGAATTGCCATACAACAAGTTAGTATATGAACACAATGAATCTTGATCAATATCACCCCTTACTATTAATATAGTTAGGACAATATCCAGGTTATTTTAGAAATCATTCACTGGAGCATCTTTGAACTGTCTCTAGATTCTAAAATGGTACATGAGGAATGAGGCAGACAAGTACATCCCTGTTCAAATTCTGAAGAACATTATATGTTCAGGAAGTGGCGCGGTGGCTCAAGGAGTAGTGCGCTGAAGATCTGAGGGACAATGCCCAGGTCCAGAGTTCAAGTCCCAAGACCAACCAAAAACAAACAAACAAACAAACAAAAAAGAACTTTAACAACCTTGTATTGAGTTCAAAGCCGGGCACAGTGGCTCACATCTGTAATCCTAGCTACTTAGGAGGCTGAGATGTAATGATCAAGATTCAAAGCCAGCCCAGGCACAAAAAGACCTGAGATTCTTATCTCTATAATTACCCTCTAGAAAACTAGACGTGGGGCTTGGCTCAAGGGCAGGGCAGTAGCCTGGAGCTGAAGAGATCAAGGACAGTGCCCAGATCAAGTTCAAGCCCCATGACCTCCCCACCCAAAAAAGAACATTATAGTTCAGAAACATTAATGAGCCAGGCAATGGTGGCTCATGCCTGTAATCTTAGCTACTCAGAAGGCTGAGATCTGAGGATTTTAGTTTGAAGCTAACCCACGCAAGCAAGTCCATGAGATTCTTACTTACAATTAACCACCCAAAACCCAGAAATGGTACTGTGGCTCAAGTGGTAGGGCACTAACTTGGTGCAAAAAGAAGCTCAGGGATAGTGCCCAGGCCCTGAGTTCAAGGCCAAGGACCACCACCACAAAAAAAAATAATGGAAGTTAGGGTATGGTTCAAGTGATAGAGACAGGTCAGCAAGCTTAAGGCCACAAGTTTAAACTTAGTTCTGTCAAAAAAACCCAAAAAAGTAAAGAAGCATTAATGAAATTTCAGGGCTATTATTTTATGATTAATATTGGTGGGAAGGGGAAAGGATAGCATAGTTTCATTTGCCTATATATTGAGAGACTAACTCTAAGTTTTGGGGGCACTAAAGTAAAATTTGTGGTGAAAGAGAACTCAGGCAGTCTCCAAAAAAGATCAAAAGCAGGCGAGCTAGTAGATCTAAACTAAAATTGAATATAACTTATTCATGTCTCTATGCATTTACACACAAATAGATGAAAGGAGGATACACTTAGGGGAGAAACTCAAAGGTATAACTCCTCTGAACATCTAAAGTATTATTTATCAAAATGAATTCCAAGACATGGAATGGTTTTGCTTTTGTCTTTTTTTTTTTTGCCAGTCCTGGTGCTTGAACTCAGGGCCTGGGCACTGTCCTTGGACACCTTTTGCTCAAGGCTAGTATTTTGCCACTTGAGCCTGAGTGCCACTTCTGGCTTTTTCTCTGTATATGGTTCTGGGGAATTGAATCCAGGACTTCGTGCATGCTAGGCGAGCACACTACCACTAGGCCATGCTCATGGCCCCAATTTTTTTGTCTTTTTAAGGGGGGCATTATGGGGGAGCACACACAAGAATGGAGGGAAGATAAACAAATGCAGCAATTATATTCAATATACACTATGTAAACAATGAACTATGTAAAATAATGAACTATGTAAAAAAATGAACTTGTCGGCAGGGTCAGCAAATTGAAGATGGGGGAAAACAAAGGAAGGGTGACATTGCCCAGGAAACATACTTTTGTACAACTCCTTAGTAATAATAACAAAATACTTTTTTTTAAAACAAGTCTAACCAGGGTACTGGTGGCTCATGCCTATAATCATCAGGAGACTGAGATCTAATGATCTTGGTTCCAAGATAGCTGGGGCAGGGAAACTCATGAGAAACTTACCTCCAATTAACCACCAAAAAGCTGAAAGTGAAGCTGTTGCTCAGGTGGTACAGTCTCAAGTGAAAAGGCTGACGGACAGCACTCATGCCCTGAGTTCAAGCCAGTACCAGCACAACAAAACAGAGAACAATTCCAATTGAGCAAAGTGTGAGAATCATTGCTTATTCAGAAGCGGTAACATTGATTTTACTATGTGCCTGTGTTAGTCTGTTTGTTATCACGGTTACAAAATACATGAGAGGCTAGGAACTTTGTAAATAGGTTTTATTTAGCTCAATTTTTGAAGCTGACAGTCCAAGAATGGGTGGTTCCATAGATTCACCTTCTGGTGACGACCTCCTTGGTTTTGGCGCATCATGGTAAATGGCTTCATGGTGAGAACTCATTGTAACAGATCACATGGTAAAAACAGGAAGCCAGAGAGTAGGAAGGAGTCAGAGATTTTTTTAATTTAATTTTTTATTAGCAGAAATAAATTATACAAAGTTTAATTCATATTTACAGTTGCATACAATGTACTTTGATCCAATTCAATGCATTTTTTGTTACTTTTGTTGTTATTGTTGTTGGTCCTCGGGGCTTGCATTCAGGGCCTAGGCACTGTCCCTGTGCTTTCTTGCTCAAGGCTAGCATTCTAACCACTTTGAGATACAGCTCCTCTGCCAGTTGTTTGGAGATAAGAGACCCAGAGAACCATGATCCTCAGAACTTAGCCTCTGGAATAGCTAGGATTACAGGTAAGAGCCACCTGCTGCTGGCTTGTTTTTCTCTTATAATTCTAGGTATTAAATCTGGGGTCTGTGTACAATAGACAATGGATCTACCACTAAGCTACATTCTTATATTATTTTTTTTGCCAGTCCTTGGGCTTGTACTTAGGGTCTGGGCACTGTCCTTGGACTCTTTTGCTTAAGGCTAGCACTCTGCCACTGGAGTCATAGTGCCACTTCCAGTTTTTTCTGTGTATGAGGTACCAAGGAATTTAACCCAGGTCTTTGTGCATGCTAGGCAAGCACTCAACCACTAGCCTACACTCCTGGTTCCCCATATTGTTTTGAGATTTTTTTTGCCAGTCCTGGAGCTTGAACTCAGGGTGCGAGCACTGTCCTTGGGCTTTCTCAAGGCTAACACCTTTACCACTCGAAAAATAGCACCACTTTCGACTTTTTTCTGTGTATATAGTACCAAGGAATCAACCTGGGTCTTCGTGCATGCTAGGCAAGCACTCTACCACTAGGCTACACTCCCTGTCCCAAGATAAGTTTTTCCTATACAGCCTAGGCTGGCTTTGAACTTGCTATGTAGCCTAGCTGTTCCTTTTGCCTTAACTTCCCAGTGCTGGGACTATAGACATGTACCACTAAACTCAACTTTACCTTAGTTTCTATTTTCTTTTTTTTTCCCAAGTCCTAGGGCTTTAACTCTGGGCCTGGATGTCGTCCCTAAGCTTCTTTTGCTCAGGGCAAGTGCTCTGCCACTTGAGCTACAACACCACTTCTGGATATTTTTTAAAAAGTAGTTTATTGGAGAAAAGAGTCCCATAGTTTCCTAACCCAGCTGGCTTTGAAACTTGATCCTCAGACCTTAGCATCCTGAGTAGGTAGGATTATAGGCATGAGCCACATGCACCTAGCTTACCTTAGTTTCTTAATACGGAATGCAAAAAATGTCTCATATAAAATTTTGTGAGGGTTCAGAATGTGGCTTAGTGGTACAGTGCTTGCCTAGTATGCATGAAGTCGTGGGCTTGATTCCTCAAGACCACATAAACAGAAAAAGCTGCAAGTGGCACTGTGACTTAAGTGTCAGGCTTGAACAAAAAGCTCAGGGACAATGCTCAGGCTCTGAATTCAAGCCCCAGGACTAGTAATAATAATAATAACAACAACAATAATAATAATAATAATAATAAATGTTATGTGTATTTTTTTTCCTGGAGGGAAGGATCCAAAGCTCTTACTATATTTTATCTTACATATATGGGAACTGGGGATTGAACTCAGGGCCTGGGTGCTGTCCCTTAGCTTTTCTGCTCAAGACTAGTGCCACACACCTCTACTTCTAGCTTTTTCAGTGGTTAGTTGGAGATAAGAATCTCACAATTTTTTGCCCAGGCTGTCCTAGGAATCACAATCCTCAGATCTCAGCCTCCTGACTGGCTAGAATTATGGAATGAGCTGCTAGTGCTCAGCAAGATTATATATATCACTGTTAAGTATAAAAAACAAAGCTCAAAGGATGGAAGTTAAGATCTATGAAATTTTACGATACTGGGAAGCTTCATCAAACTGAATTAGGGACTGGAGAAAGTGAAAGTGGAAGGCTTCTCTACAAGTGGGAGGCTTAGAAAAGACTGAAGAGTCAGCCCCTCTCATTTTCTTTCACTGTGAAAGCTTACTTAACCTCTTGTTTGGGTTGGGTAGGAAATAAACGAGACTAAGTTTATGGCTAAAGTGGTGGTAACTCACTGGTAAAGCATGTGTTTAGCATGCATAAGGCCCTGGGTTCAATTCCCAGGGGGTGGTTATGTCTAGGGTTTAAGGTCTTATCCACATGGTCAGAACACATGTTTAGCACTAAGCTAAATATTTACTGATATATTTTATAGTGGAAGAAATTGAAGCAAGTATTCTTGGCACTTAGAACTCTAGTTCTCATTTATAAATTCTTTTTCTTAAGCATTTAATGATCATTCTACTTTGGCCACTTACTTGCTTTTCCATTATATCGAGTTCCTTCCCTAAGTAGTGCTGGTTTTAGAGGGGTAATTTTGTGATGATTGATATGATAGTCCCTATACCTAGTAGAATTTAAGCTAATTCAGCTTACACTGCTATCTACTTGTTACATGTTATATGTTAACTGAGTCAACTTTTATACTACACAGGATATAAGCTCACAAACACAGGATATAAGCAAACATTTTTTATTTTAATATAAATCAGGATGAATTATATCTAAGAAAGTTGAAAATCCGTAATAATGGTGCTGCCTGACAATACTGGATTCCATGTTCCCAAAATGTAAATCGAAACCTACACGGGCAAAATTTCAAAAAGGTGATTTTTAAAGTCTTAAATTTGTAGAAATTAAAATTTATATATACTTTTAATGGTAAGTTGTGTATATTTATAATAAATACAAAATATTAAGAACAATTATGTAAAAAAGATCTTGACAAGTTAGTAACCAAAAAACAAAATTTCAATTTGCAGCAATATGCCTGATAATTTAAAAAAAATTATTCTGAGCTGGGTGCTGGTAGCTTGGGCTTGCAATCGCAGCTACTCAGAAGGCTGAGATCTGAGGATCACAATTTGAGAACAACCCAGCCACACAAGTCTATTAGACCCTTATCTTCAATTAACCAGCAAAAAGCCAGAAGTGGAGGTATGGCTCAAGTAGCAAAGCACCAGTTTGGAGCAAAAAATGTAAAAAAGAGAGTATGAGCCTCAGAGTTGAAGCCTCAATATTTATTTGGACACACATAAAACTATGGTTCTATTTTTTTTTTTTTGCAAGTCCTGGGGCATGAACTCAGGGGCTGAGTGCTGTCCTTGGGCTTTCTCAAGACTAGAGCTCTACCACTTGAGCAACAGCACCATTTCTGGATTTTTTTCTATGTATGTGATAATGAGGAATCAAACATAGGTCCTCGTATATGCTAGGTGGCAAGCACGCTACCACTAGGCCAAACTCCCGGCCTACTTTTTCTTTCTTTCTTTTTTTTTTTTGCAAGTCTTGGGGCTTGAGCTAAGGGCCTGGGCACGATCCCTAGAGCTTTTTTTTGTTCAAGGCTAGAGCTCTACCACTTAATCCACAGCACCACTTCTGGCTTTTTCTATGTATGTGGTACCAAGTAATTGAACCAAGAGCCTCACGCATGCTAGGCAAGCATTCTACCATTAGGCCATGCTTCCAGCCCCTATGGTTCTATTTTAATTCTAACATATTTGTATTTATAAGAGCATTATTATTCAAAATGCTGGTATTACTTCATTGACTATCTGCATCAGAATTATATATGTGTATTACAAACACACACTCCAAGCCAGAAACTAAAATTAAAATAAGCAATCACGACTCCTTTTTGAAGCATACTAGTTAACAAACAGCTTATGAGTCCCTGGGTTTGATTCTTAACACCACACAGAAAGAACCACTTGGTCCTTTGTAACATATACACACCACCTCACTTTTCCTCTATTTGGACTCAAGAAGACTGAGTCAGTCTTTTCTTTTTTCTTTTTGTTGGTCATGGGGCTTGAACTCTGGGCCTGGGTGCTGTCCCCAAGCTCTTCAGCTCAAGGCTACCACCCTACCTCTAGAGTCACAGCACTTCTTCCAGTTTTCTAGTGGTTAATTGGAGATGGCTTTGAGCCTCCATCTTCAGATCTCAGACTCCTGAGTAGCTAGGATTACAGGCGTGAGGCACCACACCTAGCTTCTTTTCCTTCCTCTTTCTTTCTTTCTTTCTTTCTTTTTTTTTGTCAGTGCTAGGCTTGAGCTGAGGGCCTGAACACTGTCCTTGGGCTTTCTCAAGGCTAGAGCTGGTACACTTGAGCCACAGTGCCACTTCCAGTTTTCTTTTTCTATGTTTGTGGTACTGAGGAATTGAACCCGGATCTTCGTGCATGCTAAGCAAGTACTGTACCAGTAGGCCAAACTCCTGGGATGGGCTGTTTTTTTTTCTATCTTTCTTTCTTAGACAAGGTCTTTCTGGCTGCAATCGCTTGATTCTTCTGCTCTGGTGTCCTGGAAGCTGGGACTACAAGTACTACTACACCTAGATGAAGTGCTTTTTTATTTTGTCTTGTTTTTAAAAAAAGTACAGCAGGGAAGGGCAAACATAAAGTAGCACTTGTTTGCCTTCAAAGGTGAGGGAAGGGGAAAGTAGATTATAATATTTAGCAATATTTTTGGCCTTTTTTATTCTGTGTCAGTCCTGGGACTTGAACTCAGGGCATACGGACTATACATGAGTTTTTTTTGCTCCAGGCTAGCATTCTACCACTTGAGTCACGGCTTCACTTCTGTTTTTTTGATGGGTAACTGGAGTCTTACAGACTTTCCTGGTGTGGCTGGCTTCAACTGTAATCCTTACATCAGCATCCTGATTAGCTAGGATTACAAGTGTGAGCCATCAGAATCTGGCTGATCTTTCTTTTTTCTTTTTTTTGTGGGTCATGGAGCTTGAACTCAAGCCTGGACATAGTGCCTGAGCTCGTCAGCTCAAGGATACCACCCTACCCTTGAGCCAAGCCCCACTTCCCATTTTCTAGAGGTTAATTGGAGATAAGAATCTCAGGTCATTTTGTATCTGAGCTGGCTTCGAACTCTGATCCTCAGATCTCAGGCCTCCTGAGTAGTTAGGATTACAGGCATGAACCACCACATCCAGCTTGATCTTGCTTTTTTTATGACAGGTCTATGTCGTCAAGGTTAGCTTTAAGCTCCTGGACTCAAGCAACAAATGACCCTTCTGGCTCAGCCTCCCAAAGTATAGCTGTGACTGACAGGTTCATTATGACTAGCTTGTATGCAGCAAATACTATGACTTGTACATCTTGTAGTGAGTTCTTGAAATTGGGGTGGAGGAACTTAATGATCAATAGAAAAAAAATACTGTTTTGAGACCACCATCCCAGGCTCTACTTAACCTCTATGGAAACGTTATCCATTACATTCAGGATAAAGACAAACCTTCACAGTAGGGCCTATAAAATGCCTACAAGCATGTTTATTTTTTGGTTTTGTTTTGTATTTTTTGTTTTTGGCCAGCCCTGGGGCTTGAACTCAGGGCCTGGGTATCATCCCTGAGCTTCTTTTGTTCAAGGATAGCACTCCACCATTTGAGTAGAGGGTCACGTCTAGCTTTTTCTATTTCTGTGGTACCAAGGAATTGAATCCAGGGCTTCATGCATGCTAGGCAAGAACCCTACCACTATCTACCTTCCCAGTCTGAAGCATGGCTTTGAAGCTCCTTCCAGTATACTACTATGATGACGACAATGACAACGACTACTACACATCCATACACAGAGTCCCCAATATTCCAATACTTCTGGCTTCCAGTATATTCCCCTGTATGACTGAACAATTTTCCTGGTTTGTAAAATGAAATGATACCTATTCTCATAGGTGGTTCATAATTAGATGAGGTTAAATAAATGGAACTCTGCAGAGAGGCTTATACACTGAGTAATAGCTCTTTATCAAGCTCTGAGAAATCATTTCTATTTCCTCACATTTGATTCTTCATACCACTTGCCATCTGGTTCACCAATTGCTAAATCCAAATGACAAAATTTCAGATCTTATTTGATTGCTCTTTCTGTAGGTACACACAATTGCAGATCACTCTGTGACCCTTTGAAATTCTCCATTGGTTTCTATCAAAACAACATCCTAAGCCAGGTGCCAGTTGCTCATAATTATACTACTCATTACTCAGGAGGCTGAGATCTGAAGATTACAGTTCAAAGCCAGCCTGAGCAGGAAAGTCCATGAGACTTTGTTTTCCAAAAAACTCTTACCCCCGAAATGAAAGTGGAGCTGTGATTCAAGTGGTACAGCACTAGCCTAAGGGAAAAAAAAGGCTCAGGGACAGTGACCATGCCTTGACTTTAAGGCCCAGGACTGGCTTGCTATATACACACACACACACACACACACACACACACATACACACACACATACACACACACACACACACACACACACACACACACACACAGAGGCATGAAAGACCCCCCCCCATACACACACATGAAAAAACCCCCAGAGAAGTATGTGGAAATCAGTAGGTATGATTTTGTTTTTGGTACCAGCTATACTTATGACTTTCTTGGTAGTTAACTAGAGACAAGAATCTCATGAAGTTTGGGAGGAGAGAGAAAGAGGGACAAACCATGAGAAGGGGTTAGCAATGTTAGAGAAGTAGTGCACCCACTACCTGATGAATGTAACTATAATCCCCCCATACATTACCCTGGTAATAAAAAGGGGGGGGTTTGGTCTAGTGGTAGAGTGTTCACCTAGTATGAACGAAGACCCGGGTTCGATTCCTCAGTACCACATACATAGAAAAAGCTGAAAGTGGGGCTGTGGCTCAAGTGGTCGAGCACTAGTCTTTAGGAAAGCCCAAGGACAAAGCTCAGGCCCTGAGTTCAAGCCCCAGGACTGGCAAAAAAAAAGAATGAAAAGAATCTCAGTTTTGTGCCAGGGTTGGCATTAAACCATGATCTTCAGATTTCAGCCTCCAGAATAGATTGGGTTAGTCATGCCCCATAGGCTTCCCTACAGCTTTTTATTTTATTTTGTCGATTGTGGGGCTTGAACTCTGGGTATGGGTGCTGTCCCTGAGCTCTTCACCTCAAGGCTAGCACTCTACCACTTGAACCACAGGGACACTTCCAGTTTTCTGGTGGTTAACTGGAAATAAGTGTCTCACAGACTTTTGTGCCCAGGCTGGCCTTGAACTGCAATTGTCAGACCTCAGCCTCCTGATTAGCCACAGGCACCCAGATTCCCTATAGCCTTTACAATAAAGTCCAGATTCCTCACATTTCTCCAGGATCTGGACTCTTGCTAATTGTAGTTTCAACACTTGCCAGCTCTTCCCACGTACATCACTATTTTACAGTTCCAAGCTCTTTACACATTCTATTCCCAAAACCTAGTGCCTTCTGTGTCTGGCTAGTTCCTACTAGACATTTCTGAGAAGGTCTCCTTTGCTCTGGCATCTGTTTACATGACCCCATCCTTCTTTATACCTTCAAAGTACACTATGTAGTTTGACATTTACCACAATTGCTTATGGATTTGTCCATTACCAGAATGGTACAGAGTGTTTTGTGCTTCTACTCCTTGACAGTTGTTTTGCTAAGTACCTCTTGAGAAAAAAAATCACAACAAACTGGTACCATTTAAAACGAACACTGTCTACTAGGGATAGGACTCAAGTAGATACTTACTATTCCTCTTTAACAAGTATAAGGCCCTGAGTCAAAGCCTTAGTGCCAGAAAAAAAGAGAAGAGAACAATATTTCCCTTGTGGATTACATCCTTAGTAAATAATTCACTGAAGGATCTCTCCACAGCTCCACTTCCCATTTTCCTCACTCACTATGTTAGCAAAGAAGCAAGCAAGAAAGCAAACAAACAAAAAACCCAAGAGTGGCAGTGAGTGTGGCCTAGTGGTAGAGTGCTTGCCCTGGGTTTGATTGCTGGGAGCCACCTACACAGCAGGAAGTGGTGCTGGGGCTCACGTGGTAGAACACTAGCCTTCAGAAAGCCCAAGGACAGCACCCAGGCCCCGAGTTCAAGCCCCAGGACTGGCAAACAACAACAACGAAAAACAACAAAAAAAAACCCCAAGACCAAAAAAATAGTACCACCACCCCCCAAAAAAACCCCTAAAATAGGATTCAGAATAAATCACAAACCCTGGGAGTGTTAAGGTTGAACTGCTTTCTTGCCCAATCTTTTTGTATGTTCTCTTAAGTATACAAAAATGGGTCTTTAGGGCTGGGAGTGTGATCTAGTGGTAGAGTATTTGCCTAGCATGCACCGAGTCCTGGGTTTGATTCCCTGGAACAACATATGCAAAACAAGCTGGAAGGGGCCGGGAGTTTGGCCTAGTGGTAGAGTGTTTGCCTAGCATGCACAGAGACCTGAGTTCAATTCCTTGGTACCACATATATAGAAAAAAGTCAGAAGTGGTGCTGTGGCTCAAGCAGTAGAGTTCCAGCCTTGACAAAGTCCAAGGACAGAACTCAGGCCCTGAGTCCAAGCCAAGGACTGGAAAAAAAATGCTGGAAGTCGTGCTGTGGCTCAAGTAGTAGAGTGCTACCTTTGAGAAAGGGCAGTGTCCAGCCCTGAGTTCAGTCCCCAACACTGTCAAAAACAAAAAACTGGGGGGGGGATGGGTCTTGATCCTTCATCTCCCAAAATAAATGAAAAATTATTAAAGTTTATTTACTACTCTGTAGCTATTATTTTCAAGAATTATCTTAATCATAACACTGTCCTCATTAACAGCTGCACTTTACTGACTGGACATACCTCTCTCTGCTTTGGATAGACATTTAGCTTGTTTCTAGTTTCTTATTCTCTCTTTCAGTAGTTCAGCACTTTATTCAAGCTACTATCCCATTTCTACTTTTGTCACAAGATAATCTTCCTTAGGCTGGGCAGCATATCACTCCTGTAATTCTAGCAACTCAGGAGACAAACCTCACGATTATAGTTTGAAATGGCTTTATGCAGAAAAGTCCTGGAGATTTTTATCTCCAATTAACAAGTAAAAAGCTGGAAGTAGAGCCCTGGCTCAAGTGGCAGAGTACCAGATCTCATTTAAAAACAAAAAAAAAAAACAAAAACCTAAGGGACAACAACACATAAGCCCTGAGTTCACACCCTAGTACGTGCAGGCAAGGTATACAGGAACACGTATGCATGTGCACTCTCTTAAACACACACGGATCTTCCATATTTCATAGAGGAAGTAAGAATGTATTTAACATCTCCCTATGTATACTGATCTGTAACAGCATCATTTCTCCTTATAAGGCAAACTTCTCTACTAGTGTTTCCTAAATCCTTCCTGTACATACATTGCCTTATCCTTTGCTTTTTCCAATTCCTCTTATACTCCTTTCTTCCCCTAAGTCTTTTATAAGCATAATTATATTTTACCTTGTCTTCCTCTTTTTTTGCCAATCATGGGGCTTGAACTCAGGGACTGGGTGCTGTCCCTGAGCTTCTTTTGCTCAAGGCTAGCACTCTACCATTTGAGTCAGAGCCACTTCTGGCATTTTCTGTTTATGTGTTACTGAGGAATTGAACCCAGGGCTTCATATATCTAGGCAAGCATTCTACCACTAAGCTACACACCCAGCCTGACTTCCTCTTTTACCCCTCAAAGCTTAGTCTCTGGAAATAGTAGTGTTTCCAAACTTCAACCTTACCTCATTCCTGCATGGATCCTAATCTACTTTGCTAAGATTACTTTTGCTAATTCATGTCACCAGGGAATTGGTAACTGCCAAATTGAAAGATTCTCTCTCAGGCCCGATTTTACTTACTTCTCTGTAGCATGTATATGTTTCCCTATTTTCTGTACTTTGAGAATTATTATGCTGTACGTTTTCTGTTGGTGGCCTGTAATTGTTCTGCACCAATATGTTCTCCATGTTCTGACACATACACCTATTCCTAAGGTTGTAAAAATACTAATAAGCTTTCTACCTAGCATACATCAAAACTTGCATGTTCCAAATAGCCATTTGTCTTCCCTTTTACTTGTTACCTTCCCAGTGAACGGTATCTCTAGTCAATTGTCTAGAGAAACAGGTTTGACTCTCTCACACTTTTGTTCCTTTGTTTCTTCTTCTTTTCTTTCTTTCTTTTTTTTTTTTTTGCCAGTTCCAGGGCTTGAATTCGGGGCCTGGGCACTGTCCTTGTGCTTTCTCAAGGTAAAGCTCTACCACTTGAGCCACAGCACCACTTCTGGCTTTTTCTGTGTATGTGGTACTGAGGAATGGAAACCCAGGGCTTCATGCATGCTAGGTAAACACGCTACCACTAGGCTACACTTCTAGCCGGTTTCTTACTGTTGTAATAGTCACTAAGACAAATCTCTTATTTCCCTGCTACTCTCATGGCCTTAGTCATAGTTTGGTCTCCACCATCTGGCATTTGGTATCACTGCTCTCTGTCCTCTCCAACCTATCCATGGACACACTACTGCCAGAGAGATCTCTAAAAACACATTTACTATTGAGGCTTGGAATCCTATCACATATGTTGTCTATGTTCTAGTCACACAGTGCTATCTGTAGTTCCATAAACAAATTTTTTCGTATGTCTAAACATTTTCTTTTT
The DNA here is from genome assembly GCF_031878675.1 of Megascapheus bottae. Classification (NCBI taxonomy): domain Eukaryota; kingdom Metazoa; phylum Chordata; class Mammalia; order Rodentia; family Geomyidae; genus Megascapheus; species Megascapheus bottae. The sequence goes on from NC_143547.1 coordinate 40,269,295, forward strand.
TTCCCTGCCAGTCCTAGGGCTTTCCTCAAGGCCTGGGCACTGTCCTTGGGCTTTCCTCAAGGCCTAGTGCTCTATCACTTGAACCACAGCACCACTTCTGGCATTTTTTCTATGTGCGAGGTACCGAACCTAGGTCTTCGTTCATGCTAGGCCACTTCTACTACTAGGCCAAACTCCTGGTCTCTTTTTTTCTTTCTTTTTTTTAAGGTCAGTTGTGGGGCTTGAACTCTGGGCCTGGGTGCTGTCGCTCTCGGCTCTACCACTTTGAACCACAGCACCATTTCTGGTTTTCTCATTAATTGAACATAAGTCTCATGGACTTTGGTGCCCAGGCTGGCTTTGAACCAGGATCTTCAGATCTCAGCCTCCAGAGTAACTATTGTTACAGGTGTGAGCCATCAACGCCTGTCTGTTTATACATTTTCTTCCTTCTACCTAGAATGTTCTTCCACTCTTAAGCCTTATGACTTATCTACTAAACTTTTCCTTTTTTTGGTATTAGTCCTAGGGAGCTGTCTCGGAGCTTTTTTGCTCAAGGCTAATATACTGCCACTTGAGCCACAGCTTCACTTCTGGCTTTTTTAGTTCTTAATTGGGGATAATGTGTGTCAAGAGCTTTCCTGCCAAGGCTGGCTTCCAGTCTTGATCCTCAAATTTCAGCTTCCTGAGGAACTAGGATTACAGACATGAACCACAGGTGCTCAGCTACAACCAACACTATTTATTTATGCCATTTCTGGGGCTTGAACTCAGGGCCTGGGCACTGTCTCTGAGCTGCTTTTTCTCAAGGCTAGTGCTCTACCACTTAAGCCACAGCACCACTTCCAACTTTTTTCTGTTTATGTGATACAGAGGAATGGAACCCAGGGTTTCATGCACTCTATCACTAAGCCACATTCCTAGCCCCAACGATCAATTTTTATTAAGCTCAGGCATGAATATGTCACTCATTCTAGAGCTTAAGTTCACTGCAATTAGAAACTATCTTCTGTGTTAACATGTGTTCTTGGTCATTTAGGTTAAAAACACCTGTTTTGAGCCAGGAGCCTATAATCCTATAATCTGGCTATGTAGGAGGCTGAGATCTGAGGATTAAGATTTGTAAAGCCAACTCAGGCAGGAAAGTCTATGACTTTTTTTTTATCATGGGGTTGAACTCTGTGCCTGAGCACTGTGCCTGAGCTTCTCAGCTCAAGGCTAGAACTCTACCATTTCATCCACAGGACCACTTCCTGTTTGAGACTAAGACTCTTATCACCAATAAAACTGCCAAAAAGCCAGAAGTGGAGCTCTAGCATTTAACAAATCAGTTAATGGCTCAAGTCTTGAAGCCCTAAGAGTGGCACATGCACACACACACACACACACACACACACACACACACACACGAAACCAAAAATAGATGGTTTGATGTGGGCTTGGTTGTACATACCTGTAATCCCTGAGTCGAGAGGATCACAAGTTTGAGGCTAGCCTGAGCTAAACAATGATTCTCAGAGAGACAAAATGGTGGTTAAAGTTGAAATCAATGAATATCATCATAGACCTATCCAATCTTCCAAATTAAAACTGTTTTTTGCCTATCTCCAAATGCCAATAATTCATGAAGTCCAGTTCATCCTATTTCCTCTAAAGAAGCCTTGAATCCATCCCCTCTTCCCTCTTCTCTATTCGAATATTACAACCCTACTTCAGGTTCCATTTCAACCCTTACTTAAACTATAATTGTCTCCATCCAGACCATTATCCACACTACTGCTGGAATTTTTTTAAAAAATTTATTACAAAATAATACATACTTATAAAATCCAAATACAGAAATAAAAGCACAAAACCTACCCAATATAAATATAGCCATATAACTTTCCTTCCATTCTCATTTGCCAGAGGTTATCTGTGCGAGCAATTTAGCATATATCCTTTCATACTTTTCTCTTTTCTATATACCAGTGTTTATCATCTCATGAATATAAGACATAATCTTGTCTTTTACAAAATGGGATAATTTAGGTCTGTTACATGATTCAATTTTCTTTATTTAATCCGCTGAAAATTTCTAAAATACAAATCAATCCTCTAGAATTCATTTCTCATAATATAAAATTCCTTCATTATCATCACTCGTTATATAATATTAATTATAAAAACTCATGACAATATGCTTCCTGTACATTTTTCACCTTGAGTCACTGAAAGATTTAGAACATAAATCACCTAAATCCTTTCTGAAACAAGGCAGGAACAAACAAACTAGGAACACACTCTGTCCCTTCTAGATTTTGGCCTTTTCACTTCATCATATACTCTGCCTGGACTTTTCTATCTGGCAAGATCCTACTAGTTGATTCTTCAATAACAATAACACCTTAAAAATTTGGCTCAAAAAAGACTTCCCTGACCTTTCAAACAGGATCACGCCTCTATTAACCCCTATACTTTATAGCTAGCTTCTGAATCGCACTTACCTCATAGTTCTGTAATAATTTATGAATGTATTTTGAATTCTATCCCTTCCTCCCCCAATTTCATGGTGAGCTCTTCGGGTAAAAGGCATGTGTTTTTGAATCCTAAGGATCTGTTTGTGCTTATTATGCAGCAGATACTTAGTAATGTATCTCTGGAGGATTTCATGATTCTGGAAACATTACTGAGCATCTTCTTTGCACACAGCCATATCTTAAGAATGAGAAGAAACAGAAGGCAAGTCTTTGTCCTAAGGAACTCATCACTTTCCTACCTTTTCCCCTGGGAGAGGAGGAATAAGAATACATATACATGGTAACATATCATTTCTGATATACAAACAGTTTAAAAAATATAAAGTTATTTGCCTCAAATCCATATAGGAGCAAGGCATTTAATAACAAAGGAAGTAAATAACCAGATAAATGGACAGCTTGTCCAATAGGTTTGTTTTTAAGTGTGGCACAGAGCTCACCAGAACCCAATTCTCTGTTCTAGCAGGGGGAAGCCTATTCCAGCTTGCAAATTAGAAAATGAAATGATACCATGCTTAGAAAATTTCTAATACATTAGTAGGACATAGTTACTAGTCTTTTATAATTTTTTCTGTCCTCAGGGAAAAATTATGCCAGTAGCAATAAATGGCATTAATAGAGGGTACTAGAGAAGAGTAAGGTTTCTTTCTTTTTGTGTGTGTGCACTAAGGGGAAGGAAGTTGCTTTGTTTCAAATTAATAGGTAACACTGCCCCAACAAGATCAGAAGAGGTGATTATCATTTACTTATTATTAAAAGTAAGGTGTTAATCTATCATTTCAGGATCAGACATTGTACAAATATAACAAATTGGGGAAAGGTGAACCACCTAGGCTGGAGGACAAGGAAGGCTGACTAAGGAGACCCAAAAGAATCCTCATTCATCAGAGTCCAAGTCACTGTCCCCAGCAATGGAGTGGAAATCCTCACTGTCCTCCTCGTCCTCTGACAGGTGGACCTGGCTTAGTACACTTGGCCCAGAGCGCTGCTCTTCCTCCTCATCTTCTTCCTCCTCTGATACCTCATACCCACCGATGCTGCTGAAGCTTGTGTCTTGGTTGTTCGACTTGGGATCAGGCTCCTCATAGCTCCCATAACTGAGAAGAGAAACATGTCATCTCTCAAGCTTGGGAACCACCCTCTAGCTAACCATTCCCATTCTCAGCACCACCAAGGAATCAGCCCATCTCACCTCCTCTGGACACTACGGTGAACAATTCTGGGCTGTTCTACAAGCCCCGAGAGAAGAATGATCCTGTGCCAAAACATCAACTTTCCTACTTCATATACACAAGAACCTGAATGAAAGTCACTCTCTTACACCTGAAGGACACACACTGCCAGATAGCATGACCACAAATTCTCTGACACCCTGTTTCATCTACCAGCTAACAGTGTCACTCACCTATGTATCAGAAATTAGTCAAAGATCCTGATGGTTTTCTCTTCAATGGTATCTTGCCTCTAATTCTCTCATTTCTATCTCTACTCTGCCTGCTTGAGCTTAGTCTTTTAATGTTAGTTCCTGTATGCAGAAATAAGTCTTCATGCCTCTAGTCCTGTTCTCCAGTTAACTCTTCACATTCCTTGCCAAAGTACTCTTCAGTTTTTGTTTGTTCCTTTATTTTCTATCTTACTTAAAAAAAACACACAAATGATGCATGTTCACTGATTAAAAAAATTAGAATATCAGAAAAAAAATCACCAGTTAACTCCACCATTCAGAGATAATCTTTTGGTATGGGACTTTCCCATTTTTTTCTATGCACTTTAGATGCCTAAAGTTTTTATTTACAAATGAGAAACTCTACATATTCTTCAGGAATATGATTTTTTGCTAATGATTATAACAAACATCCTTCTGTGTCAATAAATGTAAGTCTATAGCATAAACTTAATAGCAGCAAGGTATTCTGCTGTAAGGCTATACCATGATTGTTTTCACAGTCTGATAGTAGGACATTTAAACTGTTTCCAGCTTCTCTATTAAAAAACAATGCTGCAGGGGCGGGAATTTAGCCTAGTGGTAGAGTGCTTGCCTAGCATGCACAAAGACCTGGGTTTGATTCCTTGCTACCACATACATAGAAAAATGCCAGATGTGGTGCTGTGGCTCAAGGACAAAGCTCAGGCCCTGAGACCAAGACCAGGACTGGCAAAAACAAAAACAGAAACAAAAATGCTACAATAAACATCCTTATACAAACATCTTAATGAAGGTGTTTCACTATTTCCATAGAAGAATTTCCTAGATAAGGAATCGTAGAGCCAAAGGGGATGAACATTTACATTTTTTAAATGTATTATGACAAAATGTTATGCTTCTCTCTCACCCACCCTGCTTTATCAATTTATATTGCCATCAGCACTTTGGAAATTTCTTTCTTCCTCTCAATCTTTCCAATACTGGAAATTTACTTTTATTTTCACCAGTTTGATAGGTTAAGAAAAGCTGTACTTGATTTTTATTGCATTACTTGTTAGAGAAGTCGTTTTTTTCATATATTTATTGGTCATTTACACTTCTTTTTTTTTTTTGCCAGTCCTGGGCTTGAGCTCAGGGCCTGAGCACTGTCCTTGGACTTTCTCCCAAGGCTAGAGCTCTACCACTTGAGCCTCAGCACCACTTCCGGCTTTTTTTTCTATATATGTGGTACCAAGGAATCGAACCTGGGTCTTCATGCATGCTAGGCAAGCACTTTAACCACTAGGCCAAAATCCAGGCCCTCATTTACACTTCTTTTGAGACTTATTTGTTCATGTTTTTCGCTCCTTTTTTAGGAGGGCCCACAGGAATCTTTCGAAAACATAAATCACATTGTGTTATTCTCATTTAATGCCTGCCTAACACATTCAAATCCTTCATAATCTAGTCTGTACTTCCACGTGTGTGTGTGTGTGTGTGTGTGTGTGTGTGTGTGTGTGTGTGTGCCCGCGCACACACACACGCATCGGCACATGCGCTGGTCCTAGGACCTAAACTCAGGACTTGGGTGGACTTGAGCTTTTTTACTCAAGGTTAGTGCTTTACCACTTGAGCGGTAGCTCTACGTCTAGCTTTTTCTTGTGGTTAATGGGAGTTAAGAGTCTCATGGACTTTCCTGCCCAGGCTGGCTTTGAACTGTGACCCTCAGATCTCAGCCTCCTGAGAAGCTATGATTACAGGCATGAGCCGTCAGTGCCCAGTTTATAACTATATCTTTAAATCTTTTTTTGGTGCCAGTCCTAGGGCTTGAATTCAGGGCCTGGGCTCTGTTCTTGAGTTCCTTTCTGTTCAAGGGTAATGCTCTACAACTTGAGCCACAGCACCACTAACCGTTTTTCTATGTAGTTTAGTGGAGGTAAGTCGCAAAGTCTTTCTGGCCTAGGATAGCTTCAAACCATGATCCTAGGATCTCAGCTTCTTTGAGTAGCTAGGATTACAGGCATGATCCACTGGTACTCTGCTTCTTTAAATCATTATATGAATGATGGATATTACATCCATCAGTCAATTGCTCCAGCAACACCAGATTACATTATGTTCTCTAACAGTGTTTTATGATCCTAGGAACTGTGTTGTTGCTGGTCTCTAGAATATTCTTTGCTTTCTTCTTTATCTAATAACTATTCAAGTTTGGCTTGATTTTCTTCTCTAATCAACTCCCCTTCTCATCCCTCTCTAAGTCCCAGAAAAGTTTTGCAGTTGCTTACAAGAACAGTTTTTATGTTACACCATAATTATCACCTTTTATCTGTTTTTCTGTTTTAGGTTTCCTCCTATCCTGAACTACTTTTTTTCCCCTTTTGGTATTGTTTTGGTGCCAGTCCTGGGGTTTGAACTCAGGGCTTTGGTGCTGTCCTGAGCTTCTTTTGCTCAAGGCTAGGACTCTACCACTTGGGCTGCAGCTCTACTTCCAGTTCTTTTGGGGGGAGTCAGTGGGAGATAAGAGTCTCAAGGACTTCTCTTCCTGGGCTTGTTTTGAACTATGACCCTCAGATCTCAGCCTCTCAAGAAGCTAGGATTATAGGCATGAGCCATCAGCTCAGCTTATATTTTTGGTGCCAGTCCTGGGAGCTTGAACTCAGAGCCTGGGTTCTGTATTTGAGCTCTACTTCAAGCTTTTTGGGTTACTTATTGCAGACATGAGCTACTGGCATTCTGCTTATCCTGAACTTAGGCTAGTGCTCTGCCACTCGAGCCATAGCACCACTTCCAGCTTTTTCTGTGTATGTGGTACTGAAGAATCAAACCTGGGGTTTCATCCATGATATGCAAGCACTCTACCACTAGTCCACACTCACAGCCCTTATCCTGAATTTTTTTTGGTCAGTTGTGGGACTTGAACTCCAGACCTGGGAATTGTCCCTGAGCTCTTTACCTCAAGGCTACCACCCTACCCCTTGAGCCACAGTGCCACTTCCAGTTTTCTAATGGTTAACTGGAAATAAGAGTCTCCATGGACTTTAGTGCCGGGGCTGCCTTTGAATGGCCATCCTCAGATCTCAGCCTCCTGAGCAGCTAGGATTATAGGTGTGGGCCATCACGCCCAGCATGTCCTAAACTTCTTAAAGCCAAGAACCACATCTTAAGTTTTTTGTTTGTTTGTTTGTTTGTTCCTGGGGATTGAACTCTGGACTTGGGCTCTATTCTTGAGCTTCTTTTCCTCAAGGTAAGCACTCTACTATTTGAGTCACAGCTCCATTTCTGGCTTTTTAAAGTCTAATGGACTTTCCTCTCAGGGCTGGCTTGGAACCATGATCCCAGACCTCAATCTCCTTAGTAGCTAGAGTTATAGACATTAGCCACTCATGCCAGATAATTTTTGTTTTGTTTGTTTTTGCCAGTCCCGGGGGTTGAATTGATGGCCTGGGCACCATCCCTGAGCTTTCTCAACCTTAGCGCTCTACCACTTAAACCACAATACCATTTCTGGCCTTTTCAGTTTATGTGGTACCACGGAATCAAACTCATGTCTTCATGCATGCTAGGCAAGCACGCTACCACTAGGCCACACTCCTGGTCCAGTTGTTTTTATACTTACTATATTTTCCAGATGAATACATAAAAGATTGCTTGCTTGCTAGAGATAATATGTTTACTTTAAATCCAACATGCCAAAGCTAAACTTATTTTACACTCTCAATTTCTTCTCCTTTCCTTATCTCAATGGGCTCACTTGCAGTCCCACATATCTTATATCCACATCTCCTAAATTCAATTGATTTATCTTCTAAACAGTGATTAATATGTCCTTTCATTTTCTCATCAGACTGACAGACTTCTGTTGATCTCTTTATTATTTGTCTAACATTGCCCAGTAGGGGATAAATAACACTTAGCTCTTTATCATATGAACATGCTGATTCCTTTGCTTTTTTTTTTTTTGGAGGGGGTTCGGTTGTGTGGTGAGCCTGGGCGCTGTCCCTGAGCTCTTCAGCTCAAGGCTACAATCCTACCCCTTGAGCAACAGGACCACTTCTGGTTTTCTGGTAGTTAATTTGAAATAAGAATCTCCCAGACTTTTGAACTTTTGTGCCCAGGCTGGCTTTGAGATCGTCAGATCTCAGCCTCTTGAGTAGCTAGGATTATAGCTGTGAGCCACCAGACCAGGATTAGGTGTGTGTGTGTTGTGTGTGTTAGGCAAGCACTCTACCACTAGGCTATGCTCCTGGCCCAATTCCTTTGCTTTCTGTTTCTTTGGGGCAGAATTGCAAGCTCAGGCTAGTCTTGAACTCAGGATCCTACTGTATCAGTCTTTGAAACAGGCATGTTTCTACCACTGTTGGTAAACTCCTTTTTCTTTTCTATTTTAATGCTGATCCTGGGGCATAAACTCAGGGCCTGAGTTCTGTTCCGGAACTCTTTTCTCAAAGCTAACACTCTACCACTAGAGATACAGCTCTAATTCTGGCTTTTTTGGTAGTTAACTGGAGATATGAGTCTTGTGGACTTCCTTACCCTGGGTAGCTTTTAATTGTGATTCTCAAATCTTAGCCTCCTGATAGCTAAGATTATGGACATAAGCCACTGGTACCTGCGGAGTTCCTTTTAGATTTCTTACAGAACATGATTCAATTGCCTTAACATGCCATTTAAACTTTTCTACAATGTAATCTCTTGCTAATTCTAGAGCCTCAACTCTCCAACAACCCACCCCTCCCACCTGCTTTTTTGACAGTACTAGGGGTTGAACTTAGAGCCTGGTCCTTGCTAAGACTGGCTTAACATCTCTTAGAAATGGCTCTAGCCCTGCTTCTCATTGGTTATTTTGAGGACAGGGTCTCACGTCCTATCCGGGCGTATGCCTCAGTAGTGATCTACCTAATTTTAGGCTTTATCATCCCTGGGATCACAGGCACTTGCCAAAGCTTCTACTTCCCTTCTGTGGAGATGCATGTCTTGCCTGGGCTGGGTTGGCCTCACAATCCTCTCAATCTCAGCCTCTCCTGTAACTCTGGATTGCAGGTAGACACACTATTGTATCCAGCTAGTCTAAGAAGAGGTCTTGCTAACTTCTCTGCCTGAGCTGGCTGAAAACCGTAACCTTTCTTTTTTTTTCCAGTCCTGGGCTTGGGCTCAGGGCCTGAGCACTGTCCTTGGACTTTCTCAAGGCTAGAGCTCTACCACTTGAGCCACAGCACCACTTCTAGCTTTTTTTCTATGCATGTGGTACCGAGGAATCGAACCCGGGTCTTCGTGCATGCTAGCAAGCACTCTACCACTAGGCCAAACTCCCGGCCCACAGCAACCTTTCTTTTCTCAGGCTCCCACATAGAATTACAAGTGTGAATCATGTGCCTGGCTCAATCTCCCTTTTTGCTCTCAAACATAGTATATATTATGGTTCTATGCTTTTAAACTTACTATTTCATCTGTAAAGCTTAACCACCTGCTGATATAGCATCTGCTTAGAATTCGGCCTTTAAGGACCAGTTCCAATGTTCCTTTGTCTGTGAAACTTGATCCTGCCTCTGTGTTCTCCTGGCACTTTGTACTTGTACTTTTTATTTAGCTTTTTATTGTGGGGGTGGGAATGGGGGTGGAGATAGGGGTGAGATAGGGTCTTGCTATGTAGGCCACATTGGCCTTGCTGTTACATAACCCAGGCTGGCCTTGAAGCTGCCTGTCTTGGCATCCTGAAAGCTTGAATTATAGGCATGTACCACCACACCCAGCTCATAACATTGTGTTATTTGTAATAACGTGTGCAGTCTCTTTCATTAGAAGAACTCAAGGGCAGGACATGTCTTGTTCCTCTGTGTATCCCCAGAGCCTCTCACAGTACCTAGCCTTAGTAGGTGCTCAGAAAATATTTGATGGATGAAAGCAATCTGATGCTTGGGCCCTTTGACATCACAGTTGGACACTGATGCCATCACCCTGTAACATGTTGCAGCTGATTACCTGATGTTGCTATCTTCCAAACCACGTGAAGTCTCCCCACCGTCTCCCTCATAGGACATCATACTTTCTTCATTTTCCATCCCCATTCTTGTATTCTCCTGAAGCATGCGGGGCTGTTTGGGTCTTATACCACTGGTTCCCACATCAGAATCACTTCCACTTTCACTCAGCTGAATAGCTGTAAAAAGACAAGTTCTGGTTCATTAATAGATAAGCTTCCTGGAGTAGGAATTCAACTTAGTAGAATATTTGCCTATTATACATACATGAGAGAAAGAAAGGAAGAGAAGAGAGAAGAGGAGATAAGGAAACAACTTTAAAACTAGTTCCTCTCATACATCTATACATGCACTGTACCTGCATTTAACGTGTGTGTGTGTGTGTGTGTGTGTGTGTGTGTGTGTGTGTGTGTGTGTGTATTCTAGGGCTTTAACTCAGGGCTGTTTTCATCTTCAACAAGCATCCAAGTGAAAACAGCTACTTGGACACTGCCTTTTAAATGCTCATCTTTTGTGTCTTTTGTATGTGTATCTTTACATCCTCTATGGCCATTCTGAGTGCATAGTATCCTCAGTTCTATTAATGGAACTTCAATAAAAGAGGGAGCTTTTTTATAATAGCATTTACAGCCAAGAGCCTCTTATCCAGTACTGACAGTGCTACAGTGAATTCTACAGGAGCTGAAGTGAAGTAACAAGACTTACCAGAGAAAGGGTTATCCCCTTCCTCATCAGTTCCAGCATCTTCCTCATCATCTTCTCCTTCTGACATAAGCAAATCCTCATAAAGGACACTGGATTGAGGCTGTTGCACAGTTCCTTCCTCTTCATCTGCAACAGCATCATTTCCATCTTCACCTTCCTAAACGAAATCAGGTACAATTTAGAGTCCCACCCATCCATCTACTGCCTGAAGCTTGCTGCCTCACAAGCTGAGTCATTTTGGTGGATAAACTCTTTTAGCTCATTCCAAGGATTAAAGGATAGAGACCCTCTAAAGTCACCTTGGGATTTGACCTATCCTGTAATGTTGGCCTTCCAATCATATAAGGGCATTAACATAACCACATTTACTAGAGCTGTAAAGAAATCTCAGGTTTTCCATCTTCCTCTTGCTCATACCCTTAAGTATCTATATCTACATCAAATTCTTCCTCACTTAGCCTACTCTGGCCCTGGCACACCTGGATAAGAAACACAAATGTGCCTACAGGAGTAAATCAAGGTTGCCCCCCACAACCTCCCTGCCGGTCCTTGAACTCAGGGCCTGGATATTGTCTGAGCTTTTGCGCCCAAGGTTAGCATTCTACTACTTGAGCCAGAGATTACTTCTCGCTTTTTTTAAAGTTTATTGGAGATAAATGTCTCATGTATTTTCCTACTTGGGTTGGCTTTGAATAGAAATCCTCAGATCTTAGCAACCTGAGTAGCTAGGAGAGCCACCAGCACATGGCTGCCAGTCATTTTCCCCTCCTAGTCCTATGGCATTAAATGCTGTCTCTGAGCACTTTCTGCTCAAGAATAGCACTTTACCACTTAAGCCACAGTACCAGTTCTAGCTTTTTCTGTGATTAATTAGAGAGAAGTATCTCACAGACTTTCCTTCCTGGGCTGACTTCAAACTGGGATCCTCAGATCTCAGTCTCCTGAGTAGCTAGGATTATAGGCGTGAGCCACTGGTGTCTGGCTGCCAGGCATCTTTGATGTATGTTAAATGTCATTTTTCTACCCTTGATCTTCAAGACATAACAACAATCTCAATCAGAAAAAGAACAACCTACCTGTGTTACTTGCTTTTCTGGAGTAGCAGTGGGAATATCCAGGACAGACAGACTGCTCTCATCTTGAAATACAGAGGCATCTCGAGACACACTGAGGGATGTGGTGGTATCATATAAATCAGGAGGCTATGGCATAAAACACAGAGTTTAGCTTCTACTAAGTGGAAGAAGTTAAGAAACACAGAGAATTTCCCTTTAAACCATTCACTGTAAAAAAAAAAGTCATGCAGAACAATCCAGTTAAAGAAAAAACATAGTTTAGCATAGCTTTATAAGCAAAGTTTTTGGAATCTTACAAATGTTGCCTATTCTAGTATGTATTCGAAACCCTAATACAAAAACATATAGAAGCTAAGGGACAATTTTATGCTTTAACAGCCTCTGTAGTTAGAAAGCTACTTTCTTCTAAGTCTTATATTATTGTCTTTTGGCCCAAGATTTATCAGTGCTCTATTGTTTATTTAAAGATATATAAAAGGAAACAGAATAAAGGGAGTTTAATTCTAACCAGAGCATGAAATGTCTTGACAGTTCATGAGCTTGTCAGAGGTGCTACAAAACAAAATGGTGTAGTGAAAAATCAATGGGCTTTGGAATAAACTACCCTCAGTTTGAGTCTTGGCTCTATCACTTACTCCATGATCAAATTTAACAAAATACTTAATCTCTCTAACTCTTGTTTTCCTCCACTGCAAAGTATGGATAATGATGTCTAACTCACAAGTGTATAGTGATGAGATAGTTATACCTAATATTTCATACATAATAAACTATGGATCCCTTCCCTCTTAATTCTCCTAAGCAGAATAGGAATTTAGTGAATGGCTATACAGTGATAAGAGTGAATAGGTACAATTTTATAATATAAAGTAAAATTAAAAGAACAAGACACAAGAGGCTTGGAGTTTGACCTAGTGGTAGTGCTTGCGTAGTATGCACAAAGACCCAGGTTCGATTCTTCAGTGCCACATAAATAGAAAAAGCTGGAATTGGTGCTGTGGCTCAAGTGGTAGAGCTCTAGCCTTGAGGAAAGCCCAAGGGCAGTGCTCAGGCCCTGAGCACAAGACCAGGACTAGCAAAAAAAAAAAGGACAAGACACAAAATCATATCGATGAATTTCATTTTAAAAGGATCGAAACCCAGGTGCTGCTGGCTCATGTCTATAATCCTAACTATTCCGAAGGCTGAGCTGGATGGTGTCTCACGCTTGTACTCCTTGCTACTCAGGAGGCTAAGATCTAAGCATCAAGATTCAAAGCCAGCCCAGGCACAAAAGGACCTGAGACTCTTATCTCCAATTAACTTCTAGAAAATGGGAAGTGGGCTTGGCTCGAGGGTAGGGTGGTAGCTTTGAGCTGAAGAGCTCAGGGACAGCGCACAGGCCGAGTTCAAGCCCTTTGACCCACAAAATCAATCAATCAATCAATCAATCAATCAAACAGAAGGCTGAGATTTGAGGACCACAGTTTAAAAGCCAGGGTGGGCAGGAAAGTCTGAGACTTATGTCTAATTAATCACCAAAAAGTTGAAAGTGGAGCTACTGCTCAAAGTGGAAGATGACTAGCCTTGAACACAAAAAGCTCAGGACAGAGCTGAGGCCTAGTTTGAGACCCAGGATTGACACAAAATAAAAAGTATTTATAAACACACAACAAATATTAAAATAAAAATTTCAAAGTGGCAGATGTTTATTCTGAGTGACAGAACTATCAAGAAACAATATTTCTTACTTGCATTTTACTTTTTCCTTCCCCCAACCAACAGAAAACCTAGATATGAAAGCCTGTACCATAGCTCACACCTGTAAATCCTGGCTACTCAGGAGGCAGAGATTTGAGGATTAAGGATTAAGCCAGCTGGGGAAAAAAAGGACTTGAGACTCTTATCTCCAGTTAACCTCTAGAAAACTGGGAAGTGGGGCTTGGCTCAAGGGTAGGGTGGTAGCCTTGAGTTGAAGAGCTCAGGGACAGCACCCAGGCCAAGTTCCAGCCCCATGACCCCCCCACACACAAAGAAAACCTAGCTATAAGTCAGGTATGGTGATGCACATCTGGAATCTCAGCACTCAGGAGACCAAGGAAGCAGGATTCTAAGTTTCTACCTAGCTGGGCTATATAGTAAGACCATCTTAAAAGGAACAATAGTAACAAACTCCACATAAGTGTTACTGTGTGTCTTAAAAGCAAACAGGCAAGAAAGACTGACAAGAAGATTTAGAAAATGGAGGCAAGACAGAATTAAAAACATTACAGAGCAGATAAACCAATTAGATCAGAAGGGAAAATGAGGAACTTTCTGCAAAATCTTTAGGATAGCAAGGAAAGTAAGAACTGTGGGAAACTACAGGGTGAACAGTTGTAAGGTATTGAGCTGAATGCATGATGTAATACCAGGTAAGTGGAAATACTCGAGTGAATATTGACAACACCATTTAGAAATGGTCTGTTTATGTGTGAATGCCCCCAGAGTCTTATATAACTTATTGTGACCAGAGGCAATGACTCAGGGATGGGGTCTTTTAAAACAGAGATATATAAGTGAAGGTAATGATGAGTGAAATGGAAAAATGAAGTCATACGATCCATCGCCTACTCATCATATGAAACCTTAGTGTCACAAATAACAGGTGTTGCTCAGGAAGAATAGTTGACAGGTTTTCCTCAGTCATGTGGGGTATGGAAAAGAAAGGAAGATGACTTTCAGGCCCAAGGCTTATACTCACCATTGGACTAGGCTTAGATGGTAGTCACAAAGTACTAGAACTGAGCAAATCATGTGCCATTCAGTTGGTAAAGTCTTCTGGAGAATGATAGCTAATACCCAAGTTTTAACTTACCAGAAAGTACCTTATGGAAGCTGTGGGCCTATTAGCAAAGAGGGCCTTCCTGGGCAACATCATTCACCCAAGCCCCCTTGTCCCAATCTGCCCACACACTTCAAGAGCCTTTCCTTGTTCTGGACCTTGAAGAAGTATCTGAGAGATCTTTTTACCTGGCCCCTCAGTAACCTAGGTTTGGGGATGAAAGAGAAAGTAAAAGATAGACAGAGAAAGTATAGGAATGTGACACAGAGATAGCAATAATCCAGCAGAGATCATATACATTATATTGTGAGTTCAGTGAAACCTGAATAGAATAGGAAAAAAAAATTCCTAGGGGAAAGGGGTGATCCCGCATATAAAATATTTGATTAAGCCGGGCACAGTGGCTCATGACTGTAATCCTAGCTATTCAGGATGCTGAGATATGAGGATCATGGATCAAAGCCAGCCCGGGCAACAAAACTCCTTGTGATGACTCTTATCTCCAATTAACTACCAGAAAACTGGAAGTAGTGCTATGGCTAAAGTGATAGAGCAGTAGCCATGAGCTGAAGAGCTCCGGGACAGCACCCAGGCCCAGATTTCAAGCCCCAGGACCAACAAAAACAAAACAAAACAAAACAAACAAAGCCTGGCACAGTGGCTCATGCCTGTAATCCTAGCTATTCAGGAGGCTGAGATCTAAGGATCATGGTTCAAAGCAAGGGCAGGCACTAAAGACAGTGACACCTTATCTCCAATTAATCACTGGAAAACAGGAAGTGGGGCTGTGGCTCAAGGGGTAGAGTGGTAGTCTTCAGTTGAAGAGCTCAGGGACAATGCCCAAGTCCATGGGTAGGGTGACAGCCTTGAGCTCAAGAGCTCAGGAACAATGTCCTGGCCCAGAGTTCAAGTTCCATGACTCACAATGTAAATAAGTAAATAAAGAATAAAATATTTGGTTAAATTTAAAAGAGACTCTATGGCCAAGAGTTTGGACTAGTAGTATAGTCTTGCCTAGCACGCACGAAGATCTGGGTTCAATTCCTCGGTACCACATACATAGAAAAAGCCACAAGTGGTGCTGTGGCTCAAGTGGTAGAGCTCTAGCCTTGAGAAAGCCCAAGGACAGTGCTCAGGCCCTGAGTTCAAGCCCCAGGACTAGAAAAAAGAAAAGCAAACAAACAAAATAGTCTCGGGGCTGGGAGTTTGTCTTAGTGGCAGAGTACATGCCTAGCATGCACACAGACCCGGGTTTGATTCTGTGGTACCACATACATAGAAAAAGCCAGAAGTGGTGCTGAGACTCAAGTGGTACAGCTCTAGCCTTGAGAAAGCCCAAGGACAGTGCTCAGACCCTGAGCTCAAGCCAGGGACTGACAAAAAATGTCTCTAGGGACTTTATAGACAAGGTTCCAACAGAGAATATTTACTCAATGTCTACTATGTGTCAGGCAAATCAACTAGTTGATTGAAAAGCAGATTTTAGAGAAAAGGAAACTGAGTTAGAGAGGTTAACTTCCCAAGATCACAAAACTAGACAAGCGAAGAACTAAGACTCAAATCCAGGCCTGTTTTACATCAAATCTCATGTACTTTTCATTCCACCACAGGTGTCTCCAATTGAGAAGCCAAGCACTGTTATACAGTGTTTACGTTCTACTCATCAAATATGCCAATGCTCTACGAGTATAATATTCAAGAAATACTATACTCTCAGTATAACCAGAGTCTAGCCAGAAAGTCTAAAATTTACTTATCCATCTTGCTTTCCAGTGTTTTGACATGTTCACTTAAGAACGTTATAAATATTACCCAGGAAAACGGGTGGCATGGTAACTACACTAATGTATCTCTCAAGGAAAAAATAATGAGGCATCATAAGGCACAGTAACAATGGAGTTCATGTCTATAACTAAACAGCCTATACTTCAGGGGATGTTCTAGAACTCCAAATTTTATGGACAGAAGAACTAGAGATCTAGAGGATACCTCTGTCTATAGCAGCCAGGATTCAGTATTCTACCAAATACTGTCAAGACAACTTAGACCCCCAACCCCCTTCATTCACCCCATGGCTACTGCTTTTGGATTCCACAAGGCCACCAAGACCCATGGCCCTCACTCACCTTGGCCTTTGAGAAGACAAGAAAGCACACGAAAGGCATATGAAGAGGAAGGACAGAGAAGAACGGAATCTCAGTAAATAGCTCTGAAAACAGGCTCCCAAATTCCCAAACCAATAAAAAATTCTAAGAAAAAGTTTATTGTCCTTAGACTCACCTGAGGTGTGAAGGGCCCTGGTGTCATTGGGTCCAGACTTTCTAAATCTGCTTCCTCCAAAGCTGCTTCTTTAGCTGTACAAATATCCTTTTCGAGTTGAGTCAGATGTTCATCATACTAGAAAATGAAGAGGAAAATTACTTGCACATCCATGGTCACTGCTGCATTATTCACAATAGTCAAGTTATGGAAATAACCTGGATGCCCTACAACCGATGAGTAGATCAGAACAATGTGGTGCATATACATTATGGAACAGTTACTAATCTATTAGAAAGAATAATATTAGGTCATGGGGAAGTGGCACTGTGGCTTGAGTGGTAGAGCATTAGCCTTGAGCTGAACAGCTCAGGGACAGCACCCAGGCCCAGAGTTCAAACCCCACCACTAACAGAAAGAAAGGAAGGAAGGAAAGAAGGGAGGGAAGAAGGGAGGGAGGGAGGGAAGGAGGGAAAAATAGAAAGAAAAAGAAAAAGGAAGGAAAGAAGGAAGGGAAATATTCATTCAACGGGCGTGTTGGCTCACTTCTGTAATCCTAGATACTCAGGAGGCTGAGATCTGAGGATCATGGTTCAAAGCCAGCCTGGGCACTAAAGTTCCTAAGACTCTTACTTCCAATTACCACCGGAAAACCGAAAAACCAGAAGTGGCCCTATGGCCCAAGTGATAGAGCCTTGAGCTGAAGAGCTTAGGGACAATGCCCACGACCAGAGTTGAAGTCCCATGACCGACAAAAAAAAAAAAATATTATGTCATTTGCAGGGAAATGGATGGACCTGGAATAAATCATATTAAATAAGTCAAGCTCAGAGAGACAAACAGAGCATGTTTTCTCATACGTGGAAGTTAGATGTAAGATGTATCCAGACACAAGTTATACAAGACTCAAGAGGCATTCACACTCAGACTGAAGGAAGATATTGTTAGGGGAGGAACCAAAAAGTTTAACTCCTCTGAACATTTAAAAGATTACTGGAAGGGCCGGGAGTTTGGCCTAGAGGTAGAGTGCTTGCCTAGCATGCACAAAGACCAGGGTTCAATTCCTCAGTACCACATACATAGAAAAAAAAGCCAGAAGTGGTGCTGTGGCTCCAGTGGTAGAGCTCTAGACTTGAGAAAACCCAAGGACAGTGCTCATGCTCTGAGCCCAAGCCCAGGACTGAAAAAAAAAGTAAACAAAAAAAAAGAAAAAAGAAAAACCAAACAGAAAAGTAAAATATCCCTAAAAAAAGACTATTGGAAATGGTGCTGTGGTTCAAAGTAGTAGAGAGCTAGCCTTGAACTAAAGAGCTCAGGAATGACAGTGCTAAGGCCGAGTTCAAGCCTCAGAACTGACAAAACAAAAAGACAAGGAACCAAGGTGGCTCATGCCTATAATCCCTAGCTCCTTAGGAGGCTGAAGTCATAGGCTCACAGTTCAAAGCTAGCCGGGGTAAAATGCTCAGGGATAGTGTCAAAGACTCAAGTTCAAACCCCAATATCTCTTTGCACATGTGCATGCACACATGTGTGCAGATCACAGTTCAGGCTGTGTGCAGATCACAGTTCAAATCAAGCCTGGGTAACCAGCTCAGGGACAGTGTCAAAGACCAAAGTTCAAATTGCAGAATCTCTTTGCACATGTGCATGCACACAGGTGTGCATGCGCGCACACACACGTATACACACACACACACACACACACACACACACACACACACACACACACACGCACGCGGAATGTCTTGTTGAAAGGAACAAGAAGACTGCATAGAGCTAGATCACAAAGGGACCTTCATCCTACCACTTACCTCGGTTAATGTCTGGTAACAAACATTCACAATCTCCTGAGCAGTCTTAGTATATTGACTCTCAGAACCTATAAGTGAAATAAAAAAATAACAGGGCATTATTCCTAAGTGGGTTTTTTTCTTTTTGTGAGTTATGCGGCTTGAACTCTGGCCTGGCATTGCCCCTCAGCTTTTCAGATCAAGGCTACTGCCCTACCTCTGGAGTCACAGCCCCACTTCCCATTTTCTAGTGATTAATTGGAGATAAGAGGGTGAGTTTTGAACTGTGATCCTCAGATCTCAGCCTCCTGAATTGGTAGGATTACAAGTGTGTGTGAGTCCGCTTTTTTTTTTTTTTTTTTTTGCCAGTCCTGGGGTTTGAGCTCAGGGCTTGGGCACTGTCCTTGCACTTTTTTTTGTGGATTGTTGGGTCTGGTGAGCTCTTCCATTTAAGGCTCCAGCACTATCCCTGGAGCCACAGTGACACTTCATGTTTTCTAGTGGTTAACTGGAGATAAGAGTCTCATGGTTCCCTGGCTTGCCCTTGGACATTTTTTTTGCTCAAGGATATGGCTCTGTTACATGAGCCAGAGCTCCATTTCTGTGTATGTGGTATTGAAAAATCAACCCCAGGATTTCATGCATGCTAGGGAAGCACTCTACTACTAGGCCACAATCCCAGCCCCATCCCTGAACTTTCTTTCTTTGCTCCAGCTAGTACTCTACTACTTGAGTCAGTCCTACTTCTGGTTTTTTGGTGTTTAACTGCAGATAAGAATCTCAGCCATTTTCTTGCCCATGCTGGTATCCAACTGTAATCCTAAGATCTCAGCTTCCTGAGGAGCTAGAATTACAGGTGTGAGTCACTGGTGCCCAGCTATGGAGTCATTTTCAAATGTGTGTACCTGGCAAAATAGGGAGTTACTTTTTAATGGATATAGAGTTTTTGTTTGGAAAAAGTTCTGGAAATGGAAAGTGGTAATAATTTCACAGTACTGTGAATATATTAAGAGTGATTTGGTTGGGTGTGACAAGAGGCTCACATCTGTAATCCTAGCTACTTAGGAGGCTGAGATCTGATAATCACAGTTTGAAGCCAGATGAAACAGGAAAAACAGTGAGACTATTTTTTTTTGTGGGTCATGGGACTTGAACTCGGCCTGCTCACTGTCCTGAGCTCTTCACATCAAGGATACCACCCTACCCTTGAACCAAGCCCCACTTCATGTTTTCTAGAGGTTAATTAGAAATAAGAGTCTCAGGTCCTTTTGTGCCCAGGCTGTCTTTGAACCTTGATCCTCAGATCTCAGCCTCCTGAGTAGCTAGGATTACAGGTGTGAGCCACCATGCCCCGGCTACCACAGAGACTTTTAACTACAATTAAGAACCCAAACAGCCAGAACTGGAGCTATGGATCAAGTGACAGAGTGCTAACCTTTAGCAAAAAAAACCCCAAAGAGATAGTCTCCAGGCCCCGAGTGCTCCCAGGACCAGCACAAGGAAGGAATTAAGGAAGGAAGGAAAGAAGGAAGGGAGGGAGGGAAGGGAGAGAGAGAGGAGAAGAGAGGGAGGGAGGGAGTGAAAGAGGAAGGAAAGGAGGGAGGGATAGAGGAGAGAGAGAGGAAGGGAGAAAGAAATGAAAAAGAAAGAGACAGAAAGGAAGCTGTATGTGGTGGCTCACGCCAGTAATCCAGCTGAGATCTGAGGATCAAGGTTCAAAGCCAGCCTGGGTACTAAAGTCTGTAACACTCTTATCTATAAATAACCACTAGAAAAACAGAAGTGGCGCTGTGGCTCAAGAGGTAGGGTGGTAGTCTTGAACTGAAGAGCTCAGGGACAGTGCCCAGGCCCAGAGTTCAAGCCCCATGACTGACAAAAAAAAGAAAGGAAAGACAGACTGATCTGTATACATTTTAAGGTTAAAATAACAAAATTTTAAAATGATGAATATTTTATAATAATGGAAATCTGGCTATAATGCAAAAAGATTGACATCAAAAGCCCAAGGTAGGATTGAGGAATTTTGGTTCTCTTTCACTATGTGAGCTTTATGCCATGATTATAAATACATGCTGATGGCTCACACCTATAATCCTAGCTACTCAAGAGGCTGAGATCTGATGATCATAGTTCAAAGCCAGCACAGGTAGGACAGTCTATGAGATTCTTACTATCAATTAACCACCAAAATTCTGGAACTGGTGCTGTAGTACAAAGTGGTAGAGCACAAAGTAAGCACAAGTGCTCGGGGACAGTGCCCAGACCCCTAGATCAGGCTCCATGAGCAATAAATAAAATAAAATGAACATATGTTAGCCCTAAACACTGTCAGGATAAAAAAGAACCTTATTTATTAGTAGAGGCTTTATAGCCCAGAACTGGAGAATGGTATTATGTAAATTCTTTTTTTTAACATAGGAAAAAAGTTTCTCTTCAAACATTATTGATAACCATCTTCTTACGGATGTACACTTGTTTGAACCATGTATTAGGTAGAGAATACAGAGACCTCCAAAAACGGTAGGACTAGTTAAGGGGTCTTCTGTTGCCCCATTCTTGGGGTTCCTGTCACTCTATTATTTTATGTGTATATGAGGAGTGTTTGGGCATTACAATCTGGTGTTTTTCTCTGAGACTCTCCTCCTTTGGTCTCATTGTGCCTGGGTGTCTTGAGTCCTGTTTACTTCGTTGTGTCTCACTATATTTTAAATCTAACATCTATTATGTAGATTCTTTAAGCATTCTTTTAATATATTAACAGTGTTGAGTCATCTACTCATATTCATTAAACAAACTCAAAGCTGGGGCTAGGAGTTTGGCCTAGTGGTAGAGTGCTTGCCTAGCATGAACCAAGACCCAGGTTCAATTCCACAGTACCACATACATAGGAAAAATCCGGAAGTGGTACTGTGGCTCAAGTGGTAGATTTCTTGCCTTGAGAAAGCCTATGGACAGTGCTCATGCCCTGAGTTCAAGCCCCAGGACTGGCCAAAAAGAAAAAAAAACTGACTCAAAGATTTAGACTTAGCCCAGTTAAATAAAAAGCAGCATATGTACAATAGCAACAATACAAAACAAGAATGTTCGATAGCAGTAAAAACGGTAACATATAGAAAAGTGAATTAACACAGTTGCCTAATAAAACTATATAAAGATAGCTGAGAGTTTGGCGTAGTGGTAGAGTGCTTGCCTAGTATGCATGAAGACCCAGGTTCGATTCCTCCATACCACATACATAGAAAAAGCTGGAAGTGGTGCTATGGCTGAAGTGGTAGAGCTCTAGCCTTGAGGAGGCCCAAGGATAATGCTCAGGCCAAGTTCAATAGACAGGATTGGCAACATAAATAAATAAATAATAAATAGATAATAAATACATAAATAACGACCTTATTTTAACTATATGAAAAAAAGTTAAACTTAACGTGAGGTATGTGAATAAAAAATTTGAATAAAGAAACACTGTTTCCAGGTAGAAAAAGCAACATTATAAAGACATACACTCCTTGCAAATTAATCCATACATTAAATAAGTAATGTATTTTTTTTTGTCAGTCATGGGGCTTGAACTCTGGTCCTGGGCGCTGTCACTGAGCTCTTCAGCTCAAGGCTACCGCCTTACCCCTTGAGCCACAGTACCACTTCCTGTTTTCTAGTGACTAATTGTAGATAAGAGTCTCTTGGACTTTTGTAGGACTCTAATGCCAGGGCTGGCTTTGAACCACGATGCTCAGATCTCAGCCTCCTGAGTAGCTAGGATTACAGGCAGGAGCCACTGTACCTGACAAGCAATTTATTATGTATGTATGTATGTATGTATGTATACTTAAGGCAATGTGAAAATCTAGCAAAAACATTCCTCGTGTTTACTTAGAATAATTTTTTAAAGACTGACAAGACATTTAAAATTATAAGCCTTTAACAATAAAGTGATCTCTATTGGTGGTTAACAGTACCAGGTCTTCACAAATAGCTTAATGAAGCAGAAGAAAGAACAATTAAGTTCTTGAAGTTTTCCAAATATTTCATTAAATTCATACTGTTGTTGGCAATCTGTGACAACAACCAGTCTAACACTGAATATCTCCATTAAAAATGGAGCTTATTCAGAAACAAACAAAAAACTTCTCTGAGATAAGGTCTTGCTATGTATTTCAATATGGCCTGGAACTTGATATATTAGTCCAAGCTTTCCTCAAACTCATAACCTTTTTATTTCAGCATCACACATTCTTGGATAATAGGTTTGAACCATCACACCTAGCACACTTATTGTTTTATTAGTGTCTTCTGCATTTTGTAAGAGTACCTAACAGGTCTGCCCTAACACAATCTGCATGACATTAGCCTTTCTTAAGCACCCTTGTTTATCATTTGCAATACATTTGCAATATAATTTCCAAAACATCATGAACCCATTAGCAAAACTATTGCCAGAATTCTAGGTATTTTTAGGAAATACCAAGAGAGATAATTGATGAAGCATTTCTACTCTCTAATGTCCAATGAGTAATAAGAAGTATCAACCTGGAGTATAAAAGCCTAGGACAGTGGCTCATGCCTGTAATCCTAGCTGCTCAGGTTGCTGAGGTCTGAGGATCAAGGTTCAAAGCCAGCCCATGTGACTCATTTCTGATTAACCACCAGAAAACTGGAAGCGGTGCTCTGGCTCTAGGGTAGGACAGAACGCAGGTCCTGAGTTCAAGCCCCACAACCGACAAAAAATAAATAATAAAAATAAAAACCCGGGCCGGGAGTTTGGCCTAGTGGTTAAAGTGCTTGCCTAGCATGCACGAAGACCCGGCTTCGATTCCTTGGTACCACACACATAGAAAAAAGCCGTAAGTGGTGCTGAGGCTCAAGTGGTGGAGCTCTAGCCTTGAGAAATTCCAAGGACAGTGCTCAGGCCCTGAGCTCAAGCCCAGGACTGGCAAAAATAAATAAATAAATAAAAATAAAAACCCAGGATCAGTGTTCAGCCCCTAAACTCAAGACCCAGGACTAAGTGGGGCAGAGGGAGGGAATCTCATCTCCCACCACTTCCCTCCTCTAGTCAAGTACAATTCCTAAACTTGTCGTGGTTTTCATTCTTTTACAGTACCAAACATTCTGCTTTCCTTACAGAATATGCCATCCCTCATTTTTCTGTTGGTTGTCCCTTTCTTCACCTCTTCTTTCCAATTTTCTGTCTCTGCCAAGTAATATGGTAAACTTAAGAGCCATACTACTTGGGCTGTTAAATTCTTTTTTTTTGTTTTGTTTTTTTTTTCCTCCCCAATCCTAGGGATTGACCTTAGGACCTGTCCCTGAGCTTCTTTGTGCTCAAGGTTAGCACTCTACCACTTGAACTGTAACACCATTTCCCACTTTTTCTGAGCAGTTTATTGGTGATAAGTCTCAGGGACTTTTCTGTCTGTCTGGCTTCAAGTTACCATCATCAAGCTAAGCACTTGTAGCTCCTGCCTATAATCCTAGCTACTCAGGAGGCTGAGATCTAAATCGAGATTTTTTTTTTTGCCAGTCCTGGGCTTGAGCTCAGGGCCTGAGCACTGTCCTTGGACTTTCTCAAGGCTAGAGCTCTACCACTTGAGCCTCAGCACCACTTCCGGCTTTTTTTTTTCTATGTATGTGGTACCAAGGAATCGAACCCGGGTCTTCGTGCATGCTAGGCAAGCACTTTAACCACTAGGCCAAACTCCCTGCCCTTGGGCTGTTAAATTCTTAAATGAGATCTCAGCATCCTAGGGAATTTTCTCAAATGTACTTAAATGCTCTTTGTTTGCTTAAAGAGTCATATGGCATTGTCCAGTATTTAATTCCTTCTATGTTTTCCAATTTAGGCTAAAGTAAAAATTATTAGTACTGGGGTTTTAACTCAAGGCCTCATGTTTGGTTGACAGGTACTCTAAGATTTGAGCTATCCAGGCCTTACAAACTTAAGTATGGCACATTAAGGTCCTCTGGGATTTGACTCCTACCTAACTCTCAACATCTAACTGATTACTGATTCAACAACATATACACTTAAAATGCAACCATAGCCAGCATGGTGGCTCACATCTGTAATCCTACCTACTCAGGAGGCTGAGATCTGAGGATCAAGGTTCAAAGCCAGCCAGGGCACAAAAGGACCTGGGACTCTTATCTCCAATTAACCTCTAGAAAAAATAGGAAGTGGGGCTTGGCTCAAGGGTAGGGTGGTAGCCTTGAGCTGAAGAGCTCAGGGACAGCGCCCAGGAAAAGTTTAAGCCCCATGACCCACAAAAAAAAAACAAAAGCTACCCATAGCCAGGCAGTAGTGGTTCATGCCTATAATCTGAGGTACTCATGAGGCTACGAACTGAGGATCATTGTTCAAAGCTAGCTTTAGCAGCAAAGTCTGAGATTCTGATCTCTAATTAAGAGAGAAGGCCAGAAGTGGAGCTATGGCTCAAGTGGTATAGCGCTATCCTTGAGCATACAGTTTCAGGGACACTGTCACCCTCAGGGGAAAAAAGGTAAGTTATTATAAAAAATGCACCCACAAAACTCTGTCTTTACATATTGCTACTCTCTTTCACAGGTTCTGTCTACCAAGGATCATTGATCCTTTAGAATTCAGCTTAAGTTTCTCTTCCATTCTGACTTAGATTTTCTGACCTGTGGCACTCTGTATATTTCTATCAAAATATTTAAGTGCTAGACTTTTTTCTTTCTCTCAATTTGGTATTTATCTGTAGTATCGATTCATCCTAGTGCACATAAAAAAATGTGGGATGGGAGTTTGACCTAGTGGTAGAGTACTTGCCTAGCATGCACAAAAACCCGGGTTTGATTTCACGGTACCACATACATAGAAAAAAGCCAGAAGTGGTGCTGTGGCTCACACAGTAGAGCTCTAGCCTTGAGAAAGTCCAAGGACAGTGCTCAGGCCCTGAGATTAAGCCCAGGACTGGCAAAAAAAAAAGAAATGGGGTCTAGTCGTGTGGCTTGAACTTAGGGCCTGAGTACTGTCCCTAAGCCTATTTGTCCTACTGGAGTCTTAGCTCCACTTCCAAGTTTTGGGGTGGTTAACTGGAGTTAAGAGTCTCACAGATTTTCCTATGTGGGCTGACTTTGAACTATGATTCTCAGATCTCTGCCTCCTGAGTAGCTAGAATTACAGGTGTGAGCCACCAGCACCCAGCTAAAACCCAACTTTCATTACTTTATAAAACTTGCACTAAGTCTTAGTTTAAGACACTCCTCTTCTGTATGTCTTCTATTGCAGCATTTACTGAGCTGCATTTTAACTACCTCTCCACCAAATGAACTGTGAATTACTTGAGAACAGTGAGCATTCTTTATTTTCAGTAGAATAATTAGCTACATGACTCACTGCTCAAACAGGAAAATATACTATTCATGTATTGAACAAAACTCCATGAACTAAGGAAATTTGCCAAGGTCTACAGCCACACATTTTCCTAAGCTCAATTTATGGGGCAATTTTTCACACCTTGTGGAAATACAGTGGTGACTCAAAGCTCAAAGCAATAGCTGCTGCATATTATATTATTATTATTATTATTATTATTATTATTATTATTATTATTATTTGCTGGCCTTGGGGCTTGAACTCAGGGCCTGGGCACTGTTCTTGAGACTCTGTAATCAAGGTTAGTGCTTTACTACTTGATCCACAGAGCCACTTTCTGTTTTTCCTGAGTAGTTTACTGAAGATAAGGGTCCCATGGACTTTGCTGCCTGGTCTAGCTTTGAACCTTGATCCTCAGATCTCAGCCTCCCGAGTAGCTAGGATTACAGGCATGAGCCACTGATGTCTGGCTTTACTTTTTATTTATACTCAGATTTTTTCTGTTTTACAAATCTTTAAAAGTAAGCCAAGCCTACTTTTCACCATAAAACTTTAATGGTAAGTGGGAGCTAATTACTCACACCTGTAAATCCTAGCTACTTGGGAAGCTGAGATCTGGAAAACCAAGGTTCAATGCCAGCCTAGAAAAAGTCCATGAGGGGCTGGGAATGTGGCTTAGTTGTAGAGTGCTTGCCTAGCATGTATGAAGCCCTGGATTCAACTCCTCAGTACCATATAAATAGAAAAGGCCAAAAGTGGTGCTGTGGCTCAAGTGGTAGTATGCTAGCCTTGAGCCAAAGAAGTCAAGACAGTGCCCAGGCCCAGATTTCAAGCCCCAGGACTGGCAAAAAAAAAGAAGAAAAAAAGAAAAAGAAAAGTCCATGATGCCCTCCCTAACCCTTTTCAATCTGAACCATGTTGAAGGCTAAAATAGGGAGGATCATGTTTCCAGGCCAGCTAGATAGAAAAATATATAAGATTCTATTTTAGGGGCCAGGAGTTTGGCCTAGTAGTAGAGTGCCTGCCTAGCATGCAGGAAGTCCTGGGTTCTATTCCTCGGTACCACACACACAGAAAAAGCCAGAAGTGGTGCTGTGACTCCAATGGTGGAGGGCTAGCCTTGAGAAAGCCCAAGGACAGTACCCAGGCCGTGAGCTCAAGCCCGAGGATTGGCACAAAAAAAAATTCTATTTCAGCTGTAGTGTTAGAATAGGCCTGTGAGGACCTAAAGTAGCAATGATAGTAACCTAATGTAAGGTAGATCACAGCTTAGAAGCATACCTGAGTGGTGAAACCTTATCTCACTAAGAACCTCAAAAAAATAAGCTACAGATATGGTTCAAGTGAAGAGCATGATCCTAGCAAGTGTGAATCCCTGAGTTCAAATTCCAGTACTACTAAAAAAATCTTGGAATTAAACTTTATATAACACACACTCCTATGACTAATTTAAAAAAAAGCAGACGAAATCACTTGTATTTGACTGATTCAATCATTGCTCAAGGTGGTTTTAGGTAATACCTTGCATAGATTGATGGAAAAAAGAGAAAAGTTGAAATACCTACCATTGTACTTAACACTGTTGGCCAGAATAAGGTTTACATCATCTAGAAAGCTCTCCCGACTCTGGTATTTGTGCTTGGAAATATTCTATGATAAAAAGAACCAAGGACTCAAATTACATGTATAAAATACATCAACTACAAAAATGCATTTTTTTTATTAAACCACTTACCTTACGTATAGACTCTAAATCCATTGGGTTGACAATTACTTTGTAATAATCTGGAACAAACTTCTTATTGACTGGGTGATGAAATGGCCAAGACTAGTAAAAATAAAGCATGGGAATTAAATGGAAATCAGTCCTATTACAGAGATTCTCAAATTTGCTGAGTCACAAATACGTTTCACAGCCAGGTGCCGGTGGCTCAAGCCTGTAATCTTAGCTACTCAGGAGGCTGAGATCTGAGAATCATGGTTCATAGCTAGTCCTGGCTTTGAGAGACTCTTATCTCCAATTAATCAACAGAAAAATGGAAGTGGCACTTTGACTCAAGTGACAGAGCACTGAAGAACTCAGGGACAGCACCAGGCCCAGAGTTCAAGCCCCATGACAGACAGACAGACAACTGTTATGGACGCTTTTCCCAGGAAAACACAAACACAAAATTTTATATACAGTTTAAGTCATGGATTTTTTATTTTTTTGTGTGTTCCAATTCTGGGGCTTGAACTTAGGGTGTAAGTGCTTCTTTTGTTCAAAGATAGTACTCTTAACACTTGAACCACAGTTTCACTTCCACCTTTTAGGGGGTAGTTTATCTGAGATAAGAGTCTCATGAGGGGCCGGGAGTTTGGCCTAGTGGTTAAAGTGCTTGCCTAGCATGCATGAAGACCCGGGTTCGATTCCTCAGTACCACATACATAGAAAAAAGCCCGAAGTGGTGCTGAGGCTCAAGTGGTAGAGCTCTAGCCTTGAGAAAATCCAAGGACAGTGCTCAGGCCCTGAGCTCAAGCCCAGGACTGGCAAAAAAAAAAAAAAAAAAGAGTCTCATGAGCATTCCTGCCCAGGCTGGCTTTGAATGGTTTGAATGGTGATTCTCAAATCTTAAGACAGCCGATCACAGACATGAATCATTGACGACTAGCACATGGATTCTATTCCCTGACAGGATAAGGACCCCAAGTGCCTGGATAAAAGTACCATTTCTCTCTTTTTCTGTCTTTCCTTTTCTTTCTTTTTTTTTTTTTTGGTCAGGCATGGGGCTTGAACTCTGGGACTGGGCACTGTCCCTAAGCTTTTCCGTCCAAGGCTACCACTCTGCCATTTGAGCCATAGTGCCATTTCCAGTTCCCTGGTGGTTAACTGGAGATAAGAGTCTCACAGATTTTAGTGCTTGCGGTTGGTTTTAATCTGGATTCCTGAGATCTCATTGTCCTGCGTAGCTAGGATTACAGGTGTGAGTCACCGGTACTTGGCTAAAAGTCCTATTTCTAAATAAATATAATTCTTCTCCTTCTCCTTCTTCTTTTTTTTTTTTTTGGCTGGTCGTGAGGCCTGATCAGGACCTGGGCACCATTCCTGAGCTTCTTTTGCTCAAGGCTAGCAGTCTACTACTTGAGCCACAGTGCCAATTCAGGCTTTTTCTGAGCAATTTATTGGAGATAAGAGTCTCACAAACTTTCCTGCCTAGGCTGACTTTGAGATGCAAGCCTCAAATCTCAGACTCCTGAGTAACTAGGATTACAAGAATGAACCACTGGTGCCTAGCTTAAATACAATTCTTATTCCACAGTTTTATAGCATTACAAATAGATGATGCAACAAAAACAAAATACAGAGCCAGGCACCTTGAGTTTAACAACTCAGGGACAACACCCAGGCACAGAGTTCGAGCCCCACTACTGACAAAAAAAAATAAGTACAGAATTTATAGGGAAGATCATTACAGCAGTCTATAGAAGCCAGGTGCTGATAGTTCATACCTATAAGCCTAGCTACTCAAGAAGCTGAGATCTGAGTATCATGTTTCAAAGCCAGCTCAGATAGGAAAGCTTGTTGATCCTCTTGTCTCAACATAACTACAAAAAAAGTTGTAGTTGGAGCTGTGGTTCAAGTGGTAGAGCACTAGCTTTGAGCAAAAGCTCTAGGGCAGCACCTAGGCCTTGAATTAAAGCCCCAGAGCTTGCAAATACAGACACAGAAAATTTATAGAATTAGCTGTCATAAAAATTTGAAAAAAGAGATGGAGTTATGGCTCAAGTGATAGAGCACATCACCTTAAGGCTCCAAGTATCCACCACAATGTTCCAAAGAATATTGCAAAAAATAGACAGCAAACACAGGTAATTATCAAATTTGTTTGTACAAAAGCATCTCTAAATCGTGAGTCTTCCAGTAGCTGGCATCCTTTCTTTCTAGGACTATTCAGGAACGATGACATGCAGAATATATCCAAAGACTACTGCCCCACCATCTTTCAATAAGGTACTTACACAGCAAAAAAGGTTGATGCTTAGAATTGCATACCCATTTTTTTCAACTAACGTACAACACTGCTCAGAATCTCCAGCATACATACACAATGCATACCCTTGCTTCTTTCTTTTCCTGTGTACTCTTTAGAGTATTTAGTACCAAGACCACTTACGTCTGGAACTGCCATCATTTTCTGAGTTACAATATTATCCAGAATGAAAGAAAATGCCACTTGGTCATCATCATCCAGCAACGGATTGATTGCTTTCTCCAAACGAGCTAATTTGTCTTCTTTCTAAAATAAAATAAAACATAACAAAGCTAAGTCAGGTTTCTTAAGTGTGACAACCATAGAAAAGCCAAGAATGAGATGGGGCACAGTGGCTCAAGCCTGTAATCCTACCTACTCAGAAGGATGAGATCTGAGGATCAAGGTTCAAAGCCAGCCCAGGCACAAAAAGAACTGAGACTCTTATCTCCAATTAACTCCTAGAAAATGGGAAATGGGGCTTGGCTCAAGGGTAGGGTGGTAGCTTTGAGCTGACAAGCACGGGGACAATGCCCAGGCCTGGG
Source organism: Megascapheus bottae (assembly GCF_031878675.1). Classification (NCBI taxonomy): domain Eukaryota; kingdom Metazoa; phylum Chordata; class Mammalia; order Rodentia; family Geomyidae; genus Megascapheus; species Megascapheus bottae. The sequence goes on from NC_143547.1 coordinate 40,299,700, forward strand.
GATAAGGGTGGTAGTCTTAAGCTGAAGTGCTTAGGGACAGCACCCAGGCCCAGTTCAAGACCCATGACCCACAAAGAAAAGCAAAGAAAAGCCAAGAATAATCCAAAAGGCTAGGGATGTCACTTGGCAGAGCACTTGCCTACCACAGGAAGGCCCTGGATTTGATCCCCAGTACTAGAAAACAAACAAATAACTAAATGTAAGGTTTTTTTGTGTGTGTGTACGAAGATTTAATCCAGTAAACTGACTTAAAATTCTATTAGGAAAAACTTCATGTCCCAATTGGTCTACACTGTCATACTTAACTCGTGTCTTCTACAATTTTACACTTTGTAAATGTAGATTAAGTTTGCAATTCTCTGATCAATCAAGTTGAAAATCTTTTCATCTTTACAGGTTACATATTCTTCTTTTAAAATAGCTACTTAAATGTTAACACTATCATCACACTTCTATTTTTATAAACATACAAGGTGCCACAATCATTCTCAGTAAGAAAATAGGGCTAAATGCTGGGAGGGTATAGTTCAAGGAGTAGATCAACTTGCCTAGTAAGCACAAGTCCTGGCTAAAAGTCCTATTTCTAAATAAATATAATTCTTCTCCTTCTCCTTCTTTTTTTTTGGCTGATCGTGGGGCCTGATCAGGACCTGGGCACCATTCCTGAGCTTCTTTTGCTCAAGGGTAGCAGTCTACTACTTGAGCCACAGTGCCAATTCAGGCTTTTTCTGAGCAATTTATTGGAGATAAGAGTCTCACAAACTTTCCTGCCTAGGCTGACTTTGAGATGTGATCCTCAAATCTCAGCCTCCTGAGTAACTAGGATTACAAGAATGAACCACTGGTGCCCAGCTTAAATACCAAAGAAAAGGAGGGGGGGCCAGGAGTTTGGCCTACTGGTAGAGTGCTTGCCCAGCATGCATGAAGACCTGGGTTTGATTCCTTGGTACCACATGCATAGAAAACCTGGAAGGGTTGCTGTGACTCAACTGGTAGAGTCCTAGCCTTGAGGAAAGCCCAAGGACAGTGCCCAGGCAGAGATCAGTCCCCAGGACTAGCAAAAAAAAAAAAGAGGGGGCACGTGTGGCTCATGCCTGTAATTCTAGTTATATAGGGGGGTGACATCTGAGAACCGTGGTTTGAAGTCAACCTGGGCAGGGAAAGCCATGAGATTCTTACCTCCAATTAACTAGTGATGAGCAAAACGCTGGAATTGGACCTGTGGCTCAAGTGATAGAGTACTAGCCTTGACTGAATAACCTAAGGGATAATGCCCAGGCCCTGAGATCAGGCTGCTGTATTGGTAGAAAATGTGTGTATATATATAATTTTTGGGGGGTCAGTCATACTATTTGAACTCTGGGCCTGGGCACTGTCCCTGAGCTCTTCAGCTTAAGGCTACTGCCCTAACCCTTGAGCCACTTCCAGTTTTCTGGTGGTTAATAGGAGATGAAGAATCTCACGGATTTAAGTGCTCAGGCTGGCTTTGAACCCTTATCTTCAGATCTCAGCCTCCTGAGTAGCTAGTATTACAGGCATGAGCCACTGTGCCCGGCCTCTACTTATGGTTTTCTAGTGGTTAACTGGAGATAAGAATCTCACAGACTTTCATGCCCAGGCTGGCTTTGAACCAGTTGTAAGATCTCAGCCTCCTGAATAGCTAGGATTACAGGTGTGAGCCACAGGTGCCTGGCTTATAATGGTAATTTTTTTTGTGTGTATGGGTCTTGGGGCTTGAACTTGGCCTGAGCGCTGTCCCTAAGCTCTTCAGCTCAAGGCTAGCACCATACCCTAGAGCCAAGCCCCACTTCCCATTTTCTAGTGATTAATTGGAGATAAGAGTCTCACATTCTTTCCTTCTTGGCCATGGAGCTTGAACTCATGGGCCTGGGAGCTGTCCCAGACTCAAGGCTAGTGCTCTATCACTTTGAGCCTCAGAGCCACTTTAGTGTTCTGGTGATTAATTAGAGATAAGAGTTTCATGGACTTCCAACTCAGGCTGGCTTTGAACCATGATCCTCAGATCTCAACCTGAGTATCTAGGATCACAGGCATGAGCCACTGCACCCGCCCTAATGGCAAATCTTTTCAAAGATATGTATATAGAGGGTCTGAGGAATTAGCTCTGTGGGAGAATGCTTGTTTACCAAAGGCAAGTCCCTAGTTTTGTCTCCAATACAATAAAAAAGGAGCCCAGAAAACGGTATGTAGACATTATCTCTCCGAAATTAAAATCTTTGGGCCAGGAGTGTGGCCTAGTAGTAGAGTGCTTGCCCAGCTTTCATACAGCCCTGGGTTTGATTCCTCTGTACCACATACACAGAAAAAGCTAGAAGAGGCCCTATGGCTCAAGTGGTAGAGCACTACCATTGAACAAAAGTGCTCAAGAACAGTCCCTAGGCCACTAGTACCAGCAAAGAAAAAAGAAAAAAAACCTCTTAGATAATGAAGCACTGGCTAGTCTTTTAGCTACAGGTACCTTCTTGGTAAATCACTTTTCCTTCCCAGTCTTTTTTTTTTTGGTGGGTCATGAGGATTGAACTTGGCCTGAGCACTGTCCCTAAGCTCTTCAGCTCAAGGCTACCACCATACCCTTGAGCCAAGCCCCACTTCCCATTTTCTAGTGATTAATTGGAGATAAGACTCTCAGGATAAGATTCTCAGGTCCTTTTATGCTTGGGCTGGCTTTAAACCTTGATCCTCATATCTCAGCCTCCTGAGTAGCTAGGATTACAGGCATGAGCTCCTGCACCCCACTTTTTTTTCTTCTTTTTTTTTTGTCAGTCCTGGGAACTGTCCCTAAGCTCTTGTTTTTTGTTTTGTTTTGTTTTTTGTTTTTGCTCAAGGCTAGCACTACTTGAGCCACAGCACTACTTCTGGCTTTTTCTGTGTATGTGGTACTGAGGAATCCAACCGATGGCTTCATGCATGCTAGGCAAGCACTCTACCACTAAGTCACATTCCCAGCCTTCCTTTCCCTTTGTAAAGTCACAGTTTTGGATCTTAACACTAACTTAACATTTAGTAGTCAAAATGCCCACTGCAAGTTATCTATTACAGATTAAGCTTTACCCACCTATAAAAGGACTGACCTATATATTCTTAAGGTTCTTTCAAGTTATCTCATAACACAAATGTCCAATTCCCCATAAACTCTTTTTTCAGTTAAATTTCCTATTCTGCTACCATGCATCTTCACATGCCATTGTCTTTGTTTCATCTATAGTGATTTACCTCTTTAAGCTTTTCATCGCAGAGATCCAGCATGGATTGAGAAATCTGGGTCAATGAGTGTTTTGGCCCTACAAATTAACAGTACAGAAGGAAATATTAAAAATGGGAGGCAAAGAGTTGTCAATACCATTTATTCTTTCAATACATTTAGTTGAGAACTTTGTACTGGTGCTGTGGCTTAATGAGTACAACAGTAGCCTTCAGCTGAAGAGCTAAGGGACAGTGCCCAGGCTCAGAGTTCAAGCCCCATGACCCCCAAAACAAAACAAAACAAAAAATCCTGTATGTATCACGAGTCAGTGTAGCTAATAGATAAGGCAAATTCATAAATCTACTTTCATTTTTCATGCCCAATATATAACAGGTACATATATGAGTGAATAAATTATTTTAATTATCTGGTTTATATCCATGCACTTTAATATTATTACTGACTGTTTTTCCTTTTTTTGGTTGGTCATGGGGCTGGAACTCTGGGCCTGGGTGCTGTCCTTGAACTCTTTAGCTCAAGGATACCGCTCAACCACTTTGAGTCATAGCACCACTATCATTTTTTGGTGGTTAATTGGGCTAGCACACTACCATGAGTCACCCTACCACTTGATCCGCAGCACTTCTGGCTTTTTCTATATATGTGGTACTGAGGAATCAAACCCAGGTCTTCGTGCATGATAGGCAAACACTCAACCACTAGGCCAAACTCCTGCCCCCTGCCCACTGCTATTAATACTTAGAAAGTTATTCCTGGTTGGGGAGTGACAATTTGTTTAAGGAGATAAATGGATGATTTATAGTATTTCTGCTTAGTAGGAAAATTTGTAATTGTAATTTTTGTTTGCAGAACTCATGCTACATGATGTTTTTACAATATCTGAAAGAAGTTTTACCACATATCAGAGTACTGCTTCAGGATGAGCACTGATGGCTCATGCCTTTAATCCTAGCTACTCAGGAAACTGAGATCTGAGGGTCATGGTTTGAAGCCAGCCTGAGTTAGAAGTCCATGAAACTCTTATCTCTAAATAACTGCCAGAACACTTAAGTGGCTCTGCGGCTCAAAGTGATAGAGCACTAGCCTTGAGCTAAAACATTCAGGGACAGTGCCCAAGCCGTGAGTTCAAGCTCTATGGTCAAGGGAAAAAAAGAACGCTACTCCAGCTTCTGTGAAATCCCTATCAAAAGATTCAGAAAAATCCTTCAACTATTCCACCTATTTCCTATAGTCTCAGGTTATAGTTGTTGTAATTCAAACTAACCTTAAATAATTAGCCAGGCACACGTGGCTTACACCTATAATCCTAGCTACCCAGGAGGCTGAGATCTGAGGAGCACAGTTCAAAGCCACAGACTTGGCAGAAGAGTCTGAGATTCTTATCTCCAATAAACTACTCAGAAAAGGCCAGAAGTGGTGCTGTGGCTCAAGTGGTAGAGCATTAGCCTTTAGCACAAAGACAGTCTAGGATAGCACCCAGGCCCTGACCTGAGTTCAAGCCATAGGTAAAAAAGTAAAATAAAATAAAATAAACAATAATTAAAATACTTTGCAAGCTGGGCTAGTGGTACAGGCACATAATCCTGCTACTCAGGGGGCTGAAGCAGGAGGACAGAGATGAAGACCAGCATGGAAAAGTAAGACTCAATCTAAAAAAAAACACAAACAAAAAATACTATACATTTTCATCTAGCCAACAATTCTGACTACTTAGTTTTATTGTCCTTTGCTAGATTATCTTTCTGTTTATCCTCTGTCCTCCTTCTATGTTAGCATTCTCCAGAGCCTAAACCTTAGTTCTATTCCCAACTAATTATTTATATTTGGTGATTCAACTATTTTAAGAACTATGACATGTTCAATGAGGAGACTGTAAAGAAAAATAAGACAAGAGTTATTACTGTAGAGAATTCCTTTGATTAACCAAAGAAAATAACTTGAAAATAAAATCACTGCAAGACAGAGCAAAAACACTTTACACACAGGGATGATTAACAATACATACTAAACAAGATTGGTGGGCTCAAGTAGCAGAGCGCTTGGCTAGTAAATGGAAGACCTTGAGTTCAAATCCCAGTACTGCAGTAAATACATTGGTTGCACACGAAATAGCTAAGAATCAAACCTGCTTATTGGAGAGTAAGAAAGACTTGTTTGGACTCATATTCAGACAAAGTCATTAAAGCAGAGTAGAAGTCTAACAATTACACGGCAGAGAAAGAGACCTAATGAAGGGAGGAAAAGTATGCAAAGATTGCTTACTTTGGCAGCACACATACTAAAATTGGAACAATACAGAGAGTACTACCATGGGAAGTGTGGCCTAGCAGTAGTGTGCTTGCCTAGCATGCACTAAACACTGGGTTCAATTCCTTGGTAGCAAATACACAGAAAAGGCCAGAAGTGGTGCTGTGGCTCAAAGTGGTAGAGCACTAGCCTTGAGAAAGCTCAGGAACAGTGCTCAGGCCCTGAGTTCAAGCCCCAGGTTGGGCAAATTTAAAAAAAAGAATAACTAACATGGTACCTGCACATGGATGACACAAAATGTGTGAAATATTCCATTGGAATGAAATGTCATTTTCTCATGTCATAGCTATGCTATACAATCTAATGTTCCCATTGTTTTTGTTGTAATAAGCTTCTCTATAAATTTTACTATATGTAAAAAAAGGTGTAAGCTGGGCACTGGTGGTTCATGCCCATAAACCTCACTTATCAAGAGGCTGAGAGCTGAGGAGCAAGGTTCAAAACCAGCCTCATGATTATCTCCAATGAAACACCAAAAAGCCAAGGATGAAACTGTGACTCAAATGATAGAATACTAGTGTAGAACAAAAGGCTCCAGAACGGTGCCTAGGCACTGAGTTCAAGCCTCAGGACTTCTACAGAAAAATAAATTTTTTTGTGGGTCATGGGGGTGGAACTAGGCCTGTGCACTGTCCTTGAGCTCTTCAGTTCAAGGTTACCACCCCTACCCCTGGGCCTGAGCACTGTCCCAGAGCTCTTCAGCTCAAGGCTACCACCCTACCCTTGAGCCAAGCCCCAGTTCCCTTTTCTAGAGGTTAACTGGAGATAAAGAGTCTCAGGTCCTTTTGTGCCCTGGCTGGCTGGCTCTGAACCTTGATCCTCAGACCTCAGCATCCTGAGTAGCTAGGATTACAGGCGTGAGCCACTGCGCCCAGCTAAAAATATTTTTTTTAAAAAAAGGGAGGTACACCTTATAGAACTTGGTTATTTACAAGTGTGGAAGGATGGAACCAATTACAACTGACTTCTAAGATGCAGAACTAGACATTAATGCTATGAATCTAAATAGACAATCAGATGAGTCACCAGTAGGGCAGTGGGAAATAAGAGATATTCGGCAGACAAGTAGTAGCAATGTACCAGGTGCAGATTTGGACTGAAGTAATGAGAATGAATAATAATAAGTTATTACACAAAGGATTGCTGGAAAAAGGAAGAGGAGTCAAAGGTGGCAATAAATACATGAAAGTTTAAGGAAGATTTCTAAAGGTTCTCAGCACCATTAAGCAGATATACAATGAGTCTTCATATGCACTAAGATGTCTGGAATAAAAACGATGGATACTACTAACAAGTGTTGATAAGGATAAAAAGAAGTAGGAACCTATATGGTGTGCATGGCAAGATCTGATGCAAGTGCTTTAGAAACTGACAGTCATAAGTCTTTAAAAAGTTAAAACATAGCGCCAGGCACTGGTGACTTATACCTATAATCCTACCAAATCAGAAAGTTAGGATTTGGAGGATTATGGTTTCAAGCTAGCCTGAGCACTGAAACTTCATCATGAACAGCGAAAAATCCAGAATGAAGTCACGGTAGAGTAGCAGCCATGAACAAAAAAGCCAAGCAACTCTGAGACCCTAATTTCAACCCATAGGGGTTAAGGGGAAGAGAATAATGGAGAGTGATGGAAAGTAAATAATACCCAAGTACACTGCGTTCATGTAAAGAAAAAAAGAGGGACAAACTGATATTTCAATAACTATTGAATAAAAATTACTTCTGACTGGACACTTCTCACTGGACCAATAATCCTAGCTATTCAGTAGGCTGAGGTCAAAGTGGTAGTTTGAAGCCAGCGTGGGCAGGAAAGTCCATGAGACTCTTATCTCCAATTAACCCACAAACAGCCAGAAGTGGAGCTGTGGCTTAAGTAGTAGAATGCTAGCATATAAGAGCTCCAGAAAAACACTTGAGTCCAAGTCCCAGGACCAGCAACAACAACAAAAAATTACTTCTAAAACACAGCCAATGGATCCAGGAATTAGGTAAAGTATTTGAGCAGAGGGCAAGTTCAGGATTATAAGGCATGAATGGATAGTAAAAAAGCATAGAGAATATATGGAATATGGTAGGTAAGAGTAAAGACTCTGGAGTTATATATACTTAAATACCTCACTCTGCCCTATTTGAGTTGCATAGCTATTTTAGTCAAGTTATTTGAATACCACAGGCCCAAAAGGGATGTAGTGATATTGTACCTGTAATCTCAGGTAGTTATGAGGCTGAGACAAAAGGATCACTTGAGCCCAGGAATTTGAGACCAGTTTAGGAAATACAAGAGCTCAATCCCTCAAAAACAAACAAGATCCAAAACACCATAAGCCTGCAGTAGAAAATGAAAATTACAACAGTGCCCATTTCAAAGATTTCTTTTTGGGGGGGGCGGTTCATGGGGGAACTCTGGGTCTGGGCACTGTTGTAAGTGCTTCAGCTCAAGGCTACCACCTTACCCTTGAGCCAAGCCCCACTTCCCCATTTTCTAGAGGTTAATGGGAGATAAGAGTCTCAGATTCTTTTGCTCCCAGGCTGGCTTTTAACCTTGATCCTCAGATCTCAGCCTCCTGAGTAGCTAGGATTATAGGCATGAGCCACACTCACCAGGAGGCTTCAAAGATTTCTTATGAGGAAGAAGATAAGATGGATACTATGATACATACTTGCAATCCATATATACACATATATGTGTGCATAAATATATACATATACTTATATACATATCCATATATTATGTCCATATATATATAAAATTTGATTTAGAACTACTCATGGAAACTCATCATAGAAAGGAAAGAAAGGGCATTATAGAGGGAAGACTGAGAAAATGCACCAAGAAACAGAATAAAATAATATAATGAATTATAATGGTGAGTGTGGCCAAGAATCTGTATGGGGTATGGTAACTAGTTACTGGAGGGAATACAGATTGGCTAGCTTGTGAAAAGCTTTCAATGTAGATACTATTGATCCGTGTTTAGAGATAAGAAAACTTGAAGAGGCTATAAAAATAACCTATCCACAATAACTCCAGATTTCTACACTTAAATATGAATTCATGGTCAACAATTTCTTCCTCCTTGCCTTTCCAGCTTTAGAACAACATATAACAGTGTCTATAACAAATCTGGAAACAGAGTTCAAGACTCACACATATAAATATAGTCACAGGCATATACTTTACATAGATTCACCCCCCCATCAAATGCCTCTCTTCTGTTTACTTCTGTTACTTCCTCCTTCTAATTCCCTATACTTAACTATTTTATTTTAATAGATAAGACTCCAAATTTGGGGCCAAGAGTTTGGTCTAGCATGCACAAAGACTTGGGTTCAATTCCTCAGTACCACATACATAGAACAGCTGGAAATGGTACTGTGGCTCAAGTGCTAAAACTCTAACCTTGAGAAAATCCAAGGAGAGTGCTCAGGCCCTGAGTTCAAGCCCCAGGACTGGCAAAAAAAAAAGACTCTAAATTTTCCAGAGACTATACTAAAAATTAAGTGATGGTAATAGAAAAGCGATGCTTTCTAAATGACAAAAAAAACTTGATTTTTTTTAAGACCCACAAATGCATTAATGCTTTGTAACCCTTTCACTTACTGGAATTTAGTCTGAATATAGAAAAGCTTGCGATAAATAAGGTCTGAAAGGTAACCTTTACAGTAAAGGAACAAATGATTATTACCATTGTAGGTTGCACTATTTTTCACAATTAGCTCCAAATGTTCCCTAAACTCTTCCCGAGATGGGTAGAGTCGTTTGCGCACATTTTCACGGAGTGTTTGGAGATCCATTGGTCGAGTGATGATTTTGTAGTAGTCCTTTACAACCTTTGCATTGACTGGAGTATGGAAAGGGTATGTCTGTAAAAAGAAGAAACAGCACTCGTCACAAAGAACACTTGTCAGAGCTAATCCTTAAATATTATCACATCTTCCTCATCTACTTGGCCATAAACTCTCAAAGAATCTAGATGGAATACGTTTGTTTCTTACATAAAGTTACTAAAAAGGAACAAACAAAAACTACATCTCAAAGAAATAGGATTTCCGCATACCTAATTTTATACACTACTGCCCTCTACCTGAAGTAATGGATAAAACAATAAGCTTTGCTATTGTAGAAACCCATAGGCTCACGTTTGGAAGATCTCTCATGTCATTGATGATGGACTCCAAGATAGATGAAAGAGTCACCATAGGGTCAGTCCGGCGCCGATGGATAGATTTATGAGGTCTCTGAAGAGAAACAAGGAAAAAAATGCTTTAGGTTCTCTAAATAAGCAGGACTATTACAGAAATCTTATAATAAACAGTATAAATAATTTTCAGGGAATGGCCAGAGAGATAATCTCTCAGAGCTATGTCATAGAAGACTGAACAAATTAATCACATTTGATCAAGAGGCAATGTAGATACTCACATTCAAATAGTCGCAGTGAACTGTGGTTCCAACCCGTCGTTTCTTCTTGGGAGGAAGTTGCTGTTTAGGGAACTTGAGAACCAGAGATTTTCTGCGAACTTCATCTGCACTGCAATCAATAACATTTTTCATAACATGTAGCAACTCTTTCTAGTTTCCAAGAGAAAAAAAAGTGTATAACAAAGAGTCCCACGTGGTCCAGTAGTGTGGCCTAATGATAGAGTGCTTGCCTATCAAGCACAAAGCTATGGCTTAGATTACTTGGTACCACATGCACAAAAAAGGCTGGAAGTGGTACTGTGGCTCAAGTGGTAGAGCATTAGCCTGGAAAAAGCTCAAGAACAGTGTCCAGGCCCCAAGTTCAAGTCTCAAGCCTGCAAAAAGAAAGGCCCAAGTTATATGAGCATGAGCCTGGGGAGAAAAAAGCCAGCTCAGGCAAGTACTCATAGGATCCCCAAATAAATAAAGAACAAGGCAAGTCACAACATTATCTCACTTCCATAGACAAAAGGAATTTAAATCATTCCAGTTCTAACATTTTACCTTGGGTTAAAGAGCTGGGAAACTTGACTCTCCAGAACAGAAGCGAAGAGAAAATTAAAAACCAGGGCAAGAAAGCTTACTAGTTTGCATTTTTTCATTTTACCCTTAAGGCTCAAGGGATTAAAATAGCACATTTTGCTGGGTGTCAGTGGCTCACACCTATAATCCTTCTTATTCAGGAGGTTGAGATTTGAGAATTGTGGTTCGAAGCCAGCCCAGGAAGAAAAGTATGTGAGACTCTCAAAAAAAAATAAGAACTGGGGCCGGGAGTTTGGCCTAGTGGTTAAAGTGCTTGCCTAGCATGCATGAAGACCCAGGTTCGATTCCTCGGTACCACATACATAGAAAAAAGTCGGAAGTGGTGCTGAGGTTCAAGTGGTAGAGCTCTAGCCTTGAGAAAGTTCAAGGACAGTGCTCAGGCCCTGAGCTCAAGCCCAGGACCGGCAAAAAAAAAAATAAGAACTGGAGGTGTGGCTCAAGTGGTAGAGTGCTAGCCTTGAGCAAAAGAAGTTCAGGGACAGTGACCAGGCTCAGGGATAGCACCCAGACCCTGAGGTCAAGCTGCAAGGCCAGCACACAATTTTTTTTCATTCATTTATGATAGTTTGGGGTTTGAACTCATGGCTTGGCACTTGCTGGGACAATGCTCTATCTACCACTTAAACCATAAAACTCCTGTCCTTTTTGCTTTTGTTTTGTTGTTTAAAAAAACTGTGGATTACAGCCAGGAAACATGCTTCCAGCAACTTTCTGTATTATTTCCCAGATAGTGTCATATTTTATGGCAGAGGATAGACTACGCTGGTATTTGTGTTGCTGAGGAACAGAAGCACATGGCATTATATCTAGCCATTGGCTGAGATGGAATCGCTTCAACTTTTATGTGTGGGCTGGACTCAAATTGCAGTGATCCCCTTATCCTCACCTTCCAATTAGCTAAGAATACAAGCTTGAAACACTACTCCAGACCTATTTTGTACTTAACACAGAGAAAAACAAACAAAAAAATACATCTATTTTCTGGTTAAGAATCAAGAGAAAAGATACCAAATATGAAATGGGGACAATCTGGGTTCAGTATGAAGTTGTAATTTAAACTATGAGTTCCTAATTTTGTCTGTTAGAAAGTCTAGAATCAGTATCTCAGTGGTAAGTCTAGAATCAGTAACTCAGTGGAAAGGAGCATACGTAACACTTAGAGCTTAGCTTCTAAATGCTATTCCCAACAGAAGGAACCTGGGCTCCTTGGAGAAACTGGTTAATCCTAGTTCTAGGAACTAGAACTAGTAGCATTTGTACCATGGAGATTTAAAGCACAGGCTGAAGAATGTCCAACCTGAGGCCCCTATAAAGCTGCTGAAACCATCTGGAACATATGGGACAGATATGTATGCTTTTCAATGGCTGCCCACAGTCATCTACCTGAATTGGTATGACCCTGCAAATTATATTGTAACAATTCAAATGGCCTTTGGTAGAAAAAAAAATATTCTAATTCTGAAATGGTCGTTGAAAAAATAACTCAGGATCTGGCTTAAAGGAATAGATCTGGGATATGATCTAAGCATCAAAATTAATGCTGACCAGGCACTGATAGCTCCTGTATGCATCCTAGCTACTCGCGAGGCTAAGATCTGAGGCTTGCATTGCCAAGCAGCCCTAGCAGGAAAAACTGTGAGACTCTTATCTCTTAACTTACTATTAGAAGCTGGAACTTGAAGCTCAAGGACTATAGCCCCAACCTTGAATGAAAAAGCTGAGTGAGAATGTAAATCTGAATTCAGGCCCATGCCCTGCTGCCTGCCACTAAAAAGAACCCCAAGAAACATTTAATGTTTAAACTGGGACTGGATCCAGAACTGGGAAAGGAAGCAATATAAGAACACTGAGACAACTAGGGAAAATTGATTAAGGCTAAGGTTTGATTATTATATGTTACTAAATGTTAATTTTCTTAGGGAAGAGAACAGTATCATGTTATTATATGCCTATTTTTATTTTTTTAGTCCTTTATGGATTATATTTTATTCATGTAAGCAAGCACTTAAATTGCACATCTGATATGCCTATTTTTAAAAGATGTATGGTAGAGACTAGAAAGGAAAACCCTGTAATTTACTTTCAAATGCTTTGGAAAAAATTAAGATGAAAATAAATACAGAAAATGTGAACTGGTAGATTTAGGGTAACTATATTTTACATTTTCAATTATTCTACAGATGTGCATTTTTCAAACTAAAACATGAGAGCTAGGCAATGGTGGCTCATGCCTGTAATCCCAGCTACTAGGAGACTTAGATCTGAGGATTGTGGTTCGAAGCCAGCCCAGGCAGGAAAGTCTGTAAGACTCTTATCTCCAATAAGCTACTCTGAAAAGAGGCACTGTGGCTCAAGTGGTAGAGTGCTATCCTTGAGAAAAAGAAGTTCAGAGACAAAGCCCAGGCCCAGAGTTCAAGCCTCAGTACCACCCCCCCAACAAAAAAGCTCAAAAGGTAGAGCACTAGAGCCCATGAACAAAAAAGCTTAAAAGTGTCTAGTCCCTGAATTCAAGGCCCAGGACTGGTTCTAAAAAATAGGAGGTAAGGAAAGCTGGGTATATAGGCTGATGATAGTGCTCTAGCCTAAAGAACATAAAGCCCTGGGGTTCAATTCCAGTAAAACAATCAAACAGGTAAGAAAAGTTTTATCTTGTAAATATGGTAACTAAGGCTTAACAAAAAAAGGAAGGGGCCAGGCGTTTGGCCTAGTGGTAGAGTACTTGCCTAGCATGCACGAAGACTTGGTTTGAGTCCTTGGTACTACATACATAGAAAAAAGCCAGAAGTGGTGCTGTGGCTCAAGTAGTAAAGCCCAAGCCTTGAGCCCAAGGACAATGCTCAGGCCCTGGGTTCAAACCCCAGGATTGGCAAAAAAAAAGGAGAATGCTAAAGGGCAAGCAGGAGAGCCTAGCATAATGCTTGAATTTTATTAGAATAGAAATCCACCAAAATTTCTATACCATTTAGAAACATACTACATTCTCCTGTGCTACGTACCAACATTCTAAAAGATCTCTCCCATAGCACTTCCTGTTTATTACTCTTACCTCTCAATTAGCTGTTTCCCCAACACAATCTTGGTCCCTTCAACCTTGATAAGTTCTTCATTATCATTATGAATGACTGTCTTTTCCAACTCTTCCTCTTGCTCCTCAGTCATAGCAACAGGGTTGGAAGGTGGGGCATTTGTTTGGTAATAAAGGGGGCAGAATTTGTTTGTCCTCATGTGTCCAATGGCACCACATGCTCCACATTTTAGCTGCAAAAGGAAAAAATCTATGTCTATGATAAGTAGATTAGAACATGTTAGAAGTAAGCAAGTAAGAAATATCACACACACACTAGAAAAGACACAAGGACAGCAGAAATCTTGCTCTAACAGAAGCCACTAGACAAAAGTACAAAAATAGGATGAAATCCAAATTTCTTGAAAAATCAAAGGGCCAGGTGCCACTGACTATAATTCTACTTGGGAAATCAATGGCTTAAGGCAAGCCCTCTTTTCAGCAGAGCTGAACACTGTGAATCTTGCTTATTATCCTAGCTATGACAGGAAATCTAACATGTGTGGATTGTGTCATGTGTGCAAATGAACAGAAGGCAAAATTAATAAAAATCAGGGCAGGAAGCCAGGCACTAGTGGCTCATATCTGTAATTCCAGCAATTCAAGAGTCTGAAATATAAAGAGTATAATTTGAAGCCAGCCTGGGAAGACAAGTCTGTGACCAAAAACATAAAAAGCCAAGTTGTGGGTTTGAGGCCCTAAGTTCAAGCCCCATTACTGACTCAAAATAATTTATCTGAATGTATAAAAATAAAATCTCTTGAAATTATATTAAGGAGTTAAGGGATTAAAGGAGTGATAGAGGGGTTAGATTAATATGATGACATTGTATAAATGTATTGAAATATCACAATGAAACCCTCTCTTATAGGGTTCATACAAAGGCCAGGAGGACAGGCTAGTGGTAGAGTGCTTGCCTAGCATGCATGAATCTCTGAGTTTGATTCTTCACTAACACATACACAGAAAAAGCTGGAAGTGGCTCTGTGGCTCAAGTGGAGGAGCACTAGCCTTGAGAAAGCCCAAAGACAGTGCCCAGGCCCTGAGTTCAAGCCCCAGGACTGGCAAAAAAAAATAGAGGGGCCAGGAGCGTGGCCTAGTGGTAGAGTGCTTGCCTAGCATGTAATAAGCCCTGGTTTCAATTCCTTGGTACCACATACACAGAAAAAGCCAGAAGTGGTACTGTGGCTCAAGTGGTAGAGTGCTAGCCTTGCAAAAGCCCAAGGACTGGCAAAGAAAATAGAGTTCATACATATTAAAAAAAGAAAACCGGAAAAATAAAAAATGAGAGGGGTTGAAATTGATCAAAGTACATTCTATATATATATATATATATATATATATATATATATATGAAAATACCACAGTGAAACTCCTTTGTACAACTAATATACAGTAATAAAATGAAGTTAAGATTACAAAGAAAAAGACTTTCATTTCTAATGTTAGTTGGGAACTGTGGTAATATTAAATATGCAGGACAAAGATTAGGAGGTTCAAATAAAATCAACTAGTGGGACTGGGAAGGTGCCTTAGTAGTAGAATGCTTGCCTAGCATGCATGAAACCCTACATTCAATTCCTTAGTACCACATAAACAGAAAAGGCCAGAAGTGGCACTGTGACTCAAGTAGTAGAGTGCTAACCTTAAGCAAAAGAAGCTCAGGGACAGCACCTAGACCCTGAGTTCAAGCCCCAGGACTGGCAAAAATAATAATAATAATAATCAACTAGCAGGGTGGACTCTCAGCCCCTGGTCAAAACAAGGAAAAGCCTCAGTAGTATCAAGTGTCCATGTCAGTTTTGTAACTCAGTCCCTTTGGTAGCTCAGACCCCAGTTTTATCTGTAAGTGGAGAAAAAAACTTCATCATATTTAGCGAATATTAATACAAGAAGAACACTAAATATGGCTTCAGTACATGTTAACAACAGCACTTTACATTGAGAAAAGTATCATTTTATAGGAGAAAACAGGTTTGGGCAAAGGTTATTATCATATTAAGTAGCAGAACCAGAACCTAAATTTAGCAAATTCATGGTTTCCTTCACTAACAAAGTTACTTCTTCTTATAATGTACATTATATAGTAGTAACTAGTACATATTATAGTCTCCAGAATCCTATCTCAGTGATGAAAAACAAACCATATTCCATGTGTTTAATTTCGCTACTATTTTTTTTTGCCAGTCTTGGGCTTGGGCTCAGGGCCTGAGCACTGTCCATGGACTTTCTCAAGGCTAGAGCTCTACCACTTGAGCCTCAGCACCACTTCTATGTATGTGGTACCGAGGAATTGAACCCGGGTATTCATGCATGCTAGGCATGCACTCTACCACTAGGCCAAACTCCCGGCCCTAATTTCACTACTTTTTAAAGAAACTTTTTTTTTTGCCAATATTAGCACCTGAACTAAAGGTTTTACACTTGCTTGACTTTCTTGTTCACAGCTGGTGCTTTACTACTAAAGGTTACATCTCCAGTTGGCTTTCAGTTCGTTAACTGGAGATGAATTCCCTGATACTTTTCTGCCCAGGTCGCCTCCAAACCTTGACCTTCTAAGTCTTAGGCTCTTGAGTCCTAGGGTTACAAGTGCTGGTCATTGGAAGCTGGCTCATTGTGTCTTTTAGAAAGTATATTTTTACAAAGGAATATGGAGCAATATGCTGGTGGATCACACTTGTATTCCTAGCTACTCAGGAAACTGAGATCTGAGGATTGTGGCTAAGAGTCAGAGGTAGAGCTATAGCTGAAATGGTACAGAATCAATCTCAAATGAAAAAGCAAATAATGGACAGCATTTAGGCCCCAAGCTCAAGTCTCAGTACTGACACCAAAAAATATACATTAAACAAATAGATAAATGATAAAAAAAGAATATGGAGCTGGAGATAGAGCTCTGGGGTACAGAATTTGCCTAGCATGTATGAAGCTCTACAAGTATATAAGTAGGTAAAATAAAATGCAAGGGACAAGAGGAAAAAACTGGGAAAGAGCGAGGAAAGGGGTGACACTATCTAAAAAGAAATGTACTCATTACTTGACTTACATAAGTTAACCTTTCTATGAACCATCTTTATAGTAACAATTTGTAAAATGGGGAAAAAAGAAAAGAAAATGCAAGGTACCTACCTTGATGCCTAGAAAATATTTCAAATGAAGATAAGTGACACCTAATGAAAACAATGGTCCTAGATGAGTGTGGTGTTATCTTTACCACTCACACTAGTAACAACAAAACACATAAGCACTTCTAACATTTATAGTACTGCAGTAATTTCCAGTAAGGAAATGGTAAAAGCTAAAGGAAAAATGTGTGCTTCCTTCCTTTGCTTTATAAGTTGCAATTAAACCACAATATACTAAATTTTTTTGTTTATTCAGATAGTCAAGCAATAACAAATTTACTTTTAGATCAGGGCGTTCCTTCATTTTTTTGGGCTTCTTCTCAGGAGGACCTTTAAGCTTTTCCTTTTCCTGGTTCCGTTTAAGCCTCCTTAGTTGCTCCTGAATCCTTCGCCGTTCTTTTCGCATCTCTTCTCTATGCTGCTCATCAAAAAGGGCAAATTTTCGACTGAACAACAGAAAGAAGTGGGGGGGAGAGACACAAGATCATAAGTAAACCCAAATCAAAAATGATGTTCTGGATAGGTAATATCACAGAATGAAAGTAATATATCCAGGCTAAAATTAAAGGAACTATATGCTGCTCTCATCACCTTCAATAACACTCCATCAGCAGAGGCATCTCTTTAAATCCTGAGGAAGTTCTACATTTTTTTCCTTTTTTTTTCTGAGGTAACGTCTCACTACATAGTTCAAGTGGCCCAAGAAGGAACTATGTATCCCAGGCTATTCCAGAACTCATAACCCGCTAGTATTTGCTTCTGCAATACTAGGCTTACAGGCAAACCAAACAATCAAAATGCAAAGAAGCCTGGCAGAACATAACATGCTTTTATTTTTAGCTAACAAGTAATTTTCCTGGTTATTTGGCTCTGCTCAAAAAGATCTAAAGACAAGGTGGTACCTCATTGTAACAGACTTCCAGGGACAATTGTACACAATCATATCACTAAAATTCAAACACACACCTATCCCCCATCATTATTGTTCTCCCCATCACACTTCAAAGTGGTAACTCAAACTTACATGACTAGGAGAGTGAGGAAAATGGTGATATTACCTAAAAAGAAATGTACTCTTTTACCTGACTGATTTAACTATAACCCCCTATTTATAGCACCTTTATAATAGCAATAAAAATTTTAAAAACTCACATGAATTCTTCATCTTTTGTAGTCCGTATGCGCACATAGGCATCCATGACAGCTGGTTTTCGGACTGTCTCACATCGAACATACTCTTTACCCTCTTCATCTTGAAAAGTGCGATATATCTTAAGACAGCGGCCAGTGGCAGAAGAGTTAAGGCTAGTCACAGAAGCTGTGTCATCATCTCTGTGATTATTTCCCCCTCCTGCTGAGCCTGCAGCTGGTAAGGAAGAAAAAGATTTCTAAACAAATGTCTGGGTGTTGGTGGTTCATGCCGGTAATTCTAGCTAGTCAGGATGCTGAGATCTGAGGACTGAACCCAGCCCAGGCAGAAAAGTCTATGAGACTAGCAACAATCTAGAAGTAGCTGGGTGCCAATGGCTCACATCTCTAATCTTAGCTGTTCCAGAAGTGAGATCTGAGCATTGCAATACAAAACCAGCCAGGGCAGGAAAGTCTGTAGACTCTTTAATTAACCATCAAAAGTTAGAAATGGACTAGAGCTCAAGTGGTACAATTCTAGCCTTGAGCAAAAAAACCCGTCAGGGATAGTGTCAAGGACAGGCACAAACAAATAGCAATATCAAGCTGGGTAAGGTGGCTCACACCTGTAATCCTAGCTACTCAGGAGGCTGAGATCTGAGGATCAAGGTTCAAAACCAGCCCGGGCACTAAAGTCCATGAGACTCTTACCACCAGATAACCAGAAGTGGCGGTATGGCTGAAGGGGTAGGGCAGTAGCCATGAACTGAAGAGCTCAGGGACAGTGCTCATGCCCAGAGTTCAAGTCCTATGACTGACCAAAAAAAAAGTTATATCAAAGTCACCATGAGACCATGAGTCCCAAAAGTACACTGATTTATCCTTTCCTGATTTCATTTCAATACTGCCAATTTCCTTTTGCCCAAGAGTTCTGAAGATACCATAAAAGCCAAAGTGGATTTGTGGCTCAAGTGGCAAAAAGAGCAATAGCCTTGAGCAGAAAAGCTCTGGGGCAGCATCAAGGCCCTGAATACAAACCCCAGGAGACACAGACACACACAGACACACAGACACACAGTCACACACCAACCAAACTGCTACCGACTAAAATAGATGCCTAGAAAACTCATTTGAAGTATAGCACTGCAACCCCAGTTTGTTCAAGTATATGATAATGAATTGGCAGCATCTATTCAATTTGCCCCCATGGATAAATCTACAGTGCAGTTTGTAGAAATCTTTCTACCTCACCTACTGACTTCTATATCCCATACTTTGTCTGCCTCCAGCTTCTCTTAGGTATAATCCCTATAGTTATTTATGCTCCTTTTGACCCATCTCATTCTTGTCTGGAAACCTCTCACCAAGTAGCATCCTCTGTAGTTCCTTTCTCTCCTGTTCCTCCCGTTCACGTGAGAGCTGAGAGCTGGTTTTCTTGTTCTGCAACATATTCTCAATATTTTTTCCCATTTCTTCAAAGTCACTGTCTTCAGCTGAGCTGCTGTCTGTGTCAGTTGATAAGAGTTCGGTTGATGACAAAACCCTAAAAAAAAGACCACAGGACACACTAAAGTATAGCAAGAGTTAAAAAAAATAAAATTGCACTAAAAGCAAAAAAAAATACTTTAAAAGGCATACGTAGCTGGGCAAAAGTGGCTTACACCTGTAATCCTAGCTATTCAGGAGATTAATATCTGAGGATCATGGTTCAAAGCCAGTCCAGGCAGAAATATCTGTGAGATACCTACCATTAACCACCTAAAAGCTGGAAGTGGACCTGTGGATTAAGTGGTAAAGCACTAGCCTTTAGCAAAGAAGCACACAGGTGGTACCCAGGCCTGAATTCAAGCCCCAAGACCAGTATCAAAAAACAAAACAACACAACAGAAAAACAAACAAACAAAAAAAGCAAACAGAGCCAGGTACTAGAGGTTCATGCCCATAATTGCAACTGCTCAGAAGCTCAGATCTGAGAATCCCAATTCTAAACCACTCCAGGCAGGAAAGTCCATGAAATTCTCAGTCCCAATTAACTAGCAAACAGCTATACGCAGAGCTACAGCTCAAGTGGTAGAGCAGCACCAGCTTTGAGTACAAAGCTAAGAGTTTAAGGCCCTGAATTCATGCCTGTATACACACACACACACACACACACACACACACACACACACACAGAATCCACTAAGATGTGGCACTCTTAACATGGTGTCATTGTAGCTCAGGTTAGCCTCATTCTCTCTCCCACCCCACCCCCACCCCCCTTCTCTTTTTGGCCATCATGGGGCTTGAACTCTGAGCTGGGGCACTCTGCATGAGCTCTTCAGGTCAAGGATAGCGCTCTACTACTTACTGGAACCACAGACTGATTTTTGGTTTTCTGGTGGTTAATTGGAGATAATAGTATCACAGTCTTTCATGCCTGAGCTGGCTTTGAACTGCAATCCTCAGATCTCAGCCTCTTGAGTAGCTAGGATTACAGGTGTGAGCCACCAGCACCCAGCAATCACAGGTCATTTTTTATAGTACTTTACGATTATATCACAACTAAATCTTCAGGGGAAAAAAGCCCTATTACTATTACTATTGTTAGTTTCCAGGCTCAATCCTAGTAAGCTGCCATGAAAATGTGAGCTCAAGCTTAGCACCTTCTAGACATTCAAAACCTTTACTAAGTACCTTTGAAGGGGGCAGGTCTTCTCATAATATTACTGTAGATATTAGCCTAATAATTCAGATACTATTCACATTTTTAGGTGAACTCCTTTACACTGTAAAACAGTATCTGGTGCTACAGACATAGCTCAGAGATAAAGCACTTGACTAGGATTCAGAAGGTCCTTCGTTTGATTCTCTGTACCACAAAAACAAAACAAAAGCATAGTATCTAGGACCTATTTCCCCTTTACAGCTTGAGCTTCTTAGAGCACTGAAACAGCATACTTGTTTTGAAGATCAAAAATGCGCTGACATTCCTCTTTGTAACGCTCTTGATGTTCGGCCACAGAAAACCTTGATCCCCGGGCAAATTTACTCATGGGCCCCTCTCCAGAGCGGGCTTGTTCTGTTGACATGGTACGTACCACATCAATAACTTCCCAGCGGGACAATTTTTTAATCTATGAGACAAATACATACACATTCATATAAATACATATAGTCATACATACATACAAATCATTCAAGAATTTCAAAAGAAAAACCAGGGTCATAATTAAGCAGACTTAAACTTTGCGAAAAGGCATCTATGATATTCTGTAATGAATACACCACAAAGCTCTTCAGATATTAATACTGTTTCTTACATTTTTTTCTCTATATAAAGCTTCTAGATGCCCCAAGTTCTCCTCTTTTACACTCACCTCTTCCTCAGGCACACCAAATTTACGCAGAAGTTGCTTGGCATTTTTCAAAGAAAGGCGACGAAGGTCTGCATCTGTTCCTGTCACAGTCTTCTTCACTGGCTGAGGCTCCTTGTCATCCTGCCTCAAACGAAAAGCCAAGTGAGAATCCAAGGAGTCCAGTTCATTAAAGTAGTCATTTATGTCATTCTGACAACTTAACATCTCACATCCATTCCATCCCACTCCCCAATCCTCATTTCCTCCATGATTTCTTCCTAGAAATTCAGATAACATCCCCTTTGTATAACACCTTAAGGACAAAGAAAAAAGAATTTTTGTACAGGTCTCCAAGCTTTATTGTTCTCTACTATTTGAGTCACACCTCTACTAAAAGCTGTATTGGTCAAGAAACATTAAACTTAATATTTTTCCATTTGTATGGGGTAAACACAGTGTATTAAATATGTAAGGTCTTATCTATATGGGATTAGAGAAATTAGTATTCTCAATGATGGAAAAAGAGGTTTTTTTATTGTAATTATTAAAAGGGTTACATGATATTTGCCAGATAGAAGGTGCATTAATTCACATACATTGATACCCTTTCACCTGTCTTGGTACCCATTTCCCTCCCCCCCCCGGAAAAAGAGTTTTTGTACAGGTCCCCAAGCATTATTGCCCTCTACTATTTGAGTTACACTTCTATTTCCAGATTTTTTTATAGTAGTTTATTGAAGACAGGAGTCTCACAAACTTTCCTGCCCAGGCTGGTTTTCAACTGCAATCTTGAGATCTCAGCCTCCTGAGTAGCTAGGATTATAAGCATGAGCCACTGGTGCTTGACTAACAAAAAAGAATTTTTAACTAGAAATTCAAGACAATCTCACCTTCTGCTGTGTTGGTTTGTTTGGAATCTTCACATAGGAGAATCCTTCACCACAGCCTGTGGGATCTGCCACACCAGTCACCTCCAATAGACATTTTCCTTTCATGGCAGCAATGAAAGCTCTTGTGGTATTCCAAGGAGCAGTTCGAACCTAAAGTACAAAAAAAGGATTCTCACAGGCATGGGTAACATTTGCACTATGCACAGTCATTAGTCAGAAAAGGAGAAAAAGGACAATGAGCAATGACATGCTTTCTAGATTAACCACAAAGACCAACTATTAAATACAGCCACCGAGTAATTAACTCTTATCTTCGATACTACTTAAATCATACAGTAAACTGGATGCTGATGTCTCATGCCTGTAATTCTAGCTACACAGGAGGCTGAGATATACTCAGGAAGAGGATCATGGTTTAAAGATATCTCTGACCAAAAAACCTGTGAAACTGTCTCAAATTAAGTACCAAAAAAGCCAGAAGTGGAGCTGTGGCTCAAGTGGTGGAGTATTAGCCTTGAGCAAAAAAAGCTAAGGGAAAGCCAGGTGCCAGTAGCTCATGCCGGTAATCTTAGCTACTCAGAAGGCTAAGACCTAAAGATTACAATTTGAAGCCAGTCTGGGCAGGAAAAATCCATGAGACGCATCTCCAATCAAACACAGAAAAAGCCAGAAGTGATGCTTTGGCTCAAGTGGTACAATGCTAGTCTAGACAAAAAAAAAGATTTCAAAACAGCACCCAAGCCCAGAATTCAAGCCGCAGGACCAACACATAAAAAGCTTAAGGACAGTGCAAAGGTTCTAAGATTAAGGCCTCAAGCCAGGGAAAAAAAATTCAAATAAAGCCAGTAAAATGGAGGTAAAGAGGCTAATTATGGTAAGAAATATTCAGCCTCATATCCTTTAGGCTTCACTCAAACTATAATGATGACCACCAAGGTCCAATAACAGCAAGATGCAATCAAAATTCATTCCATTCCTGCCTGTGGCTTTATCAAAAGGTACTTTTCTACCCAGTGAAACAGAAATTTAAGACAAGAATTGAGAACTGGAGGTATGGCTCATGTGGCAGAATTCCTGACTAGACAGAATAAGACTATGAGTTCAAACCCTTGTACCACCAAAAAAAAAAATAATAATAATAATTAAAAAAGAATTGCCAGGCACCAGTAATGCATGTCTATAATCCTTGTTATTCAGAAGGCTGAGATCTGAAAATAGCAGCATGAAGCCAGCCCTAGCAGAAAGTCTGTAAGACTTTTATCTCCAACAAACCCCTAGGAAACTAGAAGTGGTGCTTGGCTCCAAGCTGCAGAGTATTAGCCTTAAGGAAAAAATGCTCAGGGACAGCACTTAGGCTCTGAGTTCAAGCCCCACAACTGAGGAAACATAAAAATAAAAATAAAATAAATAAGGCCAGGAGCTGGTAGCTCACTCTTGTAATTCTAGCTACTCAGGAGGCTGAGATCTAAGGATCACAGGTCAAAACCAGCCCAGCAGGAAAATCCAAAAATCTGTGAGACTCTTATCTCCAATTAATCACCAGAAAATTGGAAGTGGCACTATGGCTCAAGTGGTAGAGCCTTATCCTTGAGCTGAAGAGCTCAGGGACAGCACCCAAGCCCAGAGTTCAAGCTCCACGACCAAAAAAAAAATAATAAAAATAAAATAAATAAAAGGAGCCGGGAGTTTGGCCTAGTGATAGATTGCTTGCCTAGCATACACAGAGACCTGGGTTCAATTCCTTAGTACCACATACATAGAAAAAGCCGAAAGTGGTGCTGTGGCTCAAGTGGTAGAGCTCTAGCCTTGGGAAAGCCCAAGGACAGTGCTTAGGCCCTGAGTTCAAGACACAAGACTGGCAAAAATAAAGAAATAATTTAAGCTACGTGCCAGTAGCTCACACATGTAATCTTAGATACTCAGGAAGATTAAAGTTCAGAAAAAAACATGAAACTTTTTTTTTGGTGGGTCATGGGGCTGGAACTCAGCCTGGGCGCTGTCCCTGAGCTCTTCAGCTCAAAGCTACAGTCTTACCCTTGGGCCAAGCCCCACTTCCCCCTTTCTAGAGGTTAATTGGAGATAACAGTCTCAGGTCCTTTTGTGACAGGGCTGGCTTTGAACCTTGATCCTCAGATCTCAGCCTCCCAAGTAGCTAGGATTATAGGCATAAGCCACCACGCCTGGCTTCCTGAGACTCTTATCTCCAGTAAACTACACAGGGGGAAAAAGTCAGAAGTGACTCCGTATTTCAAAGGGTAAAGGACTAGAGTAGCATAGCTTAGTGGTAGAGTTTGCCTAGCATTCATGAAGCCCTAGGTTCAATTACTCGGTACTAATGAGAATTTAAAAACTAATTCAAACCCCAATACCACTAAAAGATATGTGCCCAATCAGAAGAGTCAAGACTATAAAAAGATGAATTCTCAATTTAAAATTGGGCAGAGGCGGGTCGTTTCTGCAATTCTACCTATGTAAGAGGCTGAAATTTTAGGAACAAGGTTTAAAGGTGTCCAAGACTGACAAACCTGAGACCTTATCTCTGATTAACCAGCTAAAAGGTGGAAGTAGAGGTATGGCTCAAGTGGTAGAGCACAGCCTTGAGCAAAGCTAAGAGACAGTGCCCAGGCCTTGAGTTCAAGCCCCATTTTAAACACTAATAAATAGATTCAATGTGAACTGGGAGCCAGTGGCTCATCCTTGTGATTCTGACTACTCAGGATGCAAAGATCTGTAAAAATCAAGGCTTAAAACAAAGTTCAGACCAGACACTGGTGGCTCATGCCTATAATCTTGGCTACTCAATAGGCTAACATCTGGCTATTATGGTTTGAAACTGGTACAGACAGAAAAGTCTGTGAGACTCATATCCAATTTACCACCAAATACACCAGAAGTAAAGTTGTGGCTTAAGTGGTAGAATACTAACTTTGAACTTTTGAAATTTAAGTGACAGTGCCCAGGCCAAGACTGACCAGAACACACACACACACACACACACACACACACACACACACACACACACACACGCATGTCCAGGCAGAAAGTACACATACACACGCATGTCCAGGCAGAAAGCTCAAGAGACTCCTCCACCTCCAAAATAAGCAAGAAAAAAGCCAAGTAGTCAAGCAAACGGTGGAAGGGCCATGAGTTCAAACCATGTCACTGGTAAAAAAAAATTTTTTTTAATATTTAGCCGGGCACGGTGGCTCACATCTGTAATCCTAGCTACTCAGGAGGCTGAGATCTGAGGATCACAGTTCAAAGCCAGCCCAGGCACTAAAGAATGAGAGACTCTTACCTCTAATTAATCACTAGAAAATGAGAAGTGGGATGTGGCTCTAGGGGTAGGGCAGTTCAAGCTCCATGACCCACAAGATAGATAGATAGATAGATAGACAGACAGACAGACAGACAGACAGACAGACAGACAGACAGACAGACAGAAAAACAGGCTGGCTAGTTCAGTCACAGCGCCACTTCCAGCTTTTTCTTTTTTTTTAATTTTTTTTATTGTAATTAGTAAAAGGGTTACATGATATTTGCCAGATATACTTCCAGCTTTTTCTATGTATGAGGTAGCGAGGATGACCGGGAGTTTGGCCTAGTGGTTAAAGTGCTTGCCTAGCATGCATGAAGACCCGGGTTCGATTCCTCAGTACCACATACATAGAAAAAAGCCGGAACTGGTGCTGAGGCTCAAGTGGTAGAGCTCTAGCCTTGAGAAAGTCCAAGGACAATGCTCAGGCCCTGAACTCAAGCCCATGTCTGGCAAAAAAAAAATGAGGTAGCGAGGAATGGAATTGAACCCAGGGCTTCGTGCATGTTAGGCAAGCACTCTACCCACTAGACCGTGCTCTAGGCCCACATTCCTTCACTTATCATTCCATCTTCACACAACACTTAAAATTTTTTAAGTACATATTAATGGAGTACATGTAATATTTTGATATATGTATATATTACATAATATTCAAATCAGGCAAACACATACCTTCAAATGTGTATTTTTTGAGCCCTAATCTGATCTCATTTTCTGCTTGCTTTTTTTTTTTTGCCAGTCCTGGGCTTGGGCTCAGGGCCTGAGCACTGTCCTTGGACTTTCTCAAGGCTTAGCACTCTACCACTTGAGCCACAGCACCACTTCCAGCTTTTTTCAATTGGTACCGAGGAATCGAACCTGGGTCTTTGTGCATGCTAGGCAAGCACTCTACCACTAGGCCAAACTCCCAGCCCCTTTCTGCTTGCTTTTATAGTCATTTACATACTTAACTAATTCTTTTTTTTTTTTTGGCCAGTACTATGGCTTGAACTTAAGAGCCTGGGCACTATCCTTGAGCTTACTCAAGGCTAGTTCTCTACCACTTAAGCCACACCACCACTTGCTGCTTTTTTTGTGGGGGAGGGTCTATTGTGGGGCTTGAAATCTGGCCCTGGGTGCTGTCCCTGAGCTCTTCAGGTCAAAGCTACCCCTCTACCCTTTGAGCTACAGCCCCACTTCCCATTTTCTAGTGATTAACTGGAGATAGGATTCTCATGTTCTTTAGTCCTTGAGCTGGCTTTGAACCATGATCATCAGATCTCAGAATCCTGAGTAGCTAAGATTACAGGTGTAAGCCACTGTGCCTGGCTTGCAGCTTTTTCTATGTATGTGGCATCAAGAAATTGAACCAGGTCTTTGTGCATGCTAGGCAAGCACTCTACCACTAGGCCACACATTGGGCTCCTTATTTAACTCTTAATGTACCAATGGATTATAAATGCAATCCTAGCTACTTAGGAAGCTGAGATCTAAGGATCTTAAGATCATAGTTTGAAACCAGCCAAAGCAGAAGTGAGATTCTTAACTCTAATCACCCCAAACGCAGAAGTGGAGCTATGGCTAATATTGTAGAGGTCCTGTTAGTGAGAAATAACAGCCATCAAGTTCAATGTTGTATGGTCAGTGCTGTAAGAAGAAAGTAAAAGGAAGCCAGACATACTGGCTTAAAGCGTAAAGCATGAGGATCACAAGTTTGAAGATACACTGATTACTTCAAGTGTAGCCTTGGCTATAATATAATGTCTTGTCTTACAAAACAAAACATAAAAAAGTAAGAAAATGAAAGAAAGAAAAGTCATGAAATGTACACAAAAAAGGCAAGGAAAATGCAAGACTGGAGGTATTGCTCAGAAATACAAAGACTAGCAAGCAAAAAACTATATTCAAACCCTAGCACTGAAAAAAATGGAGTAAGAAGGAACTAGAAGCTGATGGCTCATGCTTATAATCCTATCTACTTAGGAGACTAAAGTACAAAGGATCCCCATTCAGAGCAACAGAAGAAACAAGGGATACCCTGAGCCAGTTACTGGCTGCTTACAATTGTAATCTTATCCACTCATAAGATAGAAATCTGAGGATCAGGAGTTCAAATCCAGCCTGGGCAGGGAGGTCTGAGATTTTTATCTCCAATTAACCACAAAAAAAGAGGCTGGAATTAGTACAAGTGGTAGAGTGCTAATCTCAGGCAAAAGAGCTCAGGGACTGTACATAGGCCCTGAATTCAAGCCTCAGGACCAGCATACAAACAAAGAAAAAAAAAGGGGGGGGGAGTTTGGCCCAGTGGTAGAGTGCTTGCATAGCATGCACAAAGACCTGTGTTCGATTCCTCAGTACCATATACATAGAAAAACTGGGAATGGCTCTTTGGCTCAAGTGGCAGAGTACTAGGCTTGAGGAAGAAGCCCAAGGACAGTGCTAAGACCCTGAGTTCAAGCCCCAGAACAAGCAAAAAAAAAGGGGGGGGAATACTGCCTCAAAAATAACTAAGGCAAGGCTGGGACCATGGCCTAGTGGTAGAGTGCTCACCTAGCATACATGAAGCCCTGGATTTGATTCCCCAGTACCATATACACAGAAAAAGCCAGAAGTGGTGCTGTGACACAAGTGGCAGAGCACTAGCCTTGAGCAGAAAGTATCCAAGGATAGTGCCCAGGTCCTGAGTCCAAATCCCCAGGACTGGCAAAAAAAAAAAAAGCAAAATAAAGCAAACCAAAACAACAACAACAAAAAAACACAACTAAGGCAAACTGTAATCCCACTGTACATCACTTTTAAAATAATAAAAATTAAAAACAAATTATTAAAAAATGGCAACCAGGAGCTAGGGCTTTACACATGTATCCTAGCAACTCAGGAGGCTGAGATCTGAGGATCCTAAGTTTGAAGCTAGCCTGGGCAGGAAAGTCATGACACTATCTCCAATTAACTACCTCAAGAAAGCTGGAAACGGAGAAAGAAGACCCTGTCTCAAAATAAACCAAGGCAAACTCTATATCACCTTTATAATAACAATAAAATTAAAATAAATAAGGCTGGGAATGTAGCATAGAGATAAAGAGACTGCCTAACATGTATGAAGGAAGCCCTGGGTTCCATTGCTTGGTACCACAAACACAGAAAAGGCCAGAAGTGGCTCTGTGGTTCAAGTGGTAGAATGCTAGCCTTGAGCAAAAGTGCTCAAGGACAGTTCCCAGGCCCTGAGTTCAAGCCCCAAGACTGGCAAAAACAAGCAAACAAATGTGGAGAAAATGAGGGAACAGAAGATACTGTAGGAAAGAAAGTATACTCATTACCTGACTTAAATAATGGTAATCCCTCTGTACATCATCTTTCTAATAATAATATTTTTAAACTAAATAAGTAAACAAAATATTACACATACACACACACACACATATACACACACATACAATAACCATGGGAACCAAGCACGAGTGGTTCACCTTTGTAATTCTACCTACTGAGGAGAGGCTCCAGTTTGAAGCCAATCCAGGCAGGAAAGTCTGTGAAATTATCTCCAGTTATCCACCAAAAATAGCCAGAAATAGAATTGTGGCTCAAGTAAGTAGAGTGCTAGCCTATTTTTTCTTTTTTTTGTCAAACACAGGGCTTTAACTCGAGGCCTAGACGCTGGCCCTGAGCTCTTCAGTTAAAGGCTATCTTCAAGGTCAAGGCTGGTACTCTTACCACTTGAGCCACAACAGCCACTTCTGGTTTTCTGATAGTTAATTGGAGATAAGAGTCTCACAGACTTTAGTGCCCCGGGCTGGCTTTGAACCACGATCCTCAGATCTCAGCCTCCTAAGTAGGTAGGATTACAGGTGTGAGTAACCAGTGCCTGGCCAGAGTGCTAGTCTTGAGCACAAAAGCTTAGGGACAGGTCCTAAATCCAGCCCCAGAATGGAAACAAACAAAAGAAAAAGAAAAACAGGGCAAGAGACATGGCTTAAGTGGTAGAATGCCTGTCTACATAGCAAGTAAGAGGACATTTTTCTTATTTCTTCTTTTTGTGCTAGTACTGGGGCTTGAACTCAATCATCACCTCTCGTTTAGCTTTTATACTCAAAGGTGGTGCTCTGCCACTTAAGCCATACCGTCACTTCTAGTTTTTGCTAAATTATAGGAGGGAGACCAGATTCTCAGGGTTTATCTCCCTGCATTGGCCCTGAAATTCAATCCTGAATTCTCAGCATCCTGAGTAGCAAAAATTATAATCATGAGCCACTGGATACCTAGCAAAAGAATAGTTTTATGGTAACCAACAACCTGAAGTGGCAGTGTGACTTAAGTGATAAGAGTACCAGCCTTGAACTTGAAAAGGTTAAACAAGAGAGCACAGCTCTGTCCTCAAGCCCTAGTAGTACTGGCAAAAAGACAAAAATATAGCCAACAACTAGGAAGAAGTAAAATGTTCCTCAATGGTAATTAAATAAACTGTAATTCCATGCTTTGGAATACTGTGCCACAATGAAAAGAAACCATCAATACACATGACCTAGATGAACATGTTCACCAAATTATGCTGGGAAGGGCCTGGGAATGTGGCTATGTGGTACAATGCTTGCCTAGCATGTATGAAGCCCTGGGTTCAACTCCCATTACCACATTCTCAGTACCACATAAACAGGAAAAAAAAACAACAAGCCAAAACTGGCACTGTGGCTCAAGTGGTAGAGTACTAGCCTTAAGCAAAGGAAGCTCTGAGATAGTGCCCAGGAACTGAGTTCAAGCCCCAGGACTGGCAAAAACAATCATGCTGGGAAAATTAGATATACACAAATGAAATAATGAAGTTGGACCCTTAACTTATAGCATATAAACAAATTAACTTACAACAGATTTGAGACCCAAACATTAAAAGTACAGCTTTAACACTTTTAAAAGAAAACAGGGGGAAAGCATGACACTGGATTTAGTGATTCTTTTTGCCATTCCTGGGGCTTGAACTCAGGGCCTGGGCATTGTCTTTGGACACATCTTCCTAAAGGCCAGCAATCTGTCACTTGAGCCACAGCACCACTTCTGGCTTTTTCTGTGTACAATGCTTGTACTAGGCCACAATTCTGGCTTAGTAATTATTATTATTATTATTTTTTGTCAGTCCTAAGACTTGAACTCTGAACACCATCACTGAGCTTTTCAGCTCAAGGCCTACCCCTTGAGCCACAGAGCCACTTCTGGTTTTCTAGTGGTTAATTGAAGATAAGAGTTTCACGGGTCTTTAGTGCCGAGCTGGCTTTGAACCGTGATCCTCAGATCTCAGCCTCCTGAGAAGCTAGGATTATAGGCATGAGCCACCACGCCCAGCTAGTAATTATTTCTAAAATATAACTCAAGTAACAAAAGCAAAATTAGGCTGGGGATATAGCTCAGTGGCAGAATACTTGTCTATTTTATGCAAGGCCCTTAATTTGATCCCTGTATTGAAAAAAAAGGAAAAATATAAATTTGGACAACATTGGGCTGAGAGTATGGTCTAGTGGTAGTATCCTTGCCTAGCATGCACAAAGCCTTGGGTTCCATTCCATGGAACCACATACACAGAAAAAGCCAGAAGTGGTGCTGTGGCTCAAGTGGCATATTGATAGCTAAAAAAAAGAAAGAAATGTGGACTACATCAAAGACAACCACCAGGGCTGAGGCAACAGGGTGTTAACCTAGCAAACATGAGGCCTGTAGTTCAAGCCCCTATATCATCAGAAAAAGAAAATACCCATCAGAGAATACAATCAGAAAATCCTACAGGAGAAAAAATACTTCTAAATCACTTATATAAAGGGGTTAACATCTAGATTTAAAAATTATTTTTGGGGGGCAGGGCGGGGGATCATGGGGCTTGAACTCGGCCTGGGTCTGCCCCTGAGCTCTTCAACTCAAGGCTACCACACCGTACCCTTGAGCCAACCCCACTTCCCATTTTCTAGAGGTTAATTAGAGGTAAAAGTCTCTGGTTGTTTTGTGCCCAGGCTGGCTTCAGAGCTTGATCCTAAGATCTCAGAGTCCTGAGTAGCTAGGATTACAGGGGTGAGCCATGCGCCTGCCTTCTAGATTTAAGAATTCTTACAATTCAAAAAAAATCAAAACCACATAATAGGAAAACTGGCCAAAAGGAAGGGAAAGGTGTGGTTGTGCACATCTATTAATTCCAGCTATTTCACAGGACAAGATTAAGAGGGTAAAAGCTAGTCTTGGCAAAAAAGTTAGTGAGCCTCCATTTCAAACAGTGTACTGGGTATGGTGGTGCATGCCTATCATCCTAGCTACAATGGAAGCATATATAAGAGGATCACTATCCAGGCCAGCCTGAACCAAAATGTGAGACCTTATTTGAGAAATAAAATAAAAAGTAGAGTACCTAGCTAGCAAGCATGAGACTGAATTCAAGCACAATATTATGCCTCCCCTCCTAAAAAAAGAAAGAAAGAAAAGAAAATTGGCAGAAGATCTAAAAAGACATTTCTTCAAAGAAAACAAAGTCAAAATTACGAGATACAACTTCACCACTACTTGCAAGCTCCAGGGGCTCATGCCTATAATACTAGCTACACAGGTGGCTGAGATCTGAGGATCCCAGTTCAAAGACAGACTGGGCAGGAAAGGCCTTAAGACTCTTATCCCCAGTTAATCAGAAAAAGATGAAAATGGCACTGTGTCTCCAGAGGTAGAGTGCCAGTCTTGAGCAAAAAGAGCTCCAGGTCAGCACTGAGGCCCAAAAACTCAAGCCCTAGTTCTGGGGAAAAAAAGGGAATAACCAGTGGTTCATGACTATAATCTTAGATACTCAAGAGGCTGAAATATGAGGATTATAGTCTAATGCCAGTCTGGGCAGAAAACTCCGTAAGACTCATCTTCAATCAACCACTAAAAAGCCAAAAGCAGAGCCGTGGCTCAAGTCATAGAGCACTAAACTTAAAAAAATAAATCAGAGACAGAAACCAGGCCCTGAGTTCAAGCCCCAAGACTGGCACAAAACGAAAAGGGAAAATAGCCTGGATGCTCTATCACTGAGATATAGATCATAATTTGAAACCACTCTAGCAGAAGCATCAAAAAGACTCCATTTCCAAAATAAACAATATAAAGCTAGAATGGATACATGGTTCAAGTGGTAGATTATCAGCTGAGTAAACATAAGACCCTAAGTTCCTATTACACACACACACACACACACACACACACACACACACACACACACACACCAAAAAAAAATCACACAAGGACTGGCAAGTATATGAAGAAACTGATATCTTATACATCGCTAGCAAGAAGGTAAAATGATGTAGTATGGAAAAACTTGAAAATAACTAGTAACAGAAACTTGAAAATAACTAAAAACAGAATTATTGAATGATCCATCAACCTTATTTTATTTTACTTGCCAGTCCTGGGCTTGAGGTCAGGGCCTGAGCACTGTCCTTGGACTTTCTCAAGGCTAGAGCTCTACCACTTGAACCTCAGCACCACTTCTGGCTTTTTTCTATGTAAGTGGTACATCTTATAATAGCCTCAAAAAATTTAAATACCCCCGAGAGTTTGGCCTAGTTGTAGAGAGCTTGCCTAGAATGCACAAAGACCTGGATTTGATTCCTCGGTAGCACATACGTGGTGCTGTGGTTCATGTGGTTGAGCTCTAGCCTTGAAAAAGCCCAAAGGCAGTGCTCAGGCCCTGAGTTCAAGCCCTGGGACTGGCAAAACAAAATTGTTTAGCAAATCAAGTACTGATGGATCTTACCCCTAATCCTAGATATTCAGGAGGCTAAGATCTGAGAAATACTGTTTGAAGTCAGCCCAGGCAGAAAAATCTGAGGGACTCATCGCTAATTAACTAGGGCTATAAGTGACTTAAATGATAAAGTTCTAGTTCTGGGTGAAAAGGCAGAAAGTAAGATTACCTGCAGTTGAAGCCTCATAGCTATACAAAAAAATTAAAAAAGATGACTGAAGTGTGGCTTTAATGGTAGAGTACCAGCTAAGTGAGCGAGTGAAGCGACAATAAGGCCCTTAATTAAGCCAAATACTGAAAAAAAAACAACTGCTGCTAGGCATAGTATGCATGCTTCTAACTCTGAAACTTAGGAAGCCGAGGCACAATGCTGAGAGTTCTAGACTGGTCTGGGGTACAAAGTAAGACCCTATCTCAAAAAGACTGTAGCCAGGCCCTGGTGGCTCACACCTGTAATCCTAGCTACACAGGAGGCTGAGATCTGAGGATCAAGGTTCACAGCCAGCCCAGGCACAAAAGGACCTGAGACTCTTATCTCCAATTAACCTCTAGAAAATGGGAAGTGGGGCTTGGCTTAAGGGTAGGGTGGTAGCCTTGAGCTGAAGAGCTGAGGGACAGCACGTAGGCCAAGTTCAAGCCTCATGACCCCCCCCCCAAAAAAAAGGCAGCCCAGGCAGGAAGTCTGTAAGACTCCTATCTCCATTTAATCACCAGAAAACTGGAAATGGTGCTTTGGCTCAAGTGGTAGAGCAGTACGCTTGAGATGAAGAGCTCAGAGAAAGTGCCCAGGCCTAGAGTTAATGCCCCACAACTGATCAACATAAAAAGAGAAGGAAATAGTAATAGACAAAACACTTTCAATCATGACTATAGCAAAAAGGAAAAGTAAAGCTTAGTAATATATCTGCCAGGTAAAATGTATTTGCTTTAAAAAAATGTTACAGGGGGTGGAAATGTTGCTCAGTGGTGGAGTGCTTGCCTAGCATGCATGAAGCCCTGAGTTCAATTCCTCAGTACCATGTACATAGAAAAAGCCAGAAGTGGTGCTGTGACTCAAGTGATAGACTTCTAGCCTTAAGAAAGCCCAAGAACAGTGCTCAGACCCTGAGTCCAAGACAGGACTGGCAAAAGAAAAAGAAAAACCTAAAAGAAAAAGTCAAAAATTGTACTGTGGCTCAAGTGGTAAAGCACTAGCCTTGAGCAAAAAGAGCTCAGGGACAGTGCCCAGGCCCACAGTTCAAGCCCCAGGACTGACATTGAAAAAAGACTGCAAAACCTTACTTCATCATCAATCTTCATTTGGAAATCTTCTTCATTTTCTTCTTCTGGAGCAAAAAATGACTTTTCTCCATAGCCAGCATCCTAGAAGAGGACAATTCCATGCATAAATAAGTCGGCTGTGAAATATTTAGCAGATCTTAATGAACACTAATTACAGAAAATTAATGCATATTTTGCACAGAGAACCAATTCAATGTATATATCACCTTAGATACTATTATTATTATCACCTTAAGATAATATTAGAAGGTACATTCCAAACTTATTGGGTTACGGATATAGTTCAGTCTTAGAGCACACTTCCCTAGCAAGGCCCTGGAGCCAGTACCTAGAAATGCAATTAAAAAGTTTTTAGCTCAGTTCTGGTGGCTTTTACCTATAATCCTAGTTATTCAAGAGACTGAGAGCTGAGGATCAAAGTTTGAAGCCAGCCCAAGCAGCAAAGTCCATGAGAGTCTTATCCTTTCAAAAATTTGGAAGTACTAAAAACTAAATGCCAGTGATCATATATAGAGATTACCTTCTTGAATACTTGTTTGTTAAACACGTCATTTGAAATATGACGTAAAATCAATGTTAATAAATTCTTTATTAAAAAATAATTGGAAATAAAACTTGTGGCTCAAGCGGAAGACCACTAGCCTCAAGCAAAAACGCTTAAGGACAGCACAAAAGCCCTAAGTCCAAGCTCCAGATTTGGTACAAAAATGCATACAAGGCCGGGAGTATGGCCTAGTGGTTAAAGTGCTTGCCTAGCATGCATGAAGACCTGGGTTCGATTCCTCAGTACCACATACATAGAAAAAAGCCAGAAGTGGTGCTGAGGCTCAAGTGGTAGAGCTCTAGCCTTCAGAAAGTCCAAGGACAGTGCTCAGGCCCTGAGCTCAAGCCCAGGCCTGGCAAAAAATAAAAATAAAAAATAAAAATAAATGCATACAAAAAACTAAAAAGGGCCGGGAGTTTGGCCTAGTGGTAGAGTGCTTGCCTAGCATGCACGAAGACCCGGGTTCGATTCTTCGGTACCACATATGTAGCAAAAAATGTCAGAAGTGGTGCTGTGGCTCAAGTGGTAGAGCCCTAGTCTTGAGAAAATCCAGGGATAGTGCTCAGGCCCTGAGCCCAAGCCCAGGACTGGCAAAAAACCCAAAAAAAACAAAAAAACAAAACTAAACAGGGCAGGGAATATGGCTTAGTGGTAGAGTGCTTGCCTAGTATGCATGCAGCCCTGGGTTTAAATCCTCAGTATCGCATTCACGGAAAAGTCCAGAATTGGAACTGTGGCTTGAGTGGTAGAGCACTAGCCTTGAGTAAAAAAAAAGAAGCTCAGGGACAGTACTCAGGCCCTGAGTTCAAACTCCAGGGCTGGCAAAAGAAAAACAACAACAAATAAACAGTATGGTTTTAATCTCTAGTACCATATAATAATAGTAGTAGTAGTAATAGTAATAATAATAAGCAGAGGTGATTACTAACTCAGTGACAACTGTCCGATTGTATCCCAAGCAGGCCTTTTTTGTGCCCCTCTAAACTATACATACAGCACCCATCATCATCATCACTGCTGTCAGCTCAGGGGCTTACATCACAAAAAACTAAAGTCAACTCAAATGGATGAGCAGCCATTTTTATTGATGATCCTGGGGCTTAAACTCAGAGTTTGGGCACTGTCCGTGAGCTTGTTTTGCTTAAGGCTAGCACTCTACCACTTGAGCTACAGTGCTACTTCCAGCTTTTTCAGTATATGTGGTATTGAGGAGTCAAACCTAACACTTCATGCATGCTACTTAAGCACTCTGAGCACTAAACCACCCTCAGATTTTTCTTTTCAAGATTAGCATCCCCATGGGCCAGGAGTTTGGCCTAGTGGTTAAAGTGCTTGCCTAGCATGCATGAAGACCCGGGTTCGATTCCTCGGTACCACACACATAGAAAAAAGCTGGAAGTGGTGCTGAGGCTCAAGTGGTAGAGCTCTAGCCTTGAGAAAGTCCAAGGACAGTGCTCAGGCCCTGAGCTCAAGCCCAGGACTGGCAAAAAAAAAAAAAAAAGATTAGCATCCCCTATGTAAGCCACCACTCCTCTTTCAGCTTTTTTCATAACTAATTGTAGTTAAGAGTCTCAGGAAAAGCCAGATGCTGGCAGCTCATGCCTGTAATCTTAGCTATTTTAGGAGGTTGAGATCTGAGGAATGAGGTTCAAAGCTGGCCCTGGCTTTGAACTGACAGGAGGTGGAGGGGGGGAGAAAGAAAGAAAGAAAAGAAAGAAAAAGAAAAAAAGAGTCTCAGGGACTTTCCTGCCCATGCTGGCTTCAAACCATGATCCTCAGATTTCAGCCTCCTGGATAGCAAGGATTATAGGCATGAGACACTTGGACCCAGCTATGAGTAAGCATTTTGAAAGCAAAACAACATGGCCGGGAGTTTGGCCTAGTGGTAGAATGCTTGCCTAGCATGCAAGAAGACCGGGGTTCGATTCCTCGGTACTACATACGTAGAAAAAGCTAGAAGTGGTGCTGTGGCTCAAGTAGTAGAGCACTAGCCTTGAGAAAGCCCAAGGACAATGCTTAGGCCAGGAGCTGGCAAAAAAAATAAATAGTATTTTTTTTAAAAATGAACCACAGGCCTAAGAATGTACTTACCTTCAGTCGCTGCTCTGCTGCTATCATGCTATAGTATGCACAGCACTGCTCTGGTGATACCATAGCTCTGATCTCCTCTTCTGTCGGTAAACGAAAATCAGACTTCAGCACCCACCAGTTTGAGTCCATCCCTAGAAAAGACAGAGACCGTCATTGATGCTTTAAAGATAGTAAAAACTGACTGAGGCAATGTCACAGATAGTAACACCATAAATGACTGGTTAAGAAAACCCTACTAGCTTTCTTGTATCTTATATAAAACATCTAACAATCACACAGAATTTCTCAGCAACTAATTATCAAAAAGTCACTCAGGGGCCAGGAGCATGGCCTAGTGGTAATAGTGCATCTCTAGTATGCACTATGCACCAAGACCTAGGTTTGATTCCTTGGTACCACATATACAGAAAAGGCCAGAAGTGGTGCTGTGGCTCAAGTGGTAGAGCGCCAGCCTTGAAAATGCCCAACAATAGTGCTCAGGCCCTGAGTTAAAGCTCTAGTACTATCAAAAAATGTCAATCAGCCTAGAGCTATGGCTCATATCTGTAAATTCTAAACACTCAGGAGACTAAAATTTGATAATTCCAGTTCAAAGCCAGCCAAGGCAGGAAAGCCCCTGAGATTTTTTTATCTCCAATTAACCAGCAAAAAGCCAGAAATAAAGGTATGGTTCAAGTTGGAGACTGTTAGCTTTGAGTGAAAAAACTAAAAGAGACCAGCCTGGCCCTGAATTCAAGCCCTGATGCTGTCTTGCTTTTTGTTTTCAAGGGTAGTCAGTTTCCACATCCACTGTTAAAAGATTTGCTACCTTTTTTTCTTGGTGGTGGTACTGTTTTTGCTTTTGTTGTTGTTTTCCTTTCTGTGGAAGAGAGGTAGACACAGAAAGGAAGGGAAGAAGGGTGAACAAATGCAATCATGCTACACAGTACACACTGTGTGGACAATGACATACGTAATTTGTGGACAAGGATGAAATGGGAGAATGGGTGACATCACTAATCCTAGCTACTCAGGAGGCTGAGATCTGAGGATCAAGGTTCAAAGCCAGCCAAGGTAGGAAAGACCATGAGACTCTTATCTCAAATTAACTACCAGAAAACTAGAAGCAGTGCTTTGATTCAAGTGGTAGAGCACTAGCCTTGAGCTGAAGAGCTCAGAGTCAGCACCCAGGCCTAGAGTTCAAGCCCCACAACTGACCAAAAATTTTTTTAAAAAACATTACCTTCTCCCTTTTCTGTGTCTGTGTCAGTTCTGGGGCTTGAACTCAGGGCCTCATGTTCATGCTTAGTTTTTTTCACTGTCTCACCTGATCTATACCTCCACTTCCTACCTTTTTCTGCCTGCAAAATTTCCTATATAATTAGCTATATGTTTATTGCTTAGCTGAAAATCATTTAATTCATTGGAATTAGGAGAGAATTAAGAGAAGACAAACAAGTAGCCACACTGATGACCTGTGCGTTTGAAGTCAGCACAAAGCTTTAGCCTTTTTCTGATGCTGCTTTCTGAATGGGAAGGAAAGGCCTTTTTTATATCTTCCATTCGGATTCGTCGTGGCCGATCTTTACTCTTCCAAAAGAGGCGATAAATAAAAACCTGTGCAATAAAACAAATATATGTTATTAGGAAAAGGGCAGAAGTTCCAAACAAGGCTGCTTTCTCTTGCTCAACTGATATGCTCTTATTTTTCCTAAAGTTCCTTTAAACCCACGTATTTTTTATGTGTATCTTATTCCTTCCATACTCCATTCTTACCTGCAGAAAGTCTCGAATATGTGTATTGGCCCTTTTGGAGTTGGGCCCAGGAACTTCAAACAAGGGACATTGCTGTCCAACCACAAAAATATCCACTAGTTCCCGAATATAGTAACTCTGTCTTGTTCGAATGATCAAGAAGTCAGTTTCTGGCATCTTATGAAGATAAATTGGTGCACGAAAAAGGTTGTTCTCAAAAGCCTAATAGAAATAGACACAAAAATCATATTAAGAGAAAACCTAGGAAATTAACAGAATAATAAGAAGGAAATGAAGCTTTTTGTTTTATTTTGAATTGTCGTGGGAATTGAACTCTGGACACTGTCCCTGAGCTGTTCAGCTCAAGGCTACCAGCCTACCCCATGAATCACAGCCCCACTTCTGGTTTTCTGGTGGTTAACTGGAGATAAGAGTCTCAAGGACCTTAGTGCCTGGGCTAGCTTTGAACCACGATCCTCCCTCAGATCTCACCCTCCTGAGTAGCTAGGATTACAGAAGTGAGCCACTGCTCCACAGCTTTTTTTTGGGGGGGGGAGTTGGTTTTAAGGCTTGAGCTCAGGACCTGGGCACTGTCCCTGAGCTCTTTTGCCCAAGGTTAGTGCTCTACCACTTGAGCCATAGTGCTACTTCCAGTTTCAAGAGGTTAATTAAGAGTACCATTCTCAGGTAACTGCTTTTTTTTTTGCCAGTTCTGCGGTTTGAACTCAGGGCCTGAGCACTGTCCTTGGGCTTTCTCAAGGCTAGCGCTCTACCACTTGAGCCACAGCACCACTTCTGGCTTTTTCTGTGTATGTGGTACCAAGGAATCAAACCCAGGGAATCATGCATACTAGGCAAGCACTCTACCACTAGGCCACACTCCTGGCCCTCAGGTAACTTTTTTTTATCCCAGACTGGTTTCAAATGTGATCCTCAGAACTCAGTTTCCCAAGTAGATAGGATTACAAGTGTGAGCCACCAGTGCCCATGTTTATATATTTATTTTTTTTAATCTTCATTAGATTATCTAAGGCAAGGGAAGTCTGGCCCATGAAATCATGTTACTTGATAGGACAGATACTTATGCTTCTTATCTATTCCTTTTTGTTGTTGTTGTTGGTTGTGGGGCTTGAACTAAGGGCATGGGCCCTGTCCTTGAGCTTCTTTGTGCTCAAGGCTATCACTCTAACATCTGAGACACAATATCACTTCTGCTTTTGTGGGTCACGGGGCTTGAAATTGGCATGACTTGGGCGCTGTCCCTGAGCACTTCAGCTCAAGGCTAAGGCCCTACCCTTGAGCCAAACCCCACTTCCAGTTTTCTAGAGGTTAATTGGAGATAAGAGTCTCAGGTCCTTTTTTGCCCAGGCTGGCTTTGAACCTTGATCCTCAGATCTCAGCCCCCAGAATAGCTAGGATTACAGGTGTGAGCCACCACTCCTCAGGCTTCTTCTTCTTTTGTGTGTGTGTGTGTGTGTGTGTGTGTGTGTGTGTGTGTGTGTGTGTGTGATTTTTTGGAGTGGTTAATTAGATAAGAGTGTCAAGGAGACTTGGTTTCTTGTCTGTTTCTTGCTAAGTACCTGTATTAATTTTGTATGACCCATGAATGCTCTTCTAAATGTCTAGAGGGTCCTTTAAAAAAAAAAGGCTCCCAAGTGGGGCTGTGGCTCAAGGGGTAGGGCAGTAGACTTGAGCTGAAGGGCTCAGGGACAGTGCGCAGGCCCAGAGTTCAAGCTCCACAACCAATAACAACAACAACAAAAGGCTCCCCACTCTTGATCTAAGGTGTACT
Source organism: Megascapheus bottae (assembly GCF_031878675.1). Classification (NCBI taxonomy): domain Eukaryota; kingdom Metazoa; phylum Chordata; class Mammalia; order Rodentia; family Geomyidae; genus Megascapheus; species Megascapheus bottae. Next base: position 40,340,274 of record NC_143547.1, read on the forward strand.
CAATAAAATAAATAAGCATACAAAATGCCAAATAATATCTATTATTATCCAATGTCTATTAGAGTATCAACAAAGAATCTTTAAAAATAAAAAGTGAGCCAGGTACTAATGGCTCATGCCTGTAATTCCAACTACTCAGGAGCCTGAGACTCATAGGATCAAGGTTTAGAGTCAGCCTAGACAGAAAAGTCCAGAACTTTGTCTTAACAATAACAACACAAAAAGTACAAAACTAAGCTGGGTGCTGGTGGCTCATGTCTATAATCCTCGGTAATAAAGAGACTGAGATCTGATTAATAGAGTTTGAATCCAGATTGGATTCTGCGTGAGACTCTATCTCAAATTAACCACCAGAAAGCCAAAAGAGAAGCTATGGCTCAAAGTGGTGGAGCACTAGTCTTGAACACAAAAGCTCAGGGACAGTGGCTAGTGTAAGGTCTGCCAAAAGGAAACTCCACGCAGTTCAGGAGAGGGTTTATTGTATGAGGAGAGAGTTGACCTCCTGCTGCCCAAGATGGAGTCAGGCAAGCAAGAGAGCTTATGATGGGAAGTAAGAGATTATATAGGGGGAGGGGTATGGCCACAGTGGAAGCAGATGTAATCTCAGAGGATGCGGAAATACCTCAGACTGGGGGACCTCCCATTGCCCCCAAGAATGCCAGTTGCCAGGGTTATAGTTGCTGAGCGGGGATTTCCAGGGTGCTGGGGGAGAAAGCCAAGAGAAGAAGTCATTTCTTCCAGGCGGATCTAACACCTAGGTGCTGAGTTCAAACCCAGGACCAGAATACACAAACAAAAAATGGACTTTAGCTGGACATAGTGATTCACACCTACAAATCCAGCTACTTAGGAGGCAGAGGTACAGACAATAATGGTTCAGTCTCACATAAAAATGCTTTGGGAGGGGCAGGGAGTTTGGCCTAGTGGTAGACTGCTTGCCTTGCATGCACGAAGACCTGAGTTCGAGTCCTTGGTACCACATACAGAGAGAAAAGCTAGAAGTGGAGCTGAGGCTCAAGTTGTAGAGCAAGTGCAAGGACAGTGCTCAGGCCCTGAGCTCAAGCCCAGAACTGGCAAAAAAAAATGCTTTGGGAGAATAAGCAATAATATAATAATATTGGAATAAACTACATTAAAGGATTAAAGGAAATAGTTACGAATGGCCATGATAAATGAGGGACAGGGGAATAAAGTAGAACAATGCTATTTGATTTCCTCAAGCCATTTGTGGTCCACTGTATTTCCCCTTAAAATTGTACAAGCTGTCAGGTGTCAGTGGCCAGTGGCTCACGCATGTAACCCTAACTCAGGAGGCTGAAATTTGAGCATCATGGCTCAAATTCAACCAAGCAGAAATGTCCATGAGACTCTATCTCCAATAAATTACCAGAAAAGCCAGTTACGTTGAACTGTGGCTGAGGTGGTAGAGCACTAGCCTTGAACACAGAAGTTCAGCGATACAACTCAGATCTTGAGATCAAGCCACAAAACCAGAAAAAAAGGATGCACAAGCTTCAATCAGAGTGGCTCTAGTCTATACTCATTTGAACAAAGAACTAGCAAACATTTCACTATGGTACATTGACCACAACTAATTGTAAACAACCTTTTAAATTTGCTTTACAATGCTAGAAATAGAACTCAGGACCTCTCACATGGTAAGCAAGACCTCTACTACCAAGTAGCATTTCCAGCCCCCAAAATATATCATTTTCAATATAGGATTTAAAATATTCATAAACTATATTACATTATTAATTCAAAGTTGACTTCCTAAAATATCCCGTGTATTTAAAAATTATATTTACTTTTCGTATATAATACATAACTAGAAACCAGTTTCAAGAAAAATATTGTTGAGTTTTGTATTATGGTAATTTCCCTCATATTTGATATATGAATGGTATCTCTCAGGGTGCAGTCTTGGGATTAGGCACTGTCCCTGAACTTCTTTTGCTCAAGGCCAGCACTCTACAGCTTGAGCAACAACACAACTTCCTGTTTGTTCTGTTTATGTGGTACTGAAAAATCAAACCCAGGGCTTCATGCATGCAAGCACTCTACCACTGAGCCACATTCTCAGCCCATAAGTAGTATCTTAATCAGCTAAAGTTAGTTCTTTCTGGCAAAGTTAAGTTTCTTTCTGTCAATTTACTTAGGAGAGAGTGAAAAAAGAAAATTAATCACCTGTAGTAATTGGCCAGGATGGAGGGAGCCCAGAAAAGGTGATGTATGGCAGTAAACAGTTTCCCCATATTTACAATCTGGTGCTCCAGGATCTTTTCCAGGTTTCTACGAGAAACAGAAAACTCAGTTAATGCAATAAATACATTTATATATTATGCTTCATAAGCACGGCATTTATATAAAGTATATGAAGATCAAAATACATAAACTATATAAACATAAAATACATGTTCACAGATTATCTTTAAGTATCTTCAGCGATATTAACAACAAATATATTTTTTTGTCAGTTGTGGGACTTGAACTCTGGGCCTAGGCGCAGTCCCTGAGCTCTTTAGCTCAAGGCTACCATTTAACCCCTGGGCCTGGGCATTATCCCTGTGCTCTTCAGCTCAAGGCTACCCACCCTGCCCCTTGGGCCACAGCCACACTTCTGGTTTTCTAGTGGTTAATTGGATATAAGGGTCTCACATTCTTTAGTGCCTGGGGTGGCTGTAAACCACAATCCTCAGATCTCAGCCTCCAGATCAGCTAGGATTACAAGTGTGAGCCACCATGCACAGCAACAACAAATAATTTTTAGCAGACTCACTCGTTTGTAGTAGTTTTTTATCTTGGTTGCCATGCCAACTTGCATCATTAAGGGTCCATTTTCTTCACTGTACTCTGCAAGAATAAGATCTCCATCTTTGCCTGTGAGGTCCTGAGGTGTGCGCATAAAAAACATTTCTCCACCACCTGAAGCTTGCCTTTCCTGTTCTCTCATCTGTCAAGAACAAAGAAAATACAATCAAGTTCCTGACAGAACAAATACACACTGATCTGATGACAAATTGATTCAAGCACCAAAAGTACTTTATAGTATTTTTCAATTTCACTGTGGGTTTTTTTGGCCAGTCCTGGGTCTTAAACTCAGGGCCTGAGCACTGTCCATGGGCTTTCTCAAGGCTAGAGCTCTTTCGAGCCACAGCACCACGCCCCACTTTTTCTATGTATGTGGTACCAAGGAATTGAACCCGGGTCTTCGTGCATGCTAGACAAGCACTCTATCACTAGGCCAAACTCCCAACCCCATACAATTATCTTTCTATAAGTCTTAGTTGAAAATTTTTGAAAGTTGCAATAATTGTGACACTTTACCTTTAATATATTTTCATATGCATGTTTTAATAAAGATACTCTCCTAAATAACCAAAACAGGGCTGGGAGTTTGGCCTAGTGGTTAAAGTGCTTGCCTAGCATGCATGAAGACCTGGGTTCGATTCCTCGGTACCACATACATATAAAAAAGCTGGAAGTGGTGCTGAGGCTCAAGTGGTAGAGCTCTAGCCTTGAGAAAACCGAAGGACAGTGCTCAGGCCCTGAGCTCAAGCCCAGGACTGGCAAAAAAAAAATAACCAAAACAGCATTCTATAACACAAGAAAATAATTCTCTAAAAAATCAAAAATCCAGAATTATTTTGCCCATCTGTACTCCAATTATTTTATTTCTTTTTTTGTGTGGTTCATGGGGCTTGAACTCCGCCTGGGTGGGCACTGTCCTTGAGCCAAGCCCCACTTCCCATTTTCTAGTCTCAGGTCCTTTTGTGTCCGGGCTGGCATTGAACCTTGGTCCTCATGTCTCAGCCTCCTGAGTAGCTAGGATTACAAGGGAGAGCCACCATGCCCAGTAACTTTTTTTTCTATCCATGGTTCAACCATACCTTGGCCTTCTTTTTTATGTGTTTTAGTAAAGGCTGAACTGCATGGGGACCTGGCTGAGATAGTGCCCCAAAGGAATATTTTTTCAGTGGTGGGCGATGGAACTGCCGGAGTTTGATGGGTCCCATGTGGGTAGGAAAGAAGGGTTGCCGTAATTCCACAGCAGGAATTGAATGCTAAAAGAGGACATAGAAGATACAGAATATGAATAAGTCATTCCAGATAAGATTTTCCATCAGAGAAGAGCATGCAGGTACCCCACAACAATAGAAAAATTGAATCTGTACCTGGATAATATTCCCTCCAAAAGTACCTCGAAGTCCTTGCTGTTTGGGGTAGTAATACTCATCATTCGAGAGATTCCATGGATCTTTCACTTCCGGTTGAGACATGTTCTAATGATAAATCATCAAATAAACCTCAGTCAGACTACCTTTCTTCATTGTCTTCCTCCCTTCCTTCCTTATTTTCTTTCCTTTTTTTGCCAGTCCTGTACTTTGAACTCGGGGCCTGAGCACTGTCCTTGGGTTTTCTCAAGGCCAGCACTCTATTACTTGAGCCACAGCACAACTTCAGGCTTTTTCTATGTATGTAGTATCAAGAAATCAAACCCGGGTCTTTGTGCATCCTAGGCAAGCACTCTATCACTAGGCCAAACTCCAGGCCTGTATTGTCTTTCTTTGTATTTATAAACACCAAGCCCCTTTTGCCCTCACAGACCTGTTGTGGTTCCTCCTTAATAACTCCCGTTTTCCCTAAGAGAATTCGACTCTTCTTCAGGGATGATTCTTTCTTACTTTCTTTAGAGGGGGAATTAGAAGTGGCCTCTTCTTTCTCATCAGGAATTTCTGAGAATAAAATAAAACAGACTCTGGAATTGGATTCCTGAATAATCTAATTTTTTTCACTGACATTTTTGCAGTCCTTAATTAGATCTCACACCCCAGCCCAGAACACTTCTAGTCCATAACTTAATGTAATGAAACTATGTGCTTGACATGTTAAAGGTGCTACTTTCAACATTCCTACATAAGTTTTCTTTGAGAATAGAAATACTAAAATCAGCAACAGCACTGCTATCTCAAAGTGTTATCGAGTAGTTAAGTTTCAAATTTGACCTTCTCCAACTTTTGTGATGTCTTCTTGCCCTTTGACTTTACCAGCAGACTTTTCAAAGATGGATAAAGAACAGTAGGCTCTACCAGTGACATACCTAAAATAAGGTTTTCATCATTGGGATCAAGAGTCAAAACAGGAGGTTCCAACAAGCAGGGCATAGCCTGAGCATCCCAAATGATATTATCCTCCCAGCGTCCATATACCAAGTCTTCATTATCAATGGGAAAAATGGAATACCAAGGTTTATCATCATCCAAAGTGGCTGTAAAACCTAGACAAAATAAAGTAAAAAATAGCAAAAAGAGAATGAAATAGACAAACTTATACCCTTTCGATCATGGCCCTACCAAAGAGAAAAAGTAAAGCTTAGCTGTACACCTTCCAAATAAAATGTATTCCTGCTAAAAAAAATGTTTCAGATGGTGAGAATGTAGCTCAGTGATAGAGTGCTTGCCTAGCATGCATGAAGCCCTGAGTTCAATTCCACAGTACAACATAAAAAGAAAAAGCCAGAAGTGGTGCTGTGGCTCAAGTGGTAGAGTGCCATGAACAAAAGAAGCTCAGGGACAGTGCCTAAACCATGAGGTCTTGCCCAAAGCCTGGCAAAAAACAGTTTCAGATATGGACTAAAGTTTCAAGCAAGGCTCACATGGTGGAGCACGCAATTAGCAAGAACAAAGCACAGTATTTATACTTCAATTTTTTTTGCCTGTCCTAGAGCTTGAGCTCAGGGCCTGGGTACTATACTTGGGCTTTTCCTCAAGGCTAGCAATCTACCACTTGAGCCACAGTACCTCTTCCAGCTTTTTTTTATGCATGTGGCACCTAGGAATCAAACCCGAGTCTTCATTCATGCTAGGCAAGCACTTTACTGCTAGGCCAAACTCCCGACCCGTATAGTTCAGTTTTGATTAAAGAAAAAACTCGGGCTTGGAGCGTGGCTTAGTAGTAATGTCCTTGCCTAGCACGCACGAACCCTGAATTCTATTTCTCAGTACCACAAACAGAAAAAGTCGGAATTGGTACTGTAGCTCGTGGTAGAGTGCTAGCCTTGAGAAACTCAAGGACAGTGCCCAGTCCGTGATTTTAAACCACAGGACTAGCAAAAAATAAACAACCCAAAAAGACATTGTGAAAAATACCAAATATATAATTTTTTTCCAGTTCTGGGGCTTGAATTCAGGGCTAGCGCTCTACCACTTGAGCCACAGCACCACTTCTGGCTTTTCTTTGTATGTGGTACCACTAGGCCAAATTCCTGGCCCAAAATATATAATTTTTAAAAATTGGGGTTGGAGGGGCAGGAATTTGGCATAGTGGTAGCATGCTTGCCTAGCATGTACAAAGACCCATGTTCCATTCCTCGGTACCACATACATTAAAAAAAAAAATCTGGAAGTGGTGCTGAGGTTCAAGTGGGAGAGAGCTCTGGCCTTGAGAAAATCCAAGGACAGTGCTCAGGTCCTTAGCTCAAGCCCAGGACTGGCAAAAAAAAACTTTTAAAAAAGAAATTGATGTTGGGAATGTGGCCTAGTGTTAGAGTGCATGCCTAGCATGTATGAAGCACTGGGTTTAATTCCTCAGTACCACATTAACAAAAAAAGCCAGAAGTAGTGTTATAGCTCAATTAGTAGAGTGATAGCTATAGCAAAAAGAAACTCAAGGACATGGCCTAGGCCTGAGTTTAAGCCCCAGGACCGGCAAAAACAAACAAACCCTGAAACTGTCTGTAATATATCCTTACAAACCCAAATATCCATTGTAAACCCTTAATATACTATCTCTTACTCAGCATTACAGACACACACACACACACACACATACAGCCAGCTTTTTTTCCATTTTTACTGTCATTTTGTTTTAAATTTCGATTATAAATCCATTTCTATAAGACATCAAATATGCTATTTGTTGCATAGCTCATATTCTTTTAATTTTACATGTTTCTTTTAAGTAAAAAGACATGGCCTAGTGGTAAAGTTCTTGCCTACTATGCACAAAGCCCTGTGTTTGATTCCTTGATACCACATACACAGAAAAGGCCGGAATTAGTATTGTGGCTCAAGTGTTAGAGTAGAGCCTTGAGGAAGTCAAAGGACAATGCCCAGGCCCTCAGTTCAAGTCCCAGGACTGGCAAAAAAAAAGATATACAGCTGAGCTCTGGTAGCTGAAGACTAGCTAGCCACTCAGGAGTCTGAGATCTGAGGAACTGGGCTCAGAGCCATCCCCGGTATGAAAGTCTGTGAGACATTTATCTCTAATTAGCCACTAGAGTGATAGCCTTAAGCTGAAGAGCACAGGGATACTGCCAAGGCCCTAATTTCAAGCCCTATGACAAAAAGAAATAGAGAGAGAGAGCGAGATAGATAGATAGATAGAAAGAGAGGGGGGGGAAAGGAAGGGAAGAGAAGGGAAGGGAAGGGAAGAGAAGAGGGGCAAAAAAAGGGGGAGGAGAGGAGCTGGGCACCAATGGTTCATACTTATAATCCTACCTACCTACCCAGAAGACTGAGATCTGAGGCTCAAAATTCAAAGTCAGCACAAGCACAAAAGTCTCTGAGACTTTTTTTTTTGCCAGTCTTGGTTTAAACTCAGGGTCTGAGCACTTTCTCAAGGCTAGAGCTCTACCACTTGAGCCATAGAACCGCTTCTGACTTTCGTATGTGGTACCGAGTAATCAAACTCGGCTCTTCATTTATGCTAGGCAAGCACTCTTCGCACTAGGCCAAACTCCAAGCCTTTTTTTTTTAATTTGGACTGTCGTGGGGCTTGAACTCTAGGCCTGGGTGATGTCCCTGAGCTCTTCAGCACAAGGCTAGCACTCTACCACCTTGTGCTACAGCACTACTTTGGATTTTCTGATGGTTAATTAGAGATAAGAGTCTCACAGACTTTAGTGCCCAGACTAGACTGGATTTGAACCATGATCCTCAGATTTCAGTCTCCTTAGTAGTTAGGATTACAGTTTTAAGCCACCACCTCCAGGTTGTCCCTGAGACTCTTATCTTTAATTAACCACCAGAAAAAACCTAAGTACCTAAGATTGCATTTGTAATCCAATGATACATTAAGAATTAGTTAAATAAAGAGCCAGTTGGTAGAGTGCTTGCCTAGCATGCAGGAAGTCTTGGGTTCAATTCCTCAGCACCACAAACATAGAAAAAGTCAGAAGTGGTGCAATAGCTCAAGTGGTAGAGCCTCTAGCCTTGTAAAAGCCCAAAGACGGTGCTTAGGCCTTGATTCCAAGCCCCAGGACTGGCAAAAAAAAAGAATACCTGGCCAGGCACCAGTACCAGAATCAGTTAGCAGCCAGCCTGCCAGGAAAGTCCATGAGATGCTAATCTCCAAAAAAGTATTCAGAAAAAAGACAGGCACTATGTCTCAACCAGTGCTAGCCTTGAATACTCAGGGACAGCACCAACAACCTGAGATCAAGCAAAAAAAAGAGACAAAAAAGTGTAAGTAACTGTAAGCATTCTGTATATCAGCTTTAGAATTAACAACTACAGCCGGTGCTGTGGCTCACTCCCGTAATCCTATCTACTGAGGAGGCTGAGATCTGAGGATCAAGGTTCAAAGCCAGCACGAACACAAAAGGACCTATAAAACTCTATCTCCAATTAACCTCTAGAAAATGGAAAGTGGGGCTTGATTCAAGGGTTGGGAGGTAGCCTTGAGCTGAAGAGCTCAGGGACAGCGCCCAGGCCCAGTTCAAGCCCCACGACCCACAAAATAATAATAATAATAATAATAATAATTAACCTTCTCCTCAGTGGTTAGTGCTGAGAGTGCTGAGTATATGCTCCGGGCTCCAAACACATATTTATTATTTAAAAAATAAAAAAAAATCTAAAAAATCCTTTAAACCCCCCCCAAAAAATTTACAAAAAATCTGTGTGTCCCCCTCCGGAGACTTACTTTTCCCCCTTCCTCCTCTTATAAAATAACCTGGTGAAGCAGCTAAGACCAACCTGCCCGCCAGCCCGCCCCCGGCCTTGCAGAAGCTCCAAGAAGAAACCCAGAGACCTTCCCATGCTGCCAGCCTCTCACCCAGCCTGCAGCCACCCCCGCGGCGGCCGTTGACCCCGCGGTGGCCGTTGACCCCGCGGTGGCCGTTGATGAGTCATCGTTTCCGGTTGATTTTTGTCCCTCTGCGCTGCGCCCCCTCCCTTCCCCCCAGCTCCCCTCAGGGCCTCATGATCATGGCCTATAGCCCAGCGAGCAGCCATGCTGAGATGAACTACAGCGTCCCCCAGCTATCCCATGGCCTTGCTCTACGTGGAGGATCTACACTCCGATGTGACCAAGGCGATGCTCTAGGAGAAGTTCAGCCCAGCCAGGCTCATCCTCTCTATCCGGGTCTGCAGAGACATGATCATCCGCGGCTCCTTGGGCTACGCGTATGTGAACTTCCAGCAGCCGGCGGATGTGGAGCGTGCCTTGGACACCATGAATTTTGAAGTTATAAAGGACAAACCAGTACGTATCATGTGGTCTCAGCATAATCCATCACTTCGTAAAAGTGGAGTGGGCAACATATTCATTAAAAATTTGGAGAAATCCATTGATAATAAAGCACTATATGATACATTTTCTGCTTTTGGTAACATTCTTTCGTGTAAGGTGGTTTGTGATGAAATTGGTTCCAAGATTTTGAGACACAGGAAGCAGCTGAAAGAGCTATTGAAAACATGAATGGGATGCTTCTAAATGATCGCAAAGTATTTGTTGGAAGATTTAAGTCTCATAAAGAATGAGAAGCAGAACTTGGAGATAGGGCAAAAGAATTCACCAATGTTTACGTCAACAATTTTGGAGAAGATATGGATGATGAGCGCCTTAAGGAACTCTTTGGCAAGTTTGGATTTGCCTTAAGTGTGATAGTAATGACTGATGAAAGTGGGAACCAAAGGATTTCGATTTGTAAGCTTTGAAAGGCATGAAGATGCACACAAAGCTGTGGATGAGATGAATGGAAAGGAGCTCAATGGAAAACAAATTTACGTTGCTCAAACTCAGAAAAGTAGAACAACAGACGGAACTTAAGCACAAATTTGAGCAGATGAAGCAAGATAAGGTAAGGTCACCAGATACCAGGGTGTTAACCTTTATGTGAAAAATCTTGATGATGGTATTGATGATGAGCGACTCCAGAAAGAGTTTTCTCCATTTGGTACAATCACTAGTGCACAGGTTATGATGGAAGGTGGTCGAAGCCAAGGGTTTGGGTTTGTGTGTTTCTCATCCCCACAAGAAGCCACTAAAGCAGTTACAGAAATGAATGATAGAATTGTGGCCACAAAGCCACTATATGTAGCTTTAGCTCAGCAGAAAGAAGAGCAACAGGCTCACCTCACTAATCCGTATATGCACAGAATGGCAAGTGTATGAGCTGTGTCCAATCCTGTAATCAACCCCTACCAGCCAGCACCTCCTTCAGGTTACTCCATGGCAGCTATTCCATAGACTTAGAACCGTGCTGCATACTTTTCTCCTAGCCAAATTGCTTAACTAAGACCAAATCCTCACTGGACTGCTCAGGGTGCCAGACCTCATGCATTCCAAAATATCCCCGGTGCTATCTGCCCAGCCACTCTTAGATCACCATTTAGGACTATGAGACCAGCTTCTTCACAGGTTCCACGAATCATGTCCACACAGCGTGTTGCGAACACATCAACACAAAAAAGGGTCCACATCCTGCAGCTGCTGCTACAGCAGCCACTCCTGCTGTCCACACCGTTCCCAAGTATAAATACACTCCAGGAGTCCACAATCCTCAGCAATATCTTAATACACAGCCACAAGTTACCATGCAACAGCCTGATGTTCATGTACAAAGTCAGGAACCACTGACTGCTTCCATGTTGGCATCTGCCCCCAAGGATGTTTCCACTTATCCAAGCCATGCATCCTACTCTTGCTGGTAAAATCACTGGCATGTTGTTGGAGATAGGTAATTCAGAACTACTTCACATGAGTCTCCAGAGTCTCTGTGTTCTAAGGTTAATGAAGCTGTAGCTGTACTACAAGTCCACCAAGCTAAAGAGGCTGCCCAGAAAGAAATTAACAGTGCCCCTGGTGATCCAACTGTTTAAAAATTGATCAGAAACCATGAAAAATATGTAAACATCAAAAAACTTGAATATTATGAAAAAATTACAAAATATAAAATAAATTTTAAAAAGGAAAAGAAACTTTGAACCTTATGCACCGAGCAAATGCCAGGTCTAGCAATCAGTGCTAGTCCTAGATTACTTGATTTAAAAACAAAAAAAAACTACAAAAATAGTAAAATATAAAAATAAATTAATGTTTTATAGACCCTGGGAAAAAAGTTTTCAGCAAAGTACAAAAATTTAAAGCACTCCTTTCTTTGTGTAATTCTTTATAGGATGTCAGTTCTTTTTTTTTTTTAAAGACTCTTTTATTTTTTTTTATTTTTTTTTATTTTATTTTTTGCCAGTCCTGGGCTTGAGCACCACTTCCGGCTTTTTTTTCTTATGTATGTGGTATCAAGGAAATCGAACCCAGGTCTTCATGCATGCAAGGCAAGCACTTTAAGCACTAGGCAAAACTCCCAGCCCTAGGATGTCAGTTCTAAGTAAGAGAATTGATAAATATGCAAGGAAACATAATTTGGATTAAAAAATTCTTGCTTTACAGTGAAATATAATAATTAACTACAAAAAGAAAACTACCAAAAAAAAAAGAGAGCTCAATTACACAAAATAGATGACTGAGGAAGCACATTATAAAGTTAATAATTGTAAGGCATCAGTGGCTCATCTTGTAATTCTAGCTACTCAAGAGGCTAGCTAACCTTCAGCAAAAATCCTCAAGGAAGGAATTTCAGGCTCTGAGTTTAGGCCCTAGGACTGATTAAGGAAAACAAAAAGTCGTGGCCAGGAGAATGCTTGCCTAGCATGCACGAAGATCCCAGTTCCATTCCTTGGTACCACATACAACCACATACATAGAAAAGGCCAGAAATGGTGCTATGGCTCAAGAGCTCTAGCCTTGATAAAGTCAAAGGACAGTGCTCAGGCCCTGAGTTCAAGCCCCAGGACTGCTGGCCAGGAGTGTAGCCTAGTGGAACAGTGCTAGCCTTAGGTTTGATTTCTCAGTATCACATACAAAGAAAAAGCCACAAGTGGTACTGTGGTTCAAGTGGTAGAACACAAGCTTTAAGAAAGCTCAAGGCTAGGCACAGTGGCTCACGCCTGTAATCCTAGCTACTCAGGAGGCAGAGATCTGAGGATCAAGGTTCAAAGCCAGCCCAGGCACAAAAGGACCTGAGACTCTTATCTCCAATTAACCTCTAGAAAATGGGAAGTGGGGCTTGGTTCAAGGGTAGGGTGGTAGCCTTGAGCTGAATAGCTCAGGGACAGTACCCAGGCCAAGTTCAAGCCCCATGACCCACCAAAAAAAAGGCTCAATGACAGTCCCAGTCCCTGAATTCAAGCCCCAAGACTGGCAAAAAAATTTATACTCTATTTTCAAGCTGCATGGCATACTTTTTTAAACCTAACTTTTTTTAACTTAAGAAGAAAAGCATACTTTAGAATTACAATGCTAATGGTGCTTTGGAAACAAAAATATTCCATGAAAATGTAAGTAATGTTATGGGTTGGGAGTTTGGCCTAGTGGTAGAGTGCTTGCCTATCATGCATGAAGACCTGGGTTCAATTCCTCAGTACCACATAAATAGAAAAAAAGGCTGGAAATGGTGCTGAGGCTCAAGTGTTAGAGTTGCAGCCTTGAGAAAGCCCAAGGATAGTGCTGAGGCCCTGAGCTCAAACACAGGACTGGCAAGGGAAAAAAAGAAAATATAAGTATTGTTATATTACAGACATCAGTAACTTCAACAATGCTTTCAGCTGAATCTGAGGATCGCAATTCAAAGCCAGCTTGGGAGGAAAGCCAGTGAGACTCTTATCACCAATTAACCATCAAAAAGGCAGAAGGAGAGCAATGGCTCAAGTTTAAAGCACTAGCCTTTAGCAAAGAAGCTCAGGGAAAGCATTCACACCTTGAGTTCAAACTCTATGACCAAAAACAAAAACAAAACAAAACAAAAGTCCAATACTCTAAGAAGCCAGGATTTATCCTAGCTATTTGAGGAAGAAAAATTTACAAACTAAGAATCAAAGCCCAGATCCAAGACATTTCATTATCTCCACAACCCAAAAGATCACAGCTATAATTATCTGAGATAAAGTAAGTATGCTAGATACAACTTGCACAAGAACATACCTTGCTGAACATTGTATGCCATGGCATTCCTAGTCATACTGGAAGGAAGCCAACCTGCCAAGCTTGCTCGCTGAGGTTTTGTCTCTTTATGTTTGACATCTTCCCCATCCCAGATGATATCATCCTCCCAATGCAGTTGAGTCACCATTAGAAAGTTTTCATCAGCCAGAAGATCAATGCCATTGCTTTCCTCAAGCTTCTTTAAATCCTGCAGAAATGTGGAAAGAGGGCCGGGAGTTTGGCCTAGTGGTAGAGTGCTTGTCTAGCATGCACGAATACCTGGGTTCGATTCCTCGGTACCACATACATAGAAAAAAGCCGAAAATTGTGCTGAGGCTCAATTGGTAGAGCTCTAACCTTGAGAAAGTCCAAGGACAGTGCTCAGGCCCTGAGCTCAAGCCTAGGACTGGCAAAAAAAGAAAAAAAGAAATGTGGAAAGAACAACAAATCTCTCATAAGTCCAAAGTCCCAACATAGCAGAGCACTGTGGCTCACACCTGTAACCCTAGCTACTCAGGTGGCTGAGATCTGAGGATTGCAGTTCAAAGTCAGCAATAAAGAACCTGAGATGCTTATCTCCAATTAACCACCACAAAAATGGAAGTGGCACTGTGGTTCAAGGGGTAGGGCAGTAGCCTTAAGCTGAAGAGCTCAGGAACAATGCTCAGGCTCAGGGGTAGGAGAGTGCCTTGAGCTGAAGAGCTCAAGGACAGTGCCCAGGCCCAGAGGTCAAGCCCCATGACTGACAAAAAAAGTCCCAACACAAATCCCAAATCAGATTCATGAAACATTATCTAATCTGTTATTTTAGGGCTCAGAATGTAGCTCAGTGTGCTTGCTGAGCATGGGTGAGGATTTGAGTTTGATCCCTGACACTGAAAAAAAGAAAATCCTGAGTTGGAGGCATTACTCAGGTGGCAGATCACCTATCGACCAAAAGCACAAGGACCTAAATTCAAGCTCTAGGATGGCCCTAAGTACCAAAAATAGGTGTTTGAGAAAACCGCCTGATAATGAAATATTCACTGCCTCTTTTCCCTTTTTGAATATAGAACAGCACTCAATTCATAAACAAGACCCTTAAAATGGTGCTCATTAATCAAGGTGATTTACCATACTAAGCAAAGACTTACACACCTAAATTTTGTATCAAAGGAATCTGACCCAGTATTTAACTAAAAAGATTAGTAAAAAAAAAATGTCAATGCTATAAACATATATAGAGAATCCTTTCTTACATATCAATCCTGCTTACCTCCATCATTCTGCATTTTATCATAGGTTCATGTTCATTTTTTCTCAGCTTGAATCCATAATCAAACCCACTGCCATCTTCAGGGACACCTAGCATATCATACCACAGTCGAGCAGGACCATAACGCCACTCGGCCACTCTTGGTTTGGTATCCATCACTTTATCTGTATCTCCAGTTAACTGGGAAAACTTTGACTCAACAGGAGCCATCATTGTGATCTGTAAAATAGCAAAGAAGTAGAAAGGAAAATCCTTATCCCAGATGTCCTAAGACTTCAAGAAAATAACAATTTAGCCCGTGGTGGCTCATACCTATAATCCTTTTTTTTCATATATTTTTTATTGTAGTTAATAGAAGGGTTACATTATGTTTGCCAGATAGAAAGTGCATTACTTCACATACATTGATACCCTTTCTCATATCTTGGTCCCCATTTCCCTCTCCCCACCCCAGCCCCTCATCTTGTTTTCCTCCCTTTCCTATCCGACTTCAAATAACCAAATACGCATATATACAATATATCAGATAACCAGGTGAAATACTGTAACAATATGAGATAACCAAGGGACAGCAAAAGAGATGAGAGATAACATAGTACATTAAGGACAACAAGCACTCATTATATGGCTTTTGTTTCTATATCCTGGAAGTCCTTTCATTTAGCATCATTCCATTTGACCTAATGAATCTAGGTTTTGTTCTATTGTAAATCTCTGCTAGGAGAGCCCAAGGTTTCTACTGATTATGACAAATGAGGGAAACCATTGAGCCTATGTTCCTTTGAGACTGGCTTACTTCACTTAATATGATTTTTTTCTAAGTCTTTCCATTTCCTTACAAATGGGGCAATGTCGTTTTTTCTGATAGCAGCACAGAATTCCATTGTGTATAAATACCACATCTTGTTGATCCACTCATCAACTGAGTGGCATCTCGGTTGGTTCCATATCTTTGCTATTGTAAATAATGCTGCAATGAACATCGTTGTGCTAGCGGATTTAGTATGTCCTTGTTTCTGGACCTCACACCTGTAATCCTAGTTACTCAGGAGGCTGAGATCTGATGATCAAGGTTCAAAGCCAGCCCAGGCCCAAAAGGACCTGAGACTCATCTCCAATTAACCTCTAGAAAATGGGAATTGGGGCTTGCATCAAGGGTAGGGTGGTATCCTTGAGCTGAAAAGCTTAGGGACAGAGCCCAGGCCGAGTTTAAGCCCCATGACCCACAAAAAAAAAAAGAAAAAGAAAAATTTTACAACAGGAAGGTGAATTCGATGGAACACTAGGACGATTCTTTTGTGTGTGTGTGTGTGTCTGTGTGTGTCATGGGGCTTGAACTCTGGGCCTGGGTGCTGCTCCTGAGCTCTTCAGCTCAAGGCTACCCTCCTAACCCTGGGCCTTTTGTCCCTGAGCGCTTCAGCTCAAGGCTACTGTGCTACCCTTGAGCCCCAGTTTTCTAGTGGTTAATTGGGTTCTTTAGTGCATGCTGGCTTTGAACCTCGATCCTCAGATCTCAGCCTCTTGAGTAGCTAGGATTACAGGAGTGAGCCACTGCACTGGCTGTATATTAGGATGATTCTTGAACAAGAATCTTTACCTGGAGTTAGGATGTGAAAAATGCTGAAATTACAGCACATTTGTCATTTACATGTAGTGGTGAATCAATTACTATTTAGTAGTGTATCAACATCTGTACCACCCTGATGCCTCATTTCAATTCCCTATCAAATACTTTTCTATTACTATGAGAAAGGGGAAGCTACTGGATTTAACTCAGAATTACTCGGTAATTAGCATAGAACTCTGCCTATAAGGTATTACTCTCAACAATATGTGCACTTCTTGTAGGCTTTATAATCCAAAGTCTACGTGTTTGCTTACTTCGTCATCAGAAAGACACTGCTCCGGAGGTGGTGGTGGAGCATAGTCATAGTTCCACAAAGACTTCTGGCTGGTTTCTACTTCTACAGAGGACTCCACCTCTGGGGCTTGCTCCTCCTGTATCAGCTCACGGTGCTTCTTCTTCCTCTTTCTCCGAGCACTCCGCCAAACGGATGGAATATTTTTCCCTGGTCCAAAAAGACGTAAGAAGCGTAATACCTAGGACATGGGACACATCACCATGTTAGCAATCAATGTTGGATATGGAAATAGTACCATTCAGGTCTGAAAATTCATGTTATAATAGGATCAATTCAATTGTAAGGGGAAGAATCAAGGATGTTGTATTCAGATTGATTACACTTACCATGGAAGTGAACAAGCATCCTTCACTAATTTGAACTGTTTATTAAAGATAACAGGAAAATTTCTAATAAAAACTGTGTAAGGCTGAGAACGAGTGGCTAATTCCATAATCCTAGCTACTCAAGAGGCTGAGATATGAGGATCAAGGTTCAAAGCCAGTACTAGCAAGAAGGTCTGTGAGACTCTTATATTAACCAGCAAAAAGTTTAAAATAGGAGCTGTGAAGGTTGTTCAGTGGTAGAGTGTTTGCCTACAATGCATGAAGCCCTGGATGCAATTCCTCAGTACCACATGAACAGAAAAAGCCGGAAGTGGTACTGTGGCTCAAGTGGTAATGCATTAATTAGCATTGAACACTGAAAGCTCAGGAACAGTGTCCAGAAAAAAGAAAAACCTGCCAGGTGTTGGTGGCTCATGCCTATAATCCTAGGTACTCAGAAGGCTGAGCTCTGAGGATCACAGTTCGAAACCAGTCCAGGCAGGAAAGACTGTGAGACTTTTCTCTCCATGATCAAGGTGTGAACTCAAGGTACTTAGCATTCACTTAAATGTTTACATACAGCTGGCATTCAACCACAAAAGTCATACCTCCAGCCAGGCATTTTTGGCAGTTATTTTGAAGATGGGAGTATCATGGACTTTTTTGATCACCTAACCTCAAACCATGATAGTCTGTATCTCAGCTTTCTGAGCAGCTAGGATCATAGGCATGAGCCATTAGCACATATCTTCACTAAAAAGTTTCAGATAGACAATTCAATTATGTTAGTAAATAAGGAAGCCATCAGATCTAGTTCATTCTGCAATCAGCATCACAATAACATAATTCAGTTATGTAGAAGAGGTTAGTAGTTTGATGGCATTCTCCCTATAAAGTACCTTTCCGGGCCGAAATTCTGGAAAAAGTTCTGTGACACTTGGCAACAGCTTTGTAGCATCATGCTGCATAATCCCCGCCAATGGTAGAGTCAGCTTTCCATCCTCACATTCTGCCTGTGTTACTTCTTGAGGTCCCATTTCAGATTCTGAGTCAGAGGAACTACTGAAGTCCACTTTCTCTGAGGCCAAAGAGGAAGGGGCAATGATGGAGGGCAAGATGATGCCTTCTCCATCTTCAGACACTGCAACAAGGAAGAGAAATCCCTGTGGCATGTAACTGTGAGTATATTTCCTCAATGTCAGCTATCATTCACTCTAGGCTATGTGAACAGCTTACTGGCAGGGGATAGAATCCCAAGCACCCAGATTACTAGTATGCAACCCAGAAAACGTATCCAGTTTATTATTTCCCATCACCCTCAACTCACCTTTTACCTCATACCCTAGGATTATAATAAGAGAAAACAAACACTAGTACTACATTTACTACTTTCCATAATTAACAAATAGTGTGTCCGTTTTTGTGACCAACAGCAAAATTATAGACTGTGTGGTATCGGTCAGACCTTTTCATGTCCAGTTCAGGGATTACAAACATTTTGGAAAATTAAGCCCACAGAGGTAACAGCATAAAACCAGATATATAGAAAAGGTTTATACTGATCTTTACCCTGCAGACCAAAAAAGGAAATTGTTTAAAACTCTGGAAGGAGTAATTTAGGTTAACCTAAGCCTCAAAATACAGGAGACCAAACCAGGTGCGGATGGCTCATGCCTGTAATCCTAGCTTCTTAAGAGGCTAAGATCTGAGGATCGTGGTTCAAAGCCAGCCCAGGCACAAAAAGTCCATGAGACTATTATCTCCAATTAACCACCAGAAAACCAGAAGTGGTGCTGTGGCTCAACGTGGTAGAACCCTGAAGAGCTCAGTGATAGCGCCCAGGCAGAGTTCAAGCCTCATGATCAACCAAAAATTAAAAACAATACAGGAGATCTGTTCTTCCTCAATATTCTGGCCTATGATAGGGTTATTACTGCTATAGAGATAAGAATAGTAAGATGATCACTGATAAGCAACCTTTGAAATATCTGAATATGTGGTGTGTGTATATATATTTATTTATTTATGTGTAATATATAGACATGTGTGTTACAGTGTTTTTTTAATTTCTAAGTAGCAGTATATAATTATATCAAATTTTTAGAGAACAGTTTAAAAATACCCTAAATCATTTGACTCACACAATACAGGAGAATTAGGTATGTTTTATAGTTTATAGGTAGGTGTTTTTTTAGTTCAAGATAAGAGTTCTCACTGTGTAACCAAGCAGTCCTGCACTTGCTATGCATGTAGACCAGGCTACCCTCAAACATAATCCTTCTGCCTCAGTCCCCTAACTATTCTGATAATAGGCAGTTTTGTCTTAAAGAGACAAAGCCGGGCGTGGTGGCTTATGTCTATAATCCAAGCTACTCAGGGAGGCTGAGATCTGAGGATAGCGGTTCAAAGCTAGCCCATGCAGTAAAATGTCTGTGAGACTCTTATCTCCAATTAAACCCCAGAAAGCCAGAAGTGGCGCTGTGGCTCAAAGGGTAGGGACCCAGAGTTTAAGTCCCACAACGGACAAAAAATAAAGAGACAAGGTAATTCTGATGGGTGCTACTACTACTACTAGTACTATTTGAGTATTTTAAGAGAGTGGTCAACTGTTTAATATTTGACAATACATGAATTATTTCTACAAGTGTTATCCTTTTCCAGAAACTTAACTGCCTTCAAATAACTCTTTATGTGCATGCCAAAAGTCTGGACTTACAAATGAAACCTTGCTCCTTAGACAAAAATTGTCTCTACTTACCATTGCTAATAGCATCCTGGTCCTTATCTTTCTTTATTGGTCCTGGGGGTGGAGGTGGGGGAGGCATTAGCTTGCAATCAATGTCTTCACAATCAGCATCATAGTCATCTTCATCATAGTCTAATAAAATGTAGAAGTTGGTTTGGTCAAAATCCAGAATGTTATACAATAGCTTTGAGCTTTAGCTTATCAAAAAAAATTTTTTGTAAGTCATGGGGCATGAACTCTGGGCATGAATATTGTCCCTGAGCTCTTCAGCTCAAGTCTAGTGCTCTACCTCTTTAATCCACAGCGACATTTCCAATTTCTGGTAGCTAACTGGAGATAAGAGTTTCATCGAATTTCATGCTTGGACTGGCTTTGAACTTCAATACTCAGATCTCAGCCTCCTGAGTAGCTAGGATTACAGGTGTGAGCCACTGGAGCCTGACTAAAAATTTTTTGCAATGTTATTTTAAAGATGATGTACAAAAGGCTTACAGTTACATAGGTTAGGTAAAAAAGCACTGTACTTTTTTTCTGTCAACCCTTCTCTTGTTCTCTCTGTTTTTTCCTCCCATACCCACTTACAAGTTGTATAGTTCATTTTCAACATAGTGCCTGGTGAGTAACACTTCTGCATTTGTTCAACCTTTGTCTCTACCTCTTACTAATTGGAAGTACTTTACAAGACAATATCTTGCAAATGGGGGGGAGGTGGGATAACAACCAGGTAGTGAGTAACAATGTTTCATAAAAAATGTACTCATTACCTTACATTACCTACTTCAAAAAATTAATAAATAATAAGTATAATTATTACACATGTCCTTTAGGAATACAGACATAGTTTCTGCCATGAGATATCATATTAGAGGCAAATACTCACATATGATATTAAATAGCATCTAGAACTATCTAAAAACTGAGGAAAAAAATCTAAAAACAGGGGCAGGGCATTTGGCTTAGTTGCAAAGTACTTGCCTAGCATGCATGAAGATCTGGGTTGGAGTTTTCACTACCACATATGTAGAAAAAAGCCAGAAGCGGTGCTGTGGCTCAACTGGTAGAGCTTTAGCCTTGAGAAAGCCCAAGGACAGTGATCAGATCCTGAGTTCAAGTCCCAGGACTGGCAAAAAAAAATCTAAAAAGTGTCACAAGCCCTGTAGGTTACTAAAATACTAGGTGATAAAAAATACATTGTAGCCAGGCACAGGTGGCTCAAAGCCAGCTTGGGCATGAAAGTAAGTGAAACTCTTAACTTGAATTAACCACCACAAAACCAGAAGTGGCACTGTGGCTCCAAGTGATAGAGCACTAACTAGCCTTGGGCTGAAGAGCTCAGGAACAGTGAGTGCTCAGGCCCAGAGTTCAAGCCCCATGGCTTACAAAAAAAGTATAGAAAAATATAGTTACCCTTACTCATTATTAACCAAGAATTTGGAACTGAACAGTATGGAAAAATAAGATCTGAAAGATAGGGGGGGATGCAGTAAAACATGAGAGGATAGCTGCTAATTACAATTGAAATGGCAAAAAGCACAGAAAGCAGGAACAATGGCAGAAAGCAGACACTGAAATGGAGCACAACCCAGACTTTAAATCAAGAAAATGGGCCAAATGTTCTACTTATAATACCAAACAATCACCTGTGTGGCAAAGAGGCTGCAAGCTTCCCATTGTCTGCTGGTATCTTCGGCTTTCATCTTCTGCTACCTCATTGATATCTGAATAGTCCACAGCATCTTCTGTACTCCTAATCCAGCCTATAAGTAATGAGAGAACCCAAGAAAGAGCAAACAACTTAATCCTGCACATAATTCACATTTAAAAGTACATGTAGGGCCAGGAGTTTGGCCTACTGGTAGTGCCTGTCTAGCATGCATGAAGGTCCGGGTTTGTTTCCTCAGTACCACATACATAGAAAAAAAAGCTGAAAAATGCTGCTGTGGCTCAAGTGGTAGAACTCTAGCCTTGAGAAAAAGTCCAAGGACAGCGCTCAGGCCCCGAGTTCAAGCTCCACAACTGGCAAAAAAAAGTACATGTACAGCTGGGCATCCGTATAACTCCAGTACTAAAGAGGCTAAGACAGGAGGATCATATCCTGGAGACCAGTGTGGGCTATTTACCTAGACATTTTTTTTGCCAGTCCTGGGCTTGAGGTCAGGGCCTGAGCACTGTCCTTGGACTTTCTCAAGGCTAGAGCTCTACCACTTGAGCCTCAGCACCACTTCCGGCTTTTTTTTTTCTATGTATGTGGTACCGAGGAATCGAACCCTTGTCTTCATGTATGCTAGGCAAGCACTTTAACTACTAGGCCAAACTCCCGGTCCCTTACCTAGACATTTTAAAACGTTTATATATAGTCAGGCACTGGTGGTTCAGGCCTGTAATCCTAGCTACTCAGGAGGGTGAGATCTGAGAATCAAAGTTTGAAGCTATTCCCTGTAGGAAAGTGACATGAGACTCAACTCTAATTAACCAGCAAAAAGCCAGAATTGGAGCTGTGACTCTAGTGGTACAGCATTAGCCTTCAGCAAAAATGTTAAAGGCCAGTGTCCAGGTCCTGAATTCCAGCCCAAAGGCTCGCACAAATACAAAAACAGTACATGTACAGAGAGGGGGTGGCCTTTTCTCACAACTTACTGCCCATGACCCATATTTTACCTTCATCATTTACCAAGGTACCATCAGTTCCAGTCAATTCTTCATTGGCCGTGAGTTCAGTGATCAGGCTGCCCAGACCCAAAGCTCCCAGGCCTGCTAAATGCTTCTTACACTCCTGAAAAACCAATGCTAGAGTCAAAAGTAACAACTCGGACAGAGAGATAGAGGGAAAAATAATAAAGTAAACTATGATCCCAGTGACAATTTCAAAAGTAACAATTAAATCTTAATGCCGGAGCCAGAGCCGGTGGCTCATTACTGTAATCCTACCGATTCAGGAGATCTAAGGATAGCGGTTCAAAGCCAGTCCGGACAGGAATGTATTCCAATTAATCACCAAAAAAGCCTAAAATGGAACCATGACTCAAGTGGTAGAGTGCCAGTTTTGAGCAAAGAAAAACTCTGTGACAGCGCCCAGCTTCTTGGGTTCAAGTCCCCGGACTGGCGTGTGCATACACATACACACAGTTTTCAATGATCTCCAAAGAGGATTTCACAGTAGTATTGTGAAAGCAACTGCACTAGGCTCAATTATTATTTTCCCTACCACCTGAGGTGAAAGTTTCTCTCTAAAGCTACCCTTCTCTGCGTCCTTAATCTACGGCATTACGTGAACTTTCTCTTTTTACCACATTCTTGCCCAGATCCGAACTCCACTGACTTTTTACTTCCCAAATATACGAGGATGGGGTCCTCGACTGTCTCCTGTTTATTTTCCATTCCTAGGCAACCTAACGATCCTTTCTCCTAACCCGCCTCAGACACAGGCCCGCCCCTCTGCCCGAGCCCTACTCCCAACCCCTCACATCATCCAAGACGCTTTCCCCTTCCAGCTGTCCGGCTCCATTGATGTTCCCGAAAAGAAAACCGGTTAAAGAAAATGGGCCATCAATAGCAGAATCTTCGTCACTTTCCGTATCGGACATGATGATGCCGTATTGTTTGCAGCCGCCGCAGGCCTGGTCCGGTATCCTGGGCGGGATATAAAAACATGCGGCGCACAAATATGACTACAGGATTCCCCGCCCTAAAGGCCCACAACGGAAGTTGGATCCGAAAGAAAAAATTAACCGGAAGAACCGAGTTATCAGAAAAGAGAATAGGAAGTAGGACTTTACTAACAGTTTATGACCCGCCCAATCAACATCACGGGGCCAAATAAGGTGGGACGTGATTGGCCAAAGAAAATTCCATTAAGTCCCGCCCCTTTAACTACGAACAACGTTCTGATTGAATGGGATAAGAGCGACGGATTTTTACTCCAATTGGAAATAAGTCCCAGGCTCAAGGCCCTATATCCTGGCAACTGAGTGTCATCACACTTTAAAGAAAGGAAGTAAACAGTAGAACTGGTCGGCCTGGTACCTGGTTGTTTTTTTTGTTTTGTTTTGGATTTTTTGGTTTTTGGGGGGGTTTTTTTGCAGTTACTCTCCTTCTCCATAGAAAACGTAGGTGCTCTCTAACTATGCCAAAGGAACCATTACAAGTTACTTGCTCCGAGGTCCTGTGTTCCTCTTAACCGTAGCTTGTCCTTCCAACGTAAAATGAACAGTTGGCCACTCACCTAGGTTCAGTTCACGGTTTGTTACGATATGTCAAATTTGTCCGGAAGCACTTTCAGAGTACTTGCCGTAGCCCTTAGGTGTTGTTTATTTGTTTTGTTGTTGATTTGGTTTGGGGTTTGTTTTGGGGTTTTTTTTTTGGTTCTTTTTTTGTGAAGATCTTTGTTTATTCTTGTTTGATTTTTTTTTCTTTTCTTTTTGCAGCTACTATAGTTTAATGTAGAACCTCTCGCTTACAAGACAGGGGCTCTACTACTGAGCCCTACCTCCAGCCACTGTTTCACTTTTGGAGGCATTTTACAGCCCAAGCTAGTTGATTAGAACTCTCTTAATAATTCCAGACTGAGACTCTGAATTTAATCCCCCAGCACTGAAAAAGAAACATAAAATAAACATTTTATATACATATATTTTATAGGAAGTGGTGCTGTAGCTCAAAGTGGTAGTGCACTGGCCTTGAGATGAAGAGCTCAGGAACAGCACTCAGGCCTAGAGTTCAAGCCCCACGACCAACAAAAAAATTAATATATTTTATATATTTATATAAAATGTTTATAACTTGGTGTGATGGTACAGTGCCTATAATACCAACACTTGCAAGTACGTGCTAAATGTGAGATGACCCTGACCTACATAGGGAAAGGAGATCCATTTTAAAAAAAAATCACATTTTTTTGCCAGTCCTAGGGCTTGAACTCAGGGCCTGAGTACTATCCATGAGCTTCTTTTTTCACAAGGCTAGCTAGGATTCTACCACTTCAGCCACAGCACCACTTCTGGCATTTTCTGTTTATGTGGTATTGATGATAAGTGTACATGCTAGGCAAGCACTCTACCACTAAGCCACATTCTCAGCCAAATAATCACATTTTTTAAATTAAATCAATATTATTTGAGATAGGCCGGGAGTTTGGCCTAGTGGTTAAAGTGCTTGCCTAGGGGCCGGGAGTTTGGCCTAGTGGTTAAAGTGCTTGCCTAGCATGCATGAAGACCCGGGTTCGATTCCTCGGTACCACATACATAGAAAAAAGCCCGAAGTGGTGCTGAGGCTCAAGTGGTAGAGCTCTAGCCTTGAGAAAGTCCAAGAACAGGGCTCAGGCCCTGAGCTCAAGCCCAGGACTGGCAAAAAAATAAATAAATAAATAAATAAAAAATAAAGTGCTTGCCTAGCATGCATGAAGATCCGGGTTCGATTCCTTGGTACCACATATATAGAAAAAGCCAGAAATGGTGCTGAGACTCAAGTGGTAGAGCTCTAGCCTTGAGAAAGTCCGAGGCCAGTGCTCAGGCCCTGAGCTCAAGCCCAGGACTGGCAAAAAAAATATTATTTGAGATAGCATCTTTGTTTCACTAGTTGTAATCTGAATATTTTACATGTTTTCCAACCCACAATTTATTCAAGATTCATTCACTAGAGGGGCCAGGAGTTTGGACTGAGTGCTTGCCTAGTATGCATTGAAGACCCAGGCTCAATTCCTCAGTGCCACATACGTAGAAAAAAGCCAGAAGTGGTGCTCTGACTCAAGTGGTAGAACTCTAGGCCTTGAGAAAGCCCAAGGCCACTCCTCAGGCCCTGAGCTCAAGCCCAGGACTGGCAAAAAATAAAAAGATTCATTCACTACATTTGATCAATCACAGTTTAGTCCAAAATCCACCTGCCTTTTTTTTTCCCCTGAATAAAATTTTCAAAGAACTTGTGTGCTTTTTCTTTTCCTCTGTAGGTTATGGGGCTTGAACTCTGGGCCTGAGTGCTGTCCCTGAGCTCTTCAGCTCAAGTCTACTGCCCTACCACTGGGCCTGGATGTTGTCCTTGAGCTCTTCAGCCCAAGGCTACCGACCTGACCAATCCGTGGAGCCACAGCCCCACTTATCATTTTCTAGTGATTAACTGGAAATAATAGTATCAAGGTCTTTTGTGCCCTGGCTGGCTTTGAATCTTGATCCTCAGATCTCAGCCTCTGGAGTAGCTAGGATTTCAGGCGTTGCGCCACCACACACGGCCAAAGGACTTGTCTTTATTTCATTTGCATTTGTCTTCATGTTTGCAAAATGTAGAGCAAAGCACTGGAATTTGTTTTATAATTATTATAAAAATGCTGTGTGGCTTTTTCTGTTTATGTGGTACAGAAGATTCAAATCTAGAGTTTCATTCATGCTAGGCAAGCACTGTACCACTAAGCCATATTCCCAGCCACACATTCCATTTCTTGAGATGAGTCAGGTCCTGAATTCAAGACCCATGACTGACCAAAAAAAATAAAAAAATAAAAACCTATTCTTAAAAAAGAGTTGTATGGGGTTTGGAGTTTGGCCTAGTGGTAGAGTGCTTGCCTACCATGCACAAAGACCCGGGTTCGATTCCTTGGTACCACATACTTAGAAAAAGCCAGAAGTGGTGCTGTGGTTCAAGTGGTAGAGTTCTAGCCTTGAGAAAAATCCAAGGGCAGTCCCCAGGCCCCGAGATTAAGCCCAAGACTGGCAAAAAAAGAGTTGTATGGAGCCAGGAGTGTAGCCTAGTGATAGAGTGCTTGCCTAGCATGTACAAAGCCCTAGGTTCAATTTCTCTGTACTACATACACAGAAAATGCTAGAAGTGGTGCTGTGGCTCAAGTGATAGAGCACTAGCCTTGAGAAAGGTCAAGGACAGTGCCCAGGCCCCTGAATTCAAGCCCCTTGACTGGGGGGGGGGAGGAACACGCCAGGCACAGTGACTCGAGCCTGTAACCCTAGCTACTCGGGACTCAGAGATCTGAGGATCACTGTTCAAAGCTAGTCTGGGCATAAAAGGACCTGAGACTCTTAGGTCCAATTAACCTCTAGAAAATGGGAAGTGGGCTTGGCTCAAGGGCAGTAGCTCAGGAACAGCGCCAAGGCCGATTTCAAGCTCCATTACCCACAGAAAAAAGAAATGTAACTGTAACCCCTCTGTATACCACCTTTACAATAAATTCAGTTGTCTTTTTTTTTGCCAGCCCTGGGGCTTGAACTCAGGGGCTGGGCACTGTCCTTTTATTTAACTTTCTCAAGACTAGTGCTCTACTGCTTAAGCCACAACACCACTTCCGATTTTTTTTTGTGTTTGTGGTATCAAGTAATGAAACTCCAGGGCTTTATGCATGCTAGGCAAGCCCAGCCCTACAATAAATTTTTTAAAGGCAGAAATAGAGGTGTGGCTCAAGTGGAAGAATGCCAGCCTTGAAGACAACAAAAAGCCATGTAAAGGCTGGAAGTCCTGAGTTCATGCATACATACACACACATACTGCCAAGACTAGTTACAATATGACTTCAACCTTTGTTTTTGTTTTGTTTTGGTGCTATTCCTAGAACTTGAACTCAGGGCCTGGGTACAGTGCCTGAATTCTTTTGTTCAAGGCTAGCATTATACCACTTGAGCCACAGATTCAATTCCAGCCTTTTAGTGGTTAATTGGAGACAAAATCCTTATGGAATTAACTTCTTAGGCTGGCTTTTAACCACAATCCTCAGATCTCAGCCTCCTGTGTAGTTAGAATTACAGAAGTGAGCCACCAATGCCTAGCATTTATTTACTTATTTAGTTATTTATTTATTTATTTATTTTTACATTAGTGGTGATGACATTTGAGTGCTTAGGGTTTTTCACTTGCTAAGCAGGCACTCTGCCATTTGAGCCACATCCCCAGCCCTCTTTGCTTCAGTTAATTTTTTTGCCAGTCCTGTGGTTTAAAGACAGGGCCTGGGCACTGCCCTTGGACTTCCTCAAAGCTAGTACTCTACGACTTGAGCCACAGCACCACTTCTGGCTTTTTCTGTGTATGTGGTATCGAGAAGTCCAATTCAGGGCTTGGTGCATGCAAAGTAAGCACTGGACCACTAGGCCTTGCTCCCAGACGTGCTTTAGTTATGTTTTAAGATAGGGAGTGATGGGGCCAGGAGTTTGGCCTAGCGGTCGAGTGCTTGCCTAGCATGCATGAAGACCCGGGTTTGTTTCCTCGGTACCACATACATAGAAAAAAGCCAGAAGTGGTGCCGAGGCTCAAGTGGTAGCACTCTGGCCTTGAGAAAGTCCAAGGACAGTGCTCAGGCCCTGAGCTTAATCCCAGGACTGGCAAAAAAAAGAGAGACTGGCATTTTTACATGGATTGGCTTAGTTTTTGTTTTTGTTTTACCAGTCCTGGGGCTTGGACTCAGGGCCTGTGTACTGTTCTTGAGCTTTCTCAAGGTTAGCACTCTACCATTTGACTCACTTCTGACTTTTTCTATGTATGTGGTATGGAGGAATCAAACCCAAGGCTTTGTTCGTGCTAGACAAGCACTGTACCACTAGACCATGCTCTCAGCCCAACGAGGACTGGATTTGGACCTCAGTTCTTATGTTTATGCATCCTAAGTAGTGAAATGTTGAAGTAGAGGTCTCACTAGTTTTTTGTTCAGGCTGTCCTCAAACCACAATCCTCAATCTTGCCTTCCAAGTAGCTGGAATTACAAATGTGAGCTGCCACATCTGGGCTCTTCTTCAGATTTGGTTTTGTTTGGTCTGGTAGTGAGGCTTGAATTCTGATCATGGGTAGTGTCTCTTCTTTTTCTCAAGGCTGGTGCTCTATTACTTGAGCCACAGCTCCATTTCCAGGTTTATTATAGTGGTTAATTGGATCTAATAGTCTTACAGACTTCCATCCCCTGCTGGAACAAAACTGCAATTCTCCTGAGTAGTTAGGATGACAAATGTCAGCCAGCAGCACCTAGCTTCTTCTTCATTTTTGTCTTTTCTTTCTTCCTTTCTTCCCTACTTCCTTCCTTTGCTTGTTCCTTCCTTCCATCCTTCTTTTCTTTTTCCCCTTTTTTTCTTGTCCTGAGTCTTGAACTCTGCATGTGGACACTGTTCTTGAGTTTTTGTGCCCAATGCTAAGGCTGTACTACTTAAGCCACAACTCCACTTTCAGCTTTTTATGGTTATGGTTAATTGAAAATACAAGTCTCATGGACTTTACTGCTTGAGCTGGCTTTAAAACATTATTCTCAGATGTCAGTCTCCTAATTAGCTAGGATTACAGGAATGTGCCACTGGCACTTCAATTTACTTCTTCCTTTTTTTTTCTTTTCTTTTTAATCCAGTCAAGGAGCTTGAACTCTGAGCCTGGGTGCTGTCCTTGAGCTTCTTTTGCTCGAGGATAGCACTCTATCACTCGAGCCACAGTGCCACTTCTGGCTTTTTCTGTTTATTTGGTACCAAGGAATTAAACCCAGGGCTTCGTGCATGCTAGGCAAGCACTCTACCACTAGGCTACGTTCCTGCCCTCTTCCTCATTTTTTAATGCGACATCGCATAGCTATCTTTGCAATGTCTTTTTTTTTTCAGTGACCACACTCAGATGTATTTAATGTGGGAGATTTGAAAGCATTTTTTTGGTCAGTTGTGGGGCTTGAACTCTGGGCTTGGGCTCTGTCCCTAGGCAATTCAGCTCAAGGCTAGTGCTCAACCACACTGAGCCACAGCACCACTTCCAACTTTTTTTGCCAGTTGGGGCTTGGACTCAGGGCCTAAGCACTATCCTTGGGCTTTCTCAAGGCTAGAGCTCTACCACTTGAGCCTCAGCATCACTTCCAGCTTTTTTCTATGGATGTGGTACTGAGGAATTGAACCTGGGTCTTCGTGCATGCTAGGCAAGCACACTACCACTAGGCCAAACTCCCGGCCCCACTTCCAACTTTTTAATATAAGACAAAGAGAAAAGTTATATTCACTCTGTAGGAAATAAATTCATGATATTCCACAGCTAGTTTGTTTGTAGAGGTTACTATTGACTTGATCTTAGTGAATATATTTTGTTACAGCAAGAATGATTTACTAGCTCAGTACCTAGGAATCACATATATTTTGTGATCTTGTCACTGTTTATGATTTTTTTAAATTTTTGTTAATATTTGTGTACTTCTATCCCATCTAACCCTTTAGGTCTGTTCTGGACAACAAGACAATGTGTATTGTTGATAGCTAACCAAAACATTTTCTTCTTTTTGTTTTTTTGCCAGTGGTGGGGCTTGAACTCGGAGCCTAGGCATTGTCCTTGAGCTTTCTCAAGGCAAGTGCTCTACCACTTGAGCCACAGAACCACTTCCAGCTTTTTCTGTGCATATGTTACCAAGGAATGGAACCCAGGGTTTCTCGCATGCTAGGCAAGCATTCTATCTCTAGGCCACACTTTATGCCCCAAACCCAGACATTTTCAAGTTAAAACCGCTAAGAACAGCTAAGCTTTGGGTTTCTATAAGGTAATCTGGCCACTTCCTAAAGTGGAAATGACCCAGGGCTCTGGAGAAGGAAGGGAGGTAACATTGCCCACTGCCTGTGTGCCTGCTCACCTGGGCCTAGGATGGGTGGAGGAGACTGTGTGCAGGAAGAGCAAAGAACTAGAGAGCCTATATAATGTTTTTATTTTTTTATTTTTTTTTGCCAGTCCTGGGCTTGAGCTCAGGGCCTGAGCACTGTCCTTGGATTTTCTCAAGGCTAGAGCTCTACTACTTGAGCCTCAGCACCATTTCCAGCTTTTTTCTATGTATGTGGTACTGAGGAATTGAACCCGGATCTTCGTACATGATAGGCATGCACTCTACCACTAGGCCAAACTCCCAGGCTATATAATGTTTTTGTGTGGGTACTTTGGCTTGATTTGGTGTTTGTTTTTTTAATAGTGGCATTTAAACTTCTTGTGGCTCCTGTGTATGTGTGTGTGTGTGTGTGTGTGTGTGTGTGTGTGTGTGTGTGTGTGTGTGCTTCTCCAGTCCTGGGTCTTGAACAAAGGGCCTGGATGCTGTCCCTGAGAATTTTTTTCTCCAGGTTAGTGCTCTACAAATTGAGCCCCAGCTCCATAACCAAATATTTGGTGGGAAATGAGAGATAGGAGTCTCATAAAAGTTTCCTACCCCAGCTGGCTTTGAACTGTCATTCTCAGAGCTCAGCCTTCTCAGTTGCTCGAATTACAGGCATGTAACCAAAAGAACTCTGCTCTTTGTTTTGTTTTCAGATAATGTCTGTGTTCTGCCATCTAAGTATCTAGAATTATAGGTAAGAACCATTAGTGCCCAGTTCGATGTATTGTTTTTTTTTTTTTTTTGCTAGTCCTGGGCTTGAGCTCAGGGCCTGAGCACTGTCCTTGGACTTTCTCAAGGCTAGAGCTCTACCACTTGAGCCTCAGCACCACTTCCGGCTTTTTTCTATGTATGTGGTACCGAGGAATTGAACCCGGGTCTTCATGCATGCTAGGCAAGCACTCTACCACTAGGCCAAACTCCTGGCCCTCGATGTATTGTTTTAACAATAGTAACATTTCTAGACCTAGGCTTTCCTATTTGTACTTAAAAAGGAAACCATGGATTAACTTTTCCTTATTAGTGCATGTAATAGCCAGAATTAGTCAATTTTTTACAACAAACAGGAAGAATACTTTGCTGATAAAAAGGCAAAAGAGCCAGGTGCTGGTGGCTCACACCCTTACTCCTACCTATTTACTAGGGTGAGAATCTCAGGATCAGGGTTCAAAGCCAGCCTGAGCAGGAAAGTCCATGAGGATCTAATCTCAAATTAACCAGAAATATACTGGAACTGTGGCTCAAGTGATAGAGCACTAGGTTTGTGTAGAAAAGCTCAGAGATGGCAGCCAGGCCCTGATTTCAAGCTCCTGTACTGGCATATGCATGCACACACGTATGGGCACACACAAACACACACACACACATACACACAAAGGCAAAAGATATTAAATGATGTGCCTTGTCTTTCTAATCCTTCCCTTATTACAATAATGTCTATAACATAGGAGCTGGCTTATTTACTCACTGTAGCCTAAATGTAGTGTAAATTATAAAAATTGCCTACAGGGAACAAACCTGCTATTAGTGAAAATCTGGAAATGAACCTAAATCCTGGCAGGGAGGAGGAAGTATGTAAGAGACTCAGTGTTTGTAGAGCAGACAGTTCCCTAAAAGGAGCAGTCACATGTGTGCAACGTGCACTATGTCAGTTACTTCATTCTTTGCAAGTTGGAAAAACATTTAGAAATCACTTGAAGGGAAGGAAGATAGACTGATTTTTAGGAAGCAACAGACTCAGTAAAATAGGAAATGCGTATTACCATTCATTTTGAATCATTTAAAAGTGATAACGGGCTGGGAATGTGGCTTGGTGGTAGAGTTCTTGCCAAGCATGCATGAAGCCCTCAGTTCCATTCCTCACTAGCACATAGAAAAAGCAAAAAAAATGGCTCTGTGGATCAAGAGATGGAGTACTAGTCTTGAGCCAAAGAAGCTCAGGGACAGTGCAGAAGCACTGAGTGCAAGCCCCGGGACTGGCCAAAAGAAAAGTGATAGCAAGTTTATTTTCTTACAAATTATGTTTCCATGTGAAAATTATTTTCCAGTGTGTGCTCAGGACCATCGAAGTAGTTCAGTAAAAAAAGGATTCCCAATCAGATTAGAGGGTCACACCTCCATTTACTAGAGGAAACAAGTTTACTCAAATAAAACTCAGGCTTACATTTGTGGATTTACTAGGTAAAGGGGAATAATACTGGAGGCAGGATTAAAAACATTTGAGGCAGAGAATTTGGCCTAGTGCTAGAGTGCTTGCCTAGCTTGCACCAAAACCCGGGTTCAATTCCTCGGTACCACATGCATAGAAAAAGCCAGAGGGGTGCTGTGGCTCAAGTGGTAGAGCTCTAGCCTTGAAAAAGCCCAAGGACAGTGCTCAGGCCCTGAGTTCAAGCCCCAGGACTGGAAAAAAATACAGGAGCTGGGAATGTGGCTTAGTGCTGGAGTGCTTACCTAGCATGAGTATGGACGAAGTTATGGGTTCGATTTTTCAGTACCACATATACAGAAAAAGCCAGGAGTGGTGCTGTGGCTCAAGTGATCGAGTGCTAGCCTTGAGAAAGCCCAAGGACAGTGCCCAGGCTCTGAGTTCAAGCCCCAAAACTGACTAAATAAATAAAACACTTGAGATTAGGAGAACACAAAGGTGCATGCTTATTTGCCTCTGATCATATAAGATAATATTTATTGAAATGAATTCCAGGAAATGGAGACATGGGTTTTTATTTGTTAATGTTTTTGTTTTCTTTTTGCTTTGTTTGTTCATTTACATGTCTTCAGGATTGTAAGGGGAGGTACAGAAATGGAGGGACAGAGGGTAAACAAATGCCCCAGTGGTACTTACTAAATGCTGTACTGAAAATGATGTGACTTGTAGGTGAAGACTGGAGGAAAAACCTGGGAGAGAACAAGAGAAGGGGTAACATTGTTCTAAAAAAATGTGCTCAGAGCCAGATGCTAGTGGCTGACCTGTAATCCTACCTACTCAGGAGGCTGAGATCTGAGGATTGTCATTCAAAGCCAGCCTAGGCATGAAAGTCATGAGACTCTTATCTTCAATTAACCACCAGAAAATCGGAAGTGGTGCTGTAGTGCAAGTAGTAGAGTGCTAGCCTTGAGAACACCTAAGGACAGTGCTCAGGCCCTGAGTTGAAACTCCAGTACTGGAAAAAAGGGGAGAGAGAGAGGAAGGTAGGTAGAAAGAGAGAGAAAGAGAAAGAAAGAGAGGTAGAGGGAGAGAGGAAGAAAGGAAGGAAGGAAAGAACTAAGCCAAGCTCTGGTAGTTCATGCCTGTAATCCTAGCTACTCAGGAGGCTGAGATCTGAGGAGTCCATGAGACTCTTCATCACCAGAAAACCAGAAGTGGCACTTGGCTCACGTGGTAGAGCAACAGCCTTGAGCTGAAGAGTTCAAGGAGAGCATCCAAACCCAGATTTCAAGCCCCATGACCAACAACAACAAGAAGAAAAGAAAGAAACTCTTTACCTAACTTATGTAACCATAACCCCATCTGAACATCACCTTTATAATAACAATTTTAAATTTTTAAATGAAAATAATTAGGTTAAGTGCTGGTGGCTCACAACTGTAATCCTACCTACTTAGAAGGCTGAGATCTGAGGTTCAAAGCCAGCCCAGGCACTAAAGTCCATGAGATTCTTATCTCCAATTAACCACAAGAAAACTGGAAGTGGTGCTATGGTCAAGGAAGCAAGCAAGCAAGCAAGCAAGCAAGCAAGCAAGCAAGCAAGCAAGCAAGCAAGAAAGAAAGAAAGAAAGAAAGAAAGAAAGAAAGAAAGAAAGAAAAAGACTAAGGAGAAGGGATCTTGAATTCATGGCCATCCTAGGTTATAGCAAGACCGTGTCTGAAGAAAAATGACAGTAACTAAATAAAGACATCCCCACAGCCATGTTTCTAGTAGCCATGTAGTCCTGTGAGGATCCCTTATAGCATATGGAGATTAATATTCCAGAGTAGTAAGTGTCTTCATTTACCAACCTGTGAAAGAGCTCATCCACAGGCTAGTTGACTCCTGTAGTTACACTCAGCAGTAGCAGCCCAAAGCACTACTGAACTTTATTTAAAGACAGATGCCCTCAGGGCCGGGAGTTTGGCCTAGTGGTAGCGTTCTTGCCTAGCATGCACGAAAACCCGGGTTCGATTCCTCAGTACCACATATATAGAAAAAAAAACTGAAATAGTGCTGAATCTCAAGTGGTAGAGCTCTAGCCTTGAGAAAGTCCAAGGACAGTGTTTAGGACCAGAGCTCAAGCCCAGGACTGGCAAAAAAAAGACAGATGCCCTTTTCCAGTTACCATACCCTTATATCGAATCTCTGCCACGTCCACAAAAGGTCTAGTTTATATAGTACATTGTAGTTGAGATATGTGGCATACACTAGGTAAAACTCTCCATTCTGACCCTCCAGAGCTTCAAACAATTGTGTTGAAATACATACCAGTAAAGAATTTTTTGAAGTGAAGATGTAGTAAGAAAAGAAAAATAGGGCTGGCAATGTGGCTTACTGGTAGAGTGTTTGGCAACATGCATAAAGCCCTGGGTTCGATTCCTCAGTACCACATTAACAGAAAATGCCAGAAGTGGTGCTGTAGTGCAAATGGTATAATGCTAGACTTGAGGAAAATTAGTTCAGGGACAGTGCCCAGGCCTCAGTTCAAGCACCAGACTAGCAAAAAAAAAATAAGACAGAAAAATAATACATAATAGCTCCACTTGTAATCCCAGCTAATGGGGAGGATCACAGTTCAAGTCCACCTTGTGAAGAAAATTAGACTCCATCTCAATAATCCAGTATAGCCAGGTGTAACTGGATCACACTTGTACTCCTACACACTCAAGAGATTGAAACCTCAAGGATTGAGGCTTAATGCTAGCCTAGGGACTAGAGGTATGATGCAAGTGGTAGAGTGCCTGCTTAATAAGCAAAAGGCCTTGGGTTCAAACCCAAATACCACACCCCAAAAAGTAATTAATATATTTCAGCCAGGTTTCAGTGGCTGACGTCTGTAATCCTAACTACTCAGGGGCTGAGATCTGAGGATCGCCATTGGAAGCCAACCTGATCAAGAAAAGTCCTGGAGGACCTTCTCTCAAACTAACCAACCAAAATCTGGCAGTGGACCTGTGGTTCAAGTGACAGAACAAGTTCCTAGAAAGCATGAGGGCCTGAGTTCAAGCCCCAGTATTTTATTATTTTTTTTGCCAGTCCTGGGTTTGAGCTCAGGGTCTGAACACTGTTCTTGGACTTTCTCAAGGCTAGAGCTCTACCACTTGAGCCTCAGCACCACTTCCAGCTTTTTTCTATGTATGTGATACCAAGGAATTGAACCTGGGTCTTTGCCACTCTTACCATTAGGCCAATCTCCCAGCCCCAAACCCCAGTATTTAAAAAAATGCTTTTTAGCCAGGTGGGTGGGTGGTGGAATTATCAACAAGTGTTTGCCAGATAAAGAATGTTTCCCTCCATATCTAATGAGGAAGGCCAAAAATAGAAGAATGAGGAGGAAAAGCAGGTTCACTAGGAGATGATAAGTTAAGACAAAAACAAAAACAACAACAACAAAAAAAACCTCAGCAGTCTGAAGTTTTACCTAACCACCAAGTGGACAACCTGAGGGCCTAAAAATCCCGATTCAATATACCTCCAATTCTTAAAGCAATTAAGAACTAGAACAATATAGCTGAATCATGCTGTAGTTCTGTTTCTAGGTTCATAAGAAACTTCTAGACTGAGTTATATTCCCACCAGTATATCCAAAGAAATCAAGTTCACATTCATTATTTGAACATATGTTGCTCATCGTATTGGACAGGCCTGGGGCTTAAACTCAGGATCTGGGTGATATCCATGAACTTCTTTGCTCAAGGTTAGCACTCTATCTATTGTACCACAGCTGCACTTCTGGCTTTTGTGGTAGGTTTTTTTTTTTTTTTACTTTTCCCAGGCAGTATTTATTAATCTTTCATTTTGTACAAACTTGAAGATTTTTATTAATAGGAACCTGGCTTATTTTCTTTTAACACACATGTGACTGCAATTGGGAATTAAACTCAGGCTCAGGCTCTTGCTTAGCTTTTTCACTGGGCTAACACTCTACCACTTGAACCTCCATTTCCAGCATCTTTCTGGTTAATTGGGACTCAGATTTGCCTATCTGGGTTATAACAGATCCTCAGATGTGAGCTTCCTAATTGAGTAGCTAGGATTGTAGGTAGGCAAGAGCCACTGGTGTCTGGCCTTGTCTGGCTTTTCCTAAACGCCAGATGGCAATGAGTCGGGGTAGGGTGGAAGTGATGGTGGCTCACGTCATTTAGAGTCAGCCAATGAGCAAACGTAAGCCTCAGATACTAAGTTCCTCGTCCTAATCTCAGACAAACAAACAAAACAAAAAAACATGTCACTGACTTTACTACTCTGGCTAACTTCATACTGTGATCCTCAGATGTCAGCCTCCTGAGTGGCTAGGATTTACAGGCATTCGCCACTTGCACCCAGTTTGGGATTCACAATATTGAGGTACGGGGATCAAACCTAGAGCCTTAAGCTTGTTAAGAAAATGTTCTGCCGCCGGGCACCAGTATCTCATGCCCGTAATTCTAGCTACTCAGGAGGCTGAGATCTGAGGATCAAGGTTCAAAACCAGGCAGGGAAGTTCCTCAGACACAGTTCTCCAAAAGCCAGAAGTGGAGCTGTGACTCAAGTTGTAGAGTACTAGCCTTGAGCAAAAAAGTTCAGGAACAGCACCCAGGCCCTGACTCAAGCCCCAGGACCAGCATACACACATACACAAAAGGACTCTTGTGGGGCTGGGAAGGTGGCTAAGAGGTAGGGCGCTTGCCTACCACGCATGAAGCCCTGGGTTTGATTCCTCAGTGCCACATAAACAGAGAAAGCTCGAAGTGGCATTGTGGCTCAAGTGATAGAGTTCTAGCCTTGAGCAAAATAAGCTCAGGGACAATGCCAGGCTCAGGACTGGCAAAAAAAGAAAGAAAAAAAGAAAGGAGAGAGAGAGAGAGAGAGAGAAAGAAGAAGAAGAAGAAGAAGAAGAAGGAGGAGGAGGAGGAGGAGGAGGAGGAGGAGGAGGAGGAGGAGGAGGAAGAGGAGGAGGAGGAAGATGGAGGAAGGATAATTTCCAAATACATTGTACTTATATATGAAGACTACATAAATAACTTCAATGAGAACTGCTGCTGATGAGGCCAGGAGTTTGGTCTAGTGGTAGAGTGCTTGCCTAGCATGCACAAAGACCCAGGTTTGATTCCTCGGTACCACATACTTAAAAAAAAGCTGGAAGTGGTGCTGTGCTCAAGTGGTAGAGCGTTAGCCTTGAGAAAGCCCAAGGACAGTGCCCAGGCCCTGAGTTCAAGGCCCAGGACTGGCAAAAAAAAAACTGCTGATGATGATGTTGGCTGCTGTTATCCTATCGACATCTTAGGATAGTGGTTTGTTTATTTTTTTCCCTGCCAGTCCTGGGGCTTGAACTCAGGGCCTGAGCACTGTCCTTGGGCTTTCTCAAGGTCTAGTGCTCTAACACTTAAGCCACAGCACCACTTCTGGCTTTTTTATGTATGTGGTACCAGGGAATCAAACCCAGGACTTCATGCATGCTAGGTAAGCACTCTTACCACTATGCCAAATTCTGGGCCCCGAGGATCATGGTTCAAAGCTAACCCAGGCACTAAAGTCCAGGAAACTCATCTTCAATGAATCACCAGAAAACATGAAGTGGCAGTGTGGCTCAAGAGGTAGAGTGATAGCCTTGAGCTTAAGAGCTCAGGAACAGCCCCCAGAGCCAGAGTTCAAGCCCCACGATCGACAAAAAAAGGTAGGGGATTGCAAGGAGTGGAGAGACCAAACAGTAGAGGGTTAGTCTGAGCAAAATATATGCATGTTGGAAACATCAGTGAAACTCATGTTATATTGTTGGCACAATTAATCTGCACTACAAAATATGAGTCATGATATATCAGTGAAAGTGAAACTAGAAAATTTGAGGAGATAAGAGGAGTTGGGAGAAATGAGATAAAATCATGAAAGGCGTGACATTAATCAAGATCTATTGTACTTATAAATGAACATGTATGAAATGAAACCCCTTTGTACCTCTTGATAATTGTAAAAATAAATTAAAGGGAAAAAAGCCAGGTACCAGTGGCTCATGTCTTTCCCAGGTCCTCAGGAGCATGAAATCTGAAAATCACAGTGCAGAGCCAGCCAATGGTAGGAAAGTCTGTGAGTGCCTTATCTCCAATAAACCAGCCAAAGCCAGAAGCAGAAGTGTGGCTCCAGTGGTAGAGTGCAAGCCTGGAGAGAAAAAGCCAAAGGGAAAGCATGAGGCCCATAATTCAAGCTTTGAATAAAGTAAAATAAAACTCCCCAAATCCAAAAGCATAGTGTAGTCCTGTTTCATTTTATATTGTTTTAAATCGTTCCCTCTACACATGGGCTTGTTGGTTCTTCTGCTTTTGGCGATGAAGTTGGCAATTCACCATGATATTGCGTTAGTGGTAGTGTACTAGCATCATGGGTCTGGAAAAAGTGTGTCTGTGTGGCCTTCTTACCTCTCGATCACTTGCTGCTTCAGGAATTGACCACAGAATTTCCTCAAGTGAAACAAATCAAGGCCAAATCAGTGTTTTTCTCAGAGAGGCCTCTTCTACTTACTGTGCTTAGCTGATGTGCTTAATTCGCTTCTTCTCCTTTTAAGTATACTTCGGTGTTTCCTGTTTATTCTACCCTATGTCCCTTTTGATTGTGCCAACTTCTGTGTGTCTGCAAGCACCCGTACTGGATCTTTCTTTCTTTTCTTTTTTGTCAATTGTAGGGCTTGAACTTTGGGCCTGTGTGCTGTCCTAGAGCTCTCCAGCTCAATGCTAGTACTCTAGCACTTTGAGCCACAGTGCCACTTCCGGGTTTTGGTGGTTAATTGGAGATAAGAGCCGCACCGCTGGCCCTATCCATTTTCTTTTACCCACTCCACTTTTCATCTTCCTACATAGTCCCATAATTACTTTTTCTGTGCTAAGGAACAAACTCAAGGTTTCACACTTGCTACACTGGTGCTCTACCACTGAGCTACACCCTCAAATAATTTACCTACTACTATTCTACTGGGGAGAAGGCAGAAATTCTGTAATGCTTGACAAAACCAGGGTATCTCATTCTTCCCACCTCATCTGAGAAAAACTACATGATCATAACACCACCATGCTCTTCTCAAGTTCTTTATGAATTAATCATTTCAGAGTAAATTATCTAGCAGAGATAATCTCCAAAAAGCATGTTACTATGAATGCTGATGTTTTCACATATTCTTATTTTTTTTCAAATTTGGAACAAAAGTTTATTACAGAGAAATAATTGGAGATGCCAGTATTTCATTTGTAATTTATTAAGTGATGGAAAATGCTTAAAAATAAAACTTTATAAGCTGAGTATCAATAGCTCACATCTATAATCCTACTCAGAAGGCTGAGATCTGACAATCTCAGTTCAAAGCCAGCCCAGGCAGGAAACCTTGTAATATTATTTTTTGTAAGTCCTGGGGCTTCAACTCAGGGCACTGTTCCTGATCCTCTTCTGTCCCGCTTGAGCCACAGCAGCATTTCTGTTTTTTTCTATGTATATGGTACAGAGGAATCGAACCCGAGTCTTCATGCATGCTAGGAAGGCACTCTACCACTAGGCCAAACTCCTGGCTAGTGTCTAAAATTTTATGCTCCAGACTAGTACTCTGTCATTTATGCATCAACTCCAATTTCAATGTTTTTGGTGGTTAATTGGAGATAATGATATCACAGAGGGGCTGGGAATGTGACTTAATGGTAGAGTGCTTGCCTAGCATTCATGAAGTCCTGGGTTCAATTCCTCAGTATTATATGAACAGAAAAGCTCAGAGGTGGCAAGGTGGCTCAAGTGGTGGGAGAGTGTTAAGCTTGAGAAAGGCCAAGGCCAGTGCTCATGCCCTGAGCTCAAGCCCCAGGACTGGCAAGAAAAAAAAAGTTTAGAGACTAAAATTAGGCCCCGACCCTGCCCCCACCCAACACACACGCATAACCTCTCTTGGATTTGTCTGCTGGCTTGAACCTCAATTTTCAGATATCAGATTCCAGAGTAGTTATAAACTAAGTAGTTAGAAGCTGATAATCTACCAGCACCTAGATTTCTATTTCCTTTAGATTTGTTTATGTGTGGGTGTTTTGTGTGCATGCATGTGTGTGTGACTCAAGACCTAAGTGTTGTCCCACTAGCTTTTTTTTCTCAAGTCTTTCACTTTATCACTTGAGCCTACAGCTCCACCGCTGCTGCTGCTGCTGCTGCTGCTGCTGCTGCTGCTGCTTCTTCTTCTTCTTCTTCTTCTTCTTCTTCTTCTTCTTCTTCTTCTTCTTCTTCTTCTTCTTCTTCTTCTTCATTGAAGAGTCTTATGCACTTTCCTCCTTGAGCTGGTTTCAAACCTAGATCCTCTGGTCTCAGTATCATAGTTAGCTAGGATGGTAGACTTGAGCCACCAGCACCTGTTACTATTTTTTAGATTCTTGTTGTTGGAAACAGGCATCTTGCTATTTAAGCCAGGCTGATCATCAAATCTATCAACGCACTCGTGACACTCTTGCTTCAGCTTCCTGGCTGCTGGGATAACAGATGTGCACCTTACAACACCACAGTCTCTTATTTACTACCTTACTTTCTCTTATTTTTTTTTTGCTGTGCCAATCCTGTGGCTTGAACTCAGGGCCTGAGCACTGTCCGTGGACTTTCTCAAGGCTAGAGCTCTACCACTTGAATCACAGCACCACTGCTAGTTTTTTTCTATGTATGCGGTACCAAGGAATTGAACCCAGGTCTTCATCCATGCTAGGCAAGCACTCTATCCCTAGGCCAAATTCCGGCTCCTGTAATCCTTACACTTTGAAGCCAGCCTGGACGGGAAATCCCTGTGAAACTCTTATCTCCGACTAACCACCAAAAAGCCAGAAATGGGGCTTTGGCTCAAACGGTAGAGCACTAATCTTGGAAAAACAGCTAGAGACAACACCCAGGCCCTGAGTTCAAATCTCAAGACTGGGACACAGAAAAAAAAGGAATCAATTTCTCTCCTTTGGAATTTGTGGATATAGATATATTCTCCATCCTATGATCTTCTTAGTCAGGTCTACATTGGGGCCCTATCAGAGGCAAAACCAAAATGAAACACACCTTATTTCAGGTCAGGGTTATGAGAAGCTGATCTTGGGTGTACTATTCAGATAAGCCAGTAGATGTCGCTCTCTCCCCACATATGGCCATTCTGACCAGCTGGGTCTGTCTACCTAATACTTCAGCATAGGTCTCACAAAGAAAAATCTAGAGCATAATTCAGCTCTATAAGGCAAACAACTAGATCAGCCGACTTTTTCCATCTAGGAATTGGCACAGCAATCAAACACATACAGTTGATGGAACCAGGGTAAAGGCATTCCTAGAAATTAGCCTTTGATTTCCTATGGATTGCTTTCTCCTCTAAACTCCTTTTTTGTTGTTTTGTGGTACTGTGGATCAGACCCTTGTGCACGCAAGGCAAGGAGTCTACCAGTGAGTTACAGAAGTACTGACTCAACATACGGCTAAATCCCTGAGCTAAATCTCAAATGAGATAAATCCCTATAGCAGTTATTGTCTCTACACCGTATCTTTGCAGATGCCTCTGAATATTTTTCAGTTTCTAATATCCATGCTTAAGAGTTACTAAATCTGGGGCCTAGAGTTTGGCCTAGTGGTTAAAGTGCTTGCCTAGCATGCATGAAGACCCGGGTTCGATTCCTCGGTACCACATACATAGAAAAAAGCCAGAAGTGGTGCTGAGGCTCAAGTGGTAGAGCTCTAGCCTTGAGAAAGTCCAAGGACAGTGCTCAGGCCCTGAGCTCAAGGCCAGGACTGGCAAAAAAAAAAGAGTTGCTAAATCAAAGTCCAACCAAATAAGTACCAGGAAATAGGTACTCCAAGACAGAGAGGGGGGCCAAGGGAAGAGGGGTAGAAAAATGAAGTGGGTAATGAAGGGAGGAGAATGCAGTCACAAACTCATTGTATATACCACAAAATTAAGAAAAATAAGGGAAGGGATGTGTCAAAGGAGAGTGAATATACTGAAGGGACAACACAGGTCAAGATCCTTGTATAGGGCTGGAGTGTGGCCCTAGTGAAGCTCTGGGTTTGATTCCTCAGTACCAAATACACAGAAAAAGCCAGAAGTGGGTCTATGACAAGTGTTAAAACGCTAGCCTTGAGAAAGCTCAAAGACTGTGCTCAGGTTCTGAGTTCATGTCCTAAAACAGGCAAAAAAAACCCTTACATTGTATATGTGAACAGCTTAAATGTCAAAAACATTCAATACATATCCTAAAAAATTAAGAAAAGCGAGGAAAGGAATGGATGGGGGGGTGACATTGATCAAGATACACTATATTCACAAACTGCTCTGTTAAATGACAACCCCTTTGTAAAACTACTTATAGATAATAAAAAGATTCCAATACAGAATGGCTGGGGTGGAGATGTTACTAAACTTTCTTAGTACCCTAAAAACACAGAAGCCTCCCTTCTGAGTTAGCTTTTCATCCTTCTTCCTTCACACAGGAACTCTGAGGATCCAACCCAAGACCATGTATTTTGCCACTGAGTGCCATCCCCAGCAATTTTTTTTTGCCAGTCCTGCGCTTGAGCTCAGGGCCTGAGCACTGTCCTTGGACTTTGTCAAGGCTAGAGCTCTACCACTTGAGCCTCAGCACCACTTCCGGCTATTTTTTTCCTGTGTATGTGGTACCGAGGAATTGAACACAATATCTCACTTTGTTATGTGATATATTGGATAAATTTGTATTTGGTTACTTGAAATTGGACAGGGAAGGGGGGAAAACCAAGAGGGGGGGGTGGGGGAGGGTAATGGGGACCAAGACATGTGGAAGGATATCAATGTATGTGAATTAATGCACCTTCTATCTGGCAAATATCATGTAACCCTTTTATTAAATACAATAAAAAATATTAAAAAAAAAAAAGATTGGTCAGTCTTTGAGCCGCAGCATCACTTCTGATTTTCTGGTGGTTACTTGGAAATAAGTGTGTCATGGACTTTCCTGACCAGACTGGCTTTGAACCCCGATCCTAAGCTCTCAGCCTCCTAAGTAGTTAAAATTATGGGTATGAGCCACTGGCACACCACTCCTCCTACTTGTATGTACTACTCTACAATTTAGCTGTTTACAAAACCAAGGAGACTTTTCATGTTGAGGACTGTCTTTGGTTTGAGAAGAAACACAGGATACTCTAGGATACTTGGGAGTGCAGGAAACCACGTAAAACTGTTACCTATAACCAACTCAGAGTTAGTAACACTTAAACAGAAACCACACTCCGCATCAGCGCTTAGCACACGTTTCCCCACCAAGTATAATTGGTTCTGACACTTCATATGGATTAGTGAACACAGGCCAGATATGTGGCCTGGGGACTCACCCGAGTCCCATGGAAGATGTGCATACTTGTTTATACTACAGATAGCCAAGCAGGGGACAGTGAGGATGAAGAACAGAAGACCAGCTTTGACCATATACCGGGGCTTAGGAGGAGGGTCGGTTCTCAATGTTTACTCGGAAGAAATGGATAGTACTCTCAGCACCAAAGCGTCCATTGCCTCTAGATTGTTTCGAGTTGGGCGGGGCTAAGCAGGATGGGCGAGGTTAGCGCCACATCCGGGTAGTTAGCAAGCCGCACCCTCTAGTATGTGACGCACACAGCAAGTGCTCCCCGCGCGCACGCGCACACGCACACATGCACGCACGCACGGACGCACTCACGCACGCAGAACTTCTGGGAAGTGGAGTTCCTGGGCAGCTTCCCTGTCAGCCATAGCAGGCTCACAAGTCACACATCCAGGTAATCCAGAGCCAATTAGATTCCGAAGGTAGGTCAGGGGTTCGCACACACTCCTTTTTCTTAACAAATGGTAGCTCACCCTTGTAATCCTAGCTACACACTGCTGAAGTCTGAGGACTGCCCGTTCAAAGCCAGCCTAGGAAACAAAGAGAGACTCTTATCTCTTATCTCCAGTTAGCCACAAAAAGCCAGGAGTAGCACTGTGGCTACTTCTAGTGCTATCCTTGAACAGAAAAGCTCAGACAATGCCCAGGCCCACAGTGAAAGCCCGAGCATTGGCAAACAAAAATAACAACTACAACAATACTTTCAAACTTTACTTTGACAGGTCTCCTCAAAACCCTACCTACAGGACTGAAAATAATGAATTTGGCATTCAGTCTATTAAACAAAATTTTTTTGCCAGTCATAAA
The DNA here is from genome assembly GCF_031878675.1 of Megascapheus bottae. Classification (NCBI taxonomy): domain Eukaryota; kingdom Metazoa; phylum Chordata; class Mammalia; order Rodentia; family Geomyidae; genus Megascapheus; species Megascapheus bottae. Next base: position 40,384,679 of record NC_143547.1, read on the forward strand.
CCTTGAACTCAGGACCTGGGCACCGTGCCTGCACTTCTTTTGCTCAAGACTAGCACTCCACCACTTGATCCACAGCACCATTTCTCGCTTTTTTCGGTTCATATGCTACTAAGGAATAGAACCCAGGGCTTCATTCATGGTGGGCAAGCAGTGTACTACGAAGTCACTTTCCCAGGCCCTACAGAGTGAATTCTATATAAGATCTTGTCTCAAACAAACAAAAAAAGTGTAGTGGTTCAAGAATGTGGCCTAATGGTAGAGTGCTTGCCTAGCATGCACAAAGCCCTGGGTTTGATTCCTTGATAACATATACACAGAAAAATTCAGAAGTGGTGTTGTGACTCAAGTGGTAGAGAGCTAGCCTTAAGCAAGCTCAAGGACATTTTCCAGGCCCTCAGTTTCTAGCCCCAGGATGAGAGAAAAATACAATTAACCAAGAGAAAAAAATACAAATTGTTGAATGGTACACAGTCAAGTTTATAAAGCAAAGAAATTACTCAAAATGGAAGAACGTGAGACACTCAAAGTACATAGTCCACTTATACTAATTGAACATTAGAGCTGGATAAGGAGCTTGGTAAAGCAGTTGTCTAGCGTGTCTTTGATTCAATTTTCAGTACTACAGGAGAAAATTAATCATAGTAAGCTACAAAGAAACTACCAATAAATTCAAAGGAGTAAATCCTACAACCCAGAAGTCTTGAAAAAAAAATGACAGAGTAGAAAACTCCAATAACCCGTCCTTTCACTTAAGCAATTATTGAGGTGGCAGGAACTGTCTGAAGTAACTGGTCTGGATATCTGGAGTCTAGTGGAATACTTTCACCTTTAGGGGTAAATGTGATGAAACAGCTAGCTGGAGTTTGGGGAAATCGCTGGAAATGTTGGTGTGTCACATAATATTACAGGCAGGTGATTAAGGCACAGTTCCTGGTGTAGCTCCCTGGGGCCAGGATCTCTAAATATTGAGATGCTATGCTTACGGTGTTAATTGCTCTCTCTCTCTCTGTGCTGTGTGTGTGTGTGTGTGTGTGTGTGTGTTGTAAGGCTTGAACTCAAGGCCTGTGTGCTCTCTCTGAACTTTTGAGCTCAAGTCTAGTGCTCTACCACTTGAACCACAGTTCCACTTCCAGCTTTTTTTTGGGGGGGGTGGTTAAACTGGAGATAAGAATCTCATGGATAGATGGGAGTGTGGCCTAGTGGTAGAGTGCTTGCCTAGCATGCATGAAGCCCTAGGTTTCATACCTTGGTACCATATACCCAGAAAAGGCTGGAAGTGGTGCTGTGGCTCAAGTGGTAGAGCGCTAGCCTTGAGAAAGCCCAAGAATAGTGCCCTGGACCTGAATCCAAGCCCTGGGACTCATCCCCCCCCCAAAAAAAGAGAGAATCTCATGAACCTTCCTGCTCTTGCTTACATCAAATTATAATCTTCAGATCTCAGCTTCCTGAGTAGCTAGGATTACAGGCATGAGCCACTGCTGCCTGGCTTCTTCTTTCCCCTCACCACCCTGTGTAGAGGTCTAAACACTTGCTGTAATTCTGTACTACAATCTCCAGTCTTGGCCAGGGATGAAGGGATGTACCATAGATTTAAAGTAAAAGTACATAGTAGTTTGTTTTGGTTTTCCCTGTTAAAGATCCAGGCTTGTTAGGCACCAGTGTTTCACACCTGTAATCCTAGCTACTCAGGAGGCTTGAGATCTGAAGATCAAGGTTCAAAGCCAGTCCTGGCAGGAAAGTCGCTGAGATTCTTATATCCAATTAACTAGCAGAAAACCAGAAGTGGCATTGTGGCTCAAAGTGGTAAAATGCTAGACTTGATCAAAACAGCTCAGAGACAGTATTCGGGCCTGTGTTCAAAGCCCATGACCGACCCCCCCAAAAAACAAAAAACCCATATTTTTAAGGAAATATTTGTTGCTCAGTAGCTGACCTCAAAGATTACCAAATAAAAACTTATGAAATCACAAGGATTACGAAAAAAATAGTTCAACAGTCATAAACCCCTGACTCTATCCCTTTGAGCAAAATTCAGTAATCCCCAAAGAAAGGGAGACTTAGATTTCTACAACTACCATAAAAGAATACTTAAAATGTCCAGATCTCAGAAAAATGAGAATGCATACAGATAAATTGGAACACACAACTCCACCATAAGAAAGTTTGATAGACTAGAGATTGTAGTTCAGGATTACAGCAAGTGTTTAGACTTTGGGTTTCAACCTCTGCATGGGGTGGTGAGGGGAAAGAAGAAGCCAGGCAGCAGTGGCTGGAGCCTGTAATCCTAGCTTCTCAGGAGGCTGAAATCTGAGGATCAGGGTTTGAAGCCAGCTCAGGCAGGAAAGTCCATGAAACTCTTATCTCTAATAAACCTCACAGAGCCTTGAGCAAAACAAGGTCAGGGATAGCCCCTAGGCCCTGAGTTCATGCACCAGGACTGGCCACACAAAAAAAGCCAGATTTAGAACGATGTCTCAATGTAGACCCCTATCTTTGAGCAAAAAAGGGTAGGCAAGAATACAAAAAAGGGAAGAAAACAAAATCCTTGAAGAAATAATGACCACAAATCTCTCAATTCTAAGGGATGAAAACATCCATGAAATTAGAAACTCCAAGCAGGATAAACTCAGATGTGCATAGATCTGTCAGCAACAGAGAATTTGAATTCAAGAAAAAAAAAAACTAGCTTGGTTGTGATGGCACATGCTAGTAATCCCGGCACTAAGGAGTCTGAGGTAAGAAGATCTGAGTTCAGGAACAACCAAGGCCACAGAATGTTCTTTCTTCCTAAAAAACAAGAATGGTTTAATAAATATTTTAAACAAATCAATCAGGCTGGGAGTGTATCTTAGTGGTAGAGTGCTTGACTAGCATACATAAAACCCTGGGTTCTGTTCCTCAGTACCACATATACAGAAAAAGCTGGAAGTGGTGCTGTGGCTCAAGTGGTAGAGCTCTAGCTTTGAGAAGGCTCAAGGATAGTTCCTAGGCCCTGAGTGTAAGCCCCAGGACTGGCAAAACATCATTCAGTGTAGCTGGGCATGGTTGCTCATGCCTGTAATCCTAGCTACTCAGGAGGCTGAGATCTGAGGGTCGAAGTTCAAAGCCAGCTCAGGCACAAAAGACCTTGAGACTCTTATCTCCAATTAACCACTAGAAAACTGGAAGTAGCTCTGTGGGTCAAGGGGTAGAGTATTAGTCTTAAGCACAAAAGCCCAGGAACAGCAGCAAGGCTCTGAATTCAAGCCCCCGAACTAGTACAAATAATTGAAAGAAAAAAAAAACTTTCACAACAACAAAAACTTTCACAAGGCTGGGAGTGTGGTCTAGTGGTAGAGTGCTTGCCTACCATGCATGAAGACCCGAGTTCGATTCCTTGGTACCACATACTTAGAAAAAGCCAGAAGTGGTGCTGAGGCTCAAGTGGTAGAGTTCTAGCCTTGAGAAAAATCCAAGGACAGTGCTCAGGCGCTGAGTTTAAGCCCAGGACTGGCAAAAAAAGAAAAAAAAGCAAATGTGTTTTCATTAATAAACGCAGGTATAAATATACATACACATGTACACACATGCACAAATTTGCATTTACTGCTCAATTTTGAAGACGTGAAAAACTTGTAATATGCTTTTCTCTGGAAATGGAATCAGAGGAAATAGGGAACAGAAGCAGAGAAGAGAGGAAATAAATACATTATATTCTTTCTAATGCTTTTTTTTTGCCAGTCCTGGGCCTTAGTCTCAGGGCCTGAACACTGTTCTCGGGGCTTCCTCAAGTATAAAGCTCTACCACTTGAGCCACAACACCACTTCCTGCTTTTTTTCTATGTATGTGGTACTAAGGAATCAAACCTGGGTCTTCATGCATGCTAGGCAAGCACTCTACCACTAGGCCAAACTCCCGGCCTCATAATGCCTTTTTTTTGGTGGGTCATGGGGCTTGAACTGGCCTGGGCACTGTCCCTGAGCTCTTCAGCTTAAGGTTACCACCCTACCCCTGGGCCTGGGCACTGTCCTTAAGTTCTTCATCTCAAGGCTACCTACCACCCTACCCTTAAGCCAGGCCCCACTTCCCATTTTCTAGAGGTTAATTGGAGATAAGAGTCTTAGGTCCTTTTGTGCCTGGGCTGGCCTTGAACCTTGATCCTCAGATCTCATCCTCCTGAGTAGCTAGGATTATGGGCGTGAGCCACCAAGCCGACTTGTGTTGTTAATCTTATCTAAAAATGTGTTGATTTTGCTTTTGTTTTTTTGCCAGTCCTGGGGCTTGAACCTAAGGCCTGGGCATGATCCCTGAGCTTGAGTTTGCTTAACTCTAGTGCTTTCCCAATTGAGGCACAGTTCTACTTCTGACTTTTTTTATATGCCTTGGGCTAAAACTCAGGGCCTGGGCACTGTCCTTGAATTTTTTCAAAGCCAGTGCTCTACTACTTGAGCAAGAACACCATTTCTGGCTTTTTCTGTGTATGTGGAACTGAGGAATTGAACCCAGGACTTCGTTTATGCTAAGTAAGCACTTTTACAACTAGGCTATACTGCCAGCCCAGCCCCACTTCTGACATTTTTGGTGGTTAATTGTAGCTAAGAGTCTCTCCTCCAGGATGGTTTTGAACTATGATCCTCAAATCTCAGCCTCCTGAGTAGATAGGATTACAAGTATGAGCCATGGGTGCCTGGCTAGTTTGTTCTTTTTTTTGCCAGGCCTGCGGCTTGAACTCAGGACCTGGGCACTCTCCTTGGGCTTTCTCAATGCTATTACTCTACCACTTGATCTACAGCACCACTTCGGACTTTTTCTGTGATTAATTGGAGATGAGTCTCAGGGAGTTTCCTGCCAGAGCTTGAACCATGATCCTCAGTTCTCCATCTCCTGAGAGTAGCTAGAATTACAGGCATGAGCCACAGGTGCCATATCTCTAATTGCCAGAATTGGAGCTGTGGCTTAAGTGGTAGAGAGCTAACCTTGAGCACAAATAGTTGCCAGGCCTTGAGTTCAAGGCCCAGGACTAACACACACACACACACACACACACACACACAGACACACACTCACACACAGAGCAAAAAGGGCTAACTAGTAGGGTGCTTGGCTAGCCAGAACAAAACCATGAATTCAAACCCCAGTAATGCCAGAAAAAGAATAACTTTATTACTCATAAACTGACATGTTGACTTGAAACCATATAACTACTTAAATAGTAATAAAACCATTTTATAGCCAGGTGCCAGTGATTCACCTGTGTAATCCTAGCTATTCAGGAGACAGATCTGAGGATCACTGTTGGAAGCCAACCCAGGCAAGAAAGTCCAGGAGACTATCTCCCATTAACCCCCAGAAAACTGGAGGTTGTACTATGGCTCAAAGTGGTGGAGTGTAAGCCTTGAGCAAAAGACCTCAGTGAGATTGCAAAGGCCCTGAGTTCAAGCCCCACATCTGATCCAAAGAAAAATCACTTTATAAGCTGGATGCTAGTGGCTCATAAAAGAATTGTAGTTCAGGGCCGGGAGTTTGGCCTAGTCGTTAAAGTGCTTGCCTAGCATGCATGAAGACCCAGGTTCAATTCCTCGGTACCACATACATAGAAAAAAGTCAGAAGTGGTGCTGAGGCTCAAGTGGTAGAGCTCTAGCCTTGAGAAAGCCCAAGGACAGTGCTCAGGCCCTGAGCTCAAGCCCAGGACTGGCAAAAAAAAAAAAAAAAAAAAGAAAAAGAATTGTAGTTCAAAGCCAGTCCAGGCGTAAAAGTCAATGAGAATCTGTTTGTTGTCAGTCGTGGGGCTTGAACTCTGGCCTGGGCTTTATCCCTAAGCTCTTTAGCTCAACGTTAGTGCTCTACCACTTGAGTCACAGTGCCATTTTTCTGGTGGTTTATTGATTAATTGAAGATAAGAGTTTCACGGACTTTTTGTGCCCGGGCTGGCTTTGAATCACCATACCCAGATCTCAGACTCCTGAATAACTAGGATCACAGGCATGAGCCACTGTGGCCGGCCGTCAATGAGAATCTTATCTTCAATAACCACTAACTAGCTGGAAATGCAGCTATGGCTAAATTGGTAGAGAGCCAGCCTTGAGTTAAAGAGCTCAAGGCCCTGAGTTCAAGCCACATAACCACCACCACCAACAAAATAAATACAATACAGGGCACTGGTGGCTTATGCCTATAATCCTAACTACTCAGGAGACTGAGATCTGAGGATCATGGGTCAGTGCCAGTGTGGACAAAAAAAAGTCTGTGAGACTGGCACACATACAACCATGCAGATACATGGCTCACTGAATACAGTAAACATTACTTGGGTCAATACTTCCTTTGGTTATTTTACTTTAGTTTTTTGTTTGTCATTGGGCTTGAACTCAGTTCCTGGGCACTACTCAAGGCTAGTGCTCTACCACTTTGAACCACAGCTCCACTTCTGGGTTTCTGGTGCTTAATTGAAGATAAGAGTCTCACAGACTTTCCTGCCAGCACTGGCTTTGAACTGTAAGCCTTAGATCTTAGCCTCTTGACTAGTGAACCATTAGCACCCAGCTATTTTTTTTTCTAATGTTTTTTTAAAGATTTTATTAACACTGTTTTTTTTACATCATATTTCAAACGCCATGTTAAACAAACAAGTATTCAAGAAAGGATTCTCTATATACAATCACTGGCATATCAATTTTAGAACATAAAATTAAGCCGAGACTTTGTATGTTGTAGCTACATATCGATCTATATATTATAACATTATGTCAATAGAGTATATATCCTATCATAGCTTTTTATGTCTATGTACTTAAATTTGTATCTCCAAGACCGTGTTAATAACCTTGGGTACTCGAATATCGAGTCATTGCTCTTATACTGTTTGGATCTAAGATCCACATATCAAGGATACCATGCGCCTTTTGTTCCTTTGGACTTGACTTATCTCACTCAACATGATTCGCTCTAGCTTCATCTACTTCCCAGCAAATGCCATTATTTTATCTTGTCTGGTGGCTATGTAGAATGCCATTGTATATATGCACCACATTTTTTATATCCATTCATCTGTAGTGGGGCACCTGGGTTGTTTCCATCTCTTGGATAAGCACTCAGGTATTTTTATGAAACAGGGTCTTACTACATTCTAGCCAGCCTTGAACTTGTGATAGTCTCCCTTGCCTCAGCCTCCTAAAGTAGGTGGAATTACAGTTGTATATCTCTACACCCAGTTTTTAAAATATAATGTTCTAATGCTAACATTTCTTTCTTATTTGTTGCAATCATTTTGTGAAAAGATATATCTTCTCGTCTACTATTTTGATACCCAGTTAATCTAGAAAAGTCAAGATAAATGCTGGATCCTTTCTATCTCTTGACAAGTTTTTTTTTAATGTTATTTCAGAAATGATATTTGAGCTGAAACCATGGTAACAAGGAGGCAGCTATTTAAAGATGTGGAGGAAGAGTATTCAGGTGGGAGTGGTGATCACATAGCACAGACTCACTGAATAAGGAGCATGCTGCCTATGTCCAAGGAACGCGGAAGCCAGAGTGGCCTCATCACGCTCCCTCAGCATTCTATTCTTTTTTTTTGCCAGTCCTGGGACTTGAACATAAGGCCTGAGCACTGTCCTTGCGCTTTCTCATGGCTAGAGCCTTACCATTTGAGCCACAGCACCACTTCCAGCTTTTTCTATGTATGTGGTACTGAGGACTTGAACCTGGGCCTTCGTGCATGCTAGGCAAGCACTCTACCACTAGGCCATGCCCTGGCCCTCTTTTTTTGCCAGTCCTTGGGTTGAACTCTGGGCCTGGGCACTGGCACTGACCTTTCTCATGACTAGCACTCTACCATTAAGCCACAAGACCACTTATGGCTCTTCTAGCTTTTTCTGTGTATGTGGTACCATGGAATTGAATCCTGGGCTTCATGCATGGTAGGCAGGCACTCTACCACTAGGCCATCCTCCTGGCCCAAGCCCTCCATTCTTACTATCCTACCTACCTGACCATAATAATTTTTCTCTTTTATTAACATAGTCATAATGAAGGTGATGAAGAAAGGGGTTATAGTCAAGGAGTGAGTATTTGTTTTTTGAGAATGTCACCTCTTCCCTCGCATTCTCTCAGTTTTTCTGTCCCATTCCCACTCACAAGTTGTATAGTTCATTTTCCACAGTGTTCAGTAAATACCACTGTTGCATTTATTCACCCTTTGTCCCTCCATTTCTGTGTTCTACCTTACCTTCCCAACGACAGATAAATGAACAAACAAAACAGAAAGAAAACAACAACAAAGGAAAAAAAAACCACCTTGTTTCCATTTCCTGGAGTTCATCTGATAAATATTATTTTGTATGATCAGATACACAAAGGCTTTGCCTGGCTGTCATTTTGTCATCTGGATCAATGGAATTCTCATTTACTGATTTTATTGCTCCAAGCTTCCTTCACCTAACTGGACTCCTTAAATTGGGTATGGTGGCTTTCATCTGTAATCCCATCTACACAGAGAGCTGAGGCAGGGAGATCACAGGAACTTGGAGCTCTAGCCTAGCCCAGACACCATAGGGAAAGCTTGTCTCCTAAAACAGAGTTAACTCCTTATCACCAAAAGCTTTCAACTCATTTTTTTTGGTGAAATCATGTTAAAATTTTACAGGCAATGTTACTGGCAAAATAATAAAGGGATTGATGGAAAGTACTGCTTTGTAAAAACTGAGAAAATAGTTGTGGTTTTTTTTGTTGTTGTTGTTATTGTTGGGGTTGCTCACAGGGCTTGAACTTGGGCCTGGGTGCTCCAGCTCAAGACTACTGCACTACCCCATGAGCCACAGCACCACTTCCGGTTTTCTAGGGTTAATTGAAAACAAAGGTTTCAGGAGCTTTTGTGCCCAGGCTGGCTTTGAACCTTGATCCTCAGATCTCAGCCTCCTGAGTAGCTAGGAATATAGGCATGAGCCACTAGCCTCTGGCTAGAAGAAAGCTTTTATACTTTGATACATGCTAGCAACTGTGACCTAGGGAAAATTACATAATAGCCTTGAGTTTCATTACCTCATTTATAATGATGATGATGATGATGATGATGATGATGATGATGATGATGATGATGCTGAGGACCCAAGCAGAAGTGGCTTACGCTATAATCCTAGCTACTTAGAAAAAAAAATCAGAAGTGGTCTGTGGCTCAAGTGGTAGAGCTCTAGCCTTGAGAAGGCTTAAAGACAGTGCACAGGGCATGAGTTCAAGTCCCAGCACTGGCAAATAAAATAAATAAATAAATACATAAATATCCTTCTCCATCCTAACCCTGTCTATTATCCATCCAGTTCCTGTCCTGGGAAAGCAATCGATGCCATTTCTTGTATTTGTTCTTCCAGAGACATACATGTTATGACTTTATAAAACACTATGAGAAAAGAGTGAAAAGAAGGAGAGAAAGGAGATATTCTAATGGAGTAAATATGGAGTAAATATCCTGGGTACAGGAACAGAGGTAGGAACAAGTAAGTTATATTTAGAAAACAGGGTCTAAGAGTAATCCCCTAAGAAATAGTCCCAGCTGCTGCTTCAAGTGCTGCTCTTCCTTTTCCAGTTGTGACTTCAGCCCTGTTCTACATTCCAGCTGAGTGGAAATCTGATACGACAGGGCCCCTCACCCATCCCTACTTGCCTGGACCTCTCGTTACTATTTATTGAGCTTTGACCCCAACCATCTGTTTGAGTCCTGCTAAAGAGGTCCCAGCTTCTTCCTGAGTCACTCTCCATGCCAGGGATCTTCCATTTCCTTGGTCACATGGATGGTTTTCTACATACCAGCTAAAAATAGGACCATAAATAGAATAGATGCATTGTAAAAATGTAAGTTTTTAATCAATAGAGACAACATACAGAAGTGAAAAAACCGTGTTAAACTATGGGACAGATACATACAATCAGCAAACTCAAGCTGTGAAACTACTGGGAGAAAAAATGATCCCATTTCTCCAATCCCAGTGCTAACCTGGCCTAACCCTGCTTAGCTTCTGAGTACAGATGAGGCAGGACATGTTTAGGGTGGAACAGCCAGAGCCACAATCCAATTTCTTTAATTAAAAATTAGGAGGGAAGGGTAGGGAGTTTGGCCTAGTGGTAGAGTGCTTGCCTAGGATGCACAAAGACCTGGGTTTGATTTCTCAGTACCACATACACAGAAAAAATACAGTAGTGGTGCTGTGGCTCAAGTGGTAGAGCACTAGCCTTGAGAAAACCCAAGGACAGTGCCTAGGCCCTGAGTTCAAGCCCCAGGACTGGCAAAATAAAAATTAGGAGGGAAGGGAGAGAGTGAGGGAATGAGTGACATGGATATACTCTACACTGAAACAAATGTAATTGTAACCCCTCTGTATAACCCCTTTATAATAACAATTAAAAAAACAATTTGAGGGCCAGGAGTTTGGCCTAGTGGTAGAGTGCTTGTCTAGCATGCACAAAGACCCAGGTTCGATTCCTTGGTACCACGTACATTGAAAAAAAGCTGGAAGTGGTGCTGAGGCTCAAGTGGCATAGTGCCAAGCCTTGAGAAAGTCCAAGGACAGTGCTCAGGCCCTGAGCCCAAGCCTAGGACTGGCAAAAAATAAAAAATAAAATAAAAATAGAAGATGTGTCTCTGCCCTCAAAAAAAAAAGATTTGAGAAGGAACTCACAATTAAAAAATAGAAAAGAATGAGCAATACAGTCATAATATTGTACGTCCATAAAAAATGGAAATATTTAACTTGATTTTAACAGGTGAGTTTGATGGTAAGAAGAACGATAGGAGAAGTGGTACTGATCAAGAGCATTACACTCAGAAGCTGTCATGTTGAACCCCTTGGTACAACCATTTAAACATAATAAAATCCGGGTGTGGTAGCTCACACCTATAATCCTAGCTACTTGGGAGGCTGAGATCTGCGGATCAAGGTTCAAAGCCAGTCTGGGCACAAAATGACCTGCGACTGTTATCTCCAGTTAACTCCTAGAAAACAGTGCTCAGGTTGAGATCAAGCCCCATGACTCCCACAAAAAATAAGATAATAAAAATATTTTTTAAAAAAGTTAGGAAGAGGGCCGGGAGTTTGCCCTAGAGGTAGAGTGCTTGCCTAGCATGCATGAACGAAGACCCAGGTTCAATTCCTTGGTACCACAAACAGAAAAAAGCTGAAAGTGGTGCTGTGGCTCAAGTGGTAGAGCTCCAGCCTTGAGAAAGCCCAAGGACAGTGCTCAGGCCCTGAGCTCAACCCAGGACTGGCTAAAAAAAAAAATTAGGAGCCGAGCACAGGTGGCTCATGCCTCTAATCCTAGTTAGAGATCTGAGGGTCATAGTTACCAACCAGCCCAGGCAGAAAAGTCCCTGAGACTTTTTTTTGGCCATGGGGCTTGAACTCTGGGCCTGGTGTTGTCCCTGAGCACTTCAGCTCAAGGCTACTGCCATACCTACCCCTTGAGCCATTCCTTGAGATGTTATCTCCAATGAACTAATTAGCACTATGGCTCAAATGGTAGAATACTAGCCTTGAGCACAAAGGGGGTTAGAGACAACACCTAGGCCATGAGTTCAAGTCCTAGAACCAGAAAGATACTAGAAGGGGTTAAAAAAAAACATAAATGGGAACCTTTATTTATTTAGCCTGTACTCTTGGCTACTTAGGAGGCTGAGATCTGAGAATAATTGTCCAAAGGCAGTATGGGCAGGAAAGTCCATGGGACTCTTATGACCCAAAGTGCCAGAAGTGACACTGTGGTTCAAGTGGTAGAGCACTAGCCTTGAGCAAAAGAAGCTCAAAGATAGGGCATAGGCCCTGAGATCAAGCCCCAGGACTGTCACAAAAGAGAACTAGCACCTTTGCCTTTTAGAGATTCATAATAAGTTTAGGTATTGAATGATGATACTTGGGATTTGCTTGAGATTAACATAGGAAAGAGGAAATGAATATGAACACATTGGGAATGAGAGAATCCAAGAGTTAGTACTATTTGAAAGTTAGTGTTGAATAAATAAGGATTCATTAACCTCATCTAGCACTTTGATCTTGGTTATGAATTCTGCAAGAAGGTTGGAAAAAGGGTTGTTGATTCCCAAACATGTGAAGAAAATGTATATATTGTTTTAAAGGGTGAAAGGGGAGAAGCTGGAATTTAAGATGAGGAAGGCCTGGAACATCCCTGAGGGAGCATGCCAGGAAATGTATGAGACAAATAAAGGGTTGCCGAGCAGCTGCAAGGGCCAAGCTGAAACTAGACAGCACGAATTTATATTTGTCCACTTGCTTCTCCCTCTGGCAGAGTCCTGGAACTTTGGGAGAAGAAAAGGATAAAGTGCCAGGCGCCAGTGGCTCATGCCTATAATCCTAACTACTCAGGAGGCTGAGACCTGGTAAGATAGAGGCTTAAAGCTAACCCAGAGTAGAAAAATCTGAGACTTCATGTTCAATTAGCCAGTATAAAAGCAGGGATGAGCAGGATATGGTGGCTCAGCACCTGTAATCCTAGCTACTCAGGAGGCTGAGAGCTGAGGATCCTGGTTCAAAGTCAGCCAGGGCACTAAAGAATGTGAAATTCTTATCCCCAGTTAACCACTAGAAAACTGGAAGTGGCATTGTGACTCAAGAGGTAGGGTGTTGCCTTAAGCTGAAGAGCTCGGGGACAGCACCCAGACCCAGAGTTCAAGCCCAATGAATGACCAAAAAAAAGCAGGGCTGGAGGCATACTCAAATGGTAGGAAACAAGGTAAGCATGAGGCCCTGAATTTAAACCCTAGTACCACCAGAAAGGAAAGATAGAGAAAGAAAGAAAGAAAGAAAGAAAGAAAGAAAGAAAGAAAGAAAGAGAGAGAGAGAGAGAGAGAGAGAAAGAAAGAAAGAAAGAAAGAAAGAAAGAAAGAAAGAAAGAAAGAAAGAAAGAAAGAAAGGAAGAGAGGAGGGAAGGAAGAGAGGAGGGGAGGAGGATGGAAGAAAGAAAAGAAAGAGAAACACAGAAAGGTAAATAAAAGAAAAAGGAGAGGGGGTGGAGGGGAGGGTAATGGGGACCAAGACATGTGAAAGGGTATCAATATATGTGAATTAATGCACATTCTATCTGGCAAATATCATGTAACCCTTTTATTAATTACAATAAAAAATATAAAAAAAAGAAAAAGGAAACGAAGGAAGGGACAGTTAACAGGGAAGAAGAAGTCTAGAGGCAGAAGTTCTAGAGGCAGTAACAATGAAGTAGAGGAGGAATCAAGTGAATGGGGATAAATGTACTTGATTTGGGGGAAGTAAGGAGTGGCTGGGGTCCCAATGAGTTTTGAGATCAGGTGATCAGATATGTGCTGATGGCTCATGAATGTGATCCTAGATATTCAGGAGTCTGAGATCTGAAGATCATAGTTCAAAATCAATCCAGGAAGGAAAGTCCATGAGACATTTCTCTCTAACTAACCATTAAAAAATCAGAAGTGGGCCAGGAGTTTGGCTTAGTGGCAGAGTGCTTGCCTAGCATGCACAAAGACCTGGGTTGGATTCCTTGGTACCACATGCTCGCAGGCCAGTAGCGCAATGGATAACGCGTCTGACTATGGATCAGAAAAAAAGTGGGGCTGAGGCTCAAGTGGTAGAGCTCTAGCCTTGAGAAAGTCCAAGGACAGTGCTCAGGCCCTGAGCTCAAGCCCAAGACTGGCAAAAAAAGTCAGAAGCGGAGCTGTGGTTCAAGTGGTAATCAGCCTTGACCACAAAATCTCAGGACCAGCACCCAGACCCTGCATTCGAGCTCTAATACTGGAAAAGTAATACATCATGTGTTTTCACTTATATGTGGAGGCTGGACCTAAAATACATACATATTCATAGACATGTGCATATCAATATGTTCATTTACATAATTATAGATACAGATAAACACAGAATATGAATCTAAGGAAATACATAGAAGTAAATGGAAAAAGGGAAAGAAAGGAAAAAGAAAAATAGTGAATAGTTGAGAAATGTATTTTGAAAGAGGATGAATACAGTTGAAGTAGGTTGCAACTATGAAAATAGGACAATAAAAACTGCTGAAATTGTTTCGGGAAAATGGGACAGAATGAATGATAGGTTGAGAGTGGTTGGAATCTGTTGTAAATACATGTGGAAATATACAATGAAATACCTTCATATATCACTAATGTAAGCCCATTTCTCCTCAAAAAAAGATCCCTGTGGGATTCTTAGGTTGACAGCTCTTAGAAATCACTAAAGTTTTTTAATCAACCAAGCTACGTTTGTGTGTGTTTATCACAAAGGGTGCTTGAACTTAAGAGCTGGGTACTGTCCCTTAGCTTTTGTACTCCATGGTGATGTTATACTACTTTAACCACAGCTCCATTTCTGGGATTTTGCTGGTTAATTATACATAGATAGCCTCACAGAATTTTCTGCCCATGCAAGCTTTGAACTCTGATTCTCAGATCTCAGCCTCCTGCATAGCTATTCGCTATCTCCCTCTTTTTTGTTCTTTTTTTCTTTTCTTTTCTTTTGTCCTTCATGGGGTTTGAACTCTGGGCCTGGGCACTGTCCAGTCCAGAGCCCAGAGCCCTTGAGCTCTTGAACTCAAGGCTGGTGATCTACCACTTTGAGCCACAGTGCCACCTCCAGTTTTCTGGTGGTTAATTAAAGAGTTTCACGGGCTTTTTTGCCTAGTCTGGCTTTGAACTGGGAACCTCAGATCTCAGCCTCCTGAGTAGCTAGGATTACAAGCGTGAGCCAGTAGCACCCAGCACTATTTCCCTCTTAAATCTTGGCTTCATGTAACTTGGGAAGACTTGTGCAGTTGTAGAAACAAGAGGGTTATGAGGTCACGGTTCCCCTGGTCTATACAGTGAGTTTGAGACTAGGTTCATCTGTCTGTTCTGATGCAATCTCAAAAAAGAAACCTAAACTTAAAGAACTGAAAACAGACCTTCCCTACAATCCCACCATACCACTCCTGGGCATCTATCCCGAACATCATAACCCAGGATATGATAAGGACACCTGCTCTGCTATGTTTATCTCTGCATTATTCACAATAGGCAAGCAATGGAAACAATCCAGATGCCCTACTGCAGATGAATGGATACAAAAAATGTGAGATATATATACAATGGAATTCTACATAGCCAACAGACAAGCTAAAATAATGGCATTTGCAGGGAAGTGGATAAATCTAGAGCGAATCGTGTTGAGTGAGACAAGTCAAGACCAAAGGAACAAAAGGCGCATGGTATCCTTAATATGTGGCTATTAGATCCAAAGAGTACAAAAGCGAGGACTCAATATTTGCGTACCCAATGCTATGGACATGGTATTAGAAATATAAACACAACTACATAGACATAAAAATTTATGACTATATACATAATGTTTTATTATATAGATTAATATGTATCTATGACATATAAACCCTCAGCCTAATTTTAATTATGTTCTAAAATCTAAGTGCCAGTGATTGTATATAGAGATTCCCTTCTTGAATACTTTTTTGTTAAATACGTCATTTGAAATGTGATGTAAAAAGGGTATCAATGTATGTGAAGTAGTGCACCTTCTACCTGGTGAATATAATGTAACCCTTCTATTAATTACAATAAAAATATATGAAAAAAAGCAATATGATGTAAAAATCAAGGTTAACAAATTCTTTAATAAAAAATTTTTAAAGTTAAAAACAAAACAAAACCTAAAAAGCCCAGGTACCAGTGCTACCCAGGAGGCTGAGATCGGAGAATCAAGGTTTAAAGCAAGCCCTTGGTACTATTTTTTTGTGGTCATGGGACTTGAACTTTGGGCCTGGGCATTGTTACTTAGCTCTTCAGCTCAAGGATATGCCCTGCCCCTTGAGCCACAATGCCACTTCCAGTTTTCTAATGGTTAACCGGAGATAAGAATCTCATGGACTTTAGTATCCAGGCTGGCTTTGAACCGCAATCCTTCTATCTCAGCCTCCTGAGTAGCTAGGATTACAGGCATGAGCCATTGTGCCCTGTGCCCTTGGTACTCTTGCTACCGATTAACCACTAAAATATCAAAAGTAAAGCTGTGGCTTAAATGAGCAAAAAAGCTCAGGGACAGCTCCAAGACCTGGAGTTTACGCCCCAGGACTGGTATAAAAAAATATGTAGGTGAAAAGGAAGTTGGGAGGGGCTGGGAGTTTGGTCTAGTGGTAAAAGTACTTGCCTAGCATGCACAAAGACCTGGGTTCGATTCCTTGTTACTACATACATAGAAAAACCTGGAAGTGGTGCTGTGGCTCAACTGGTAGAGTGCTCGCCTTGAGAAAGTCCAAGGCCGGTGCTCAAGCTGAGTTCAAGCCCAAGGACTGGCAAAAAAAAGGAAGTTGGGATAGTAATATGTACCATAAAAATAGCTTTAAGAGCAGATATTTTGTACCTTGCACATTGGCATTTTACATGGGATATTGCATTCCCATATTGAGTGAAGACAGCTTCCCCGAATCCTGAGGCTGATGATACAATTGTGTAAAAAACACCTTATCATTTTATAGAGCAGCACAAAATCTGTCAAAATGTTTTCTTTTTTTTTTTGCCAGTCCTGGGCTTGAGTTCAGGGCCTGAGCACTGTCCTTGGAGTTTCTCAAGGCTAGAGCTTTAACACTTGAGCCTCAGCACCACTTCTGACTTTTTTCTATGTATGTGGTACCAAGGAATTGAACCCGGTCCTTCGTGCATGCTAGGCAAGCACTCTCACTAGGCCAAACTCCCGGCCCCAGGTTTTCTTTTCTTATTATAACAAAATTGGATGTAGATATTTTGCCTCTTCTCAAAAGTAAAAACTTCTGATTTTTTTAACATGCTGAAATAAAAGCATTTGATAAGAGAACAAATAGTCATAGTGCTAAGAATAAGAGTAAACATTTCTACAGTGCTTACTAGGTCTGGACTTCAGAAGAGATATAGCCTAGAGATAAAAACATGTCTGAGTCATCTATGTGGGAGTAGAATATAAAGTCCTGAGTATAACTGAGTGTGTTTAGAAGAAGATTAAAATAAAAAAGAACAAGATGGACCCTGGTACAGACCCTGTCTGTAATCCTAGCTACTTGGGAGTCTGTGATCTGAGGATTATGGTTCAAAGCCATCCCAGGCAGAAAAGTCCATGAGCCTCATGACTAATTAATCACCAAAAATCCAGATGTAGAGCTGTGGCTAACTTGGTAGAGCACCAATATTTATTTATTTATTTAGGTCAGTCGTAGGGCTCGAACTCTGGGCCTGGAAGCTGTTCCTGAGCTCTTCAGCTCAAGGATAGCACTCTACCCCTTGATCCACAGCGCAACTTCCAGTTTTCTGGTGGTTAATTGTAGATAAGAGTCTCATGGACTTTTGTGCCTGGGGTGGCTGTCCTCAAATCTCAGCCTCCTGAGTAGCTAGGATTACAGACATGAGCCATCAGAGCCTGACTAGAACCAGTTTTGAATAAGTGAAAAAGAAAGCTCAAGGACAGTACCCAGGCACTGAGTTCAAGGCCTAAGAGAGGTACACATATATAAAGAACAAGCTAGAACTGAGTCCTCAAGATCCTTTAGGTGAAGCCTACCTGAGGACCATCATTGATGGCTGAATAGTAATGCAGGAGCTGAACATCTGTAATCTCAGCTAATTCAGAAGGCTGAGATCCAGAGGTTAGCAATTCAAGGTCAGCCTGGGCAGGAAAATTCACTAGACGCTACCTCTAAATTAGCTAGCCCAAAGAAAGTCTGGAAGTATCACTTTAGTGATAGAGCACCAGCCTAGTGAGCAAGCTGAGAAAAATTTGATACCTGATTTCCAACCCCAGTACTGCCAAAAAATGAACTACAGATATGTACAAATATTGATGAAACATAGTTACGCGAGTTAAAAAAAGCTATTACCACTCCCTAAAAAAATGAAAGCAAAGCAAAGCAAAGCAAAGCAAAGCTGTAGCATATAGAAAACAGGAAGGAATGCCCAGAACAATGAAAAGGAATGATGGGCTGCGATCCTCAGATCTCAGCCTCCTGAATAGCTAGGATTATAAGTGTGAGCCATGGTGCCCAGCTTACTTAACTTTTTGATTGCTTACCTCTGTTATTTTCTGTTATCTTGATGTTTGTTTTTGCCAGTCCAAGGGCTGAACTCAGGGCTTAGGCACTCACCCTGAGATTCTTTTGCTCAAGGCTACTGTTCTACCACAGAATCACTTCTGGCTTTTTCTATTTATGTGGTACTGAGGAATGGAACCTAGGGCTTCATTCATGCTAGTAAAGCACTCTACCACTAAGTCACATTCCTAGCCCATGGGTTTTCTTTTTAACTGTTTTTTTCCCCTGTCTTTTCTTTTATGGTACTGGTGATTAAACCCAGGACATTGTATTTGCTAGCCAAATGCTTACAACTGAGCTACAACCCAGACCAGGTACCTTGATTTTTTTTTATAAGAGGAAAAAGTTTTACATTTATGATTATGGTTGGATGTAGTAGTTCACACCTGTAATCCTACTACTCAGGAGGCTGAGATGTGAGGATCGAAGTTCCATTTGGCAATCCTACCTCTGCTCTCATTCTATGAATCTGAACTGAAAGTAAAGTTACTGGCATGAACGACCAGTGCCAGGCTGATATTCATATGTTTTATTTAAATACCATATATACATACATGATTTAAAACATCCACTGGCTTTAGTATCTGCTGAGTGGTTTCTGGATTAGATCTCACTTTCTTTTCTTAAAATTGAAAGGCAAGGGATTACTATGTAGACTTTTTTGGGGGTAGGGGGATAGGAGGACTATGTATCCCAGCCTGGGCTCAAACTCAGTATCTTCCTACTTCAGTCTCTCTGGTGCTGGGATTATAACCATGGGTCACCATATTTGGCTCAAATTCTTGCACAGTATCTTGTTCTAGATTCAGCCTCCTGATTATTGGGATTATAGGTATATATAACCATTCCCAGTTAATTTAGTTTTCACACTCACTTATAGAAGAAGAGTTAAAGGCCAGGAGTTTGACCTAGTGGTGGTAGAGTGCTTGCTTAGCATGCACAAAGACCAGGGTTCAATTCCTCAGAACTACATACATAGAAAAAGAAGTGGTGCTGTGGCTCAGTTGGTAGAGCTCTACCTTGAGAAAGCCCAAGGACAGGGCTCACACCCTAAGCTCAAGCCCGGGACTGACAAAAAAAAAGGTAAAAAGGAATTATGGTCAACTTTCTGTATCTGTCAATTAGTATTGTTAGGTTTTAGATATTTTGAAGATTAAACTGGTTCACATTTGTAATACTAGCTGCTGCTCAGGAGGCTGAGATTAGAGGATCATGACTCAAGCCAGCCTGGGCAAGAAAGTCTATAAGACTGTTATCTTCAATAAATTACCAAAAAAGCCAGAAGCTATTCCTCAACTGGTAGAGCTGCAGTCTTGCCCTTGCGAACAAAAAAAAAGCTCCAGGAACATTGCATATGCCCTGAGTTCAAGCCCGAGGATGAGAGGGGGGGAAAAAAAGCAAAAATATTTCAAAGATAATTTTCCTGAATGTATTTTGCTTGTCATTATTAATTAATTCAGTGTAACAACTATTCAAAACACATTTACATTTTTATTGTAAATAACCTGAAAATGATCTAAAGTATTTAAGATGCTATGTAAGGTTTTGTGCCAGTACCAGGCCTTGAATTCATAGCCTCATGCTCTTAGCGTAGCTTGGATTTTTTTTTCCATTCAAGGATGGCACACACACACACACACACACACACACACACACACACACAACCAAAGTGGTAGGCTGGGCATGTGGCTCAGTGGTAACATACCTGTCTTAACAAGTGCAAGGCCTTGAGTACAAACCCTACTACTGAGAGACATACAGAAGCAGAGAGACAGAGACAAAGAAATTGCTGCTATCAGAGCTAGCAAGGACTCTGAAGGTTTAACTTAAAGGGCCAAGTTTACATGCAATTCAGATTTAGGAGAACTGAGTCAGAATTGCTAACAATCCTGGAGACCCAGGAAGCATCTTTACCTCTGGTCATTCTTCTCTGTTAGGTAAGGTTATATCCTTGGACACATTTCCAAATATGCCTTGATCTTGCCTCAATCTCATCATAGTCCATGCTATGCTATAATTCCTCACTGTGGCTCCCATGTTCATTCTCAATTCCCAGTGAGACCCTATTTTCTTGCATCTGAATGGAAAACAAGATGCTGTGAAAGAATTTTGAGGGGGTGGGGTGGGTTGAGGAGAGGGAAAGTGGGAGAAAAACAAGGGAGAGGGTAACAATTTTTGACAAGAAATATATTTACTACCTTAAGTAACTGTAACCCCTATGTACACCACCTTGACGATAAAATTAAAAATGAAAAAGAGTCTAGGAGTGTGGCCTAGTGCTAGAGTGCTTGCCTAGTATTGCATGAAGACCCAGGTTCGATTCCTCGGCACCACATACACATAAAAAGCCTAAACCTTCGCTGTAGCTCAAGTGGTAGAGTGCTAGCCTTGAGCAAAAAGTGTCCAAGGACAGTGCCCAGGCCCTGATTTCAAGCCCCCAGACTGGCAAAATAGATAGATAGATAGATAGATAGATAGATAGATAGATAGATAGATAGATAGATAGATAGATAGATAGATAGAGATAGAGCCAGATTAGTGGCTCAGGTCTATAATCCCATCACTTTAGAGAGTGGGGGAGGATAGTGAGCTTGAGGCCAAGCTAGGCTACAGAGTGAGACTTGTTCAAAAGTAAAAGGCTGGCTGGGTGCTAGTGGCTCATGCCTGTAATCCTAGCTATTTCTAACTATGTGCTGAGGACAGCAGTTTGACACCGCTTGAACAGGAAAACTCATGAGACTCTTATTTCCAATTAACTACCAAAAAAAAGCCAGAAATGGAACTGTGGCTCAAGTGGTAGAGCTCTAACTTTGAGCAAAAAAGCTGAGCTGGAGTGTGAGGCCCTGAATTCAAGTCTCAGTACTGGCACAAAACAAAAATCCCTACTCATATCCTTTTAGATCCAAAGGCAGAACCCACAGATACAGAGGGTCAACTGTAATGTCTTTTAAATTTGTCTTTAAGCCAGATTAAAAATGAAATGATCTGGTCTTGGTAGTACATGCTTACAATACCAGCACTCAAGAGCCTGACACAGGAGAATTATAAATTTAAGGCAGCCTTGACTCTGCATTAAGCAAAAACAAGCCAGGCACCAGTGGCTCACACCTGTAATCATAGCTACTCAGGAAGCTGAGATCTGAGAATTGTGGTTAGAAGTCAGTCCAGTGAAAAGTCCCTGTGAGAAAAGTCCAATTAACCACTCAAAAACTAGAAGTGGCATTGTGGATCAAGTGGTAGAACACTAACCTTAGGCATTCCCTGGGTTCAAGTCCAGCCACTGACAAAAAAACCCAAACAATAAAAAATTTTGACTTAGGCCGGGAGTTTGGCCTAGTGGTAGAGTGCTTGCCTAGCATTCATGAAGACCAGAGTTCGATTCCTCGTTACCACATATACAGAAAAAAACAGACTTGGTGCTGTGGCTCAAGTGGCAGAGTGCTAGCCTTGAGAAAGCCCAAGGACAGTGCTCAGGCCCTGAGTTCAAGCCCTAGGACTGGAAAAAAATTATTTTTGACCTAGTGGGAGAGAGCAAAGGAAGGGTGATATTGTCCAAAGAGAAATGTATTTATTACCTGACTTATGTAACTTCCGCCCCTCTATACATCACTATTGTAATAACAATAAAATTTAAAACTGTTGGGGGCCAGGAGTTTTTGGCCTAGTTGTAGAGTTGCCTAGCATGCACAAAGACCGGGGTTCGATTCCTTGGTACCACATACATAGAAAAGATGGAAGTGGTGCTGTGGCTCAAGTGGTAGAGCACTAGCCTTGAGGAAAGCCAAAGGACAGTGCTCAGGCTCTGAGATCACGCCCAGAACTGGCAAAAACAAAAAACAAAACAACAGAAAAAAAAACCAACTTTGGAAGTAGTACTGTGGCTCAAGTTGGTGGAGCGCTAGCCTTCAGCAAATGCTCAGGCCCTGAGATTATAGCTAGATGCCCAGTGGCTCATGCCTGTAATCCCAGCTACTCAAGAGGAGGCTTCGATCAGAGAACATTTCAAGGCCAGCCCAGGCAGAAAAGTTCCTGAGATTCTTATCTCCAATAAACTACTCAGAAAAAGCTACAGTGGTGCTATGGCTCAATTGACAGTGTCCTAATCTTGTGCAAAAAGCTTAGGGAAAATGCCCAGGCGAAACTCAACAAACAAAAATCCCCCTTGTCCTACTGATCCTTTCAATTTCTACTCTAAATTTTTTGTTGTCAGTCCTGGGGCTTGCGTTCAGGGCCTGAGCACTGTCCCTAAGCTTCTTTTGCTCAAGGCTAGCATTCTACCACTGCAGCCCCACCACTACTTCCAGCTTTTTCTATTTATGTGTTACTGAGGAATTGAACCCAGGGCTTCAAGCATGCTAGGCAAGTAATTTACCACTAATCCACATCCTACCCCCTCTACTTAACTTTTGCTGGGCACAGGTGGCTCATGCCTGTAATCCTAGCTACTTAGGAGGCTGAAATCTGAGGACTGTGGTTCAAAGCCAGCCCAGGAAGGAAAGTTCATGAAACTCTTATCTCCATTTAATTATCAAAGAGCCAGAAATGGAGCAATGGATCAAGTGGTAGAGTGTCAGCTTTTGATTGAAAAACCTAAGGAATAACACCAAGGCCCAGAGTTCAAACACTAGTACTTATGCCCACACACACACACACACACACACACACACACACACACACACGAAAAATCTATATAATTTTTTTGGTCTTTTCCTTGAAACATACACTCTCCCTCTGATAGTAGGGGTTCCAAACAGCAAAGAAATTATCTTTGTTCCTTTTTCTTTTTCTTTCTTTCTTTCTTTTTTTTTTGTGGGTCATGGGGCTTGAACTTGGCCCAGGACTGTGCCTTAGCTCTTCAGCTCAAGACTACCTCCCTACCCTTGAGTCAAGCCCCACTTCCTGTTTTCTAGAGGTTAACTGGAGATAAGAATATCAGGTTCTTAGAGACGAGACTGCAACAAGCGACAGAGAGTGAAAGCAAGCAAGCGGAGCCCAACCGAGTGGTGGCCAGAGCGAGCGGGGCCGGAGCGAGCGGGGCCAGAAAGAGAAGGGGGCCAAAAAAAAAAAAAAAGAATAATTGGTGAAAGTAAACTTAAAATGAAGAAGTCATAATTCTTGCCCAGTTTTAAATTTGGTCTTAGCAGTTACTACATCATTTTGCATATGCCTTAGTTTCCCCAGTGTGACACAGGATTAGAAGTGTCTCTCTATGAGGCCATTAACATTAAGTAGGCTCTTCCCTTTGAAAAGAAACATCTGTACTCCATTTCCCTACCAGAAAAAGGTTACCTGGGCTTTGTAGACCCTATCTCTGAGGAGGATCAAGTTTTGTCCAATTGAAGTTACTATGAACTAAAACCTCCACTCTCATGTGATGACAGTTTCCAATAAAGACACATTTTTCCCCCTTAAAAAAAAAAAGAATATCAGGTTCTTTTGTGCCCTGGCTGGCTTTGAACCTTGATAGTCAGATTTTAGCCTCCTAAGTAGCTAGGATTGCAGGTGTGAGCCACAGCACCCAGCTTCCCTTTTCATTTTCATTTTTTTTTCTAGTTCTAGGGCATGTACTCAGGGTCTGAGCACTGTCCTTGGGTTTTCCTCTAGGTTAGAGCTCTACCACTTGAGCCACAGCACCACTTTCGGCTTTTTCTATATATGTGGTACTGAGGAATCAAACCTTGGTCTTGATGCATTCTAGGCAAGCACTCTACTACTAGGCCAAACTCCCGGCCCCTCATTTTTACTTTTTAAATTATTATAAAGGTGAAGTATAGAGGGTTACAGTCTCATAAGTGAAGTAATGGGTACTTCTCTTTTTGGACAATGGAACCCCTTCCCTCAGCTCTCTCCCAGTTTTTCCTCACTATCCCCACCCACAATTTATATAACTGCATAACTATCTGTTCAACATAGTGTCTAGTGAGTAAGGAAACTATCTTTGAAGAAAACATTTACATGGAGAGCAAGTCCTACTTTACACACTTTTGATTATTGTACTGTCCTAGGGCTTGAACTCAGGACCTGCGTGATGTCTGTTCCTGAACTTTCTATCACTTGAGTCCCAGCTCCACTTCTGGATCTTTGGTGGTTAGTCATACATAAAAGTCTCATGGACTTTCCTGCTTGGGCTGGTTTTGAACTGTGATCCTCAGATCTGAGCCTCTTGAGTAGCTAAGATTACAGGCATGAACCACCAGCACCCAGCTGAAATTTTCAAAACAGCAAGGTACAATTTCTGGAATTTAAAGTAAGAAAAAGAATAATATATCTTGCCTCAATCTAGCTCTTCTTAAATTCTATGCCCATATAAATTTCCCATTAGTATAATTTCTACTTAAATGTTACTTGCTAGGGGCCAGGATTTTAGCCTAGCATTCACAAAGACTAGGGTTTGATTCCTCAGTACCACATGGGGGGGGGAGAATCCAGAAGTGGTGCTGTATTTCAAATGGTAGAGCTCTAGCCTTGAGAAAGCCCAAGGACAGTACTCGGGCTGAGTTCAAGCCCCAGGACTGGCAAATTTTTTTAAAAAGAAAAGATGCTTACCTGGGCATGGTGGCTCATATCTGTAATCCTAGCTAATCAGAGGCTGAGATCTGAGGATCAAGGTTCAAAGCTAGCCTAGGCACAAAAGAAACTGAGATTCTTTTTTTTTTGTACCAGTCCTGGGCTTGAGCTCAGGGCCTGAGCACTGTCCTTGAGACTTTCTCAAGGCTAGAACTCTACCACCTGGGCCTCAGCACGATTTCTGGCTTTTTTCTATGTATGTGGTACCAAGGAATTGAACTTGGGTCTTCGTGCATGCTAGGCAAGCACTCTACCACTAGGCCAAACTCCCGGCCCCAAAACTGAGACTCTTATCCCCAATTAACCTCTAGAAAATGGTAAGTGGGGCTTGGCTCAAGTGTAGGGTGGTAGCCTTGAGCTGAAGAGCTCAGGGACAACACCCAGACTGAGTTTAAGCCCCATGACCCACAGGGGAAAAAAAAAGATCCTTGCTAAACTACAGTTATAATTAATTATACTTTCAACTAGGGTGCCAGGACAATTTAATGAGGAAATAATGGTACTTCTAACAAATGGTTCCAGGACAACTACAAAACAAAAGTTGGCTGGGTAATCCTAGCTACTCAGGAGGCTAATATGTAAGGATTGCAGTTTGAAACCAACTCAATCAGGAAATCCCATAAGACTCTTATGTCCAAGTAACCACCAAAAGATTCAGAAGTGAAGCTGTGATTCAAGTGGAAAATATATAGACAAAAAAATCTCAGGGAAAATGTTCAGGCTCTGAGTTCAACTGCAAGGATTGACTCAAACTCACTCACACACACACACACACACACACACACACACACACACACACAAGCATAATGTTGGAACCTTACACTCATGTGGTATAAAATGGATGAAGCCCTAAATGTAAAAGCTGAAATTATATCAAAAGTACATGGTGTATAGCCAGGTGCAGTGGCTTAACCCTGTAATCCTAGCTACTCAGGAGACTGAGATCTGAGGATTGCAGGGTTCAAAGTCAGCCTGAGCACTAAAGAATTTGAGACTCTTATCTCTAGTTAACCTCTAGAAAACCAGAAGTGGGTCTATGGCTCCAGGGATAGGATGGTAACCTTGAGCTGAAGAGCTCAGGGATAGTGTCCAGGCCCAGAGTTCAAGTCCCATGACCGACAAAAAAAGATATTTACAGCCAGGCAAAATGACAAGACTGCTACCATAACTATATTGGGAGGCAGACAGTGGGGGATTGAGGTTTAAGGGCAGGTTATGCAAAAACAAATCTATAAGAATTTGTAGGTGGATCAATAATAGATGGATCAAAAATAGGTGTGTCAGGGATCAGATCACAGCTCAAAATTACTGGACAAGCCAGTGCAGTGGCTCACATCTGTAATCCTAGCTAGTTAGGAGGCTGAGATCTGAGGATCAAGGTTCAAAGCCAGCCTGGGCACAAAAGGACTTGAGACGTTTATCTCCAATTAACCTCTAGAAAATGGGAAGTAGGGCTGAGGCTCCAGGGGTAGGGGGGTAGCCTTGAGCTGAAGAGCTGAGGGACAGCACCCAGGCCCAGAGAAAAGCCCCATGATCTACAAAATAAATAAATAAATAAAGTAAATAGATTACTGTACAGGGACAAGGTGGAGGTGTAGCTCAGCAGTATCTTGCCAGCATAGCAAGTATGAGGACCTGCCTAGCATGCACCAAGACTTGGGTTCAATTCCTTGGTACCACATATACAGAAAAAGCAGGAAATGGTGCTGTAGCTCAAGTGGTGGAGCACTAGCATTGAGCAAAAAATGTCCAAGGACAGTGCCCAGGCTGGCAAACAAACAAACAAAAACCACATATGTGAAGATATTCATTATCATTCACCATTAAGGGAATGTGAATCAAAACCACACTGACACCCAGCAGGAGTGGTTCACATCTGTAATCCTAGCTACTCAGGAGGCTGTAACCTGAAGATTGAGACTCAAAGCCAGTCTGAGCAGGACAACCCATGAGAGTCTTATCTTCAATAAACAACCAAAAAGCCAGAAGTTTAGCTGTGACTCAAGTGGTAGAGCATTAGCCTTGAGCATAAAAGCTCAGTGACAACATCCAGGACCTAAATTTAAGCCCCAGGACCTGCTTACACACACACATGCATGCATTCACGCACGCTCTCACAATCTTTCACTTTAGCAGTTCCCATTCTTTAAAGTATACTAAATAAAAACATGTATACAAAGACTTTTTACTGATTAAAAATAAGCCAGAGGCTGAGGCACTGGTGCCTCATGCTTATAATCTGAGCTACTCAGGAGGCTGAGCTCCGAGGAGCATAATTCTAAGCCAACCTTAGGCAGGAAAGTCCATGAGACTCTTACCTTCAGTTAACCACGAGAAATCTAGAAGTGGAGTTGTGGCTCAAATGGTAAAGTGCTAGCCTTGAGCAAAAAAAGCTCAGGGATAGTGCCTAGGTTCTAAGTTCAAGCCCTGGAATGTGCAAAAAAAAAAGTCTCACAGCCATGCATCAACGGCTAATGTGTAATTCTAGCTACTCAGAGGCTGAGATCTAAGAATTGTGGTTCAAAACCAACCTGGACAGGAAAGTCTGTGAGACTCTTATTTCCAATTAACTATCAAAAAGCTAGAAATGGTGCCCTAGCTCAAAGTGACAGAACAATATCCTTGAGTACAAAAAAAACAAGGACAGCACTCAAGTCCAGAGTTCAAGTCCGAGGACTAGCATCCCCCACCCATAGAAAAAAAGGAAAAAAAACGAAGTGGGTACAGTGGCTCTCAACTACAATCCTAGCTACTCAGGAGGCTAAAATCTGAGGATCAAGGTTCAAAGTCAGCCTGGGCACAAAAGACCCTGACACTTTTTTTTTTTTGCCAGTCCTGGGCTTGAGCTCAGGGCCTGAGCACTGTCCTTGGACTTTCTCAAGGCTAGAGCTCTACCACTTGAGCCTTAGCACCACTTCTGGCTTTTTTTTTCTTCTATGTATGTGGTACCGAGGAATCAAACCCGGGTCCTCATGCATGCTAGGCAAGCACTTTAACCACAAGGCCAAACTCCCGGCCCCGACCCTGACACTCTTATCTCCAGTTAATCACAAGAAAACAGGAAGTGGGGCTGTGGCTCCAGGGGTAGCCTTGAGCTGAAGAGATCAGGGACAGGGCCTAGGCCCAGAGTTCAAGACCCATGACCAACAAAAAAAAGAAAGAAAAAGAAAAGAAAATGGGGGCCAGGAGTTTTTAACCTAGTTGTAGAGTGCTTGCCTAGCATGTATGAAGACCCAGGTTCCATTCCTGGGTACCACATACATAGAAAAAAGTCTGAACTGGTGCTGTGGTTCAAGTGGTAGAGCTCTAGCCTTGAGAAAGCCCAAGGACAGTGCTCAGGCCCTGACCTTAACTTCCAGGACTGGCAAAACAAAAAAACAAAAGTCACCATATACAGTATCAGATTTTTCTGCTTGGGCTGGAATCAAAACCTGATTCTCTCAGATTTCACCCTCCTCAGTAGCTAGGATTATAGGCATGAACAAACAGTACCCAGCTCAAAGAGACTTTTTCTCCAATTCACCATCTACAAAATTTACCTCTGTGTGTGTGTGTGTGTGTGTGACAAATGGTAGAGCACCAGCAATGAGCAAGAAAGCTAAGAACTTGAAGCCCCCAGTTCAAGCCCCAGTACGCACGCACACACACACACACACACACACACACACACACACACACACACACACACACACACACACACACACACGGCCAACATAGCCTACAAAAAGTAATGAGAGGGGCAAGGAGCATAGCCTAGTGGTAGAGTGCTGGTTTAGCATGCACAAAACCCTGGGCTCGATTCCTTGGTTCCACATAACATAGAAAAAGGCACAAGTGGGGCTGTGGTTCCAGTGGGAGAGCAGTAGAATTGAGCAGAAAGTTTCCAAAGACAATGCCTAAGCCCTGAGTTCAAGCCCTAGACTGGCAAAAAAAAATAGAAAAACAGTAATGAGAAAATTATACTGTTCAATATAGTGCTGCAACATTATGGGAAAAGGTTTATTATTACTTCACGTAGACTAGTTTGACTTATCAGACTATTTTTTTGCCAGTCCTGGACCTTGAATTCAGAGCCTGAGCACTGTCCTTGGGCTTTCTAAAGGCTAGAGCTCTACCACTTAAGGTACAGCACCACTTCTGGATTTTCTCTATGTATGTGGTACTAAAGAATTGAATCCAGGTCTTCGTGCATGCTATATAAGCACTCTACCACTAGGCTAAACTCCTGGCCCTTATCAGACTATTTTCTTGAGAAGGATGGATCAGTAAGCCTTCTGTTTCTGAGAAACACCTGATATATAGCTGGTCACATAGGAAAAACACAGGAAATACCTGGTGGTATGGAAGAATCAAAGGAATGTGTATGTGCTTGTTTTCAGACATGTGCCAAACACACAGAGAAGTTGGGGGAGTGAACAGCATGTTACATATTGAGGTGAGAGAATGACGCTGTGTGAAACTGCAGAATACATGATTTATTTAAGGGACAAACAGCATGGTTTGAACAGTTCTTCCTGCCTTCAGCCTCCTGCTGCTCAATGACACCACATGGTCAACCGTGTCCTGGTCTCTGAGATTCTAAGGGAGTCACTGAGGTCCTGTCTTGACTTAACTGTCTGTTGTTATTATTCTCCCATGGCTTCCTCTTCTTCCTCCTCCTCCTCCTCCTCCTCTTCCTCCTCTGTCCAGCTCAGATCATCATCTGAATCCTCAGATGGTTCCTCATCCATCTCTAAGACAACTCCTGCCCTAGCCTTCTCAGCTAGCGCATCGGGGTGCTCCAGCTGGGCCCAGGATCCTGGGTCAGCCTTGACCAGGGAGATTTCAACCCGAGATGGCATCAAGGAGACAGAGCTCTGCTCCACATTAATGACCTGAGGAGGGAAAGACAGAGATACAAAGCAGACAGACAGAAGGACAACAACAAAGGAAATGGGGTTGAGGGGAATGTTGATGAGAGGAAAATAAAAAAAAAGAGGAAAAGAAGAGAAAGGGAAAGAGGGAGAAGTTGGGGAGGAAGACAGAAGTGGAGAAAGAATGGAAGATAAAAGTAAATGGAGAGAAAAGTTCCACTTTGCCAGTACTACTCTTTCTGTCAGGACACTTTCTAATCACTCCAGTCTGGCCCTTCCCCCCATCTCCACCCCATCTGCTGTTCCTGTTTCTTGACTTACCCCCCAGAGCTTCATCTCTGCTTGGAACACGCGGTTACCGTCAAAAACAAGGTGGACATGAAGCTAAGAGGAAAAAAAATCACAAAATAGTAGCAGTACAAAGTCAGAACACATAGAACACAGAAGTTGGGTGCCAGTGGTTCACGTCTAATAACTCTAACTACTCAAAAGGCTGAATTCTGAGGATCATAGTTTGAAGCCAGCCCAAGTGGAAAGCTGGTGAGACTCTAATTGCTACCACAAAAACCAGAATGGATCTGTGCCTCAAGTGGTAGAACACTAGATGAGCAAAAACACTCAGGAACATTGCCTAGGCCCTGAGTTCAAGTCCCAGGAGTGTCACACACACACACACACAAACTGAAGTAGAGCTATGGTTCAAGAGGTAGAGAGTCATTCTTGAGCAAAATAGCTAAGGAACAGCCCCTCGGCACTGTGTTGAAACCCTGGAACCAGGACACACTCACAGAAACAACACGTCATAGAATAAGACAAAACCAGACCAGAGGCATGATCAGACTAGAGGGATGATCGTTAGGTCAGCCAGACAACCCTGACCTAAAGAGCACTCCTTCCCCCTCAGAGGACTATTGAGACTATGGTTTAAATGAGTACAGCATCTCTGCCTGTATGATTATAACATCACCCAAATATCACTATGCTTCCATCCTACAGCAAATGATTCCTCACCTCAGTTTGACTGGCCTTCACCCAGTTGAATGCAGGAAGTGGAATCTGGCCATATACAGTCACCACTACTAAGGAATCTGTCTGATGCCAATCATGCCGGCAAGATGCTGGCAGCTAGAGATGTAAAATGTAAAATGTAAGTTGTAAAACTCAACCCTTGAATTTCATGGGGTATGTAGAGAAGACCTTCAGTGTCTCAGACATATTACATGGTCTATGGGCTATAGATGGATAGAAGCAGAAACTTATTTGGTTTATAATAAAGGAAAGAGATGGGGAGCATGGTAATGAGGTACAGAGAAGATAATTTATTTCACGATAGGTTCTAATGAAGAGTTCAGGAAAGTTGGGGCTTACCTGCTTCCCCCAGTCATGTCTACCAACTCTGCATCCTGGCTGAGCCAGGAATGCCCCAAAATCCAGGGTCTGGATGCCACAACAGCTCCAAGACTTCATCCTGTGGTAAAAAGATAATTCAACACCCCCCCCAACAACAATCTCCTAGTTTTTTGTGTGTCAGTCCTGGGGCTTGAACTCAAGACCTGGGCACTGTCCCTGAGTTCTCTCCCCTCAAGGCTGGTCCTCTACCAATCTAGCTATAGCTCTACTGGAGTTATGAGTTTCATAGACTTCGATCCTCAATTCTCAGATCCCAGTCTCCAGAGTAGCTAGAATACAGGTTCAATCACCAACACCCTACTATTTTTTTAAAAAAGTAATGACATTATTTATTTATTTATTTTTGCCAGTCCTGGGCTTGAGCTCAGGGCCTGAGAACTGTCCTTGGATTTTTCTCAAGGCTAGAACTCTACCACTTGAGCCTCAGCACCACTTCCAGCTTTTTGCTATGTATGTGGGGTACCGAGAAATCGAACCCGGGTCTTTGTGCATGCTAGGCAAGCACTCTACCACTAGGCCAAACTCCCAGCCCAACACCCTACTATTTTAATTGGGAGAAAACCATGTAACAGACTACCCAATACGTTCCTCACACTTCCCTTACCCCTCATGGAACTGAGGTGCTCCTGGGTGGTAGGTACATGGAGTAGCATCACTCTCAGGGCCTTGGTAAACCTAACAAGGATAAAGGAGAATCAAGAAAAGAATCAGTCCATTCTAAGTAATATACTGCATTCAAGTTCATGTCTACATCCAGTTTTCTCTTAGCCATTGTTATCCCTCAGCCCCATGCTTGAGCTCTCCCTTTCCCCAAGATCCGAAAACTCTTACAGCATCACATCCTGGGTTCTGGCAGCTTGAACCAGTCCGAATCAGACTACTGTCAAGTCCTGGGCATGAGAAACAAGATTTAGAAGCCTATCCTCTTTCCCAAACTAATTGCTATTTCCACTAAAGCCCACACTCTGAGGGCTCTCCTTCTAATGATCCACCTACCTGCCCCAGGTTTCTGGTCTAGTTCTTTTTGTTCCAATGCCATTTCCAGGGCTTGAGATATATTTAGTGGTAGCAGCTTTGGAGGCAACTCTGACCTAGGGGGTTATAGGACGGTCATTCAGTTCTGATCCATTAATCACAATTGCCAACTCTAGTGTTCCTACCCTTGGTAGTAGACTCAATGAAGTCTGGGAAAAGTGAGTCATGTTTGGACAAGTTGAGTAGCAATCTCCTTGCCAGTTTTCATCCCTGTGAATATCTGTAAAATATCCAAACCCAGGGGAATTCCCAAAGCCTTCCAGTTGCTTTATATCTGTTTCTCTAGAACTACATCATTTTATCTTCCTGTCTAATCATTAACCTGTTGCTTGAATTCTCACAAAATTCATTTTCTCAGCAGGGAGCTGGTGGCTCATGGTTTGGAGCTAGCCAGAGCAGGAGCATCCAAGATACTTTATCTCCACTTAACTAACAATGACAACAAAAAGCTGGAAGTGAACCAGTAGCTCACGTGATACAGCACTAGGCTTGAGCAAAATAGCTAAGGAATAGTACCCAAGCCCTGAATTCTAACCCTAGGACTAGCACATACATAAACAAATTAATTTTCTCTAGCTCCCTAGCTACTAATATTTTTCCTGCTAGTACTAGTATTTGAACTTAGGTTCTTGAGCTTGCTGAACTGGTACTCTTACAACTCGAACCACACCTTCTATCTTGCTTTTTTTGCTGGCTTTTCTGGAAATGGAACTCTCCTAAGACCTTTTCCCCTCGGCTAGCTTCAAACCATAATCCTCCAGACTTTATTCTCCTGAATAGCTAGATTTACAAGCAGTAGTCACTTTTCTTGATTTAAAGTTCTTTTTTTTTCTTTTTTGCAGGTCCCAGTGGCTTGAACTCAAGTCCTAGGCAGCACTATTCCTGAGCTTCTTTTACTAAAGGTAGTGTTCTATCACTTGAGCCATAGCCACTTTCAGCTCTTTCTGTTTATGTGGTACTGAGGAATCAAACCCAAGCCTCCAAGCATGCTAGGCAAGCACTTTATCACTGAGCCACATTGCCAGACCTTCAAGCAATTCTTAAAAATTTTTTTTGGCCAGTCCTGGGGCTTAACCTCAGAGCCTAAGCGCTGTGCTTGGGCTTTCACAAGGCTAGAGCTCTACCCCTTGAGCCACAGCACCAGTTCTGGCTTTTTCTATGAACATGCTACTGAAGAATCAAAGCCAGGTCTTCGTGCATGCTAGGCAAAGCACTGTACCACTAAGCCAAACTCCTGACTGCAATTCTTAATCTCATTTATATTGCATACTAAAAATGTATTTGTGAGGGAGTTTCCACTCACTTCATAGACTCAAGGTATCTAGCCCACCTCTTACATACTGCCTTAAGTGCAAAGGCTATTTCCAAACACAATTTCCCCTAAGGCACAGTATATATGCATATGTACATAGATACTGTACCATCCGAACTCTGACACAGATCTCTGACCTCAATGATTCATTAGTCACTCCTAAGAAGCTGCATGAATATAGACAAACTCAGGGGCCTTCTGATTACTTAGGCCTTTCTCGTTGTAAGGTCTCTGCTGACTTTGGAATTGTGTTCTGAGGTTTTTGCTCCTGAAGTGAACTTGTAGCAGGGTCCTCAGGCTGAGGGGTCTCAGGAAACTTCTCAGCACAGTGTGGTCCCATAGTACAGCCCTGGTACAGATAAGGAAATAATGATTAGGAAATTCTTTCCTTTTGAATTAATTTTGTATTGTTACTATAAAGGTGATGTACAGAGGGATTAGTTACACAAGTCAGGTAATAAGTACATTCTTTTTGGACAGTATTCTCTTCCCTCACTCCGTTTTCCCCTCCCTTCCCAACCCACAAGTTGTATAGTTCATGTTCAACAGTATCTAGTGAGTGCCACTGCTGCATTTGTTCACCCTTTTCCCCTCCATTTCTGTGCCTCCCTTTATCCTCCTAAAGAAAAATAAGACCCCAAGCAAGGATTTACCTTGATGTTTAAGAACTCCGAGAAATCTACAGTTCGCTTTCGGCAGCATGACCAACCCTATTTTACAAGAGAGCCAGGTCAGCTTAAAATTTCTGGATATATTTCCTTTGGGACATGCTACTGCTTATCCCCCCATTACCTACTCCTCACCTTAAGTGCATCATGGAAGATTGGGACCCCAGGATGATAGCAACAGGAATCTGTGGATACCAGATGGAAGACCACTATACCAACTATCAATGGTCACCTTTTCTCCAGGTTCATGTTTATGGTTTCTTTCCATACAATATAAGGCAATAAATCAACAAAGCTCGACATTCAAAATTAGGGTTTGTTTTTTTAATCCTATTCTTTGACAAGTCTAACAGCTAAATACCCGGACACCCACCCAAAATCCCTGCCTAGGTCAGAACGATTTACTCACCAGAAAGATTGGCATTAGGATCAAATTGTTGCCCACAGCCTTTGTTATGGCAGAGTAGAGACATGGAGGCGTTGGTAGAATTACTGAAAGGGTATTTCAAGGAGCCTGGCTGCTGAGTGGGGAACACCTCTGAGTCTGGAGGCTTTTAGCTGCCTGGAAGGGCCAGCTGTTTCTATCTTTAGTTCAGGAGGCGTACACCTCCTAACATGGGCAAGGGAACTTCAACTGGCCTTCCCAGCCAATAGGAAAGAGCTCTGGAGCATTTTAGCTTTGAGGCTCAGGAAAAAAGGATCAGGCAGAGTAGTGCTTGGAACTTGGGTGAGGTCAGCGAACCACTGCTGAGACAGTTTTAGATGCTGCCAATTCCAAGCCTCTGACATATCAACAGCTGCTCAGAAAAACCAATTGAGACCACCTCTCCAACTGGATAAGGGCACCTCAACTCTTTCAAGCCATTTCTTCCTCAGAGGAGTAACTATACTGCCACGGTCATTATTTCCACATAGCGCCAATAGCACTGATACTTGTGTCTCACCCTACCTCCTCCCCATGTTTGTCTGGATGGATGACTAATATTTCAAAGTCAAAGGCTTTATCTTACAGAGACTTGTGCTCATCTCCCAAGA
Organism: Megascapheus bottae; assembly: GCF_031878675.1. NCBI lineage: Eukaryota > Metazoa > Chordata > Mammalia > Rodentia > Geomyidae > Megascapheus > Megascapheus bottae. The sequence goes on from NC_143547.1 coordinate 40,419,627, forward strand.
TACTCCCCACCCTCCCTTCCCCTTCAAAAATAGCACAGAAAATTAAAAGGCTTAAAATGTATTTTTTAATAAGTTGATGCTGCATTATTCATCCATTTCTCAGAAAAACTCCAAATTTTCAGGTATTAGGGACAAATCAAACATAACACATCAATAAAAAAATGCACAGCGGTAACTACCTAAGATAGGCAAGGCTAAGAGCTACTGTCAAGACCATCAGCATACAGCAACCCTGTTCCCATGTTTATTCTAGGCCTATCAAGAAAAGCTGTGAAGGTCAACATCATAGACACAAGAGGGTCATTTTTGGGTTGTCCTTACCCAATGTAAAGATGGAGGCAAGTTAACACAAGTTTTTGCTTTTAAGATATGCTAAAATGAAAACCTCTAAGAGAAAAATGCCTTTCTTAGGACATGAAGGGGTGATATATGGGCTATAACAAAACCGTACATATGCAGTTTGTGACCTCTGGACATTTGCCTGAATTCTCACCTGGGAGTGAATGGAGAAATGAGGCTAGGTCATTGGGGGATGTTTGTTTTTTTGTGGTATATGTGGCAGTGTCTCTGGGTTGAAGGATGTAGGGGATAAGAGCGAATGAAACATGATTGACAAAAAAAAAAGGCGGAATGATCAAGATATCAGGGCTAATGATCCAGTTTGATAAGGTTTATCCAAGCCCCAACAATTATACACGGAGACTTCAGGAATGCACCACACAATTGATTGAACAATACACCACACAGAGCTGACTGTTTAACTATCACCCCTCCCCTTGCCCTCCGCCTCCAAATATAACTCGCCAGAGTAGCACAGGCAGGAAATTATCTATCTATTGGGAGAATCCCTAACACTTTTCCAGGGTAGAATTCTGGCTAGTCCAAAAAGGGTCCTTCTTTTCAGGGTTTTGGGAAACCAGACATGTAACTTTTATTAGTATCGGCGACGTTTGTTTGGAGCAAACTCAGCTCCAGGAGCTGCACGGTTGAATGCAGGAGGAGTTCCACCAATTGCTCCAATTCCTTCCATTGTAGCAGCTTGGCCAAAGCGTTCAGTTGTTGGCGGGGTCTTAAAAAAGAAAAAGAGCACAACATTACAATAGAACCTATGTCCTAAGGTTCCCATTCATTCAGACAAAGTCTATTTCCATTCAACTACTCAAGGCTTGAGATATTAGGGATGGTGTCCAAGTCAGCTTAGAATGCTAGTGCAAAAACTGGGGGTAGCATCAAGTGCTAGCACACTTGCCTGTAAATCATGAGCTCAAACCCTAGCACTGCCAAAACAAAACAAGTATAAGAAACTCTAATCTAGTGTAAAGAGAAAAGACAAAAAAATACAGTTTAAAAAAAAAAAACAAGGCTGGGAACATAGCCTGGTGGTAGATTGCTTGTCCAGCACGCATGAAACTCTGTGTTCAATTCCTTGGCACCACATACACTGGGGAAAAAAAAGCCAGAAGTGGTGCTGTGGCTCAAGGGGTAGAGCTCCAAGCTTGAGAAAGCTCAAGGACAGTGCCTTAACCCTGAGTTCAGTCCCCAGGACTGGCAAAAGAAACAAACAAGCAGGGCTGGGATACAGAGATGTAGTTCAAGGGCAAAGTGCTTGCCTACCAAGTGCAACATGTCCTGGGTTTGACCACCGGCACCAAAAAAAAAAGACAAAATACAATGCGCGCCGGGGGCGGGAAGCCCTGGGAGCATGTCCTAGTGGTAGTGCTCACCTACCATGCACAAAGCCCTGGTGATTCCTCAGTACCACATACTGAGACAAAGCTGGAAGTGGCGCTGTGGCTCAAGTGGCAGAATGCTAGCCTTGAGCAAAATGTGTCCAAGGACAGTGCCCAGGCGCCGAGTTCAAGGCCCAGAATTGGCAAAAATTAAAAAAAAGAATACAGGGAGCTGGGAATGTGGCTTAGATGGTAGAATGCTAGTCTTGAATAAAAAGAAGCTCAGGGACAATGCCCAGGCACTGAGTTTAAGTCCCAAGAATGCCAAAATGATAATATAGCTAAAAAATGAAAAAAACTTAGTGGATGACCCAAAGAAACAGCGTATGTGAATTGAGGGGCCGACCTAATCATTCTATCTTTATTTTTTGAGTTGAGGGAGTAGTACTGGGTCTTGAACTCAGGACCTAGATGCTGTCCCTTAGCTTTTTGACTCAAGGCTGGAATTCTACCATTTGAGCCACATCTCTACTTGTGGCTTTTTGGTGGTTAACTGAAGATAGGAACCTCACAAACTTTTCAAACTAGGCTGGGCTAGAATCAAGATTTTCAGATCTCAGTCTCTTTGAGTAGCTAAGATTATACGTGTATGAGCCATTGGTGCCAGTTTTCTACCTGTAACATTTCATTTGTTTTTAAAACTGTATTTATTTTTGTCTTTTCTTCGATGGTACTGGGGATGGAATCCAGGACACTGCACTTACGTGGCAAACACTTTGTCACTGAGCTACATCCCAGCCCTCTAACTTAAAATTTTTATTATAAAGGTGATATACAGAAGTATTACAGTCACAAAAGTCAGGTAATGATCCTTTTGATACTAGAAGCAATACAACCTGGACCATAAGAGCTATGAAACCTCTGGATTCACATGCAATTGATGTGATATTGTCTAACTTTTATTGACTCCCTTTAAAAAAAACTGGTTTGGCTGGGAAGGTGGCTTAGTGATAGAGTGCTTGCCTAACATGCATGAAGCCCTGTGTTCAAGTTCTCAAAACCACATAAACAGAAAAAGTCAGAAGTGTAATCCGGTGCTGATGACTCAAGCCTGTAACCCTAGCTATTCAGGAGGCTGAGATCTGGGGATCATAGTTCAAAGCCAGCTTGGGCATCAAAGTCCATGAGATCCTTATCTGCAAGTAGCTGCCAGAAAACCGGAAGTGGTGCTGTGGCTCAAGTGGTAGAATACTAGTCTTCAGCTGAAGAGCTCAGGGAAAATGCCCAGGCCCATAGTACAAGCTGATGACTGACAAAAAAAAAAAGGTACTGTGTGGTAAGAGTGCTAACCTTGAGCCAAAGCAGCTCAGGGACAGCATCAAGCCCTGAATTCCAGCTCCCAGGACTGGGACCAAAATAAATAAATAAATAAATAAATAAATAAATAAATAAATAAATAAATAAATTTTGGGCCAGGTGTCAGTGGCTCATGCCTATAATCTTAGCTATTCAGATTCCATATCCCAGGCATGACACACAAAGAAGTATAGTTTAATATTGTATTTGTTTAAGATCGAAAATAGGTCTATGTCATCTCTCCTATGGTAGGAAGCCTAAAAAGTACAAGTCCCCACACCACCAATACCACTAAATAAAAAAAATTAAAAACTAAACTGCATGGCTCCAAACCAGTGATTCATGCCTATAATCCTAGCTACTCAGGAGGTTGAGATCTGAGAACCAAGGTTTGAAGCCAGCTAGGACAAGTAGTGGAGTGCCAGTCTTGAGCTAAAGAGCCAAGCAATAAGATAGGCCCCGGAGTTCAAGCCCCAGTACCAGCATACCCACCCGTACTTTTAAGTTATACTTTTAGTAGTTCTAAAAAGACTGACATCTGTAGCAAAACTGAAGTAGATAAATACAGGTGTTACAAAGAAAAAGTCCTTTCTCCTCCTACTAGTCACTTAGTTTATTACCAGTCTCCTGCAGCTTATTACCAGTCCCAAGGTTCCATCTGGCATCATAGTGGCAGGTCCTGGAGGAGCTGGGGTACCAGCTGGCACAGGAGCAGGGGGCAAGGCGCCTCTGTTGTTTATGCCCATAGCACCTAGAACAGAAGAGCATGGTCAGTACAGGGGAGACTTACCCTTTCTTTCTATATCAAAGGAAAGAATTCAGTAAGATCTGTTGACTACGATGTTATACCCACTGCCCTAATAATGTTCTTGGAAATGTCAGCTCTTTAAATCTGGACTAGTTAGGAAAAGCACATAGTGCACCACAGAGACAAAAAAGGAAATCTAAATCCTTACCTCCCATAGCCATCTGGCCCATTCGTATCTCTTGCTCTCTCTGAAAAACAAAATATACTAAAGACAGTCCAAAACAGCAATGCACTCTATCACAATCTACTGAGGACCACACACTAAGTGAGGTAAATATTGGTCACATATCCCAAGAGCACTGAGACCTAGCTGAAGAACACTAAAGCCCCTTGTGAGTTGCATAGTGAAGTTCAGGTCACAGAGATGATCTGAATGTTCCAAGTTCTTATTAGGAACAGAAAGAGAAAGTCAACTTTTTCCTGGGCTCCAACCCTTACAACCGCAAGGAGAGCAGTACCCTAACCAAGTCAGATACAGGACACTTGTTTGTCACAGAATATAAATAGCACACAATGGTTCCAAATTTCCATCCCAAATTTCCTGTGAGGCAGGACCCCTCTTCAAACCTTACCATTCCTTCCTATGAACATTTTATAGCATAGAAAAACTAGTCATAGGGCCGAGAGCTTGGCCTAGTAGTAGAGTGCTTATCTAGCATGCATGAAGACCCTGGTTTGATTCCTTGACACCACATACATAGAAAAAGCCGGAAATGGTGCTGTGGCTCAAGTGGTAGAGCTCGAGCCCAAGGACAGCACTCAGGCCCTGTGTTCAAGCCTAAGTACTGGCAAAAGACAATAAATAGAAGAACTAGTCGTAACTTGGCATCCCAACAGACATTCATTCCATGGTGGGTTCATCAAATCACAACTAGCTTTGGTATATCATGGGCACATGGGAGATATACCGCATCAGGGAAGGTTCCCTTGAATCCTTCCTGCTGTCGCCGCATCATTTCTTCTTGCTGTCGCCGCATTTCTTCCTCACGGCGCCTGCGCTCTTCCTCCTGCCTACACAACCACCAAGGTATTTTAAGATAGAGGCATTCCAGAACTTAGGCATGTTACCTTTCCAGGAAACTGAGCTAAGAAGATGAACCTACTGAAGATTATCATAGCCCATCAGGAACTAAAGCAATGCTCAGAGGAGTGGCAGGAGACTAGCACTTGGTTACTTGTTCATTGGTGAAACCACAGGTTAATGCCCAGGATCACAGGCAGCTAAACTTGAGAAACAGCCAAGAAATATTTGCGGATATTTTTACAATGTATGAGGTAGCAAAGGTGTAGGAAGCTAAGAGTGAGGCTTCATAATCTTTTAGAGCTATAAGAAAAAAGGCTCCAAAAAAAAAAAAGAAAAGAAAAAAAGTTACCTGAGCTCCAGCTGCTTTCGTTTTTGAACTTCTTGGTTATGAAGCTCTTCCATTCTCCGAAGTTCTTCCTGACGCCTCATCAAATCTACAAACAGGTGAGAGTGTACTTCCCTTAATAACAAGGATTTTTATACAACACACATACACACACACAGCTGGACACTGGTGGTTCATGCCTTAATTCTAGCTACTCAGGAGGCATGGTTCAAAGCTAGTCTGGATAGGAAAGTCAGTGAGACTTTTTTTTTAAACCAGTCCTGGGGCTCGAAGTCAGGGCCCCAGCACTGTCCCTAAGCCTCTCTGTGCTCAAGGCTAGCATTTTTCCTCTTGAGCCACAGTGCCACTTCTAGCCTTTTCTGTTTATATTGTACTGAGGAATCAAACACAGAGCTTCATACATGCTGGGCAAGCACTCTATCACTGAGCCACATTCCCAGCCCAGACTTCACTTAGCCACCAGAAATCTGGAAGTAGAGCAATGTGCTCAAAGTGATAAAGTGCTAACCTTGAGCAAAAGAGCTCAGTGACAAAGCCCAGGCTGAGTTCAAACTGATGACCAACCAAAAAATACAAAAGACAAGACATAATCATAATCTCAGTAGCCATCCAAAGTGGCCAGATTTCAAAAATGAAGTCAAACCTATGGTTTCCTCTAAGGCCCCCTTACTGATCAAAACCAACAAGATACTTCACAGACTAAAAGCAGAGATTTTATTATGTCTCTGTTTATTGAGAGAGATAAATTCCCCTCCCCCCTTTTTTTGCTAGTCCTGGTGCTTGAACTCAGGGCTTGAGTACTGTCCTTGGGCTTTCTCAGAGCTCTACCATTTGAGCCGAAGCACCAGTTCTGGGTTTTTTTTTTGAGGGTCATGTGGCTTGAACTCGGCTTGGGCACTGTCTCTGAGCTCTTCAGTTCAAGGCTACTGCCCTACCCCTGGGCCTGGGCACCATCCCTGAGCTTTTCAGCATAAGGCTACCACCCTACCCTTGAACCAAGCCCCATTTTCTGTTTTTCTAGAAGTTAATTAAGAGATAAGAGTCTCAGGTACTTTTGTGCCTGGGCTGGCTTTGAACCTTGATCCTCAGACCTCAGCCTCCCGAGTAGCTAGGATTACAGGGATGAGCCATCACATTCAGCTGGCTTTTTTCCCCCTATGTATGTGGTACGGAGAACCCAGGACTTCGTGCATGTGAAGCAAGCTCTCTAACACTAGGCCAAACTCCCAGCCCCAAGAGATAAATTCCTGAATAAAAGCCATTTGATATTTTCAGCCTTCAGGCTCTCTGGCCTATACATACCCTGCCTCATTAGCATGACCTGGTGCTCATGGCGAGCTGCCTCCATCTCCATCTCCAGCTTCTCACGAGCCTCCTTGATGTTTCGGTCCACTTGGTCCTGCTGCTGCTTCTCCATTTCAATGAGTGCCTTCCAGCGCATGGCATATTCATACTCAAAGGAGCCAGGCTGTGCGAATCTGGGTGGCTGCTCTCGCTCCCTAGAGACAACATTCCCATGATTACTGTGTCCACACATATAACCAACGTTCCTCAAGAATATGGTAACCCCAAATAGGGAATACAACAAGACCACATACTTATGAAATTGCTGGTTTTTAATAACCAACTTTTCTGGAAGCCCCTCTTCATCATCTAACTGGTCCATGGGCTCCACAGTCACAGGCCGAGGAAATCTGGATAGAAGAAGGAGGTTAATGAAATCATACCCCACAGGCAGCCTCCAAATAACTGTCACACTGCAATGATGTAATAAAAGTTACAACTGGAAGCTGGGAACATGGTTTACTTGTAGAGTGCTTGCCTAGCATGCACGAAGACTGGAATTTGATTCCTCAATACCACATACACAGAAGTCCACTGTGGTGCTGTGGCTCAAGTGGCAGAGTACTAGCCTTAAGACTACACAAGGACAGTGCTCAGGCCTGAGTTAAAGCCCCAGGATTGGAAAAAACTCACAACTGGGCAACTGAGCATATTCCTAGGAGTCTTTACACCTGACCTCAAGTAACCAAGTCCTTTTAATGGCATTATGGTGAAATGGGGGCTAACAGGATGTGTCATCTATAGGCTCAAAAAACAACTTTACAAATAGCATTTTTTTGCTAGTCTGGGGCTTGAACTCAGGGCCTGAGCACTGTCCTTGGGCTTTCTTAATGATGGAGCTCTATCACTTGAGCCACACCACTGACAGGTTTTTCTATGTGTGTGGTACCGAGGATTCGAACCCCGGTCTTCTTGCATGCTAACCAAGCACTCTACCACTAGGCCAAACTCCTAGTCCAAAAAACAACTTCACAGAGTTTAACTCTAGTTCAGGCAAACTTAGACCCTATCTTAAAACCCAAATAAGAACAAAAGTACTCAAGTGGAAGAGTGCTTGCCTACCAAGAATGACGCCCTGGGTTCAATCCCTCGTACCACCACAATACATATACAATCAACTTAAAAGTGGCAGATTGCTTGGGGCCAGGTGTTTGGCCTAGTGATAAGAGTGCTTGCCTAGCATGCACAAAAACCTGGGTTCGACTCCTTGGTACCACATACATAAAAAAAAGCTGGAAGAGGTGCTATGGCTCAAATGGTAGAGCTCTAGCCTTGGGAAAGCCCAAGGATAGTGTTTAGGCCCGAGTTCTAGCCCTGGGACTGACCAAAAAAAAATAGTGGTAGATTGCTTGCCTAGCAAGTATAAGGCTCTAATTCCAAACCTCAATATTACACAAAAACTATTATCTATAATGTATGTGTTTTGCAGGTGTTTCCATGTACAAAAGTACACGTTTGTATGTGTAAATATATACATATATCACACATACGTGTCCATGTATGAAAATCCTACCAGAAGAGGTCAATTAGTATCTAAACTATATATATTCTTCTTTATTTTTTGCATGTGTTTAATGTACTATTATTATTTGTTTTAGCAAGTTCTGGGGCAAGAACTCAGAGCCGAAGTACTGTCTTTGAGCATTTTCCTTAAGGCTTGAGCTCTACCACTTGAGCCACAGCACCACTTCCAGCTTTTCTATGTATGTGGTACTGAGGAATCGAACCCAGGTCTCTGTGAATGCTAGGCAAGCACTGTACCACTAGGCCACACTCCCAGCCCATTATTCTTATTCTTATTATTATTATTGCCAGCCTGGGCTCAATCTCAGGGCCTGAGCCATGTCCTTGGGTTTTCAAGGCTTGAGCTCTACCATTTGAGCCACACCACTGCTTCATGTTTTTTTATGTATGTGGTACTAAGGAATTGAAGCTGGATCTTCGTGCACACTAGGCAAGCACTCTACCACTAGTCCAAACTCCCGTATGTGTTCATTATGTGAGCGTGTGATATACGCTTGTACAAAACTACTAGAAATGTTGTATTAATATCTAGAAGCTTTGAATGAACACAGCTACATGATTACTAGATGTTCACTCAGGACCCCAAGGTTTATTTCTGAAATCCTTCCTTCACTTACGTGGTTAGAAGGAAAGAACCTTCACTGCATCTGTCCAGAGCTTTCCGAGCAGCTGGCTTCCCTGAGAACTCAACGATGCCTTTTCCCGAGGGCCTTCCTCGATCATCCACAATGACTACAGCCCTCTCCACTTGACCAAATACAGAAAAGGCTTCTTCCAAAAGCTCATTTGAGACATACTGAGGAAGGTTACGAACAGTAAGCGATGCACTGTGGCAGGCAAAACGCACACGCAGCTGTTTTCCACGGAGTGGCATGTTGTCCAGCTCCACTTTGGCAATCTCCGCAAGGGTACGTGTTTCCTAAGAAAATTAAAATAGTGTAACCAAGACTACCTAAACAGTCACCAAGCTTATAGTTAACATAATATAAAATAAAAATGTTTTCTCCAAATACCTTGGCAACAAACAAAGAAAAAAATGGAAGCCAGGAGCTGGTAGCTCATGCCTGGAATTCCAGCTACTCAAAAGGCTGAGATCTGAGGTTCCCAGGTGAAAGCCAGTCCAGGCAGGAAAGTCTCTGAGACCCTTATCCCAATAAATTACCAAGAAAAGTCTGGAAATGGAGCTGTGGCTGAAGTGATAAAGTGCTAGCTGTGAACAAAGAGGCTCAGGGACAGTGTGCAGGCCTGAGTTCAGGCACTAGAATGAGCAATAAAAAGAAGAAAAACAAATAGTGAATCAGACATGTTGTTGTGTGCCTATAATCCCAACACTTGGGAAGCTGAGGTGGGAGGATGGATAGTATAGTTAGCCTGGAATACAAAACAATTTCCAGGCTAGCCTGAACTTTTCTCAAAATAAAAAAATATGAGCCAGGATTTGGTGGCCCATGTCTATAATTCTAACAAGTCAGGGGCAGAGAGCTGAGAAAATACATTTAGAACAGCCCAGAAAACTTTTACATCCAATTAATCAGCAAAATACTGAAGTGTAGGTAAAATACAAGTGATAGAACTCCTGCCTTGATTGAAAAAGCCAAGCAACTATATAGTCCTAAGTTTAAGCCAATAAATACTAGGTGTTACAGACGCACGCACACATGCAATATAGACAGATATAGAATTGGTCATGTGTTCCAGGAAATTCTTTGGTTACACTACCTGACTAAAATAAAAAAAAATTCTACAAGTTCATATACCTTACATGGTCATCATTTTTTTTTTCCTTTCTCGAAGCCCTGTGTTTAATTCCTCAGTACGCATACACAGAAAAAGCCAGAAATGGTGCTCTTGTTCAAGTGGTAGAGCACTAGCCTTGAGGAAAGCCCAAGTACAGTACCTAAGGCCCTGAATTCAAGCCCCAAGACTGGCAAAAGAGAGGGGGGAGAGAGAGAGAGAAATAAAGACTAGAAATCCATTAGTCAGTGCCAGTGGCACACATCTATAATCTAGTCACTCAGGTGGCTGAGATCTGAGAATCACAATTCAAAGCCTTATAGGGCAAACATAATACTTAATTCCCACTTAACATCCAGAAAACTGAAGTGTCGCTGTGGTTCAAATTGGTAAGTGCTAGCCATGAACTGAAGAGCTCAAGGACAGTGTCCAAGCCCAGAGTTCTTCAAGCCCAACAACAGAGGAAAATGAAAGTTCCAAGATGCTACTTAGGAGGTTGAGAGACCTTAGGACTGAAATTCAAATCCAGCCCTGGCAAGAAAGTCCATAAGGCTAGTCTCTAATTAACCACCAAAAAGTAGAGCTATGGACCTGAGGAAAAAAAAAAAAAACTAAACGGGACAGTGTTTGGGCACTAAATTCAAGCCCCAGGACTGGCAACAAAAAGAAAATTACAAAGGGCATATTTTAAGTCCTAGGTGATCCTAGGCAAATAACCACACAGAACCCAAAATCTGCAGGACCAAATAAAACTTACTTCCCTACCTTTTTTTTTTGGGGGGGGGGGGAATCATGGAGCTTGAACTAGGTTCCATGGCTACCACCCTACCCTTGAGCCAAGTTCCACTTCCTGTTTTCTAGAGGTTAAGTGGAGATAAGAGTCTCTGGTCCTTTCTTGGGCTAGCTTTGCTCCTCACATCCCAGCCTCCAGAATACCTAGGATTATAGGCATGAGCTGTGTGCCTACATGGCTTGCTTCCCTAACTTTAAAGCATAGGTCCCAAGCCCATTTACATACCAAGCGGATAAAGCCAAAGCCTTTATCTTTGTGAATAAAAACTTCTCCTGCCTTCCCATATTTTTCAAATAGTTTCCTCATTTCTTCCTCAGTGATGTCAGGGGGAAGATTGCCCACAAAGAGACGGCTACGTTGGGTGAAGGTCTTCTCTCCTGGTTTCCTGAAATTCTTCAGGTCAATAGTTAAGCCTTCATCTGAGAAAAGACAGAGTCATTCAGACATTGGGGAAAGAGAACTACAGTCACATCTTCAAAGACTCTTAAACTGCTAGATAATAACCATACTTGCAATAAAAAGACTAAATCACTTAATAGTAAATTACACTTCAGTTTTTGAAAGTAGGTTGGGAAAGTAGCTCAGTGGCAAATGTCCTGGGTTAAACCCCCAGTAACAAAAAAGAAAACACAGGGTGGGAGAGTTTGGCCTAGTGGTAGAGTGCTTGCTTAGCACACACAAAGACTTGGGTTCAATTCCTCTGTACTTCATACATAGAAAAAAATCTGGAAGTGGTGCTATGGCTCAAGTGGCAGAGCTCTAGCCGTGAGGGGAAAAAAAGCCCAAGGACAGTGCTCAGGCTCTGAATTCAAGCCCCAGAACTGACAAAAAAAAAAAAAGGTTTGTTAAAGTAGTTTGTAGAGATGCGAGTAATGGGCTTCTCAATACTATGCATCAAGAACCAGGCCTGTGGCCAGGAGCATAGCATAGTGGTAGAGTGCTTGCCTAGTATTCACCAAGCCCTAGGTTCGATTCCTTGGTAACACACACAGAAAAAGCCAGAAGTGGTGGTGTGGCTTAAGTGGTAGAGCGCTTGCCTTAAGAAAGCCCAAGGACAGTGACCAGAGCAAGCTAAAGCCCCAAAACTGGCACAAAAAAAACTGGGCTAGGCTAAAACAGAGACAAAATAAGCAACTACCATAAAAATCACACAATTCAAGGAATCCTATCTAAAAGGAATCAGATTTTGAAATTTAAAACAAATACTCCATTTTCCTAACCTCTTAATTTTTACAACCTTAGTACGGACAGAAAACATGTAAAGATTTTTTTGGCCAGTCCTGGGCTTGGGTCCATTTCCTGAGCACTGTCATTGGGCTTTCTCAAGGCTAGAGCTCTACCACTTGAGCTACAGCACCACTTCTGTTTTTTTTTCTACGTATGTGGTACTGAGGAATCGAACCTTTGTCTTTGTGCATGCTAGGCAAGCACTCTACCACTAGGCCATTCTCCTGTCCTATAGATAAAAGATTTTTGCTGATTAAAAATGGGCAGGAGGGCTGGGAGTTTGGCCTAGTGGTAGAGTGCTTGCCTAGCATGCACAAAGACCCAGAGCATGGCGCCACAGCTCACACCTGTAATCCTAGCTACTCAGGAGGCAGAGATCTGAAGATTGTGATTCAAAGCCATACTGGGCACTACGTTGAACTGGAGAGCTCAGGGACAACACCCAGGCCCAGAGTTCAACTCCCTTAACAGATCCCCCCTAGAAAAACAGGGCAGAGGGCTGTGTAACTGGTGGTTCATGACTATAACAATAGCTACTGAGGAGGCTTAGTTCTGAAGATCTCCACTCAAAGGCAGCCCAGACAGGAAAGTGTAAGAGCTCCTTATCTCTAACCACAAAAAGAGCTGGAAGGGGATCTGTGGCTACCGTGGGAGAGCACTATCCCAAATGCTCAGGAACAGGGACCTGGAGTTTGGCCTAGTGGTAGAGTGCTTACCTAGCATGCACTCAGGCTGGAGTTCTTGGTACCACATACACAGAAAAGGCCTGAAGTGGTGCTGTGGCTCAAGTGGTAGAGTTCTAGCTTTAAGAAAGCCCAAGGACTGTGTCAAGGCCCTGAGTTCAAGTCAGGGCTGGCAAAAAAAAAGGACTCAGGAAGCTGGGTGCTGGAACAGTGGCATATGCTTGTAATCCTAGCTACTCAGAAGGCTGAGATCTAAGTATCATGGTTCAAAGTCAGCCCCTGGGCACTAAAGATGAGGGACTATTATGTCCAATTAATCACTAAGAATAACAGGAAATGGGGCTGTGGCTCCAGGGGTAGGGCGGTAGCTCTGAGCTGAATCGCTCAGGAACAGCAACCAGGCCCAGAGTTCAAGCCCCAGGGCCAGCCCCTCCCACCCCCGAAAAAAAAAAAAGTGGTGGTTGGCAGAATCCCCAGCTAAGACTAAGCAAAGGAACAGCACCAAGGGCTCCAAGTTTAAGCCCCAGTACTAGCACCTATACATACATACGTAAAAAAATTCTAGCTAAGGGTTGGGTAGTTAGCTAGTTAGAGTGCTTGTCTTGTATGCATGAAGCCCTGAATTCATTTCCCAGTACCACATACACAGAAAAAAACAGAAGGGGTGCTGTAACTCAAGTGGTAGAGTGATAGCCTTAAACACAAATAGGCTCAGGGACAGCGCACAGGCCCTGAGTTCAAGAAAAAAAATTCTAGCTAAATATTATACTTAGTATCTTAAGTTTCAGTTCCATAGTCTCTTATGACTATCTCTACGAACCAAGCAGAGATAAAGTAAAACAGAGACATCTGTACAGCAGTGGAATGGGCCAACACAGAAGAACGAAAAATACACCACTGCTATCAGTCTGTACCTTCCTTGATTTAAGCTAATCAGTCCTTTTCTATCATAAAGAGTATTAGGGGGCCTGGAGTTTAGCCTAGTGGTAGAGTGCTTGCCTAGCATGCACGAGGGCCCAGGTTCAATTCCTTGGTACCACATACATAGAAAAAAGCCAGAAGTGGTACTGAGGCTGAAGTGGTAGAGCTTTAGTCTCGAGAAAGTCCAAGGACAGTGCTCAGGCCCTGAGTTCATGGCCCAGGACTGGCAAAAAAAAAAGAGTTTGAAGAGGGAAAGAAGAAAAAAAAAACAAAGGTGTGGTGTGAAGGCCTACCTAATAATTCCTAGAAGGGCTCATCTAAAAAAATCAAGAAACCAGGCCAGGAGTTTGGCCTAGTGGTACAGTGCTTGCTTAGTATGCACAAAGATCCAGGATCGATTCTTCAGTATCACAAACATAGAAAAAAGCCAGAAAGGGTGCTGAGGCTCAAATTGTAGTGCTCTAGCTTTGAGAAAGCCCAAGAAGAGCCAAGGAGAGTGCTCAGGCCCTGCATTCAAGGCCCAGGACTGGCAAAAAAAAACAAAAAAAACATCAAGAAACCTTTCCCAGGAGGGAACTTATTTCAACCCTATTACCATCTAGAATCTACTCACTTTGGCTGCTGGCCTGTTGCCCATTTGCAGGTATTGGTGGTGGCGGCGGCTGCTGTTGCTGCTGCTGGTGGTGATGTTGATGGTGCTTCCTTGGAATATGGTTTTGCTTCTCCAAATTAAAGGTTTTATTGCTCTGCATTTTTTACCCTAAAAGAAAAAAGTACTCTTTCAAATATATTCAGTGTTAAGGATGCAGTCACCTCCCTGATGACTTATGTTAGACTGGTAATAGGTTATTTGGACAACTAGAGCAAAGCACAGTTTAAACATCTACAAAGTCTGGTGGCTCATATATGTAATACTACTCAGGAGGGTAAAATCTGAGGGCCATGATATGAAGCCAGCCTTGGCAGCAAAGTCCATGAGACTCCTGTCTCCAATTATTTACTAAAATAGTGACAAGTGATAGAACTGGAAATGTGGCTTAGTAGTAACGTGCGTGCCTAACATGCATGAGTACCACAATAAACAGAAAAAGCTGGAAGTGGTCCTTGAGCCAAAAATGCTCAGGGATAATGCTCAGGCCCTGAGCTCAAGCACCAGGACTTGAAGAAAAACCCAAATGTGATCCAGTTGATGGGGGAATCACACTTGTAACCCTAGCTACTCAAGATGTTGAGATATGAGGATTACAGTTCAAAGCCAGCAGCAACAGGAAAGCCCGCAAGACTCTATCTCCAATTAACTGCCCCCACAAAAAAGCTGGAAATGAAGTTGTGGCTCAAATGGTAGAACACCAGCCTTGAGCAAAATAGCTCAGGAAGTTAGAGCTCAAGGGGCAGGACTGGTACTAAAAAGTGAAACATAGACCAGGTCTCTGTACACAACCATATTGCTAGTTATTCAGGAGACTGCTGAGAAAAAATACAATTCAAAGCCAACTTGGGGAAACCAATCCTCTGTATTTTTTTGGCCAGTCCTGGGGCTTGAACTCAGGGCTGGGCACTGTCCCCCGAGTTGCTTTTGCTCAAGATGAGTAGTATTTTACCACTTGAGCTACAGCACCACTTCTGTTTTTTTCTGTTTATGTGGTTGGTACTAGGGCTTCATGCATGCTAAGCAAGCACTCTACCCCTGAGCCACATTCCCAGCACCAATCCTCCATATTTTTATGTACAATTAATCAATAAAAAGCCAGTATGGCTCAAGTTGTAGAGTACCATCTGTGAGCAAAAAAAGCCAAGTAAGAATGTGAGACTCTAATAACTTCAAGTTTCAGTACTGGCAAAAACTCATAAACTACTATGCAGTACTAGTTAAGAATGGTTTACATTAGAATGATTTAAAAACCTTCCACTTTAATACTACATTAATAGGAAACTACCTTCTCAAAAGAATTTACTTCCTAGCCAAGCATGGTGATGCACAACTGTAATCCTAGCAAGGGAAATCTGAGCCAGGATAGTGTTTGAGGTCAGGTAAGGCTATAATACAAAAAACTCTCCCTCAAAATATATTTCCTCTCTGAAAGTTGATTTTGTCATATAGTAAAAGGTACTTTTAGCTGGGCGCTGGTGGTTTATGCCTGTAATCCTAATCATGAGGCTGAGATCTGAGGATCATGGTTCAAAAGCCACCCCAGCCATGAAAGTAAGACTCTTTCTTATCTCCAATTAACCACCAGAGAAACGGAAGTGGTGCTGTGGTTCAAGTGGTACTGTGGTAGACTTGAGCTGAAGAGCTCAGGGACAATGCCCAGGTCAGAGTTCAAGTCCCACAACCGACGGAAAAAAAAAAAACTACTAATTGGGATTATACTCATATTGCAACAGACTTGTGCGTGCAAGTGTGCTGGTTCTGGGGCTTGATCTCAGGGCCTATCAGTTGGCCTTTTTTAAGCCATTATTTGAAGTCAGGGCCTGGGCACTGTCCTTGGGCATTCTCAAGGCTAGCACTCTACCACCTGAGCCACAGCACCATTTCTGGACTTTTCTGTGTATGTGGTACTGAGGAATTGAACCCAAAGCTTGGTGCATGCTAGGCAAGTACTCTACCACTAGGCCATAACTTCCCTTGCAGCCTTTTGCAAGTTAAGGGTTTCATGGACTTTTTGTATGGGCTAAAAGCCACACAAACACAAGCATGCATGCATACCCCCCCCCCACACACAAGAAAAATAAAACCGAGGATCACCATTCAGTTCCAAGGATGTGCCTGCAGTATATGAATTTAAGTCCCACCCCTTAGCAGAAAAAGACATCTGCATTAACATTATAAAATCACTGTGGCTCAAAGTGATAGAGTGCTATCCTTGAGCAAGCTCCAAGGATAGCACCCAAGCCTAGAGTTCAAGCCCCACAACCAACAAAAAATAAAAACAAATACATAAAGATGAACAAAAACAAAATGATTTTAAAACAGAAAAAGATTAGACAGAGTTCTGGCTCAAGTGGTAGAGCAAAAACCCCAAGTAAAAAAGCCAACAGACAAAGCTGGGGGAGGTGACTCATGCCTGCAATCCTAGTTATTCAGGAGGCTGAGATTTAAGGATGGTAGTTCAAAGCCAATCCCGGGCACTAAAAATAAAAAGTCTGTTAAACTCTTTATCTCCAATTAACCACCAGAAAACTGGAAATAGCCCTGAGCTGAAGAGCTCAGGGACAATGCCCAGTCTCAGAGTTCAAGTCCCATGATGGACAAAAAAAGCCAACAGACAGCACCCAGGCCTCCAGTTCAAGGACCAGGACTGCCAAAGAAAACAAACAAAAATAAGCCAACCCAACTACTTTCATTAACTGTTGGTTTTAGGTAAGTATATAGGAATAGTTTAATATAAACAAGACCTTTCTTAACATATATTCTGCCAGAACTAAAAATATCAATGTAATTATCAAAGGTTGTATACAAAAACTTTCCTAAGACAAGTGAAACAAGAACTATCAATGTGTTCACTAATATATTTTTTTACAGCTTAAACTTCTGGGTTTTTCCTTAGCTAGCTCACGTACTAGATGTGCTCTACCACTGATCCCTAGCCTTTTTGTTTGTTGGTGGGGGCAGGGTTCATGGGGCTGGGTGGTGTTCCTGAGCTCTTCTGCTCAAGGCTACAAAGTCACAGCCCCACTTCCCATTTTCTAGTGGTTAATTGGAGATAAAAGAGTCTCAAGGTCTTTAGTGCCTGGGCTGGCTCTGAACCGTGATCATCAGATCTCAGCCTCCTGAGTAGCTAGGATTACAGCTGTGAGCCACTGAGTCTGGCTCCCTAAGCTTCTTTTAATCAAGGCTAACACACTATAACTTGAGCCACAGCACCATATCTGGCCTTTTTTGCTTATGTGGTACTGAAGAATCTAAACCAGGGGTTCAGGCACACTAGGCACTCTACTGAGCCACATTGCCAGAATTCAGGAATTCTGTATCTATTAATTTATCTAAAATATTTACTATAATGGCCTGAAATATCCAAATTAAAGAGTGGTTTGGGGGGCCGGGAGTTTGGCCTAGTGGTAGAGTGGTTGCCTAGCATGAACGAAGACCCGGGTTTGATTCCTCAGTACCACATACATAGAAAAAAAGCCAGAAGTGGTGCTGAGGCTCAAGTGATAGAGCTCTAGCCTTGAGAAAGTCCAAGGACAGTGCTCAGTCCCCAACTGGCCAAAGGAAAAAAAGAGTGGTTTGGCTGAGCAATGGTTATTTAATCATGTATCCTAGCTACTCATGAAGCCAACATCTGATCAAGGTTTGAACCCAACCGAGGAAGAAAAAAAATGAAGTTTTTCTTCTTTTCCCAGTCCTGTGGTCTGAGCAGTCCTTGGGCTTTCTCAAAGCTAGAGCTCTACAACTTGAGCCACAACACCACTTACAGCTTTTTCTATATATGTGGTACTAAGTAATCAAACCCAGGTCTTTGTGCATGCTAGACAAGCACTCTACCACCAGGCCAAACTGCGGCCCTTCATTATTTTGCAAGTCCTGGGGCTTGAACTCAGGGCCTGGGCACTGTCCTTGAGCCTCTCTGTGCAAGGCTAACAATCTACCACTTAAGCCACAGCACCACTTCTGGCTTTTTGTCTGTATGTGGTATCAAGGAATCAAATCCTGGGCTTCATGTATGCAAAGGCAAGCACTCTACCACTAATTATGCTCCTGGACTAAAACTGAGACTATGTGTAACTCAAGTGGTAGAATACCACTGGAACGAAAAGCTCCAGTATTATACAAAGGAGAAAAAAATGTAGAGGCCAGGAATGTGGCTTAATGGTAGAATGCTTTCATAGTATATGAAGCCCTGGGCTCAATTCCTTAGTACCACATAACAGAAAAAAGCCAGAACTGATATTTTGGCCCAAGTGGTAGAGTGTTAGCCTTGAGCAAATGAAGTTCAGGGTCAGGGGGCCTAGGCCCTGAGTTCAAGCATCAGGAATGGCAAAAAAAAAGAAACAAAGAAAAGAAAATAGAAGAATGTAACAGATGCTGATGACTCAAGTCACATTAGCTATTCAGGAAGCTGAGAGAGAAGTGCTGCACTTCCAAGCTAATCCAGGCCAGGAAGTCTTGAACTCAGGGACTGGGTACTGTGCTTGGACACCTTTAATTTTTTTTTTTGCTCAAGGGCAGAGCTCTGCCACTTGAGTCACAGCAACACTTTTGGCCTTTTCTGTGTATGTAGTACCAGGGAATGGAACTCAGGGCTTTGTGTATGCGAGCCAAGCACTTTACCACTAGGCTACACTCCCAGCCCCTCAAGGAAGTCATTCTCATCTTCAATTAACTACTAAAAAGCCAAAAGTGCTCAGGGACAGTGCCCAGGCCCTGAGTTATACCCCAGAACAAGCATACACAATCAACTTTGCATTAGATTTTGGTATACCTGGGCTACAGGATCGTGGCTTAATGGTAGAGTACTCACCTAGTATGCATGAAGCCCTGGGTTTGATTCCTCTGTATCACATTCACAGAAAAAGCTGGAAATGGTGCTGTGGCTCAAGGGTAGAGCACTAGCTTTGAGAAAACCCAAGGACAGTGCTCAGGCCCTGAGTTCAAGCCCCAGGACTGGCAAATTTTTTTTAAATCAGACTATGGTATATCTACACAATAGAACCTTACATGGCAGTAAAAGTTAAAGAAAAATCAGGTCTAGGTGTATAGCTCAGTAGTACAATCCTGACCATAAGAACAAAAAGTCTCAAGGTTTAAAAATTCCCAGTACAGGACTGGGAATGTGGCTTAGTGGTAGAAGGCTTTCCTGGCAATGGGTTAAATTCCTCAGTACCACATAAGCAGAAAAAGCTGGAGGTGGTGCTGTGACTCAAGTGGTAGAGTACTAGCCCACAGCAAAAGAAGTTGAATGACAGTGCCCACCCTAAGTTTAAGCCCAAAAATTGTTAAAAAAAAAAAAAAAAAACGAATCTGGGCAGGGGTTGGGGGGATGGAAATGGGAACCAAAACATGAGAAAGAATATCAATGTTTGTGAAGTAATGTACCTTCTATCTGGTGAATGTAATGTAACCCTTCTGTTAATTACAATAAAAATATATGCAAAAAAAAAGGAATCCTAAGGACAGAAAAAAAAATCATGCAAACATTAAAAATGTTTGCCAGGCATGGTAGCTCACTCCTGTAATCCTAGCTACTCAGTAGGCTGAGATCTGAGGATAATGGATCAAAGCCAGCCTGGTCACTAAAGTCTCTAAGACTCTTATTTCCAATAACCACTAGAAAACTGGAAGTGGTGCTGTGGCTCAAGGAGTAGGACCGTAGCCTTGAGATGAAGATCTCAGGGACAATGCCCAGCCCCAGAGTTCAAGCCCCACCAACTGTCCAAAAAACAACAAAAGTTTTTAAAAAATGTTTCATGTCAGGGGCCGGGAGTTTGGCCGTGGTAAGAGTGCTTGCCTAGCATGCACGAAGACCTGGATTTGATTCCTCGATACCACAAGCATAGAAGAAAAAAGCTGGAAGTGGTGCTGAGGCTCAAGTAGCCTTGAGAAAGTCCAAGGACCTTGCTCAGGCCCTGAGCTCAAGCCCAGGACTGGCAAAAAAAAATGTTTGACGCTGAGGAGAAAGCTTTTTCATAAGAATGTGTGAATGTCAACAAGGAATAGATAGTGGTCAAAACAAATAAATGCCTTGCATAAATTGCTGATAATTATCCCTCTTACTAATTCATTTAACAATTATTTATTGAATCTCTACTGTTTGCTAGATTCTCTGTTAGATGGATTAGTGAACAAAGCAGATTCTTACCTTTAGGACATTCTCTTCTAGTGACAAATATACCATACCTAACACATAGTACTTAGGAAGTTAAGAGCTAAGGACAAATACAGAAGAGGGAATTAGGTAGAGCCATTTGACATTTAAATCAAGACTTAATCTTATGTTTTTCATTTACATCACAAAACACCAAAAATTACAGCAAAGCACTCATTAGAAAATAGGTATATATTTTTGGTTTTTAGTTTTGTCAGTCCTGGGACTTGAACTCAGGTCCTGAGCACTACTGTCCTTGGGCTTTCTCAAGGCTAGAGGTCTACCACCACTTGAGCCATAGCACCACTTCTGGCTTTTTCTATGTATGTGGTATTGAGGAATTAAACCCGATCTTCATACATGCTAGGCAAGTACTCTACCACTAGGCCATACTCCCAGCCCACTAGGTATGTTTAATATAGTAAATTTAAGACATTTTAAAATAAGATTTAGTGGGGCTGGGAGTTAGGCCTAGTGGTAGAGTACTTGCCCAGCATGCACGAAGACCCAGGTTCAATTCCTTGGTAACACATATACAAAAAATGCAAGAAGTGGTACTGTGGCTCAAATGATAGTGCTAGCCTTGAGAAAGCCCAAGGACAGTGCTCAGGCCCTGAGTCTACCTGTGACTGGCAAAAAATAAAAATAAAAACATTAAAAAAAGATTTGGTAACAGTCATTGTTAACAATTTGGTATGCCCTCATTTATATTTGTATTTTAAACTGCATATGCTTTGCAACCTTTTTCTTCATGGTATATTATGAATAGCCTTCACATTATTACATATTTTCCATGAACTATTAATACAAAGTATTTTGCTATTAACTAAACTTCTACTGCATAGGATATTTGTGTTACATTTATTTTATATCAATAGAGTCAACATACGTATGTTTTTTAAGCACACCCCTCACTAGTTTTCCTACCATTTTCATTTTTGCTTATTTACCTTTCCAAATAAACATTTTAATTTTGGTAACTTAAAGCCTAATACAACATTATATGTTCAGCTTTCCTTTTTGTAATACGTATCTTTTTATTTTTCTGTGCCATATTGAGACTTAAGAACTCAGGGACTAGGGGGTGTCCTGGAGTTTTGCTCAAAACAGGCACTCTAACACTTGAAGCACACCTCTACTTAGGGCTTTTTGGTAGTTAATCAGAAACAAGTTTCATGGGCTTTCTTGTCTGATTTGGCTTTGAGCCCTGATCCTCAGATCTCAGCCTCTGAGTAAATAGGATTACATATGTAAGCCACCAGTGCCCCAAACTATCATCATTTTAGACAACTATATAAAATCCATCTGGATATATACTGACTTAATGAACTATACTGTACTTAAACAGTTGTTTTCAGTTTTTACCTATTACAATGTTAGTGCACGTCTTCTTAGTTTCAATTTTCTGTTTTTCTTTAGGATAGATTCTAAAAACAGGATCATTTTTGCCAGTGTATAAATTTTCCCAAAAAGCTCTAACCTCAAATGTCAAGAACAAGTAAGTTTTGCAGTTTAACAACAGTTATATCCTTTAAAAAAATTAAACCAGGCTGGGAGTTTGGCCTAGCGGTAGTGCTTGCCTAGCATGCACCCAGACCCAGGTTCGATTCCTCAGTACCACATACATAGAAAAAAGCCAGAAGTGGTGCTGAGGCTCAAGTGGTAGAGCCCTAGCCCAGGACTGGCCAAAAAAAAAATTAAACCAGGGAGGGGCCAGGAGTTTGGCCTAGTAGTAGAGTGCTTGTCTAGCATGCACCAAACTCTGGGGTTCTATTTCTCAGTACCACATACATACAAAAAGCCAGAAATGGTTTTGCAGCTCAAGTGGCATGGTGCCAGTCCAGTGAAATCACAAGGACAGTGCTTAGGCCCTGAGTGCAAGCCCCAGGACTGGCAAAACAAAATAAATAAACCAGGGAGCTAGTTTCTGTTGGCTCCCACCCTGTAATCCTACCTACTCAAGAGGCTGAGAACTGAGGATCACAGTCCAAAGCCAGCCCAGGCCGGACTATCACTAAACTACAAAAGAAGTTGGAAGTGGAGCTCTGCAAGTGGAGCTCTGACTCAAGTGGTAGAGCACGGACTATGAACACAAAGGCTCAGGGATGGCACCCAGGCCCAGAATTCAAGTCTTACAACTGAACAACAAAAAAGAATATATTCAAAATATATAAGCTAGGACAGCAAGGAAAGGGGTAATACTGTCCAAAAAGAAATGTACCCTTTACCTGACATATAACTGTAGCCCTTGTGTCCATCACCTTTATATAACAATATAAAAATCTGGGTTCTGGTGGCTCACACCTATAATCCTAACTATTCAGGGGCTTGAGATATAAGGATCAAAGTCCAAAACCAGCCAAAGTAGGAAAATCCTTTAAACTCTTATCTCCAATTAACCACCAGAAAACCAAAAAGAAAATTGTGACACCGTGGCTCCCAAGTGGTAGATCACTAAGCCTTGAGTCCAAGAGCTCAGGAACCGTGTCCAGATGATGAGTTCAAGTTCCATGACTGACAAAAAAAAGTGTTGATAAGATGACCAGGAGACGCGGCCTGGAGTTTGGCCTAGTGGTAGAGTGCTTGCCTAGCATGCACGAAGACCTGGGTTCAATTCCTCAGTACCTGATACATAGGAAAAAAAGCTTGAAGTGGTGCTCTGACTCAAGTGGTAGTGCTATAGCCTCAAGAGAAAAAGTCCAAGGGCAATGGTCAGGCCCTGAGTTCAAGCCCCATAACTGGCAAAATAATTTTTAAAGGGCAATTGAAATAATGTAATGTTAAGACTATCTGGCGAATTAATGGAAGGAAATCCTATCTAAGAAAATGCATTTCTTTACAGAGCTGTGTCATACCATCCTTTGGACCTTCTGCTGGAAAAACAGAATCAAGTCTCAACAATGTCTTTTTAATTCTATCCTCTAGTATTACAGGACAGTACAGTATCATCCCTCTGTGAATATAAAATACTTTGTACCTGCTTTATGATACAAGTAGTGACTGTGCTTTTATGAGAGATGTTTTTAATGATGTTATTCAAGAATGTTTTCTTTCCAGATGATGATTGAGAAGCTAATGGTGCCAGGTACCACAACAGTAACAGAACTTCACGTTTTTCTGGGGTTTTGTTTTTTATCTTTTTCTTTTTATTAATGGAGTATGTTAGATGCCTAATTTTGTTCAGATGACTGCAGAACCTGGAAAAGTTGCTGCTATCGATGTATAACATACTGCTACTATTGATCTTTTTATATAAATATATATATATATACACGTATATATAATTTGAATTCTTGGAAACTTTAGCTGTGTTGTCAACTCTGGAAAAAAGTATCCCAGCTTACCATGTTGAGTTGGCATTGTACAGAAATTAATAGCCATATTGGTCTAGAAACATTAAACATTTTTTTCATTTGTATATGGGGAAACACACTGTATTAAATTTGTAAGGTCTTATCTACGTGGGTTTGATTACAGAAACTAATAAAGTATTCTCTAAATAAAAAAATACTACCTGGGGCCGGGAGTTTGGCCTAGTGGTTAAAGTGCTTGCCTAGTATGCATGAAGACCCGGGTTCGATTCCTTGGTACCACATACATAGAAAAAGCCAGAAGTGGTGCTGAGGCTCAAGTGGTAGAGCTCTAGCCTTGAGAAAGTCAAAGGACAGTGCTTAGGCCCTGAGCTCAAGCCCAGGACTGGCAAAAAAAAAATACTACCTGGCGAATGTAACTATAACCCCTCTATACATTACAATAAAAATAAATTTAAAAAATAACTAGGAGACGACCAAGAGTATGGCCTAGTTGCTTGCCTAGCATGTACAAAGCCCTGGTTTTGATTGCTTGGTACCTACCACATAGTCAGAAAAAGCTGCAAATGATATTGTGGCTCCAGTGGCAGAGCCTAGCCTTGAGAAAGGTCAAGGACAGTGCCTAGACCCTGAATTCAAGCCCCAGGACTGGAAAAATAATAAAAACTAAGCTGGCTGATGGTGGTTCAAGTCTGTAACTCTAGCTACTCAAGAGATCTAAGAATCACGATTCAAAGTCAACCTGGGGACCAGGAGTTTGGCTTAGTGTAGAGTGCTTGCCTAGCATGCATTAAGACCCATGTTCAATTCCTCAATACCACATACATAGAAAAAGCTGAAAGTGGTACTATAGCCCAAGTGGTAGAGCTCTAGCATTGAGAAAGTCAAAGGACAGTGCTTAGGCCCTGAGCTCAAGCCTAGGACTGGCAAAAAAAAAAAAAAGGCAAACCTGGGTAGAAACCTCCCTGTGACAGACTTATCTCTGATTAACTACAAGAAAACTAAAGTGGCACTATACTTCAAATGGAGCAAAATGGAGCTCAAGGACAGCACCCAGGCCAAGAGTTCAAGCCCTAGTACTGGCAAAAAGAAATCAATAAGTGGCATAGGGGCTGGGAACTTGGCTTAGTGGTAGAGTGCTTGCCTAGCATGTGCAAAGACCCAGGTTCAATTCCTCAGTACCATATACATAGAAAAATTGGGAAATGGTTTTGTGACTCAAGTGTTAAAAAGTGCTAGCCTTGTGTTCAAGGCTCAGGACTGGCCAAAAAAACACAAACAGAAAAAGGAAAGAAATCAGGCTCACGCCTGTCTGTAATCCTAGCTACTTAGGATGTTGAGATCTCAAGGTGGAGGTTCAAAGCCATGATACTCTCATCTCCAATTAACCACTAGAAAACCAGAAGTGGTACTGTATATGGCAGTAGCCTTGAGCTGAAAAGCTCAGGCACAATGCCCAAGCAGAGTTCAAGTCCTACAACTGACCAAAAAAAATCAGAAACAGACTCCTAGCAGTAGTTTACGCCTATACTCTTAGCTACTCAGGAGGCTAAGATCTGAGGTTCTTAGTTGAAAGGCAGCCCAGACAAGAAATTCTATGAAGACTCATGCGTATCTGCAACTAACCTCCAAATGTAAAAAAAAGCTGAAGTAGGATTATGGCTCAAATGGTAGCAGTAGCCTTAAATCGAAAAATCTCAGATACAGAACCCACAATGAGTTCAAGTCCCTGGATTGATACCAAAAAATAATTTTGAGAGGCTGGGAGTTTGGTCTAGTGGTAGAGTGCTTGCCTAGGATGCATGAAGACCAGAACTCGATTCCTTGGTACCATATACATGGAAAAAGCCAGAAGCAGGGATGTGGCTCAAGCGGTAGAGCTCTAGCCTTGAGAAAGCCCAAAGACAGTGAGCGCTCAGGACCTGAGTTTGAGCAAAAATATTACAAAAAATATTGTAATAGTAAGTTCTCAAGCTAGGATTACAGATGTGAGCCATATGTGCCTGGATCAATTTCCTACTTCTATATCTTTTTTTTTTCCATTTTTTAAGCTGGTAATTGTGGCTCATGCCTGTATTCCTAGCTATATACAGAGACTGATACTTGAGAATCATGGTTTGAAGCCAGCCAAGGGAGGAAAATGTTAGACTTTTTTTAATCAGTCATGGGGCTTGAACTCTGGGCCTGGGTGCTGTCCCTGAGCTCTTTTGCTAAAGACTAGTACTCAGCATGTGGAAGGCACCTCATGACTATAATCTCAGCTACCTGTGGGAGTCTGAGATTTAGGATCTTGGTTTGAACCCAGCCCAGACAGGAAACCCTATGAAACTCTCACCTCCAATAAACTACTCAAAAATGCAGAAGTGAGGCTGTAGCTCAACTGGCAGAATGCTCACCTTGAGCTAAAGAAGGTCGGGGACAGTGCCCAGAGCCAGAGTCCAACCCCTAAGACCAGAGGGAAAAAAAAACACAAGACTAGTGCTCTATTACTAGGAACCATGGCTCCACTTCTGGTTTTAACTGGTCAAGTGGAGATAGGAGTCTGGAGGGCTGGGAATGTGGCTTAGTGGTAAAGTGCTTGCCTAGCATGCATGAAGCCCTGAGTTGATTCCTCAATACCAGATAAACAGAAAAAAAAAGCCCAAAGTGGTACTGTGGCTCAAGTGGTAGAATGTTAGCCATGAGCAAAAGAAGCTCAGAGACAGTGTCCAGGTTCTGAGTTCAAGTCCCAAGACTGGCAAAAAAAAATGTCTGAAGGACTTAACTGCCTGAGTTGGTTTCAAACCAGGATCCTCAGAACTAAGCCTCCTGAGTAGCTAGGATTAAAGGCCAGAACCACTGTGCTCAGCTACACACAGTAGAAGATTTATTTCCAATTAACTTCCAATAAAGTAGAAGTAGAGCTGTGCCACCTCCTGGAAAAGGAGCTGTGCTAGTAAAAAAGATATGGGAGCAGGTGCCATGGCTCACCTGTAATCTTAGGTAGTCAAGAGGCGGAAATCTGAGGATCACAGTTCAAAGCCAGCCCAGCATGGCACAATTCTGTGAGACTCTTATCTCCAATAAACCACTAGAAAACAGGAAGTGGTGCTGTGGCTCGAGTATTAGGTCAGTAGCCTTGAGCTGAAGAGCTCAGGGACAGCACTCAGGCCGAGTTCAAGCTCCAGGACAAATAAGACAAAAATCTGGGACTCCGCTGCCGCCCAGGTGCTGAGTTCAATCCTGAGGACCAGTGGAAGGAAGGAAGGAAGGAAGGAAGGAAGGAAGGAAGGAAGGAAGGAAGGAAACAAGCCTGAGTAGGAAAATCAGACTTACATCTATTAAAAAAAAAGTTACTGGGTTTTTTTTCCTAATTAACAGGGTTGTGGCTCAAGTATAAACTAATCAAGATAAAAAAAGGTTGGAACAAAACAAGGAAAAAAAAAGATTACCTCAGGACACCACCCAAGCCCTGAGTTCAAGAGGCAGGACACACAAATAAAGAAATTAAAACGTACAAAATGTAAAATTTATTGTTGAACCAAGGAATGGTCTAGCTGTGCAATAGAAACTATTTTTTTTAAACATGTGAGTTCGAGCATTAAATATCCCCTCTTCTTTCCCCTATGTCAAAACAGCTAATAACAGAAACCTGGGTTATCGACAGGAACATGGCCTAGTGGTAGAGTGCTTGCCTAGCATGCATGAAGCCCTGGGTTTGATTCTTCAGTGCCATATAACAGAAAAAGCCAGAAGTGGCTACTCAGGAGGCTGAAATCTGAGGATCAAAGTTCAAAGCCAGCCCGGGTACAAAAGGACAGGAGACTCTTATCTCCAATCAACTTCTAGAAAACCGGAAGTGGGGCTTGGCTCAAGGGTAGGGCAGTAGCCCTGAGCTCAAAACCCAGGACAGGCCAAAAAATCTCATTTTATCTTCACAATCATTACTCCCAGTAGTTCTTACTTCAGGTTAGAATCCAAGGACTTTTCAATTTTTTTTTTTTTTTAGTATTTGAAGGTTTGGTAGCTTATAACACTCTCAGGAATCCACAATATATATTTTACATGTTAGCAGGAATCTAGAGAGCCAATATGGTCAAAAAACACTTCACCACAATTTCAGGGCCTAGGTGGTGTTCCAGAGCTCTTTTGCTGAAAGCTAGCATTCTACCAGATTAAGCCACAGCCCCACTACCACAAGTTCCTAATGAAGATCACCTACTTCTCTAGAAAATAAAGCACTAGGTGCCTATGATGTTAAGGTACTCTAAGCTATTTAGTTAAGAAAGGTCACACTGGTTTTGGAAGGTATAGCCTGCAATATAGGATAATACTAGATATTACTGAGCATTAAAAATCCAGGTAATGTGCTAATAAGTCTGCCCTGGGGCGAGGAATGTGGCTTAGTGGTAGAGCACTTGCCACCTTGCATGAATGAAGCCATGGATTGATTCCTCAGTACAACCTAACAGAAAAGGCCAGAAGTGGCATGTGGCTTAAGTGGTAGAATGCTAGGCTTGACCTTTTGGTCAAGGATAGTACCCAGACCCTGAGTTCAAGGTCCAGGACTAGAAAAAAAGTCTGCCTTATCTCATTTAGTGCTCATAACTATTCTTCTAGAAAAGGAAAGTGCTCACAACTATTCTGGATAAGCAAACCAGTCTTTGTAGATACTAATTTACCCATCCAAGCTAAGTGTGATGAATTGGAATTCAGATCTGTTCAATTCTAAAATTCAATCAGTATGTTTACAACTACACCATTTCAATTTAAACTCCAATAAGTCACTAGCTATGTCATTTACCTTGTTATTCTATCCATAAGGGGTTTTTAATCTCCTCAAAGACTGGTAATTTTAATAATTAAATGAGATAATGTATACACAGCACTTAGTTTTCATCCAGAAAACAAGCAAGCACTTGTTCCTGAAAGCAACCATTACATACGTATTTAGCCAGTCCTGGTACTTGAACTCAGGGGTCTGGGCACTGTGCCTGAACTACTGCTCAAGGCTAGAACTCTACCACTTGAGCCACATTATGACTTCTGGTTTTTTGTTTATGTAGTACTGAGGAATAGAACCAAGGGTTTCATGCATGGCAGGCAAGCATTCCACCACTAAACCATATTCCAAGCCCTTTCTGCTTGTTTGTTTATATTTGACTTCTCCTGGGGCTTAAACTCAGGGCCTGTCCACTGTCCTAGAGCTTCTTTTGCTCAAGGCTAGCACTCTTACCTCTTGAGCCACAGCACCACTTCTGGCTTTTTCTGTATATATGGTACTAAGAAATCAAACCCAGGACTTCATGCATGCTAGGGAATCATTCTACCAGTAAGCCATATTCCCAGTGTATCACTATTTCTATAAAGGTGGGTGCTCCATTAAACAAATGTCACCAGTGATATTTTTCTACTTCAGATTCTAACAATAACCAAATTCTCTACCAATTTGTTTTTAAATCCTCACAACACTAATTTTTTTTAAAATTCTTCCTTTCATGCAGTCTTTCCTCCAATGCATGCATTTACTGAAAATTAATACTTAGTTTCTTTTGCTCAAGGCTAGCACTCTACCACTTAAGCCACAAAGCCACTTCTGGGTTTTTCTGTTTATGTGGTAGTACTGAAGAATCGAATTCAGGGTGTTTAAGCCACATTCCCAGCCCCGTATGTGCCCTTTAATTTGTGTTTATGATTTAGAAACACCTATAGATACTGAACATGATGCAACTGCACGAATGTTTAGGCATTAGACTAAGCACTAATGATACATACACAAAATCTAAGCAAGTGTTCCCCTCCATTTTCAGGAAAAATGTCCAAGTTAAAACTGGGGGGAGAAATTTGCTACAAGTCTACCAACCTGAGATGGATGCCTGAAAGCTGTGAAATGTAAACAAGGTGAGGTCCTTTTCGAAGAATCCTAAGACCTTTCATTTAAATAAGTTATACAAACATACACGATAAACCTAATTACTGTCCTCCACCAGAGATGCCAGAGTAAATAAAATACACGAGTCAGTAAATTTTAATTTTAGATTACTAGCTAAAAGTTTAAGTACCATGTAACATGTATCAAGAAATAATCTGTTGTGTATGTGTATCTTGAACCTGGGTGCCCTACTTCTCCACTACACCTACCTCAACTTCGATTCTTGACAGCGAAGTGCTTGCCAGGCCCCTCCTAACCTCGACTTTTCTGTTAAAAACACAAAGAAAGGGGTCAACTTAAGGAAAACCTTTTTCAAAGCGGAAAATGTGCGACATAACATTTAAATTTCATTTAGAAGAGTCATACAGTCAATGGTTCGAAATGCTAGGCAGCAAGATGAAAATAGCAACAATAACAAAGATAATAATAATGAAGGTTCAAGAATCTAGCAAAAAGACTGGAGGATCTGAAGTAACCTAAAAGGAACTTCCCAACTAAGAGTTCCCACAAAGAAACACCGCTCGAGGGGCCCTACTGGCCCATTTGGAATTTAATGGCCTCACAGAGCCAGGAGGAGGAGCATCCGACAAAGCGCCTCCTCCTTCTCCAACCCCGACTTCAGGGCTCCCGCATAATAGACCCCACACCCTCAGCCAGGGCAGCGCAGAAGCCGGGAACTTGCATACCCTGCTTAGACTTACTGATGAGTCGCACAAAGAAACTGGGAGGAAGAGAAAGCGGGCGACCGATTAAAGCCCCAGGCGGGTTGAGAGCCCTAGGCCAACGCGCTCGGTCCTCGTTGGAGGCAGCGCGCACAAGGCCTCTAGAGGCCTGGGAACCATTATCCTCTCTCCAAATCTCGCCTTGCCCAAGCCTTTTCCTTTCCAAATCATAACAAGAACTCATACTTTCCCCTTAAACAAGAACCAAACCGTCCCCAAACTCACCCTCTACCAATACTTCTCTCCTCGGAGTAACGGCGACGCTACACGGCCTCCACCGTCCCGAGAAAAGAGCGCGCGACCGCCGGAAACGAGACGACGGAGCTCGGTGCCTCCCAAGGGGTACGAAAGGGCGCTCTCCATTGGATGTTTGAGCTGCCAATCAAGGATTATCTCCAAAGGCGGAATCATTTTCTCGCCATTTCTTAGATTCTATTGGCTACCGAATACCAAAGACTGATTTCGTGTGAACGACAGATGGGGACAAAGAGCGCGGCTTTGTACCTAATGCGCATGCACTAGCGGCGGTGCGCGTGAGACGGAAAAGGAAGGGGAAGGGGGAGGGAGAAGAAGGGGTGTAGGCGTTCGGAAGGGAGACTTGAAGGGACTAATGGAATGACTCTGACCGAGTGGAGGGAGGGGGAAAGCGACCGACGATATAAGGAAGAGATCACAAAGTAGAAAGAAAGGAAAAAAGAAAGAAAATGCGCATGTAGGCGTACTCTGAGAATTACTGCACTGCGCCTGTGCAAGATTCAAGAGTAACAATGTCATTGTATTCAGTGTAGTTGATGTAGTCTTTTCCTACTGAAAAAAAAAAAGCCCCCGCCATATTTCTTTATTCACACTTCCTCGTTAGGGCTTGTACCCTCACACCCTGTACCTCAGTTCACATCTATACTTCCTTTTTCCTGCTGCCAGAGGTATTCAGAAAACGCAAGAGAAATGGTGATGGTTATAGAAAAGATGCAGGAAGACGAGTTCTTGACACCTTAAATTTCTGCAATTACACAGAGATGTAACTGGCACCTTCGTTTCTATGGTAACCAGGGAATTCAGCAATCTAAATGTCGTTGTTCCTATCATTTAAAGAGATATTCAACAGGTTGGTCGGCATTGCCAGGGACACCGTGGAGATTTCCAGATCAGACCTATTCTGTATCCCATGGGAAGCTTATCAAGGTAATAACCTTCATTATTTCTGTAATGACCTAACTCACTTCTTTGGTAAACCAAGAATTACCAGGTTCAACTGATAATCAGATAATCTTTTTTGTGTGTGCCAGTCCTGGGGCTTGAACTCAGACCCTGGACATTGTCCCTGAGCTTCTTTTGCTCAAGAGTAGCACTCTACCACTTGACCCACAGCGCCAATTCTAGCGTTTTCTGTTTATGTGATACTGAGGAATCAAACCTAGGGCTTCATGCATGCTAGGGAAGCACTCTACCACTAAGCCACATTCCCAGCCCTTTGTAAATAATTTTTACTAATTCATACTCAGTTACAGGGTATCCTAACTGGCACCATTTTATACTGCATTTTATACTGTCCTTACAACTGTAATCCTAGATAGTAAATGGGGGTCTGAGTATTGTACTTCAAACCCAGCCAGGACAGAAAAGCTCCTAGCTACTCAGGAGGCTGAGATCTGAGATCAAGATGCAAAGCCAGTCTGGGTGCAAAAGGACCTAAGATTCTTATTTCCAATTAACCCCTAGAAAATGGGAAGTGGGGCTTGGCTCAAGAATAGTGTGATAACCTAGGGCTGTAGAGCTCTGTGACAGCCAGGCTGAATTCAAGCCCCATGACCCCCAAAACACACACGCACAAAGCTCCTAACACTCCTAGCTCCAATTAATCAGCAAAAACCTGTCTATAGGGCTAGGAATGTAGCTTAATGGTAGAATGCTTGGCTAGCATGCATGAAGCCTTGGGTTCGGTTCTTCGTACAACATACACAGAATAAAACAGAAGTAGTGCTGTGGCTCAACTGGTAGAGCGCTAAGCCTTGAGCAGGCCCTGAGTTCAAGCCCCAGGACTGGCAAAAGCTGTAGAGTTGTAGCTCAATAATAGTAATCCATAGCCAGCCACAGTGGCTCACACCTGTAATCTTACCTACTCAGCAGGCTGAGATCTGAGGTCAAAAGCCAACCCGGGCACTAAAAAGTCAGTGAGGCTCTGATCTCCATTTAATGACCAGAAAACTGGAAGCAGCATTGTGGCTCAAGAGGTAGGGCAGTAAGCTTGAGCAGAAGAGCTCAGGGACAACACTCAGACCTAGCATTCAAGTTCCACAAATGACCCCCAAAATTAATTATAGTAGTAATCCACACAATTACTTCTTAAGTCCTGTTTTTGTTCTGTTTACTACAGTAGTTTATAGCCATATATATCCTTACAAGAATTGATAATGCAACAGAGTAACTGGATTTTTTTTTGCCAGTCCTGGGCTTGAGCTCAGGGCCTGAGCACTGTCCTTGGACTTTCTCAAGGCTAGAGCTCTACCACTTGAGCCTCAGCACCACTTCTGGCTTTTTTCTATGTATGTGGTACCGAGGAATCGAACTCGGGTCTTCGTGCATGCTAGGCAAGCACTCAACCACTAGGCCAAACTCCCGGCCCCAGTAACTGGATTTTTATTTCATTTTTCTTAGTGAGATAAGGTCTCACTATGTAGTCCAGTCTAACCAAGAACTCAAGATCCTCCTAACTTAGTCTCCCCATTAATGGGATAACAGGCATGGAGCCTTGCACTATATGTCTACTTAACTAAAGTGAAGAGATGGAAAGTAGGCCCAGGAAGACACATCTTTAATCCTAGCACCTGGGATTGAGGGAGTACAATCACAAGTTCCAGACCATAAAATAGTGTGTGTGTGTGTGTGTGTGTGTGTGTGTGTGTGTGTGTGTATAGAATGCCTAAGTAACAAATGTGAAGCCCTGAGTACTGTAAAAATATGTTTTGGGGGTTGGGAGTTTAGCCTCATAGTAGTTTGCTTAGCATGCATGAAGACCCAGATTCAATTCCTCAGTACCACACACATAGAAAAGCTGAAAGTGGTGCTGTGGCTTAAGTGGTAGAGTGCTACCCTTGAGGAAAGCCCAAGGACAGTGCTCAGGCCCTGAGTTCAAGTCCCAAGACTGGCCAAAAAAATTATATGTTTGGTGGTTAACATATTATATTCTCTTGCCTTTTCTTTTTGTTTCGAGATGAAATCTGGTACCTAGGGTTTAATGTTCATTGGCTGCTACCCTACCAAGGAGCCATGCTTCTAACTCCTATACTGTATTTAGATCCAGATTCCGTGAAAAATAACATGTTATGAAAAAAACAGAAAACTAATTCCTAAGTCTGGCACAAGTAGCTCACCCCTATAATCCTTGACAATTCTGCATCCTTCTATCAATGTTTGAAGCTATCATAGGCAGACATATCCAAAAGAGTGCTATTAACTACAAAATTAACTCTAATACCGAGATAAACGTCAGAACTGGAGGTTTGGTTCAAGTAGTAAAGAGCCAGCTATGATCTGAAAAAGTTTAAGAACAAAGAGCCCTGTGTATTGTGGGAACTACTAGGTTAGAAAAGTGCTAGCCTAAAGCCGAGCACGGTGGCTCACACTTGTAATCCTAGCTACTTTGGAGGCTGAGATCTAAGGATTACAATTCAAAGCCAGCCCAGGCACAAAAGACCCTGAGACTCTTATGTCCAATTAATTACCAGAAAACGGGAAATAGGGCTGTGGATCAAGGAGAAGGCAGTAGCCTGGAGATGTAGATCTCATGAACATTGCCCAGGCCCAGGGGTAGGGCGGTAGCCTTGAGCTGATGATGTCAGGGACAGTGCCCAGGCCCAAAGTTCAAGCCCCATGACCCACAAAAATAAAAAGAAGCTTGCCTAGCAAGTGTAAGGTCCTTAATTTGGGATTCAGCACTGCAAAACAAAACAAAAACCCTGATTCAAACCTGGAAGTGGGTGGCTCACACCTCTAAACATACCAACTCAAGAGTCTGAGATCTAAGCATCATTCAAAGCTAGCCTATTGAGAAAAGTTAATGAAACTCTTTATTTCCAATGAACTACCACAAAAAAAGCTACAAGTATCGAGCTTTGGCTCAAATGGTAGAGTGTTATCCTTGAACAACAACAAATAGCCCAGGGACAGCACCCAGGCCCAGATTTCAATCCCCAAGAACTAGACCAAAACAAAGAAACTCCAGGCTGAGACTGGCCTAGTGGTAGAATGCTTGCCTAACATGCACAAAGCCCTAGATTCAATCCCTCTGTACCACATGCACAGAAAAAAGCTGCAAGTTGTGTTGTGCCTCAAGTGGTAGAGTGCTACCCTTTTGAAAGCTCAACAAAAGGGCCCAGTTCCCTGAGTTCAAGCTCCAATTGAAAAAAAAAAATCTGGGCCAGGTGCTGGTAGTTCATGCCTATAATCCAAGCTATTCATGATATTGAGATCTGAGGATCAGGACTGCCCAAAAGACAAAAAAAACAGGTAGGGATTGGGCTGGGATTGTGGCTTAGTGGTCAAGTGTTTTCCTTGAATGCATGAAACTCTAGGTTAGATTCCTCAGTACCACATAAACAGAAGAAGCCATGAGTGGCTCTGTGGCTTAAGGGGTAGAATGCTACCCTTGAGCAAAAGAAGCTCAGGGACAGCACCCAGGCACCGAGTTCATGCCCCAGGACTGGCAAAACAAACAGCAAGGACAAGAACAAAACAATTGACCAGGTGCTGATGGCTCATGGCTATAATCCTAGGTACTAACGAGGTTGAGATCTGAGGGTCATGGTTCAAAGCCAGCCTGAGCACCTGGGCATAAGTCTGTGAGATGTTGTTTGTTTGTTTTTGCCGGACATATAGGCTGAAACGTTGGGCCTAGGTGCTGTCCCTCAGCGCCTCAGCTCAATGCTAATGTTCGACCACATAGAGCCACAGCACTACTTCCGGATTCCTGTGGTTAATTGTAGATAAGTTTAATTGTAGATAAGAGACTTTCATGCTGGCTGAACCTGGATTCTTCGATCTCAGCCTTGGGAGTAGCTACAATTACAAGTGGGAGCCACCGAGCACAGGCTCTGTGAGACGCTTATCTCCAATTAACCACAGGAAAACCAGAACTCGCACTGTGGTTCAAAGTGGTAGAGCACTAGCCTTGACCGACAAAAAAAAAATCTGGAAGTGAAGCTGTGGTTCAGGTGGTAAGAGTGCTGAACACAAAAGCTCATGGATAGGGGATGGTAGGATCCCCTAGTGGTAGAGTGCTTGCCTAGCATGCACTAAGCCCTGGATTCGATTCCTTGGTAGCACATACATAGAAAAAACTGGAAGTGGCGCTGTGGACTAATTTTGAGAAACGTTAACTTTGAGAAAGCCCAAAGACAGTGCTCGGGCCCTGATTTCAAGCCCCTGGACTAGCAAATAATAA
This sequence comes from Megascapheus bottae, assembly GCF_031878675.1. Taxonomy (NCBI): domain Eukaryota; kingdom Metazoa; phylum Chordata; class Mammalia; order Rodentia; family Geomyidae; genus Megascapheus; species Megascapheus bottae. Next base: position 40,455,247 of record NC_143547.1, read on the forward strand.
TTTTTAAAAAGCTCATGGATAGTGCCCAAACTCAGAGTTTAAATCCCAGGATTGGCAAAAACAAACAAGAAGGTACGTGGTGGCTCATGCCTGTAATCCTACCTATTCAGGAGGTTGATATCTGAGGATCAAGGTTCAAAGCCAGCCTGGGCACAAACGGACCTGAGACTCTTAACTCCAACTAACCTGTAGAAAATGGAAGTGGGGCTTGGTTCAAGGATAGGGCGGTAGAGTTGAGCTGAAGAGCTCAAGGACAGTGCCAAGAACAAGTTCAAGCCCCATGACCCACAAAACAAAACAAAACAAGAAAACCCTAATTCCTACTCATGAAAAAAAAATCAACAGCATCTACTAGTGTAAACAAAAAAATTCTACCCTCTGACTTAAATCCACTACCTAGAGAATCTAGCTATTTGGACTGTTTTCTTGCATTTTTTTTACATATGTATAGATTGTTATGGTTCATGCCTGTAATTCCAGCATTTGGGATTATGGCAAGAGGATGGAGAGTTCAGGGTAGTATGAGCTACATAGTTCCTACTTTCAAAAACAACAACAAATAAAACCCAACTACTACTTTGGAAGATATTTTTTTTTTGCCAGACCTAGGGCTTGAATTCAGGGCCTGAGCGCTGGCATTGGGTTTTCTTAAGTCTAGAACCACAGCACCACAGCACCACTTCCAGCTTTTTTCTATGTATGTGGTACCCAGGAATCGAACCTGGGTCTTTGTGTATGCAAGGGAACAACACAGTACCACTAGGCCACGCTCCTGGCCCCTGGAAGATAATCTTTAAGTTACACAAATAATTACATAATTAGCACAGCTAAGATGTAATTCAGTAGTTGTTTGTGCTTAGCATGCACAAGGCCCTATATTCAGTATCCAAAACAAAAATAAACAAACAAGGGCAATAAGCAGGTTAAACAAGGGATCTACTTCAGCCTTGATCCAGTATTTTTTGCCAGTCTTGGGGGCTTGAACTCGGGACCTGGGCACTGTCTTTGGGCTTTCTCAAGGCTAGTGTTACACCACTTGAGCCACACAACTACTTCCAGCTCTTTCTACCTACGTGGTACCGAGAAATCAAACGCAGGGCTTCCTGCATGCTAGGCAAGCACTCTACCACTAGGCAACACTCCCATCCCTTAACTCAGCATTTTTTATGCTGATACTGGGACTTGAACTTAAGGCCTTATGCTCTTGCTTAATTCTTTCTAGTGTTCTACCACTTGAGCCACACCTCTCCTTCTGGCTTTTGGTGGTTAATTGAAGATAACATTCCCTCAGATTAACTGCCCGGATTGGCTTCAAACTTTGATCCTCAGATCTCAGCCTCCTGAGTAGCTAGGATCACAGGTGTGAGCCACCATAACTTGGCATGTTCTAGAAATTTTTTTTGCCAGTCCTGGGCTTGAGCTCAGGGCCTGAGCCCTGTCCTTGGACTTTCTCAAGGCTAGAGCTCTAACACTTGAGCCTCAGCACCACTTCTGGCTTTTTTTCTATGTATGTGGTACCAAGGAATTGAACCCAGGTCTTTGTGCATGCTAGGCAAGCACTCTACCACTAGGCCTAACTCCCAGCCCTATTCTAGCATTTTTTGGGCCCATTATGGGACTTGAACTCTGGGCCTGGGTGCTGTCCCTGAGCTCCTCAGCTCAAGGCTATTACCCTACCCCTTGAGCTACAGCTCCATTTCTGGTGGTTAATTGGAGATAAGAGTCCCACAGACTTATTTATATTAATTATTTGTTTGAGAAATGACCTTGCTGTTTGGTCTAGGCTATCTTTGGGTTTGAGATCCTCCTGCCGCACTCATCCAAATGCTTAGGTTATGGGTATACCTCAGCATACCTGATCTATTTTTGTAATAAAAAGAAAATGTGAAGCTGGGTGCTGGTGCCTCTCCTGTCATCCTAGCTACTCAGGAGTCTGAGATCTGAGGATCATGGTTCAAGAAGCCAGCCTGGGCAGAAAAATCCCTAAGAGACTCTTACCTTCAATTAACCACTCAAAAACTGGAAGTGGCAACATGGCTTAAAGTGGTAGAGCACTAGCCTTGAGCAAAGATCTCAGAGATAATGCCCAGGCCCTGAGTTCAAGCCCCATCACTGACAAACAAAAAGAGGGCCAGGAGTGTGACCTAGTGGTAGACTGCTTGCCTAACATGCACAAAGCCCTGGGTTCAATTACTTGGTGCCATGTACACAGAAAAAGCTGGAAGTGGTAAAGCACTAACCTTGAGAAAGCTCAGACAGTACCCTGAGCTCAATCCCAAGGACTGTCATAGAGAGAGCCAGAGAGAGAGAGAGAGAGAGAGAGAGAGAGAGAGAGAGAGAGAGAGAGAGAGAGAGAGAGAGAGAGAGAGAGAGAGAGAATGAAAGAACGAGAGAAACCATGATAGGGAGAAAAAAGATCCATGTACACAAAAAGAGTTGATGAAATAGCTCAAATGGTAGAGTGCCTACTTAGCAAGCATCTCACCCTGAGTTCAAGTTGCAGTACTTTCAGAAAAATCACACACACACACACACACACACACACGCATGCCAGAAACAGAAGAAATGTTTAACTAAAATGGTAGCATACTTGAGGTTCTACAGCACTAAAAAAATAAATGAACAAATACACATTACTTTATGACATGATAAGAGGGACTAACTTCTTAATGTCTTACAGCATCTACAGTATTTTTTTATTTTTTATTTTTGTTTATTTTTGCCAGCCCTGGGGCTTGAACTCAGGGCCTGGACACTGTTCTTGAGCTTTCTGAAGGCAAGTACTCTAATCACTTGAGCCATAGCATGCCTTCTGGCTTTTTCTGTGTATGTGGTACTGAGGAATCGAATCCAGGGTTTTGTGCATGCTGTGCAAGCACTCTACCACTGGCCACATTCTTGGCCCCAAAATGAAGTGCTCTTTTTATTGCTTGCCAGTTCTGGGATGTGGACTCAGGGTCTGGTCACTGTCCCTTAACATTAATGTTCAAGGTAGGTGCTCTTTCATTTAAGCCTCAGTTCCACTTTTGGCCTTTTGGAGGTTCATTGGAGACAGTCTCAGAGATTCTGAGATCTGAGGATCCTAGTTCAAAGACATCTAGGGCAGAAAACTCTGAGAATCTTACCTCCAATAAAGTTCCAAAAATCTACAAGTGGAGATTTGACTCAAGTGATAGAGAGCTAGCCTTGAGCAAGGATGAAGAAAAATTGTAGGGAGCATGGACTTTCCTACTTCATCTAGCTTCTTTTATTGCAATTCACAGGAGTATAGGTTTCTGTTTGGGGAGCTGAAAGCTAGCTAAGGCTGGAAAGTCTATGAGACATATTCAATTAGCCACCAAAAAGTTAGTGATGGAGCTGGGAGTTTGGCCTACTGGTAGAGTGCTTACTAGCAATGCATGAAGCCCTGGGTTGGATTCCTTAGTATCACATAGACAGAAAAAGCAAGAAGTGGTTCTGTGGCTTGAGTGGTAGAGCCCTTGCTTTGAGAAAGTTCAAGGACAGTGCCCAGGACCTGAGTTCAAGTCCCAGGACTGGCAATAAAAAAGCCAAAGTGGAACTGTGAAGTGCCAGCTCTGAGCAGAAAAAGCTCAGGGACAGAACCTACGCTCTGATTTCAAGTGCACAAGTGCAGGATTGGTAAATGTCTATACAGGCACAGTCTCACACACACACACACACACACACACACACACACACACACACACACACTCGAGATGTAACTCCCTTTGTAATCTAGCCTGCCTCAGCTTCCCACATACTGAACCCCCATTATGCCAAGCTACTGAAGTTGTTTTAATTTTTCTTTTTTTTCTTTTTGCCAGTCCTGGGGCTAGAACTCAGGGCCTGAGCATTGTCCTTGGACTTTCTCAAAAGTAGTGGTAGTCTGCCACTTGAGCCATAGCACCACTTCTGGCTTTTTCTATGTATGTGGTACTGAGGAATTAAGCCCAGGTCTTCGTGCAAGCTAGGCAAGCACTCTACCACTAGGTCAAACTCTCAGCCCAGTTATTTTACTTTTTAAGACTGTGGTTTAGAACTCAAATGTAGTACTTGCTTCATGGATACTTTACCACTTGAGCTATACCCCAACTCAGCCCAAGTAGGGACTTCTTTTGAGTTGTTTTAAGTTAGTCTAGTGGTACAGTGCTTGCCTAGCATGCACAAAGCCCTGGGTTTGATTCCTTAGTACCACATACACAGAAAAAGCCAGAACTGGTGCTGTGGCTCAAGTTTTAGAGCACTAGCCTTGAGCAAGCTCAAGCACAGGCCAAGGCCCTGAGTTCAAGTTCCAAGATTGACAAAAAAAGTACATAGAATGCTTGCATAGCCCCTAATCCCTTGCATGCTCAGCTTTCTATCAATGATGAGAAGTAAATTTATAAATTTGTTTCAGTCCATGAACCTAGTTTCAATCTGAGAAACCTAGTTATTAACCCAAACCCTAAATTTCCTCTTGATATTATACAATGTATGTGTCTGAATAATATATATTGAAATATTCACAATATAGTATCAAGGAAAGGATCACATCCCAGAACACATATTCTGGTTGTCACCCCCCACCCATACACACACCAGAGACAGTTGAACTCCAGTCACACATGCAACTCAGGTTGTAGTTTTTTTTTTTTTGAGGGGGGTCAATCCTGGGGCTTGAACTCAGGACCTGGGCACTGTCTTTGGACACTTTTTGCTCAAGGATAGCACTCTGCCATTTGAGCCACAGCGCCACTTCTGGCCTGTACTGAGTATGTGCTACTGTGGAATTGAACCCAGGGTTTTGTGGGCTCTGGGCTCTGTTTGTTTGTTTAATTTTTGCCGGGGGGGGGCAGTCCTGGGCTTAAGCTCAGGGCCTGAACACTGTCCTTGGACTTTCTCAAGGCTAGAGCTCTACCCCTTGAGCCTCAGCACCACTTCTGGGTTTTTATTTCTATGTACGTGGTACCGAGGAATTGAACCTGGGTCTTTGTGCATGCTAAGCAAGCACTCTACCATGAGGCCAAACTTCCGGTATGTTTGTTTAATTTTTAATTAATTAATTTATTTATTGCCAGTTCTGAGACTTGAACTCAGGGCTTGAGCACTGTCCTTGGGCTTTCTCAAGGGTAGAGCTCTACCATTTGAGCCACAGCACCACTTCTGGCTTTTTCTGTTTATGTGGTACTGAGAAATTAAATCTGGGTCTTTGTGCATTCTAGGTAAACACTGCGCCACTAGGCCAATCTCCAGGCTGCTGGTTTGAATTTTTAATGTAGACTGGCCTCAAATTCACTGGCTTTTTTCCCTCTTAAAGCTGAGCTTGGCGCCGGTAGCTACTGAGAATGCTGAGAGATCTGAGGAATGTGGTTCAAAGCCAGTCCTGGCACGAAAGTCCATGACATGTCTAATTAATCACCAGAAAAAGTGGCGCTGTGGTGCAAGGGGTAGAGCAATAGCCTTGAGCTGAAGACCTTATGGACTATGCTCAGGGCCATAGTTGAAGCCCCAAGACTGACCTAAAAAGCTGAGTGGGTGGGAATGTGGCTTAGCATGTATGAAGTCCTGCATTTGATTCCTCAATACCACATACACAGAAAAAGCCAAAATGGCTTTATGGCTTAAGTGGTAGAGGGCTAGCCTTGAGCAAAAGAAGCTCTGGGACAATACGTAGACCTTGAGTTCACTCCCCAGGACTGGCAAAACAAAACAAAACAAAAAAACAAAAAGAAAAGCTGAGAACTTGGCTCATGCTTATAATCCTAGCTACTTAGGAGGCTGAGATCTGAGGATCACAGTTCAAATCCAACCTGGGCAAGAAAGTCTGTGATACTTTTATCTCCAATTAACCAAGAGAACTGGACATGGTTCTATGGCACCAGCCTTGGGCTGAAGAGCTCTGGGAAAGCAGCCAGGTCCAGAGTTCAAGCCCCAGTACTGACAAAACAAAAACGAAGCTGAGAAAAAATAAGGCCCAGTAATTGAAGAAATGACTTGTCGAAAGTTGTCTGTTTAGAAAGTTGACAATTTGAGATTTGAAATCTAGTTTGCATTCACGATACATCCATTCTTATAGTTTTTAGGTACATATTTAATCTTTTGACAAAAAGTAGTTCTGGGGGCTGTGAGTGGTAGAGTGCCTGCCTAGCATGCACAAAGATCCAGGTTCGATTCCTTGGTACCGCATACATAGAAAAAAGGTGCAAGTGGTCCTGAGGCTCAAGTGGTAGAGCTGTATCCTTCACAAAGTCCAAGGACAGTGCTTAGGCTCTGAGCTCAAGCCCAGGGCTGGCAAAAAAAAGGAGAGAAAAAGAAAAAGAAAGTAGCCATGGATGTCCCAAACTTAAGATCCTTCTGCCTTAGCGTCTCAGGTGCTGAGATTAGAGATCTACTATTCTAGCAGACTCCCAGGCTGTTTAGAGATAGAACTCCCTTGAAATGCTAGGATTTGTGTCAGTTCAGTATTTTATTTTGTTTTTGGTGGGGGTCTAGTTAATTGGAGATAAGTGTCAAGAAGTTTTCAGCTCTAGTTATCTTTGGAGCAAATCTTTAGATGTCAGTCTCATAAGTAGCTAGGATTACAGGCGTGACCCACAAGCACTGAGCCAGCTTCAGTCTTAAGCCAACACCTTGGTCCTAAATACTACACCATTTACCCCTTCGTCTTAGAGTGTTTCCACTGAACTTGAAAGCCATGACCAGACACTCTACAAAGAGTCCTAAGCGTGGTCTTGGGGGGGGGAGGGAAGTGCTAGCAATACAAAAGAACGAAGTGACCCAACTGAAAAAGAACAAGGAGAACCTGGACAGGGAGAGGTACCCGATAAGAAGTGGAACGGTATGTGGGAGATAGGTACAGAGAATACTCGTTAAGATACAGAGGAGCTGGATTTAGGAAAGGGAGGAGGAACCTCAAGCATTTTTATCTGTTTGGTTTTTTTTTATTTTTTTAGAAAGCTGGGACAACTTCAAGGCTAAGGAGTGGGAGTTGAGGAGGAAAAGGTTTCAGGGAAAGTGCTGTGAGAAAGGGAAGGTAAAAGTCTGCAGGGCTACAAGGCTAGAAAAGGCTTGAGGCAAAGAAACACTGCATGAGCTACAGCCTCAGGTGGAGGTGGAAGGTGAGTGTGTAAAGTGTTTCATAAGGACAGAGAACGGATCGTGGCAGGAATTTTGTAAGCCAGTCGGGTTAATGCAGGTGGCCCCTGCTCCCACCTCTCTTCTCTAGCTTTAGCGTCGGCCACACCCACATGGGTAGAATCCATCCAGGAGGGGGAGCATGTGTTTGCGCGCGTGCGTGTTCCCGTGAATACCAGGCAAGAGACAGAGATTGATACAAAAAAGAGACAAGAGAGACGGGGAAGGGGGGCTAGGAGGGGGGAGGTTGGAGCGGAGAGGAGATAGAGAAAGAAAAAGAGAGAGGAAGAGGAGAGAAGAGAGCTAAACCAGTATGGGCCTTGGTAAGGCTAACTACTTAAGGGAATGCAGAGAGCTCCTGCAGGAAGACTTGAGAAGATCCTAAAACTTACCCTAAGACTACAAGGGGCAGTGTATGTGGGGCAGCTTTACCGGACTGCTTTGGGGGTTATTAGGCAGTAATGGTTACTGAACAGGCGTTGTCACGGAGCCATTTAACCCGCCATGAGTGGCTGGAGAGCACCCCATAAGTATGACTCCTCCTGGTGAGGGGGGCCTGAGGCTACAGACAAGGGGAGGAGGGGCACAGGAGGGCTGGCTTTCTGCTCCCCCTCCCCTCAACCCCTGCTGTCACTCACTACCCCAACAGTCGCCTAGGGGGCGGGCCCCGAGAGGTGGAGATGGGGGAGGGTAATCTTAGCAGGCGCCTGCTGCGTGGCGTAGGTAGGGAGTACTGAGGGGGGCGGACGCTGGGGGGGAGGGGTGTCGAACACGAGTGGGAAGCGGAGAGACACGGAGAGGGGGAGGGGATCGGGAAGCATTTGAATGAGAGGAGGGGATCACGGGTAGAGTGGACTCCGGGAGGTAGGGCGGGCAAGGGTGTGTCGGGGGACCACACTCTTGAGCCAGGTAAGGCAAGCAGGTGCGTAGCTGCGTTTTGTGTGTGTGTTTGTGCGTTCTCCATGCACTAGGCCCTTTGGTAGAAAGGGGGCGCCGCCTCCCCCGGAGGCGGGCTTCAAAGCTCCGGAGGCTGTCTTTTCCTCCTCAACTAACGGGGCCCCGGGCGGGGGCTCGAGCTCCATATCCAACGACTGTATGCCAGTCCGCAATTTCCAGGCGGCCACTGGGCTGGGAGTCTCGCGCCGGGGGCCGGCGCTGTCTCGCGAGCCCCCTCCCTGAGCCAGCCAATAAGGTTGGTCGCTGGCACCGCCCGCCTGCTTGCTGCAGAGCACTGGGCGCTGCGAGCGGCGCTGCCATTTAAAGGGGCCGCGACCCCTGTCCTGGCTGCTAGGGAGGGAGGTGGAGAAGGAGCGCGGGGCCGTCGCTGTCTGCAGTTCTAGGCTTGTAGCTGTTACAGTAACCCTGCCTCAGGTAGGGGTCGGGTCGGATCAAGCCTAATGGAACCTGCACGGGATATTTCACAGTAGCCGGGAGGGGGGTCTAAGGCGAAATCGTAGCTCCAAAATGTCTTCCTGTAAATGCCTGAGGTGGGGGGTGGGCAACTGGAGAGGAGAGGGCTGAGGAAGCAGTGGGAGCGGGGGACGGACGGACGAGGCTGAAGGGAAGTGGGCTACCCTGAAAGGTAACTGGGGGAGGGGGAGGAACGCTTGGGTACGGGGGAAGGGCTGAGGGGTGGACCTGGTAAGGCGGGGAGGGGGGGTGGGGCCAGACCTGATGGGTAAAGGCTGGGGAGCTGGGGAGCAGTCGAAGAGTGAGGAGGGAATGTAAACTGAGGTCGTGGGGGCGGGAAAAGCTCCTAAGGCGACGGCCTGAGGAGACTCTGTGGGGACGTTCAACCCGTGTGGGGAAAGGTAAGGGGGGAGGGGAACGGGTACTTGCAGTGTGTGTGGAGGGAGGGGGTCGGACGGGTAGAACGACCAAACTGCCTGGCGTACGTGGGCGCCAGGCCGGGGAACGCCACTCCCCAGAGACGGCGATACATTGCAGGGGGGGGATGGAGGTGGGGGAAGTAGACCTTAGAACTAAAGCCTCTAGAAACGCTTCTCCGTTGTGGTAGTGGGGCAGGGGAGGCCGGGACTGGACACTCGGACTAAAAGACCCGGTGGAAATGCTTGTCCGTTGGGGGGGGTGCTGTTCATGAGGAATTATAAGTGGATGATGGGGTGTGTCCCAGAGGCTGTATAAGAAGGAATTTTAAGACCACCTCTACCACCCCCTCTTCTAATCTGCAGTCCATACCCAGGCATCCTGATGGACCCCAGTGAATTCCCCAGTCCATTTGACCCATTGACCCTACCAGAAAAGCCCCTGGCTGGAGACCTTCCAGTAGACATGGAATTTGGAGAGGATCTGCTGGAATCTCAGACTGCCCCAACTCGAGGATGGGCCCCCCCTGGTCCTTCTCCGTCCTCGGGAGCTCTGGACCTGCTTGATACTCCTTCTGGCCTGGAAAAAGACCCTGGCGTAGTCCTGGATGGAACCACTGAGCTACTGGGGCTGGGGGGGCTGCTCTATAAAGCCCCCTCCTCCCCAGAAGTGGACCATGGTCCTGAGGGGACCCTTCCTTGGGATTCAGGAGATCAGACCCTAGAACCTGGACCAGGGGGCCAGGCCCCTGAGGTTGTGCCACCTGATCCAGGAGCTAGGGCAAATCCCTCTTCTGAGGGGCTGCTAGATCCTTTGGCTCCTGATTCTCCAGTAACCCTACAGTCCTCCCATATTGAAGAGGAAGAGACAACCTCCATAGCTACAAGGAGAAGGGGCTCCCCTGGGCAGGAGGAAGAGCTTCCCCGAGGGCAGCCACAGAGCCCAAATGCCCCCCCTAGCCCTTCAGTGGGAGAGACTCTAGGGGATGGAATCAACAGTTCTCAGACCAAACCTAGGGGCTCTAGCCCCCCTGCACATCCTTCTTTACCAGGTAGGTTGCCTAAGCATTGGCAAATCAGGACTGGGGAGAGGGTGGAGATAAAAAAGGTGGCTCTGTGCTTTGGAAAGGAGGGGGAAAGCCAGAGAAGGGGACAGATAAGGGCAGAGATACGTGGGAGACAGAGTTGGGGTTTGTGAGGGAGGAATGGTGGATGCTGAAGAATAAGGAAAATGTTCAGAAAGCACAGGGGCTATGCAAACAATTAGGTTGTTTTCACAGAGAGCATTGGTGGAAGAGGTTGCTTTTTTCATATTCTGGGGGTTGCCAGGGTTCATCCATCTATTAGGATAGGAGGGAGAACACTATGCTTCTTGGCTTTCAATTTTTTTAGCTGTTTGATTCTAGATGAGAGAAAAATTTCTGGGATTGATAGACGGTAACCAGTCTTTAAAGTCCACAACAGCTTACTGCTTTCAAGAGAATGATAGAAATTCAGGATCTAGCCAGGTGCCAGTGGCTCACACCTGTAATATTAGCTACACAGGAGACTGAGATCTGAGGATTTCAGTTCAAAGCCAGCCCAGGCAGCAAAGTCCGTGAGACTGTTCTCCAATTAAACACCAAAAAGCCAGAAGTGGAGCTGTGTCTCAGTGGTAGGGTGCTAGCCTTGAGCACAAAATCTCAGGAATAGTGCTCCACCCCGAATTTAAGCCCCAGGAACAACACACACACACATTCAGAGTCTACTATTGCATCTCTGATAGAGAGAGAGCTTATTTGTGTCTGAGAGGCTCTAGTTTCTCCTCTGCACTGACTAGTGTCCTCTCTCCAACCTATGATCATCTTGGGACTTATATAACCACCCAAGTTCAAGGATAACTACCCATACATCAATGCTTTTTTTTCTTGCTTGCTTCCATTGGATGCTTGCATTTGTTTTGCTGATAAAATATAAAAACTTCATGAGAGATATGTTGCCTCTATGGCCATAATACCCAATATACGGGCCAGAACGCGGTTACATGGTGTAGGGTATCTGTTTCTTTAATGGAGAATAGTTGCACATACCCCCTTCCCTAACTACAGACCCTGAGGTAACCCTGAGAAGGGCCCCAAAGAAGCCACAGGCACTTGAAAGCGTTTTCCCTTTCAGTTTTAAGTAGTTCTTCCCCAGGAATGGAGGTGGGGGTTGGGTCAGGAGGGTGGTAAGGGCAGGCACAAGATTTAGGCTGCCTTCTGCTTCCTTTGCAGGAGATGGCCTGACTGGGAAGGCGAGTGAGAAGCCGCCTGAAAGGGTGAGGGGGGGAGGGGATTGGAAGGAGTCTGGTTATCTCTAGGAAGGACAGACCCTTCATTTTCCCTCTCACGTTGAGTGCTGTGAGATAGGAGGGAGGGAGCTCTTACATCTTCTGCTTCAGAAGAAAGTACAGCCTCTTTTTATTCCCTTAAAGAGCTGGTCCAAGGGTACCTACTTTCATTTCCCCCTCCCATCTCCTATCCTTCCCCCAATCTATATACTTCTATTAGCCTGTCCTTTGGGTCAGTTTTGCTCCCCATTTTTCCAAGGTACAGAAGAGAAGCGAACGCGTTAGAAGAGCAGAGCCTCCAAAACCTGAGGTTGTGGATTCCACTGAGAGCAGTGAGTAGAATTTGAGGAAGCGTGACCTTGGAATTCTGGATATGGACAAGTTGAATGTGGGATACGGCAGGGCATGAATCTTTTACGGCATGTACTCTCTCTCAGGCAGAGTGTAGAGTGCCTGTCTCTGCTATGTGTTGGCATGGGAACCAGGGGCAGTGGGAGAAATTGAAAACAAGAGCAGTGAGAATGAAGAGTTTCCTATTTCAACTGTGCCATCCCTGGCTCCAATCTTCTCTTTTGGAGCCTCTCCCTTCCCCTCCCTGAAATATTATCAAGTAACTAGAAGTGAGAGACATCTGTAGCTTCAGGTACCAATATAATATGGGAAGAGTTGTAATACCTAGAAGAGGGATCCACGGAATCCCAGAGATCTCAGGATCAGGACTGAACTAACTGTTAGTGTGGTCATCAGATAGCTGGAGACCTGGTCGAGTGGCCTTTTCTCAATGGTTTCCCCCCCAAATTCCCACAGTTCCAGTGTCAGATGAGGATTCTGATGCGATGGTAGATGACCCCAATGATGAGGACTTTGTGCCATTCCGGCCCCGGCGCTCTCCTCGAATGTCCCTACGCTCAAGTGTGTCACAAAGGGCTGGGCGCTCTTCCATGGGCACCAAGATGACTTGTGCACATTGCCGGACACCATTGCAGAAGGGGCAGACAGCCTATCAGCGCAAGGGGCTGCCTCAGCTTTTCTGCTCTTCATCTTGTCTCACCACTTTCTCCAAGAAGCCCTTGGGCAAAAAGACCTGTACCTTCTGTAAGAAGTAAGTGATAGCCTTAGGGGTTATGGGTCAGTGGTCAGGGTGGGAGTTGTGACTCAGGCAGAAGACTGTATTTGTCAAGAACCAAGCAGAACAGAGCTGGGAGAGAAAGGTCATTTAGAAAGGTGGTCAGAGAGTATTTGACTCTGTGATCCTCAAATCTGAGGAGAGGGACAAAGCTGATGAAACGAAAGGGTAGTCCTAAGTAAATACTCACACCTGTTTATCCTTCCAGGGAGATCTGGAATACCAAGGAATCAGTTGTGGCACAGACTGGTTCAGGAGGCTCCTTCCATGAGTTCTGCACATCTGTCTGCCTCTCTCTGTATGAAGCCCAGCAACAGCGCCCAATCCCCCAGTCTGGGGATCCAGCTGATGCCACTCGCTGCAGCATATGCCAGAAGACTGGAGAGGTGAGATGATTGGTTGGGGATGCTTTTACAGAGCCTGGCCATCCCTGACCTGCCCCTCTGGTTTTGGGGCTGCAGTGGCCAGGCCCTGTGGAAATGGGGTGTCGGGGAGGAAAAGCAGCTATCATGTGGGAACACATTCAAGGATAGAGCTTCTCCAGGTTGTGTGCAGCTGGCCCTCTTTGCCTCCCAGGATGTCATCATCAAGTCGTCAAGCCTGATGTACAGGTTGGGGGGTCCCTAGGCTTCCTTTCTGCTGTGAAGGTCTAGGGTGAGGTGGGGCGGATCTTTGTATCGGGGCGGGCGGTGGTGGTCAGGCCCCAGCTCAGGGTGTGTGTGTGTGTGTGTGGCAGGTCCTGCATGAGGTCAGCAATGGCAGCGTGGTGCACCGGCTCTGCAGCGACTCTTGCTTCTCCAAATTCCGGGCCAACAAGGGACTGAAAACCAACTGTTGTGATCAGTGTGGCGCTTACATCTACACCAAGACCGGGAGCCCTGGCCCTGAGCTTCTCTTCCACGAGGGCCAGCAAAAGCGGTTCTGCAACACAACGTGCTTGGGGGCATACAAGAAGGTGGGGCCCAGGGAGTAGTGCATTAGAGGGCTGTGGAAGGGTGAGGGGTATGGTTCTTGGGGGATAAATAAAGGTGCCTGATGGGTCTGAGCTAGGAGAAATAAAACAAATAAAAGGGGGTTTCAGTTGTATCTGTTATTTTTTATTTTTGAAGCTGGCTGGTGAACACACAGGCCTTTGTTATACCATCAACTATACTTTTTTTTTGTATGCCTGAAATATTTCATGTTTAAAAAAATTTAAAAATAAAAGTAAAGGGACAAATCCAGCCTCAGCCTCTCCTTCCCCATCCTCACAGAAAAACACACGTGTGTACCCCTGTGTCTGGTGCAAGACCCTGTGTAAGAACTTTGAGATGCTATCACATGTGGATCGTAATGGCAAGACCAGCTTGTTCTGTTCCCTGTGCTGTACCACTTCTTACAAAGTGAAGCAGGCAGGGCTCACTGGTAGGTGCAAAGCCCTCTTCTCTGAGACCCCCTGCTGGCCTTCCTTCTGCTTCCCATACTCTTCTGTTCTAGAGTAATCCCTGCTGCCTGACCTCAGCCCCAACCACATCTTCCTGTGGATTTTCTGTTCCATCGTTGCCCTACCTTACACATTCTGTGTGCTCTCTCTTTCTCTCTCTCTGTCTTGCTCTTTCTCTCTTTGTACACCCCAGGCCCACCCCGACCCTGCAGCTTCTGCCGCCGCAGCCTCTCTGACCCCAGTTACTACAACAAGGTTGACCGCTCAGTCTACCAGTTCTGCAGCCCCAGCTGCTGGACCAAGTTCCAGGTACTCCAGACCCTGGACCAGGGCTAAAAGGGTGGCAGCAGTAGAGAAAGAGAAAGGATAGGAGATTTGGGGTAGGTAGGCCTAGGTAGAGCAAAGAACAAGACTGACCTCCCCTCTTCAGTAGTACCACACACATCTTGCCCCTTCTTTACTTGTCTTCCTTCCCTCCAGCGCACAAGCCCTGAAGGGGGCATTCATCTGAGCTGTCACTACTGCCACAGCCTCTTCAGTGGCAAGCCTGAGGTCTTGGACTGGCAGGTAAGACCCTCCCCCACTCTCCCACATCTTGCTACATGTCTGAAGGGATCTTTCTACTCCATTAAGATGTTACAGCTCTACCCTCACTGCCCTGTGCCCTCCACCTCAGGACCAGGTGTTCCAGTTCTGCTGCCGTGATTGTTGTGAGGACTTCAAGCGCCTTAGGGGTGTGGTGTCCCAGTGTGAGCACTGCCGGCAGGAGAAACTCCTGCATGAGAAACTTCGATTCAGTGGTGTGGAGAAGAGCTTCTGTAGTGAAGGTAAGGAAGTGGGGGGAGGGGCAGAGGACCTTATTCTTCAGTGCCAGGGAGAATGATAGAGAACAGAAGCTTTGGAAAGAGATCCAAGGAGCAGAGCCTTCTGCCCAGAATGTACTACTTCATCTAAGGCTTTATGCATGAGGAGTCGTTTTCGAGGTAGTTTCAGGTATAGTGCCTTAAAACAGTTGGGTCTTCTGTTCATAGGTATCTGGCTCAGGACTCTGCTTTCTCTCCCTCTCTTTTCCAGGCTGTGTGCTGCTATACAAGCAAGACTTCACTAAGAAGTTGGGCTTGTGCTGTATTACTTGTACTTACTGCTCCCAGACCTGCCAACGTGGTGTCACTGAGCAATTGGATGGCAGCACCTGGGACTTTTGCAGTGAGGACTGTAAGAGCAAGTACCTGCTGTGGTATTGCAAGGTAAGGAAGGGTCGACATATTAGAAAGGCAGCAGGAAATGTGAGCTGTAACACTGACAATAGAGTGTGAGCAGATCTCCAAGGTGGGAGAGGTACATGGTTTATCCCAAGGGAGAGGGCCCAGCACATTTTAGAGAGAGGTCTCACCATCATATTGCTGCCCTCAGGCTGCCCGGTGCCATGCCTGTAAGCGCCAGGGGAAGTTGCTGGAGACCATCCACTGGCGTGGTCAGATCCGTCATTTCTGCAACCAACAATGTCTGCTGCGTTTCTATAGCCAGCAAAACCAACCCAACCTGGATACCCAAAGTGGGCCTGAGAGCCTCCTAAACAGTGAGTCCTGGGCAGGGGGCACTGACAGAATTTGCTTGAACTTTTCTAACCCCAGAACCATCCCCTTTCTTTGTTTTCTGTTGTATTCACTCCCTCCCTGGTCAGAGCTCCCAGTATTCTGCTCCTTTAGTTTCCTGATTTTGTGAGTTCCAGGGGGTCTTGAGGGTGAGAGTCTGCTAATTTTCTCTACAGCTATTGTTTTAGGGAGTAGTGCCCACCCAGGGAGGTTGGGGAATGTAGGAGTTGTGGTTACTTTCAGAGGGAAGGAAATAGCAACATAAGCTCTACCTTTAGCAATACTAGAGTGTGTACTATTTTGAAAATGTTGCTCTTTCACTCTATGGATAATAAACTCGTGAGAGCTAAGTGGAAAGTTTGATGTGGGGGCAAGAGAGTATTTTCTTCTCCTTGGTAGCTAGAAGCAAAAACAACGTCTTGGTTACAATTGCTGGGGCACAATGAAGACTAGACCTAGGGTAAGGAAGAAAGGGCAATCCTAGACTTTTCTTTTTCTGTTGATTCTACCTCTCAATGAAACTCCCCTGGAACAGGGGTGAGGAAAACAAGAGCTAGTTCGTCCAATGGCAGACTTCATTTGTTTTGATCTACAGGTCAGTCTTCTGAGTCAAAGCCCCAGACACCTTCTCAAACCAAAGTGGAAAACAGCAACGCAGTGAAGACTCCAGAGGAAAATGGAAATGTGGGCAAGGTCTGGGCAAAAGCCAAGGGGAAGAAGATAATGTCAGAGGAGAGTAGTGTAGTTGACAGTACTAATCATCTTTTATGTTTTTAGATTCCTGTGAAGACCCAGGTAGCTCCAAATGCTCCCACTCCACCCCCTCCACCACCCCCAGCAACTCCCCGCAAAAACAAAGCTGCCATGTGTAAGCCACTGATGCAGAACCGAGGAGTATCCTGCAAGGTTGAAATGAAGTCCAAAGGGAGTCAGACAGGTGAGCCAGACCACCTAGAGTCCATAGACTGAATTCTAGAGTCTTCAGCCTCCAATTATATGTCCAACAGCAAGAAGAGTCTTTAGTATCTGAAGTATCATGCATATGGTTGTCCTAGAATCACAGAATTGTCTCCACGTTTTGTTCAAGAGCAGTTTTTTTTTTTGCCAGTCCTGGGCTTGAGCTCAGGGCCTGAGCACTGTCCTTGGACTTTCTCAAGGCTAGAACTATACCACTTGAGCCTCAGCACCACTTCCGGCTTTTTCTATATATGTGGTACCAAGGAATCGAACCCGGGTCTTCGTGCATGCTAGGCAAGCACTTTAACCACTAGGCCAAACTCCCGGCCCCATCAAGAGCAGTTTTGTAATACTGAACACATTTTAGAGCTTTTGGGTATGAAGTCCTAGGTCAGATGTGCCTCATGTAGGAAGGACTCTGAGAAGATCCCTCTCTTTCCAACAGAAGAGTGGAAGCCACAGGTGATTGTGCTACCCATTCCAGTGCCCATCTTTGTGCCAGTGCCTATGCATCTGTACTGCCAGAAAGTCCCGGTGCCTTTCTCAATGCCTATCCCAGTAAGTGTCCTTGCCCATTCTGGTCCTTTACTCTTTTGAGATTAAAACCTACTCTCTTCCTTATTCTCATCGGCTGATATCTTAATATTCTGGTGTGGTTCTTGGCATTTAGTTGGGATTTGTGCCTCTAGGTGCCTGTGCCCATGTTCTTGCCCACTACATTGGAGAGCACAGACAAGATTGTGGAGACCATTGAGGAGCTGAAGGTGAAGATCCCTTCCAACCCTTTGGAGGCTGACATCCTGGCTATGGCAGAAATGATCGCAGAGGCTGAGGAATTAGACAAGGCCTCATCTGACCTTTGTGGTATGTCATGGATAGCAATGATGCCAGATACAGGGTGCTACTAGTATGTCTGCTTACAAGGGTGGAGAGTGGTGATCTTGGTGCTGGATAGTATATGGGAATAGTTGGCCTGAGCCCTCAAAAATCTAGGAGGATACTGCGCAGGAGCTGCACTGACTGAAACAATTTCTCTGAACTTCCCAGATCTTGTGAGTAACCAGAGTGCAGAGGGGCTTCTAGAAGACTGTGACTTGTTTGGACCAGCTCGAGATGATGTTCTGGCCATGGCTGTTAAGATGGCCAATGTACTGGATGAGCCTGGACAAGATTTGGAGGCAGACTTCCCCAAGAGTGAGTAGGATTCAAATCATACCACCTTTAGAATGTCACCATTTGTATTATCAGGAAAGGAGTGTTTTCTTATGACCCCAGTCATGGTCATTATGACATTAGGACATAGGTTCTTACAAGGAAATAGTTTTTCAGATAGCTGGTCAGGACAGAGTACTCTTTGATTTTGAGTTTTATGTGTTTGTGTGGCTGGTTAATTGGAAAAAAACGAGTTTCACAGACTTTCTGCCCAGGCTTAGCTTCTGAGATCCACACATCTCAGCCTCCTGAGTAGTTAGGGTTACAGGTGTGAACCAAGAGCAGATTTTTTTTGGCCAGTCCTGGGGCTTGAACTCAGGACCTGAGCACTGTCCATGAGCTTCTTTTGTTCAAGGCTAGTACTCTCCTGCTTGAGCCACAGTGCCACTTAGCATTTTTTGTTTATGCAGTACTGTGGAATTGAGCCCAGGGCTTCGTACATGCTAGGCAAGTACTCTGCCACTAAGCCACATTCCCAGCCTAGCTTTTTTTTAACCTTAAATTATGGTAAAGATCATAATATAAATTTTACTGTCTTCACCATTTTAAGTGTAGTGGTAAGTGTATCTACATTGCTATGAAGTCTTTGAGTCCAATGAAGCTGCCCAGCAGGTTCATCTTGCAGCAAATAGGCAAGTAGCAAAGGTGGAATAGAAGAATTAGAGGGTTGAGATCTTGAGAAATAGATTTCTTCTGTCTTTCTTCTCTATTAGATCCATTGGACATTAACCCCAGTGTAGATTTCCTCTTTGATTGTGGCCTGGTAGGGCCTGAGGATGTGTCTACTGAACAAGACCTTCCCCGGACCATGAGGAAGGTGAGGATTTCAGATACTGGATCCACAGAAGGAAGGCGGAGGCTCAAAGGGAAGAGGGTATTCTTTTAACTAAGTCAGAAACCTTAATGTGGTCTTTCTGTTCTGGGCCTCCTTTTTCTAACACTAGCATTACTGAGTTCTAGCCAAATTGATTGTTCCCTAATTTACAAGATTATCAAAGCTACCCCTGGGTCTTTCTGCCATAGAAGATTTCTGTGTTCATACATTAGCCCCCAACCCTGGTGGTAAATACTATCCTGACAAGCTTCCATGGTATCCTGACTTCACTTTTGCCACTGTCGTCTTCTCTTTTCTTCCAGGGTCAAAAACGGTTGGTGCTTTCAGAAAGTTGTTCCCGGGATTCCATGAGCAGCCAACCTAGTTGTACTGGTCTTAACTATTCATATGGTGTCAATGCTTGGAAGTGCTGGGTGCAGTCAAAATATGCCAATGGAGAAACAAGCAAGGGTGATGAGCTGCGCTTTGGCCGTAAGTATCCAGGGAAAAAAGAAAGGACAAGGGAGGAGGGGAAGGAGAGAGGGGACTGTGATTCAACTGAAGGTGTCTAGCAGTGATAGGGATATAATCACTTAAGGGTGTTCTGTGAAAATAAAAAAAAATGAATTAAAGAAAGATACTAAGCCAGGCACTGGAGGCTCACAGGTATAATCCTACCTACTTAGGAGGCTGAGATCTGAGGATCAAGGTTTGAAGCCAGCCCAGGCAGTCAAATTCAACAGTTAACTAGCAAAAAGCCAGAAGTGGAGGTATGGCACCAGCCTTGAGTAAAAAAGATAAAGAATTTAGTACTCTGAGTTTAAGTCCCACTACCAACACAAAAATAAAGAATGAATAAAGGGAGATGCTAGGGTTGGGAACATTGTTCAAATAGTAAAGCACTCGTATAGCAAACACAGGCTCTAAGTTCAAATCTTAATAAAGATTTTGGGGCTAGGGATATGAATCAAGTAGTAGAGCACTTATCCAAAAAGTGCAAGGCCCAGAGTACCCCTTCACAGAATTTATTTTGATTGAAGGGAAGTCAGGTGCTGGGGTGTCTTACTTCTATAATCATAGCTAATCCTAGCTACTTAGGAGGCTGAGGTCTGAGGATCATAGTTCAAAGTCAGCCTGGATCAGAAAGTCCCTGATACTCCAGTAAACCACACCCACACAAAACGCCGGAAGTAGAGCTGTGGTTCAAATTGTAGAACATTAGCCTTGAGAAAAAAGTTCAGGGACAGAGCCTAGGCCCTGAGTTCAAGCCCTAGGACTGGCATACACACACACACACACACACACACACACACACACACACACACACACACTATAAAGTTTCAAGACTGAAGTGTGGGTTTATTCAGAAACTAGATGTAACTAAAGAGTTAATGGTTTGGGGCTAAATGAAATTCACCATGTAGAGTTTTCTTAATTCCATTCACCTCTGTATGTCACTGCAGCCAAACCCATGCGTATCAAAGAGGATATTCTTGCTTGCTCAGCTGCTGAGCTCAACTATGGTCTGGCCCAGTTTGTGAGAGAAATTACTCGACCCAATGGTGAACGATATGAACCTGACAGTATCTACTATCTGTGTCTTGGCATCCAGCAGGTATCCCATATATACTGCCACATTCTCTTCATCCAACACAGCTAGACAGGTGCTGCTAGAACTGTTTCTAGCCCACTCCCTATTGTCACTTGTCTCTTACCCCTTCCCCAAATAGGCAGCTTGTCTTTCAACTCCTATGACAAATAAGATACAAGATGCCTATACTTTCTTAAAATCAGAGTGTGGTTCCTGTACTGTTGGTCAAGAATCATTACTGTGGGTGTCCCCTTTGTTCTCCTTAAACCCAGAGAGGAGAGAGCTACGTTTCTTAAGTGATGGGCTAACATTTAGTTTTCACTAGGAGAGGTCAGTCATGTATGACCTCACAAGGTGGGTCCAGGCTTCTCAGGAACCTTTCCAAGCCTTCTCTTCTCTCAAACCACAGTACTTAATGGTATAAGGACACCTGAAGGAAAGTACACTAGGTCATCTAATCAAGCAGCTGTTTCCCCTTATCTCCTAATTATCAAGCCTCATGCTTGGGGCTTTCAGCATCATATTCTTTCCAATAGGATTTACAACCTGGCTTTCTGTATGTCTTTTTGTTTCTCTAGTATTTGCTGGAAAATAACCGAATGGTGAACATTTTCACGGATCTTTACTACCTGACTTTTGTTCAAGAACTGAACAAGTCTCTGAGTACCTGGCAGCCCACACTCCTTCCTAACAGTAAGGGGCATGAACTTAGCAACCCCTATTTCCTCTCCTCCCTTCTTCCAACTTCCAACTCTGTGCTCTCTGGCTCGCCACTCTTCAAGAAGGGTTCCAGGGCCAGAGCATGCAGTTGACTGCCTCAAGATTTAGAGGTTGAGAATCAGGAGCCCCTGCCATTGAACATGAGATCAAAATATAGGTCTGGTCAGGTATGAATGGCTCACACATTCCTAATCCTTGCTACTCAAGAGGTTTTATAGCCTGGGCTATAAAAAAATGGTTTCCAAAATAAATAAATAAAAAAAGAACACCAAAACAACCTCCATCAAACTGGTCTAAAGAGGTATGTGGATAGAACAGAAGAAAAAAAAAGATGTCCCAGGTTGGGTTGAGAAAAGCTTACGTGGCTGGGAATGTGGCTTAAACAGAAGAAGCCAGAAGTGGCATTGTGACTCAAGTGGTAGAGTGCTAGCCTTTAGCAAAAGAAGCTCAGGAATACTGACCAGGCTCAGGAATGGCAAAAAAAAAAATTAAATCTTGTTTTTGTTTGTTGAGTGTCAGATTTTATATACAATAGTCATTCACTAGATGAGACATATATTGTATTTGTGCACAGACCTTGGTGTGCATGAAGCAGTTGAGTTTGGGAAGTCGAGCCTTCCTGACTGGCCTTTCTCCCCTTGTCCATTGCAGATACAGTATTCTCCCGAGTGGAAGAAGAACACCTCTGGGAGTGCAAGCAGCTGGGGGTCTACTCACCCTTTGTTCTTCTGAATACACTCATGTTCTTCAACACTAAGTTTTTTGGACTTCAGACTGCTGAGGAACACATGCAGCTCTCTTTCACCAATGTGGTTCGGCAGTCCCGCAAGTGTACTACTCCTCGGGGTACCACCAAGGTGGTGAGCATCCGCTACTATGCCCCAGTTCGCCAAAGGAAAGGGCGAGGTATGAAGTTGCCTCTATTTTGTTGGGGTTTTTTTTGTCCCTTCTCTGTTTCCCCTGCCATGCCCCAGCCTATTTACCAGGTTGGTCCTCTCCTCTGCCACTAGCTTTCTCTCTTTCTCTTGTTTGCAGAAAGATAAAAATAGTCCTTCTAGCTTTTTACCTAGAAGTGGCGATTGTATAGATAAGAGCTTACCATGCTACCTTTGTTGTGTTTTTCCTCATTTCAAGGCAGTTTACCTGATTGCCTACTTTTTGGCAGAGTAAGATATGGACAGGTAGGAAGCTGTTAGATATGTTTGGCTGCCAGAAAAGAGATAACAGTAGATGAGAGGCTTTCCTTGATTCCAAAATTATATTAGTCTTCTGGCCTTGGAAATGTATTCTGTCCAAGGGCATTCTTTAAAGGTCCCTTTTCTGGACCTGTGCCTGTATGTGATGTGGTGTGTAGAGGTTTGGGCCATCATTGTTTCTATGTCTTAAGTAAAGCCTAAGTTTGCAACATGATCGGTTTCATACAGTTTGTCTTAACTTCTGGGAATATCTCTGTAAAATGTCAACTTGGGGGATATTATAGAGAAAAACTTTGGGGGAAGTAGAACTGTGCCTCAAGTGGTAGATTGCCAGCCTTGAGTGACAAATCTAAGGGATGGCACCCAGGCCCTAAGTTCAAGCCCCAGTACCTGTACACAAAGAAAGGGAGAGAGACAGAGACAGAGATCTTGTCAGTGAAAACTTTGAGAGGATTCCAGAACAGTCCTCTATAAAATGATTGGTTGGTATGGAGATACTGACCTCTTCTCTCTCCTCCTCCTCCTCCTCTTCCTCCTCCTCCTCCTCCTTTTTCTCCTCCTCCTCCTCCTCTTCCTCCTTTTCCTCCTCCTCTTCCCCCTCCTACTCCTCTTCCTCTCTTATCTTTTTTACCTGTTCGCTTGCTCTTCCTCTCATTTCCCCCCATGCCTCTTTCTCAGGGCATAGATGGAACCTAGGACCTTGCATATGCTAGGCATGTACTATATTCTGATATACAGTGCAAGACCCATTTATTTCTTCCTGATACTCTATTTTAGGTCCTTAAGGTCTTCTCCCTATTTCATGGGAGGTTGGTGCTTTACTGAGCATGTGCTCTTAAAGAGTCTGGGTCATTTCCCTTCTCTACAGAAACAGGTCCTGGAAAACGGAAGAGAGAAGATGAAGCACCCGTCTTAGAACAGCGTGAGAATCGCATGAATCCCCTCCGCTGCCCTGTCAAGTTCTACGAATTCTATCTGTCAAAATGGTGAGTTGGCAGGTTTACTGGCATGGTATTAGCATACAGGTACAAGGGACCTATTTTGTTTGGGTACTGATCTGTCTTTCCACTTCCCCCCCACCATTGTAGTCCTGAAAGCCTCCGGACTCGGAATGATGTGTTTTACCTGCAACCTGAGCGATCCTGCATTGCTGAGTCACCTCTCTGGTATTCTGTGATCCCTATGGACCGAAGCATGTTGGAGAGCATGCTAAATCGGATTCTCGCAGTGCGTGAGATTTATGAGGAACTGGGTCGTCCTGGGGATGAAGACCTAGACTGAACTCATGTGCCACTTGTATCCATCTTTTACATCACTGTCTGTTCTGTGGCTACTCCGTGCAGAGTGACTGGCCCAGGAACCAATGCTACTAATTCTGAAGGGCCCTCACTGCCCCTTTCTACTCACCCATTCTCTGCATTCCTAGAGAACCCTTGGCTTTAACTTTGTTCCATACAACTTGATAACCATAGAACCCCAATCCTCTATATTCAAGGGCCAGTTCCCTAGTGATGGGCAAAAATCTTCTAGCCCATTGGTCTTTATCCTTCACAGTAACCCCATTTCCTGGGACCAGACTCTGGTGGAGCATTAATAGTGATGGTGATCTTGTTCGTGGGTTTCCTGACCTATCTGTGTAGATGAAGCCCCTTATTCCTAGGCCTGACCTGGGGAAAAACCCAACTGCCTTCTCTGCCCTGTGCCCACTGCCTCTCTCCTCAATTTCCCAGTTATCATACAAAAAGGTCTAATTTAAAACGTGTAAATGAAACGAGAGGACCATTTACAAGCATTTTACACTATTTTCCTTCTATAAAAAAATTGATTGTTGGTATCCTCTCACCATTCCTTCCCCTACCCTATCCTGGCAAGCACCAGCTCATATGGTGCTATAGTTTTTAAAGGGTTCCAAATGCTTTCTTCTCCTCAAAGGCAGAGAATGATTAAGTATAGGGAGCAGATTCCTGTTGTGCAGACTCTTGTCCCCTTGGTTTATGTGTTTGTCCTCTCTACCATGTTAGATTGGTATGAGCCATGGTGTCAACTTGCTTAGCCCCCTCTGTAACTGCCTCCCTTTAGTTCCATGAACAGAGCTCCCAAGGCAAAAATCACCTTCTGACTTTGGGGCTGGGTTCCTTGCTCTCGTTCTCCCCCTATCATAAGAGCCAGGCCAAGCCTGTGGGGGCCTGGATTATGCGGGATGGGTCTATGGTCCAAAGATAGGTGAGAAGTTGTAGTTGTAGGCCCTACCCCTACTATCTACATCTTCTCTTCTCCCCATCTTGCCTTTGTGGGCCCAAAAAACTATTAATGACTGGCAAAGGGGGTGCCCAGTCCTTTCCCTGTTGGCTTTGCTGTTCCCCAGCTTCCTTTTTGTGTTTTTATAACTGTTACCAGTTTAGCCACTGTTTAAATTGTATATATTGTTATAAGGCGCCTGGCCTGTCCCTTCAGTGAGCCATGCCTATCCTTGTGTTGTAGTGAGAAGCTGTTGTCACAACTAACCTTCTGTCTCTGGAATTGTTTGTTTCAAATAAAGAATTAAAATTGTCTTTTTTGCCTTTGGGGAAGGAACGTGGTCCTTGAAGAGAGTAAAGGGGTAAAGGGATGTAGAGGAGCTATGTAAACATTATAGTTGTGAGCCATTGGTGGCTCACTCTTCCTTTTTTTGTCAGTCATGGGGCTTGAACTCTGGGTCTGGGAGCTGTCCTTGCTCTTCAGCTCAAGGCTAGTGCTCTACCACTTTGAGCCACTTACTGTTTTCTGGTGGTTAATTGGAGATAAGAATCTCATGGGCTTTCTTTTCCATGCTGGCTTTGAACCATGATCCTCCGATCTCAGCCTCCTGACTAGCTAGGATTACAGGATTGAGCCACGTAGCTTTCTTTTTTCTTTCTTTCTTTCTTTCTTTGTCCCTTCCTCCTTTTCTTCCTCCTCCTCTTCCTCGTCCTTCTCCTCCTCCCCCTCCTGCTCCTCCTCCTTCTTCTTCTTTTGTATGTGTACTCATACTGGAGTTTGAACTCAGGGCTTCATTTTTACTCAGATTTTTCACTCAGAACTGGTGCTTTCTCACTTAAACCACATCTCTATTTCCAGCACTCGGTAATTTTAAATTTCTCAAAGCAAAAAGAAGTTAATCTCAGTTTGAGAATCATTTTTTTGCCTAATTACTTGAATGATTTACTAAAAATATTGTGGGGTTTTTTTTTTTTTGGCCAGTCCTGCTTCTTGAACTCAAGGCCTGGATACTATCCCTAAGCTGCTTTTGCTCAAGGCCAATACTCTACCACTTGAGTCACAGTGCCACTTCTGGCCTTTTCCATTTATGTGGTATTGAGGAGTTGAACCCAGGCCTTCATACATGCCAGGCAAGCACTCCTATGATTGAGCCAATTGCCAGCCCTGTGGTTCTTTTTGTTACAACTTTTTGTATACTTAAAAATTATTCAGGGATTGGAATCAGTTGAGCCATGCTTCTTTCCCCAGCCTTGTGCTAGTTATTTTGGGAATAGAGTCTCATAGACTTTTCTGCCTGGGATGGCTTGGAAATTAAAATCTCTAAATTTCAATCTTCTGAGTAGCTACTATTACAGGTATGAGCCTCTGGTACCTGGCCTAATATTTTTTGTGGGGGAGGACAGTCCTGAGGCTTAAACTCAGGGCTTGGGCACTGTCCTTGAGCTTTTCTTTGTTGTTGGTTGTTGGGTTTGGTCGCTGGGTCTGGACAGTGTCCCTGAGTTCTTCAGCTCAAGGCTACCACCTTACCCCTTGAGCCTCAGGGCCACTTCTGGTTTTCTAGTGGTTACTTGGAGATAAGAGTCTCACAGATTGTAGTTACCGAGCTGGCTTTGAACCTCAATCCTCAGATCTCAGCCTCCTGAGTAGCTAGGATTATAGCCATGAGCCACATCACCCAGTAAGCTTTTTTTTTTTTTTTGGTTCTTGAGCTTTCTTAAGGCTAGTGCTCTACCGCTTGATCCACAGCAACATTTCCGGCTTTTTCTGTGTATGTGGTACCTAGGAATTGAACCTAGGGCTTTGTGGATTCTCTACTACTTCACCATACTCCCAGCCCCTTTGGCTTAATTTTTTTTTTGCTAGTCCTGGTGATTGAACTCAGGACCTGAGCTAGGTGCTTGGACTTTCTCAAGGCTAGCGCTCTAGCACTTGAGCCAAAACACCACTTCTAGCTTTTTTTTATGTATGAGATACTGAGGAATTGAACTGGGTCTTCATGTATGCTACACAAGCACTCTACTGCTAGGCTAAACTCCCAACCCCCTCTGGCTTAATTTTTAAAGTTAAAAACTTTCAGAATGCCAAACAGCAGTGGCTTATACCTATAATCCTAGCTACTCAAGAGGGTAAGATCTGAGAAAGTTACAAGCCTTTGTGGGAAGACATCTGAGAGGTTTATTTCCAATTGTCCACTGAAGAGCTAGAATAGAGGTGTGGTTCAAGTGGTAGAAGGCAAACTTGTGAGCATGCAAATAGAGTGAAAACACCAAACCCTAAGTTCAAGCCCTGATATTAAGTTACACATACATACATACTCATATAATGGGGCACAATATAATTGTCTTCCAGGAGATTCAGTTATGCCACAAGGCACTGGATTTTCATGAGTGGTCAGTGATTTGTTAGAGTGAAGATACAAGGATCAGTGTGAACAAAGTCACAGAGAAGGGATCTAGGGATCTAGTACATGCTCCTATATGTGTGCATGTGCAATGGGAAGGGGAAGAGAATGTCTTAAAAAGAGTAAGGTTGGTGGAGATGATAAAGGAAAAAGTGATCAGCTTATAAAAGGCATTTAAGGCCATGCCCTACTCTTTTGAGTTGACTCACAATCTGGATTTGCTCAGATAACTCCTTGTTTTGGCCCTGAAAGTTGAGCATCCCAGTCTGGCAATCCAGGGCAATCAGACCTTATCCTAGACAGTATTATTGTTGCTCTTTATCCTGGAAGAGGAAAGTCATTGAAGAACTTTTCACGGTGCCAGGAGCACGGCCTGTGATCTTAGCACTCAAGAGACTGAGGCAGGAGGATTGGGAGTTCCAAGTCAGCCTGAGCTAAGTAATGAGACTTTGTCTCTGGAAACAAAGGGCTAGCCAGGCATTGGTGGCTCACATCTGTAATACTAGCTACTCAAGAGGTTGAGCTTTGAGGATCAAGGTTCAAAGCCAGCCCAGACATAAAAGTCCATGAGACTCTTATCTCCAGTTAACCACTAGAAAACCAGAAATAGTGCTCAAAGTGGTAAAGTACTAGCGTTGAGCTGAAGAGCTCAGGGACAGCTCCCAGGCACAGAGTTCAAACCCCATAACTGAAAAGAAATAAAACAGAACAAAACAAGCAAAGGGCTAGTGAGCTGGTGGAATGGCTCAAGTGCTAGAGTATCTGTCTGGCAATCCAGAAGCTCTGAATTCAACCCCAGGACTGACCCTCAAAATACCCACAAAACAAAAGATAGGACATTTGCCTAGCAGGCATAAGATTCTGGGTTTAATCCTTAACACCACAAAAAAATGAGGAATTTCAACAAAGAAATGGGAGCACGAACTGCATATATGGATGAGATGTGGGAGGAATGGGTACTAAAGGAACTCAGGAGAAGGAACAGAGAAGAAGTACAAAGTATGGCACAGGAGTGGTTAGTATTTGCTTCTGGAACCTGGCAGGCTGGAGTTCCATGGCTCAGTTCTATTTTCCCTTCCTATGTGTCCCGGACAAGTCACTCAATATATATGGGCTTCAGTATCCTCAGCTGTAAAATTGGAACAATGTGATTTCTGTCTCAATGAAGACTAGGATTAGAGGAGATAAAGTTTAGCTTAGTTAGTTCTTTAACAAGTGCCTGAAGCAAGCAAGCACTTTAACAGTCATTACTTCTTGGGGTCTAGACTTCTTTCACATAGGAGATTATGAAAACTATGAGGGGAAATGGAAAGTGGAAAAGAAGGATTTGAGGAGAATCATGTCATTTGTCAGGTTCATAGATTATATTTTAGTGTAAATAAGGTTTATTTAGAATTAATTCTTCCTTGGGGCTGGGAGTTTGGCCTAGTGGTTAAAGTGCTTGCCTAGCATGCATGAAAACCCGGGTTTGATTCCTCGGTACCACATACACAGAAAAAAAAAGCCAGAAGTGGTGCTGAGGCTCAAGTGGTAGAGCTCTAGCCTTGAGAAAGTCCAAGGACAATGCTCAGGCCCTGAGCTCAAGCCCAGGACTGGCAAAAAAAAAAGAATTAATTCTTCCAGCTATCTGCATTTCAAGACATTTTTATGTACTTGAGAAGGCTTTGTATATGCAAAGGAATTTGGTGAGAAATAAGAAAAGGGACCTAGGCCTGGAGTTTGGCCTAGTGGTAGAGTGCTTGCCTAGCATGCACGAAGACCTAGGTTTGATTCCTTGGTACCACATACATAGCAAAAAGCCAGAAGTGGTGCTGTGGCTCAAGTGGTAGACCCCTAGCCTTGAGAAAATCCAGGGACAGTGCTCAGGCCCTGAGCCCAACCCCAGGACTGGCCAAAAAAAAAGAAAGAAAAGAAAAGGGACCTATATGGGCTAGGAATGTGGCTCAGTGGTAGTACTTGCCTGGCATGCTTGAAGCCCTGGGTGGCAGACTGTGTTCTCTCAGGGATAAGGCCCACAGTTCAACTCCTAGTACAACTCATAGTGTGTGGGGGGACAAGAAGAGGCTGGAGATGTATTTCAAAGTTAGAGTACTTGCTATGTACAGAAAAGGCCCTGAATTCCATCCCCTAAATCAGAGAGAAAAAATATTTCAAAAGGAGATGAAAAATACACATTTATTCATTTATTTGGGATCCTAAAGATTAAAGGAAAAAGATGATAAATTTCAAAAGCTTCTCTTGAGACCAGTCTTGGTGGCTCATACCTGTAATCCTAGCTACTCAGGAGGCTAAGATCTGAGGATTGTAGTTCGAAGCCAACTGGGGTAGGAAAGTAAGTCCTTAGACTCTTATCCAATTAGATGCTCCCCTCTAGAAAAAAAAAAGCTGGCACAGCACAGAAAAAGCTAAGGAACAGTACCCAGGCCCTGAGTTCATGCCCCAGTGCTGGCACAAAACAAAAAAATAACAAAAAGATCTTTTCTTGATTAGGCATTTGAAGAGTAGAGGTTCTGAATAAGTGTCTCCTCCTCTTTCCTACAGCTACCTAACTTGATGAGCAATTTCTCAACTGCTTAGTCAAAGATTTAGAGCTCTCAGCTTTTTCCCAGACTTATTCTTAGCTACCTGTACAGCCCTTTCATTACTTTTTTTTTATCATTTTTCTCAACCTCTGGAGCCTCACACACTTTGTTTTCCAAAAGGCTAATACATATTCTGTGCTCCTCCATCCCCTATATCCTCAATCCCCTGAAGGATTTCCTATAACTACAAAAGTGGTTATTTTGAACTGGGCTTTGGTGGCTCATGACTGTAATTCTAGCTACTGGGGTGGCTGATATCTGAGGATTGTGGTTCAAAATCAACCGGGACAAGAAAGTTGGTGATATTTTGGGGGGGGAAGGGAGCAGCTCTAGGACTTGAATGTAGGGCCTGGGCACTGTCCCTTAGCTTCTTTTGCTCAAGGTTAGTGCTCTACAGTTTGAGTCACAGCACCAGTTCTGACTGGAGACAAGGGTCTCAGGGACTTTCCTGCCTGAGCTGGCTTTGAACACCAACTCTCAGATCTTAGCCTTCTGAGTAGCTAGAATAACTGGAGTAAGCCACTGTCACTAGGCATTCTAAGACTCAAATTAAACACCAAAACAGCCAAAAGTGGAGTTGTAGCTCAATTAGTAGAGCATTAGCTTTGAGAAAAAGTGTTCAAGGACAGCATCTAGGCCCCAGGACTGCCACCAAGAAAAAAACAATGTGGTTGGCTAGGAATGTGGCTTAGTGGTAAATTGTTTTCCTAGCATGCATGAAGTCCTGCGTTCAATTTCTCAGTGCTACATGAACAGAAAAAGCTGTCTGTATGGCAAAGGACATTGCTAGCAAATTAACTAGAAAGCCTACAGAGTGGGAGAAGATCTTCACTAACCATACAACGGATAAAGGCTTCATATCTAAAATATACTTACATCTCAAAAAATTGAATCACTCCAAAACTAATCTCCAAAGAAACAACCATCCCATTAAAAGATGGGCCAAAGACTTAAATAGAGTCTTCTGTGTAGAAGAAATAAAAATGGCCTATAGACACATGAAGAAATGCTCAACATCTCTGGTCATAAAAGAAATGCGAATTAAAACAACTTTAAGATTCCACCTCACTCCAGTTAGAATGGCCAGGATCAAGAAATCTAATAACAACAGATGCTGGAGGGGATATGGTCAGGAGGGATCACTACTACACAGTTGGTGGGAGTGCAAACTTGTTCAACTGGAAAGCAGTATGGCAATTCCTCAAAAGACTAAACATAGAGCTCCCCTATGACCCAGCAATTCCACTACTTGGAATTTACCCAATGGTCCAGAAACAAGGACAGACTAAATCCACTAGCACAACAATGTTCATTGCAGCACTATTTACCATAGCAAAGATATGGAACCAACCCAGATGTCCCTCAGTTGAAGAGTGGATCAACAAGATTTGGTATTTATACACACTGGAATTCTATGCTGCTGTCAGAAAGAACGACATTGCCCCATTTGTAAGGAAATGGACTTAGAAAAAAAATCATATTAAGTGAAGTAAGCCAGACTCAAAGGAACATAGGCTCAATGGTTTCCATCATTTGTCATAATCAGTAGAAATTTTGGCCTCTACTAGCAGAGATTTACAATAGAACAAAATCTAGACACATAAGGCCATATAGTATGACGCTAAATGTAAGGATCTCCAAGATATAGAAACAAAAGCTATATAACGAATGATTGTTGTCCTTAATGTACTATGTTACATGGCTTGCCATTTCCCTCCATGCCAAGTAGTAGCCCATAAGGTATTTAGGAAACTACTAGTCAGAGACCAGGCAATCTGACTATGGTAAAACTCTGAATAAAAGATGAGTTGACTTAAAAAAAAAAAACAGAAAAAGCTGGAAATGGCTCTGTGGCCCAAGTGGTAAAGCCCCTGATTTCAAGCTCTAAGACTGGCAAAAAAAAGGAAAGGAAAAGAAAAAAAGAGGTTAGTTTGGTTAAAGAAGAAAAAGCACGTATTTGGGAATTGGGGATTTGGATAGGTCTAGGTCTAGTGTTTGTGTGTGTGTGTGTGTGTGTGTGTGTGTGTGTGTGTGTGTGTGTTATTTGTTATTTAGAGGTGGTCTTGAAATTCCTCCAACTGGCTTCCCCAGTGCTAAAATCACTTGAATTTTTTCCCTTTACTGGATCATTCCAATCCTGTGTCTACCTGACCCAGTAAGTTCAGCTGACCTAGTCTGGGAGTCAAAGGGACCCCAGCTTAGTAGGATTGTATAGTGTCTTATCTTCCATACATCAGGTCTGGCACTTAAGTATTATGAAATCAGTAAATGGAGCAAGCACTGCTCTGTAGCCCACACTGCCTGCTCCCAGGCTATCTGATTGAGCATCTGAACCAGTTTGTGGTTGCCATGCCAATTCTCTATGGATACTGCAGCTTGGTTGGCTGGGGGCTCTCTTCCTTGACTACTCTCCTAGTTCAGCCAGTTTCATCTAGGAGCTGATTGTCCATTCCTTCTAGCATCTCTGCACACAGATATCTCTACACAAGATAAATAGAGACTAAATGACCCCAGAAGCACCAGTTCAGTGAGAGACAATGGGCAAGAACATCTTGTTTATTATAAGACCTTTTCTTCCCTCACATCAAAGCCCTTGCTCAAATTTGCATCATTTCTTGGACTTCGATGTTTGGGGATCAACCCTATTTTACATATATATATATATATATATATATATCTTTTATTTTTCCAAAGCTGAGGACTGAACTCAGAGCCTTGCACTTGCCAGACAAATGCTCTTCCACTGAGCTAAATCCCTAATCCCAAGTTGTTTTCTTTTGACCGGGTCTCATTATGTTGCCCAGGTTGGCTTTGAACTCCTTATATAGCCCAAGCTATGACTTGATTCAGGGGTGCACCAACATGACTGGCTTCATATTGCCAGTTTCTCCGCATTAGCTGACTCAGGCTCACTCCTTTCTGCCTCATGGAGAATTCTAGTATACTTTACAGCCATAGTCTCAGTGCCTATAAGACTATCTCACCTTTGTAGTTGCTTTTTTTCTTTTTTCTTTTGTTGGTTGATGTGCTTGAACTCAGGGCCTGGGCGCTGTCCCTTTTGTGCTCAAGGCTATGCCTCTACCACTTGAGCCACAGCTTCACTTGTGGTTTTGAGTGGTTAATTGGAGTCTCATGGGGGCTTTTCTGCCCAGGCTAGCTTCATACCGTGATCCTCTAGTCTCAGCCTATTGAGTAGCTAGGAATAGTCATGAGTCACCAGCATCCAGCCACCTTTGCAATGTCTAACTAGCTTTTAAACACATTTTGTTTGATTTTATATAAAGTGCTGTGAAAGAGAAAACAGTTATTACAAACTCTAAATTGCAGGTGAATAAACTGAGACTTAGTACATTGTCTTCAGAGGGACAGAGCAAACCAGTGGAGAGACAGCTCTCTTCATTCAATTGTCCTCTTTGCTAATCCTGTCAGCCTATGATCTACTTGTGGCAAGTAATAAGCTCCACTGCCTCCATGTCTCTCTTTCTCTCCCTCATATACTTCTTATTGAGCCTTAAATTAAAACAAGTCAGTTCTTAGCCTGGCACTGGTAGTTCACACCTGTAATCCCAGCTCCTCAAGAATCTCAGATCTGAGGATCTTCGTTCAAAGCCCAAGCAGCAATGTCTGTGAGACTCTTATCTTCAAGTAACCATCCAAAAAACTAGTTTTGGGGGTTTTTTTTGGAGATAAGAGTTGCTCAAGGGGAGGAATGTTAGCCTTGAACAAAAAAAGGTCAAGCATGGGGCCAGGAAGAGTGTGGCCTGTTGGTAGAGGGCTTGTCTAGCATGCCCTAGGTTCAATTCCTCAGTACCACATATACAAAACAAGCCAGAAGTGGCACTGTGGCTCAAGTGGTAGAACACTAGCCTTGAGGGGGGAAAAAGAGCCCAAGGACAGTGCCCAGGACCTGAGTTCAAGGTCCCAGAATGGGAAAACAAAAAAAGCTCAGGCACTCTGCCCACGCCAGGAGTTCAAACCTCAGTACCTGCCTCAGTACCCAATCCTGGGGGTCAGTCTGACCCTATCCACTACTTCTCAAAGATGCATTCTGTATGGTTCCCTCAGCCTCCTAGGAAACCTGCGACCTCTCTCTGGCTGTTAGTACTTAATTAGTTTATTGTCTCACCATTGGCCCCTGAAAGGAAAGCCTAGATCTGGAATGAGAATATCTTTACCAGGGAGATTGATGCAATCTTTTATTTTTATTTTATTTATTTTTGCCAGTCCATGGACTTGAAATCAGGGCCTGTGCACTGACCTTGCACTTTCTCAAGGCTAATGCTCTGCCACTTGAGCCGCAGCACCACTTCCAGCTTTTGTTTTCTATGTATGTGGTACTAAGGAATCCAACCCAGGGCTTCGTGCATGCTCTGCCACTAGGCCAAACTGCTGGCCTGATGCAGTCTTTTAAAGCCAAACTAGATTTTATTGTTTTTATTATTATTATTATTATTATTATTATTATTATTATCATTATTATTATTTTGCCAGTCCTGTGGCTTAAATTCAGGGCCTGGGCACTGTCTCTGAGCTTATTTTGCTCAAAGCTAGCAATTTACCACTTGAGCCACAGCACTACTTCTGTTTGTTTGTTTGTTTGTTTTTTCTGTGTCTGTGGTACGGAGCAGGAGCAATCGGAGCAATCGAATCCAGGGCTTCACGCATGCTAGGAAAGCACTATCCCACTAGGCCACGCCTCCAGCTCCAAACTAGATTTTAATTATTTTCTAGTCCTGGGGCTTGAACTCAGGGCCTGGGCTCTGTCTTTGGCCAAACAAGATTTCTGATGTGAGAAGGGAAGGGGTTTAGTGTAACCCGCAGTGGCCAAGGAGTGAGGTTCCATTCTGGGCCAGGATTTTAAAAGGAAATCTTTCTTTGGGTGACTTTTTAGGATGCACTGTTTATTGGGTTGTATTGTGGGTAAGGGGGATGAATTTCCATAAAAAAAGGAACCTGTCATTTCTGGCCGAGTAGGAACTTCTTTGACAGGGTGTGATGTCAGTTGCCAAGGAGAAAGGAAATTTTAGCAGGAAACAATTGTTTTTCTTTTAAGAGAAAGGAAGCTCCCTTTGAGGGGTTGCTAAGTATGCTAGCAAAGAATATCCTCTCGTTTCTTTTCTAGGGAAATCTGCTTGAATTAATAAATCTTTCATGCTTTCTATCTGAAGAGGCCACAAAATAAATGAATAAACATACCAAAAGACCTATATCCAGAGGAAAAATAATTCTGACTAAACCTGATTTTCTCTTTCTTTCCTATTTTTTTTGTTCTTGTTCCAGACCTAGGACTTGAACTCACATCCTGGGCACTCTCTCCCTGAACTTCTTTTGCTCAAAGCTAGCACTCTACCACTTGAGCCACAGTACCATTTCTGACTTTTTCTTAGTAATTTATTCAAGATAGGGTCTCACAGACTTTCTTACCTGGGCTGACTTGAACCATTCTCCACCCATCTCAGCCCCCTGAGAATTACAGGCCTGAGTCACCAATGCCTGCTTCTTTTAATTTCTGATAACCTTCTCATGTGCAGCCCCAATACAGAGAGAGAGAGAGAGAGAGAGAGAGAGAGAGAGAGAGAGAGAGAGAGAGAGAGAGAGAGAGAGAGAGAGAGAGGAGAGGGAGAGGGAGAGGGAGAGGGAGAGGGAGAGGGAGAGGGAGAGGGAGAGGGAGAGGGAGAGGGAGAGAGAAATACATTGTTCTGTTAAGAGGTAGGAAACCTGGCTGTGGGCACTTTGACTCTGATGGACTGTTTGTGAGGATAGTGATGGATTAGGAAAGCCCATTCCAGGGTTGGGAAGGATTTATAGAAATCCCAGAAACATGTGGTGTTGGAAGAAGCTTAGTGATGGTCTAGGGCAGCCCTTTGTTGAGACAGGCTGGGGTCAGGGAGCTTCTTGATAATAGAATCTAGAATCTAAACTCAACATTGTCAAGTCTCAGCCTGGGGCTTTTCCTCCCACAACTGACTTGGTGGGGGGGAGGGGATGCTGGCAGTGTGTGTGGAGGAAACAGAACTAAGTAGAGGTATCTCTGGGCTTGAAGGGGATTCAGAAATGGATGTAGAGGCTAGCATGGAAGTGTGGCTTTAGGATATCAGCCATGAGCTAGAAAGCCAAGTGAGAGCTCCTGGCCCTGAGTTCAGACTCAGACCCTCATTGGTGTGTGTGTGTGTGTGTGTGTGTGTGTGTGTGTGTGTGTGTGTGTGTGTGTGTGTTCAAGCACACTGGCGCTGGTATGTACTGGCAATCAAAGGAGGAAACTGAGGAGGATGGAATTGATGGCTATGTCCACAGGAGAGGAGTCGGAGGCATTGTATAACCTGACTGGTGGGTTGTGGGGCATCAGTTTTCAAAGAATGCTAAGTGCCCAGGAAGTAAGAGGACAGCTCTCTCAGGAACATGGGGGGGAAGGGCCCTCACTGAGGTAGCTAGGGAATGTCACTGTACCCCTCCCCCCCTAAGAAATGTCTTTATCATTTCTTAACGCTCCAAAGGGGGTTATCATTTTAATTTGTTCAAATCACAGGAAGTATGTGAATTAGATCCCAATAGAGCTTTTTTTTTAAAAAAAAAAAAAGAACACAGACACACACATACGCAGAGAGAGAGAGAGAGAGAGAGAGAGAGAGAGAGAGAGAGAGAGAGAGAGAGAGAGAGAGAGAGAGAAAGAGAAATCTGAGAACCAAGAACAACAACAAAAAGCAGGAGAGAATGGCTCAGCCTGGCTTTGCCAGGCCAGTAGTGCAATGGTTTTCTATCTTCCCATTTGTAGCTTCAAATCACTCTTTTCATTTGTGCCTCCTCCCCTTTCTTGATCAGCAAAAAAAAGAAAAAAGAAAAAAAAAAGCCAACACCAAGGGCAGTTTCTCCAAGGGGCCAGATTAGAGGTTGCAAAAGAAAGAACTTGGACAAACACACAAGGCACCTCTTCATTTACTGTAAAATCCTGTTTAATGTGTAACATTTCAGGCCGAGAAAGGCCTTGGGGACTGAAGTCAGGAGCAGCCCTGATCAACTCCCACATCAACTTATCTGCTTGTTCCTCCCTCCCTAACTCCTTCACCCCAGACTTGTCCTCTTTTTCCTGTGGCAGCAGCATGGCAAGCAATGTTCCTCCTTTCTGCTGCTTGCTACCCTCCTTTCTCTATCCACACGTCCATAGCACCCCTCCTCCACTGGCTTGCCCCCATTCCTTCCCACTCTAGAAACAGGGGATCTGACAGTGCAGGGTTAAGATTAGATTCATAATTGGAGACACTGTCAGAGCAGCCCATCTCTTTCTTGTCCCTAGTGGTCCCAGGGAGAGGGTGAGGGAAGAGGAAGGGGTAACAGGCCACAGAAGCTTGTTCACAGGCCCAGAAACCTTGAACACTGGTACAGAGGTGGATTCTAGCTTTCCCCCAATCCCTCTAACTCCTCAGACCCAGGAGGAAGGGAAAAGAGGGAAAGGTTTGGAGAGAGTAATCCCTAGCAGGCAGAGGCCTGCTCACCAGCAGGGGGGGAAAAAGGAGGGGCAGGCCCGGGGTAGGGTTGGGAGGAGGTGGAATAGGAGGTTGCCTGGTACAGGAGCACCCCTGGCCTTAGCAGGCTGAGCAGCGATCACTCTTCTCAGCCAGCCCAGCCCCAGTGCCCGGGCTTCGGCGCAGTATGTCTTTCAGGGAGCCATCCTGCTCGCTCAGCAGCTTGTTGATCTCATTCTGCTTGTACTCTGGGGAGAGACGGTGGCCGAAGCCTGAGCCTTTGCGGGATGGTGGATTGGACCGTCGTTGGGCTCGGCGAGCACAGGCCCGGATGATGAGGTACACTACTTCTGCCACGTTGAGGATGATGCAGATGCCGGAGGCTGCGAGCATGAAGACGGTGAAGACTGTCTTCTCAGTAGGACGGGACACAAAGCAGTCCACGGTATTGGGACAAGGATAGGCTTCACACTTGACCAGCCGCACCATAGCGTAGCCGGGATAAAGCAGATAGAAGACATACATGAAGACGGCCTCAAACAGCAGCCGGAACACCACGCTGATGACATAGGTCCACCACAGTGTCCCTGAGATGTGCACCTTGTGCCTCTTCACCTCCTCCAGATGCAGCGGATCCCCGTGGCCTTCGAGGCGTAGCATTTTCTTCTCTATGTGCTGCTGGTGAGCCACATGCATGGCCACGAGGAGAGCAGGGGTAGAAACTAAGATGAGCTGTAGGGACCACAGACGCACGTGGGAAATGGGGAAGAAGTGGTCATAGCAGACGCTGTTGCAGCCAGGCTGGAGAGTATTGCAGATGAAAGAAGACTTCTCATCGCCCCATACACTCTCTGCTGCCACCACCAGCACCATAATTCGGAAGATGAAGATGACAGACAGCCATACTCGGCCAATGGCTGTCGAATGCCGATTCACACCACTGAGCAGCGTGTATAAACCTGTCCAATTCATCCTGCCTCAT
This sequence comes from Megascapheus bottae, assembly GCF_031878675.1. Lineage (NCBI taxonomy): Eukaryota > Metazoa > Chordata > Mammalia > Rodentia > Geomyidae > Megascapheus > Megascapheus bottae. The sequence continues at coordinate 40,492,791 of NC_143547.1, forward strand.
GCACACCTGCAAAACATGTGGCCGGAAGGAAAGTCTCAGAAAGGCCTGGGGCAGCAAGTGGACCACCAAGAAGCTACCAGATTCTCTCCTCCCCCCAATACACAGCCAAGAGCCAGGACTGAAAGGGAAGGACAAACATAGATCATCCCCACCAGCTCTTCTGTTTGGTCAGCCTCTCCACCTCCTCATCCACTTGACTTGACCTCCCTGAGCCCATCCCCCCTTCTTCAATCATCCTACATTCCTTCCAGTCCCTTCCTTCATCAGGCCCATCTTATTCTCCAATAACCCATCCCTTCTGGTTTCCCTCCACCAGCTCCTTAACCTCCGACCCCTCCCCAGGCAAATCCAACAAAGCGATTACCTTGGGGAGCGCCTATCCTTGAGGCCACCCAGACGGGTCCCCTATGGTCTCATGTCTGTGTAGGGGGAGTGGTCCCTGACTCCGCGCCTGCGTCCCAATTCATCACCGCCCGGTGCTGGGGAGTCATATGCTGCTTTATACCCAGTCTCTGTACAATAGGACCTTTGTGGGGCTCTGAACAACGCCCTTTAGAATTCAGATCAAACGCCCTGACTTCCGCCCACCCTACACACAGAGCACTTGTGTCCCAGCGCCGGACACCCAGCCTGCACCCACCTGTTCTGTGCCCGCCCGGTCCATCGCCGCACCACCCCCTGGCCCCACCAGGAGGATGGATACAGGATGCCGAGAGGGAGGGAAAACACACTCAGGTTCATGTAAGGTATGTCCTCTGTGGACCCGGAGGCTATGGGCCGAGGCCCTCCCCCACAGCCCTATCAGAAACTTAGGGTCAGCAGGAATTTTTCCCAAGCATAGGTCTCCTCCAGGGTGTGGGTGAAGTTCAGAGGAGGAGACCAAACTCATGTTTATCAAGGCAGCAACTAGACTAATTATTTTCCCAGACATTCTTTTCACCCAGTTAACAAAACTATTTTTTACCCCATTTTCTTGATGAGAAGCTGAAACTCAGATAAGCAACCCAAGGTCCAAGGCTAGAAAGTGGAATTGTGGGATAGAACACTAAAGTAAGATCAGAACAAAGGCTAAACTTTGTTTTGGACTCCAGCAGACCTTGTGCTTTTATAGATAATGACAGCAAAAGAAAACCCTAGCCATCGAAGAAGAACAAGAAGGAGGAGAAGGTGAATCAGAAGCAGGACAAGCAGAAGGAGAAGGAGAAGAAGAGAGAAGACAAAGGTTAGGGCTGGGAATGTGGCTTAGTGGAGGAGTGCTTGCCTAGCATGCACGAAGGCCTGTGTTCGATTCCTCAGTATCACATACAGAAAAAGCTTGAAGTGGCACCATGGCTCAAGTGCTAGTCTTGAGCAAAAGAAGGTCAGAGGCAGTGCCCAGGCCCTGAGTTCAAGCCCTACAACTGATAAAAATGAGAGAGAGACAGAGACAGAGAGAGGAGAGAAAGGAGAGAGAGACAGAGACAGAGAGACAGAGACAGAGAGACAGAGACAGAGACGGATAGAAAGAGAAAGAGAAAGAAAAAGAAAAAGAGAAAGAGAAAGAAATGTTACTACCGGGCTGGGAGTTTGGCCTAGTGGTTAACGTGCTTGCCTAGCATGCATGAAGACCTGGGTTCGATTCCTCGGTACCACATATAGAAAAAAAAAGCTGGAAGTGGTGCTGAGGCTCAAGTGGTAGAGCTCTAGCCTTGAGAAAGTCCAAGGACAGTGCTCAGGTCCTGAGCTCAAGCCCAGGACTGGCAAAAAAAAAAAAAAAAGAAATGTTACTACCCAGGTGCTGATGGCTCATGCTTGTAATCTTACCTACTCAGAAGGCTGAGATCTAAGGATTGTAATACAAGGTACCCAGGGCAGGAAAGTCCACAAAACCCCTACCTCCAATGAACCAGCCAAAAAAAAGAGGCAGAAGTAAAGCCAGGAGCTTGTGACTCACTCCTAGCTGCTCAGGAGGCTATATCTGAGGTTTGAAGGCAGCCCAGGGAGAAAGGACTGTAAGACTCTTATCCACAATTAACCACCAGAAAACCCAAAGTTGCACTGTGGTTCAAAGTGGGAGAGTACTAGCTCTAAGCTGAAGAACTCAGACAGTGCCCAGACCGCCCCCCATCTCTCTCTCTCTCTCTCTCTCTCTCTCTCTCTCATCTCTCTCTCTCTCTCTCTCTCTCTCTCTCACACACACACACACACACACACACAGAGCTAAGTGACTGTGCCCAGGTACTGAGTACAAGTCCCAGTACTAGCACAAAAATGGAAAAGAACAAGAGAAAGCAAGTGTTAATGTCACCAGTAAAGGCAAGTATGGAGGCTGTCCTCTAGTGGGAACACTATGAGCACCCTCTCTTTGGGTTAAAAGAAAGGAGGCTGGGCAGATGGGCACATGGTAAGGTCAAGCCAGGATAAGAGAGTAAATGAGTAGGTTGAAAGATGAAACAGGTAAGAGCCCCATTGCCTGCGTTCCAATCCTAGATCTTCACTTAATACAACCCTGGGCTATTACTACAGTTCATTGAGCCTGCACACTCGTCCATAAAATGTACCTAATATCTGATGAGGCTTGATGATCTCACCTGCAAACATTCTTACTTCAAGGGGGTTAAGAATTTTCTCAGGAAGAGAAAACAATAGTGATTGGGAAGGAGTAGGGAGGGTGCTAAATGACCTGCCAAGCCCTGCCAAGATCTCTTCTTTTCCTTCACAGTGTGTGGTTGGCATATAGTGTCTGCCTGACATAGAACAGACAGTTCTATGGTTGACCTGCCCCCAATGTCAAGTGCATAGTGTAACCTGCTTTCATGAGCTTGCCAGTGACTCTAGGGAGGAAATTCTCTATCCCCCAGGCAGACAAAGCCTCTCCCCACCTCCCTCTACTGCTACCATTGAGTTTCTCACATAACCTTCTAGAAGGAAGGAGCTGAATATGAGGAGTACACCCCAAAACTCGACCTGAACAAAATACTCCTCTAGGGAACCTCTACAACAAGAACAGTGGCTGCAGGAAGAAGCCCTGTATTCACTTCCGGTTGGTCCCTTGGATTGTGCAGGGAAGGGCAGGCTAACAGAAAAGTTCGATAGTGAGCTGGACGCTGGTGGCTTATGCATATAATCCTAGCTACTCAGAAGACTGAGATCTGAGGATTGAGGTTCAAAGTTAGCCAGGGCAGGAAAGTCCATGAGATCCCCCCCCACACACACACCACATTCTCTGTCAATCATTGGGTTGGAACTGTGGGCTTGAGCCATGATCCTGAACTCTTCAGTTCAAGGCTATCTCTCTACCACTTTGAGCCACAACACCACTTCTGGTTTTCTGGTGGTTAATTGGAGATGAGTCTCACAGACTTTCCTACCCAAGCTGCCTTTGAACCATGATCCTCAGATCTCAGCCTGCTGAGAAGCTAGGATTACAGGCGGACCCACTGGTGCTCTGCTCTGTAAGACTTATCTCTAATTAAGCACCAAAAAAGTCAGATGTGTAGCTGTGCATGGCTCAGGTGGTAGAGCACTAGCTTTGAACAAAAATACAACAAAACTCAGGAATACCATCCAGGCATTAAAGTTCAAGCCCTAGTACCAAGCATACACACACACACACACACACACACACACACACACACAAATAATTGGAGAGTGAGAGAAAAAGAAACGTGAATTCAGCATGGTTGTAAGAACCTGTATTCCCAGCTACTCTGAACCTAAGGCTGGAGGATCATGAGCTCAAGAGTCTGAGAACAGCCTGGACAGCCTAGGGTCATTTTGTCTCCAATGCAAAGCAAAACAAAATAAACTGGAGGAAGAACTGATAGTCTATAGGGCATAGGTTACTACTGTGAATTTTTCTTCACTTAGCTAAAATGTTTACAAGATTAGAGAGGCCGGGAGTGTGGCCTAGTGGTAGAGTGCTCACCTAGTATGCACAAAGCCCTGGGTTTGACTCCTTGGTACCACATACTCAGAAAAAAGCTGCAAGTGGTGCTCTGGCTCAAGTCGAAGAGGATTAGCTTGAGAAAAAAGTATCCAAGAACAGTGTCCAGGCCCTGAGTTCAAGCCTCAGGATTGGTAGGAAAAAAAATAGAGAGCAGGAGCCCAGGACTGTGGCCTAGTAGTAGAATGCTTGCCTAGCATATACCAAGCCCTGGGTTCGATTCCTTGGGACGACATATACAAATAAAGCTGGAGTGGTGCTGTGGCTCAAGTGGTAGAGCGGTGGCCTTGAGAAAGCTCAAGGACAGTACCCAGGCCCTGAGTTCAAACCCCAGGACTAGCAAAAAAAAAGAAAAGGGTGGGGGGGGAAAAGAGAGAGAGAGAGAGAGAGAGAGAGAGAGAGAGAGAGAGAGAGAGAGAGAGAGAGAGACAGAGAGAGAGAGAGACAGAGAGACAGAGAGAGACAGAGAGAGACAGAGACAGAGAGAGAGAGAGAGAGAGACAGAGACAGAGAGAGACAGAGAGAGAGAGAGACAGAGAGACAGAGAGAGACAGAGAGAGAGAGAGAGAGACAGAGAGAGACAGAGACAGAGAGAGAGAGAGAGAGAGAGAGAGAGAGAGAGAGAGAGAGAGAGAGAGAGAGAGAGAGGAGAGCATATGAGGGAGGGGATAATATAGTTCAAAAAGAAATAGACTCTTGCTGGACACTGATAGCTCACACATGTAATCCTAGCTACTCAAGAGATGAGATCAGAGGATCTTGGTTAGAAGACAGCCCAGGCAAGAAAGTCTGTGAAACTCTTATCTACAATAAACTACTCAGAAAAAGCCAAAAGTGACCCTCTAGCTCTATTGGTATAACCCTAGCCCTGAGCAAAAAGAAGCTCAGGGATTTGCACCCAAGTCCTGAGTTCAAGCCCCAGAACTGCCAAAAAAGGGCACTTTTTTCCCTAGCATGCATGAAGCTATGGCTTCAATTCCCCAGTGCTACACAAACATAAAAAGCCAGAAGTGGCACTGTGGCTCAAATGGTAGAGTGCTAGCCTTGAGCAAAAGTAGCTCAGGAACAACACCCAGTCCCTAAGTTCAGGCCCCAGTACTGACAAAAAAGCAGTCTTTATATGATTTATGTAACTGTAACCACTCTATACATCACCTTTATACTACTAATGACAATTTAAAAATTAAAGAACAAAAGCGTTGGTGAATTAGAGCTGTGTATTGAAATCAGTATAAAGAAGAGGGAGTATGGGGTCCTTTCTCCCAAACCAGAGTTTTGCAAGCAAAGCTGCTAAAGGAGGCATGTGGTCATTAAAGAAATGGTGGAGCAGGGCACTGATGGCTCATGCTTGTAATCCTAGCTACTCAGGAGGCTGAGATCTGAGGATCCCTGTTCAAAGCCAGCCAGGACACAAAAGTCCATGAGACTGGTTTTTTTGTTGTTGTTGTTTTGCCAGTTGTGGGGCTTTAACTCAGGGCCTGAGCACTGTCCTTGAACTTTTCTCAAGGCTATAGCTCTATTCTTCAGCCATAGTACCACTTCCAGCTTTCTTTCTTCCTATGTATGTGCTGCCAAGGAATCAAACCTGGGTCTTCATGCATGCTAGGCAAGCACTCTACTACTAGGCCAAACTCCCAGCACTCCAATTAACCACAAGAAAATTGAAAGTTGGACCTGGAGCGTGGCCTAGTGGTAGAGTGCTTGCCTAGCATGCACTAAGCCCTGGGTTCGATTCCTTAATACCACATATACAGAAAAAGCTGGAAGTGGTGCTGTGGATCAAGTGGTAGAGCCCTAGCCTTGAGAAACTCAGACCCTTGAGTTCAATCCCCATGACTGAAAAAAAGAAATGATGGGAACAGTGAGAGATGTTAGACTTTGGGTTGGTGGCAGAAGAGAACTGTTGAGATCATTTACTGAGCTCCTGTTACGTGCTAGGCCCTTGTGCATACACCGTCTCACATTATCTTCAGAACAACCTCGTGAGATAGAGTGTGCTTTATCCTCATATGATAAAGAAAACAGAGACAAACCCAGGTGAAAGGCCTTGCCCAAGGATCACACAGCAAGTGCCAGGGCTAGGATTTGAAGCAAGTCATGCTGACTGAAGAGATCACATTCTTTTCCATAGACTACTGCCTTGGATAGATATATAACTTTCCTTCCTGAGACAGAGAGACAGATGGGGGTGAGGAGTGAGGGAGGGAAGGTAGGGGAGAAAGATAGAGAGAGAGCACATACGTACGCATATCTGTGCGTGTGTGTGCGTGCGTGCATGTGTGTGTGTGTGTGTGTGCACACGTGTGTGTGTGAATGTGTGGTGTGCTGGTAGTGGAGTTTGAACTCAGGGCCTGGCTGCTATACTTAACTCTTTTACTCAAGCGTGGCACTCTACCACTGGAGCCACAGCTTCACTTCTTGCTTTTTGGGGATTGATTTGGGATAAGGACTTTGAACCACCATCCTCAGTTCTCAACCTTATGAGTAAATAACCAGGATTACAGTTCTGAGCCATGGGTGCCCAGAATTTTTTTTTAGGACCAAGGGACTCAAAAATGGTCTCTCTCTCTCTCTTTTTTCAGTCCTGGGGCTTGAACTCAGGGACTTAGCACTGTCCTTGAGCTTTCTCAAGGCTAGAGCTCTACCACTTGAGCTACAGCACCACTTCCGGCCTTTTCTGTGTATGTGATACAGAGGAATCGAATCCAGGGCTTTGTGCGTGCTAGACAAGCACTCTACCACTAGGCCACGTTGCCAGCTTTGGTCTATCTATCTCTTTTTTTTTTGCCAGTCCCAGGTCTTAAACTAATGGCTTGGGCACTGGCCCTGAGCTTCTTTCTTCAAGGCTAGCATTCTACCACTTGAGCCACAGCACCACTAATGGCTTTTTCTGTGTATGTGGTTCTGAGGAATCAGATCTAGGGCTTTATGTATACTAGGCAAGCACTCTACCACTAAGTCACATTCCAAGCCCTGGTCTATCTTTTATTTTGCTTTTACCTCTTCTTTTTTTTTCTCCCATGAATTAACACGTATTTTCCTTCTTTTCTCCTTTCCTTTCCTTCTTTGGTGCATAGGATCTCTCACTATATAGCCTAGGCCTGCCTCAACCTTTGAATCCTCCACGTTTACTTTCCAAGTAGGGGCACTGCTATGCCTGGCCTTTCCAGGGTTCCCACAGACTCCTCATCCACTTTGTTTTTCTGACCTTTGTCACGCTGCTTTATCAAACTCCAAAGTAAATCTTAGCTGTATTCTTCTCTCTGCCCCTCAGGGTGTCCTACAGACATTCTGGTCACCTCTGACTCCCTAGGTTCCCCACTTCTTATCTTGAATTCCCTGGGAGATAGCCAGAAGCTCACTGTGAGCCCCTAAGAACCCTTACCGTGAGCACTGGAATTTCAATTTTTGCTTTCCTGTTGGAAGGTGAACTGATTTCTATGTCAACATCAATGCCTCGAGGGTTGAATTTTAAAAACATCTAGGGGAGTGACCTGATTTTGAAATCCAACTTGTTTTCTTGACTTTGAGTTAAAGTCCGGGTATTGATATGCTCTGTGTTGCACCAGGCGTGTTTTGCTCACTTGTTTAATTAGGTAAGACTGTCAGGCTATTTAATGCCACAGCATTACATGCAGTAAAGAGCTAGGAGATGACATTTAATCTTTACAATAGTCCTGTTAATTTATCCCCATTTCTCAGCCCAAGACGTGGAGGCTTAGAGATGTTTTGGACAATTGCCTCTGTGACAATTGTCCTGATGCCCAGTGACAGAATCAGGTTTCAAATGTCTTTTCCTCTGACCTCAAAGCCTTTGTACACAAAAAGCACTGCTTTTGCTGGCTTCTCTTTTGAAGAAGTTTGGATTCTCCATGAGACCAGGCCCCCAACTCAAAACCATGAACATACTGTGCATGTTTGTACATGTGCATGTGCACACCCACAGTACAATGATCATGTGTGTCTATCTGTGTCTGTCTGTCTTTCTCTGTCTTGTCCAACTGCAAGGAAAACCTAGTGTTCAAGGGACTTGGGAACAGAGGGGCCTGGCTGGATTGGATGAAGCTGTATTCATCCCACACGCCATACTCATTGACCCTGTTTTTCAGGCAACTTGTGGTCAGGAAGGGATATGGGGATTTTTTTTGTGGGTCATGGGGCTTGAACTCGGCCTGGGCACTGTTCCTGAGCTCCTCAGCTTAAGGCTACCACTCTAAACCTGTCCTGGGCGCTGTCTGTGAGCTCTTCAGCTCAAGGCTACCACCCTACCCTTGAGCCAAGCCCCACTTAACATTTTCTAGAGTTTAATTGGAGGGAAGAGTCTCAGGTCCCTTTGTGTCCGGGCTGACTTTGAACCTTGATCCTCAGATCTCAGCCTCCTGAGTAGCTGGGTTTACAGGCATGAACCACCACACCAGGCTTGGTCTTAGATCAGTCCATTCCATTTTCCTTTTTCCCTCTCTCTGATGTGATCTTTTCATGAAACTTCTGCTAATGTCAGCACTTTATTCTGTCTAGACTTCCCCCACTAATTCCTCCACAATCTAGCTGATTCCTACTGCTCTTAATTTGGGTTCTTTTTTTTTTTGCCAGTCCTGGGGCTTGAACTCAGGGCCTGGGCACTGTCTTTGGACACTTTTTGCTCAAGGTAAGTGCTGTTGTCACTAGAGCCACAGCACCACTTCCAGCTTTTTCTGTATATGTGGTACCGAGGAATTGAACCCAGGGCTTCATGTATGCTAGGCAAGCAGTCTACCACTAGGTCACACTCCCAGAACTTAACTTGGGTTCTTTACTTGACAGTCAGACCTTTATGGAAATCTTCTGTGTTTATGAACCTCATGGTTGTTAGGGTGGTCTTCAATTAACAGATAAGGTAATAAGAGAGTCGGGAACTGGTTGCACATGCCTTTAAACCAACCTAGCTACTTAGGAGTCTGAGCTCTGCTCTTTATCATTTTTAGCCAGCCTGGAAAATCTGTGAGATTTTCTTTTTCTTTTTTGCCAATTCCCAGAGCTTGAACTCAGAGCCTGAGCACTGTTCTTGGGCTTTCTCAAGGCTAGCTGTCTACCACTGGAGCTACAGCACCACTTCCAGCCTTTTCTGTGTATGTGATATACCAAGGAATCAAATCTAGGGCTTTGTGCATGCTAGGCAAGCACTCTACCATTGCGTCATGCTCCCGGCCCCAAGTCTATGAGAGTCTTATCTCCAATGAACCAGCAAAAAGCCGTAAAGAGAGCTGTGGTTCAAAGGCTAGAGTGTCAGCTCCGAGTGAAAAAAAATGCTAATGGACAACACATAGGCCCTGAGTTCAAGCCCCAGTACTGTGAACAACAACAACAAAAAGATATGGAGTAAGTTATGAAACAGCTGGTAAAGAAATTCTAGAACTCAGGTCAGTAAGAGTTCTTTTGGCTGCTTGCCCAAGCCTGGGCTCCCTTTCCTGTTAGTATGCTGCATCCTCATCTAGACTCCTGTCCACAAAAACTCCTGTGGTCTGTCTTTTCTCCCCATTATTTTTTTTTTGTCAGTCATGGAGTTTGAACTCAGGGCCTGGGCACTGTCCCTGTGCTCTTCAGCTCAAGAATAGCATTCTAACATGAGCCAAAGTACCACTTCCAGTTTTCGGGTGGTTAATTGGAGATAAGAGTCTCATGGATTTTCATGTACAGAGTTATCTTTGGACCAAGATCCTCAGATCTCAGCCTCCTAGGTAGCTAGGATTAGAGGCGTGTGCCAGCGGCACCCAGCTCCTGATTTCAATTTCTAAGTCTGAACATTCTACTTTGCCATTCCCAGCAGCTGGAACAACTTTCAAATAGCTCCTTTACATCCCCAAGCCATTACTTACCTCGAGCTCAGCTTGAATCTGCCTGCCTCTCTCAAGAAAGCGCAAATGCAAGCATGTACTTAAATCTTTTATCCCTGTGGTCTGGTTCTTGGTAGAATCTACAGAGGACTTTTTCTTCTTTCGGCCCAAAACTCAGACTGGATGCCTGTCTGGCTTGCCTTGTAATCAGGGAAGGAAAACAGCATCAACATTGCCCAATGGTCCTTGTGAACCCTCACCCTACATGGCAGGAAATGTCTCAGAGAATCATACTTGGCCATCTAGCATCAAGGAAACCCTCAAGTCTATCTGTCTGTGAGTTGACCCTATGGCGATGAAGGAAATCATTGGCAGGGGAAAAAGAATAAAAAAATAATAAACTAGACGAAAAGAAGCAGCTTCAAGATTGGAAAGGGGAGAAGATCTGGAAGCTCCAGGGGAAAGCTAAGCAAGCCTGACACCTGGAAATAGGGAAGCATAGAAGGGAAGGAAGCGAAGGGTTCTGCATGGTGGAATGTTCAAGAGAAGAAAGACCCACACCTGTCCCTATCCCGACCTTTTAGTCCCTCAGTGCTACACCAAGCCCTCCCTGGCCCACTCCCTCGGTCCCCAGACTCCTCACCTCCCCAACACTGCCATACCTGGCTGCTTCTGCCCTTTCCCAGGGAATGTCTGCAGGCGTGCCTGTTCTGTGCTACCACGTAGTGTCAGCCCAACCCAGGGGAGGGACAATAAGCCAAGGGCCGGAGCTAGAAATGGCCCACAGCCCAAGAGGAACCAAACATTAACCAGCCCCACCTCCTCCCCTACACAACTATTAAACAAGATTGATCTCTAAAGCTCCCCAAAAGTTTGGAGCTATAGATCACAAAGCCTGGAGTTCTTGCCCTGTCCCAGAGGAAGAAAGACATCACTGTCACCCATGTGTCCATGTTGGGGGGAGGGGGCCAAACTGTCCCTGGCTTCTTCACATGTCAGTTTTCTCCCACTCCTGGCCCTAGGTGGATCTGCTTTGTGGCCATGTAGGGGGCAGGATGAATGCCATGGGTGACAGAGGACCATGAGGTCATGCTAGGGGATGGCAGTGTTTCCCATCCACATGGCAGAACATCACAGCACACGGTCAGACCAAAGTATTTCCAGTCTCATCCCAGAACCTTTGAAGCTTCCACAGGAATTGTCTACAATCCCAGGACAGTTGAACTGCAAAGTAAATCTTGGCAATCATTTAGGTAAACAGAGAATGTCAACCATTAACCCCAGGATCTGTCTCCACCACCCAGGACCCTGCTTCATTCTGCAGCCTCAGTGACAGTGAAGGAAAAAGATGTGAAGCCAGTTCAAAGTGTCTCTTACCTTCTGTTATTAACTAAGCATAAGCTCTCCACCAGGAAGGAAACAAGCCTCAGCTTCCCTTGGCCAGGGGACACAGGAAGAAAGGATAGCCTAGTAGCCCTTAAAGGAATTTATTGGGCTCCATTTATTGTAGCTCCATGGTACAAGGCTTGCCTAGCCTTGAGTTCAATTCTTCAGCACTGCAAACAAACAACACAAAATCTTTTTGAGAATACAGGACTAAGATAGAAGAAAATGCTATGTGTATTGAATTATATGCTTCTGACTTTGATGGCTAAGAGAGTTCAAAGGAGAGGAAGAGGGGAATAAATGGCAGCAATCAGGGAAGGCTTCTTGGAAGAGGTGAGGTTAAAGTAAAAGGAGATAGACATGAAAAGGCCTAACATTACAAGAAAGAGGAACAGTGTGAGCAAAGGCAGAGTTGGGTTGAGCAAGGGATACGGGACAGGTAGTATGGAAGCAGGACTGTTGGGTAGTTGTGGTAGAAATAGTCAGCTAAGGTGCTCAGAGCAAGAGGGCACATTTTAACCCATATAGAGTTCCTTTAGTGAGAGTGGTAAACTTGGTGTGAGGCAAAACAGCCAGAATTCACAGGAGATGGAGGATGGGAATTGTGGGGCCCAGGTAGAATGCTGTTTTTTGGTACTTGGTGATCTTCGCTTGAGTAGAGGTTGGAGTAGATGGAAAGCACTAGCATTTTTGAGTACTTAATGCATGAAAGGAAATGACCAAACTGCTTTACAAGTGCTACTTACAGAGCAAAATAACCTTCTGAAGTCTGGCACCAGTGCTCATGCCTGTAATTCTAGCCCCAGCTGTGAGATTCTTATTTCCAAATAACTAGTTAAAAGCTGGGCTGGAGGTATGGGTCAAATGGTATAGTGTCAATCTTAAGCAAGCAAAGCAAAACAAGTGTGAAGCTCTGAGTTCAAACCTCAGTACTGGCACTAAATTAATAAACACCCTAAGAAGTGTGCACTCTTAATATTTCTATGGTGTGGGAGAAATAAGACACACAGGCTAATACAAAGTTATATTTGAACCCAGGTAGTTTGGCTCTAGAAATTGTTTGCTAAGGGCCAGGACTTTGGTCTAGTGGTAGAGTGCTTGCCTAGCATTCATGAAGACCTAGGTTCTATTCCTCGGTGCCACATACATAGAAAAAGCTGGAAGTGGTGCTGTAGCTCAAGTGGTAGAGCTCTAGCATTGAGAAAGGCCAAGGACAGTGCTCAGGCCCTGAATTCAAGCCCAGGACTGGCAAAAAGAAAAGAAAAGAAAAGAAAAGAAAAGAAAAGAAAAGAGGGCCGGGAGTTTGGCCTAGTGGTAGAGTACTTGCCTAGCATGCACAAAGACCGGGGTTTGATTCCTCAGTACCACATATGTAGAAAAAGCTGGAAGTGGTGCTGTGATTCAAGTGGTAGAGCACTAACCTTGAGAAAGTCCAAGGACAGCGCTCAGGCCCTGAATTCAGGGCTCCCTCCTCTCCCTCCTCTCCCTCCTCCTCCTCCTCCTCCTCCTCCTCCTCCTCCTCCTCCTCCTCCTCCTCCTCCTCCTCCTCCTCCTCCTTCTTCTTCTTCTTCTTCTTCTTCTTCTTCTTCTTCTTCTTCTTCTTCTTCTTCTTCTTCTTCCCAGTCCTAGGGCTTGAACTCAGGGCCTTGGGACTGTCCATGAGTTTTCTCAAGTCACTCTACCACTTGAGCCATAGCACCACTTCCAGCTTTTTCTGTGTATGTGGTACAGAGAAATCCAACCTGGGGCTTCATGCATGCTAGGCAAGCATTTTACCACTAGGCCACTCCCCCAGCTTCTGGAAAGTTCTGAGCTAACAGTAGAGACAGCGATGAGCCAGACCCCCAAGTGTCTACAATCAGTGAGCAGCACCTAATTGCTATAAGTAGGAGGCACATATGAGGTGCTGGAGCAGTTGAGGTCTGAGGCGACAGAGAGCTGTGCATTGTGTTCAGGGCCTGGTGGGCAGACCTGTTTGACCAGAAGAGAGAGCTCCTGTAGCCAAAGTCCTGGGAAAGAAACCTCGGGTCAATATTGGCGGGCATTAATTGTTCCTGGGAGTCTTGGCAGATTTTCTTTAAGGTACTTGTAGTCCTTGGGCCTATGGGAAGTCTGTGATACTGTTAACAGAATGGCCATATGCATGTCCTGTTTACTGCTCCTTGAGCACTTCTTCTGGCTGGCTGCTGTTGTCCACCTAGAGAGAGAAATTGGCAGGAGAGAGAAGGGGAAAGGACAGAGAAGGAAAGGGGAGGAGAGAGGAGAGGCTACCAGGGGAGGAGAATAAAGTGGAGAGAAGAAGAGAAGAGAGGGGGGAGGAGGAAAGAGGAGAGTGTGGAAGAGAGGAGAGAGGAGAAGCGGGGGAGGGAAGTGGAAAGGAAAGGGGAGGGGAGGAGAGAGGAGAAGGGAAGAAGAAGAAAGGGGAACACAGGAAAGAGGAGGTAAAGGAGAGGGGAGGGAAGGAGAGAAGGGAAGGGGGATGGAAAAGGATAGGAGAGGAGAGCACAGGAGGGGTTGAGAATGGAGAGAAGAGGAGAAACAAGAGGGGGTGGAGGAAAGAAGAGGAGGGGAAGGGGGGAGGGCAAGTGAGGAGAGAGACGAGGAAGGGAGGGGGAAAGGAGGGAGGGGAGAGAAGGGGAGAGGAGAGGAGAGAGGAAAGGAGTCAACAATTGACCAGGAGTGAACAAAGTCCAGGGATTTGCTCTTGCAAAGCAGCTGATTTCAGTTGCTATCTTGATTCCTAAGCAGGCAGGTTTTTTTTTTCTTGCCATAAATAGTTTCAGGTAATATTTGACCATTTTGGATCAGGCTATTTATTTCTTGCAATTAACTCAAGGAGATCTTGAGTAGGTCTGGACACATGGAAGGTAAAAGACCCTAGACATAATAAGGCTGCTCAAATAGCAGCCCAAACAAGTGTCTCCCCATTCCTGCTCCACGTAAGACCAGGAGAATGGATGGAGGAAACTCATCAGGTAATTTAGGAGCATATCTAGCCAGAGCCTCCATCAGAGCTCCAGGGCTGCAGATTTCATAAAAGGAATGAGTAGCCTGGTGAGAAGCTGGCTTCATTCATTCTCATTACAAGAGCAGGGCTGGCTGCACAGGCAATAGCAATCTTGAAGCATTCTGTGGTGGCAAGCAGCAGAGTTGCAATGCATGTGCAGCCCATCTCTGTGCCGGTCCCTGGGCTTTATTAGCAAACAAAATGTGGTATTTTGGATGGCTTTGATCAATGAGACAGCATTACTCTATGGCTCAGAAATCAAAGGGGACAGCTTCCAATATAAATGTTGCTTATGACACACAAGCAAAAACTGTTCCCAAATGGGTCCATAGGATTAAGGATATGGTTAATGCAGAAAATCTGCATAATAGTTCAAAGACCCTACCCCAGCTCAGGCTGTGCAAGGTTATGAAGTCCTTCCCAGTAAAGGCTGCTAGGGAATAGGGATGAGGCTATGTATTTATAATTGCTATTTTTTCCATAAATCCTTCTCAAAAGGTTGTACAAGTCTATGAACAAATCTAAGTTGTCATAATACCACTTGAGACATGCCTCCAGCCTAGCTGGGGTTCTTTATGTTATTTTTTGCCAGTCCTGGGACTTGAACTCAGGGCCTGGGATCTATCCTTAAGCCTCTCTGTGTTCAAGGCTAGCACTCTACCACTTAAGCCATAGTACCACTTCTGGCTTTTTCTGTGTATGTGGTACTGAGGAATTGAACCTAGGGCTTCATGCATGCTAGGCAAGCACTCTACCACTGAGCCATATTCCCAGTTCCATTTTTTTTGCTGTTCTGAAGATGAATTTAATGACCTTTCCTACTTGGGTTGGTCTTGGACTTTGATCCTCTGTTCTCAGGCTCCAGAGTAGCTAGGATTAGAAGCATGAGCCACTAGTGCCTGACCAATGAATTCATATTCTTACAAGAGGATTACTGGAGGTAATTATTAATATTTTTCCAAATGAATTTCTGAAGACCCCGGCCTCCTGAGTAGCTAGGATCACACATGTGAGCTACCAGTGGCTAGTTGTCCCCAAGCTTTTTTTGCTCAAAGTTAGCACTGTACAAGTTGAACCACAGCTCCACTTCTATTTTTTTGCTGGTTAATAGGAGATAAGAGACTAATGGGTTTTTCTGCCTGAGCTGTCATCAAACCACAATCCTCAGATCTCAACTTCTTGGTCGCTAGAATTATAGGCACGAGCCACTGGTGACCATCCTGCATACCCTCCCTTTTTTTCCTGCCAAATTAGGGAGCCAATGTGAAAAGAGTGAAATTGGTGATTGGAACTTTTGAGCTCCTGTCGTTATGTTGTTTCTACTCCAGCAGCTGAATGCCCATGTCTTGACCTGTGTGCCCTTATAGGCGTGGTACACAGTAAGACCTATGAAGATAATTTGAATTAAATTCTTACTTTAAAACCAAAAGAATTAGAGGTAGTATGGCAAGGGTGAGGAATTAGAGAGAAGTCCATGTCAGAGTCAGGAAAATGGGGCCAAGTGTCAAGCTTGCCAGGGTGAGGTGAAAATGACACAGAAGAATTTACCTTGTACATCAAATGCTCCAAGTATGGCCAGCCAACCTGATAAGCTAATGACCTGCCCATTAGGTGAATGGTTAAGTGTGTTTCCTCCTAATTTTCTTCTTCCCTCCTCCCTCTTTTCTTTTCTTTTTTTTTTTTTGTTATTTATTTATTTATTTGCCAGTTGTGGGGCCTCAACTCAGGGCCTGAGCACTGTCCTTGGAGTTTTTCTCAAGGCTAGAGTGCTACCTTTGAGCCATAGCACCACTTCCAGCTTTTATTTTATTTCATTTTCTATGTATGTGGTGCCAAGGAATTGAACCCCAGGCTTCATGCATGCTAGGCAAGCACTCTACCTCTAGGCCAAACTCCCGGTCCCTCCCTCTTTTCTTTCTCTCTCTTTCTTTCTCCCTCTTTTTCTCTTATCCTTCCTTCCTCCCTCCATCCCTCCCTCCCTTTCTCTCTCCTTCCCTCCCTCCCTTTCTTTCTCTACCATTTTAGCCACAACTCTACTTCTGGGTTTTTTTTGTTGTTTTGTTTTTGTTTTTTTTTTTACCCAGACCTGGTTTGGCTTCAAATCTGTGTGAGCCACATATACCAGGCTGTAATTTTATTTTTTATGTACGTATATCACTGAAATCTTCTTATATACATGAAGGGCTTCTCCACCCCAACCCCCTCCTCCCCATTGGATTCTTTGCCAGGTCTTTCAAGGAGGAAATGTACTGGTGTATCACCCAGCCCCTGAAATAAAACATGTCAACCGCACACTACACAGAAGCCTTGGGGCTCTCCCTGATTGCTGAAAGACCCCTTGACTTCCTTACTCTCTCTGTAACAGCCAAGTTTGCCAATAGAACCAGAACAGGGTGCCACTGGTGGTTCATGCCTATAATTCTACCTACTCAAGAGATTGAGATCTGAGAATGATAGTACGATGATAATCTGGGCAGAACAGACCCTGAAACTCTTACCCCTGACCAGTAAAAATCTAGAAGTTGTAGAGTGCCCGCCTTGAATGAAAAGTTAAGGGAAAGAAGGTGGCTCTAAACGTAATCCCACACATTCTCTTTCTCCTTCTCCCTCACCTTCCCTCCCTCTCCCTCCCCACAGAGTACCAGAAATTCTTGAATTTTTCTCAGTAATATTTTTTTTGCCAGTTCTAGGGCTTGAATTCATGGCCTGAGCACTGTCCTGGAGCTTTTCCCTTAAGGCTAAGGCTCTGCCACTTGAGCCCCAGTACCACTTCCAGCTTTTCCATGTATGTAGTATCAAGGAATTGAACCTGGGTCTTGTGCATGCTAGGCAAGCACTCTACCACTAGCCCAAACTCCAAGCCTCTCCATAATTTTTTTGTGCTGGTCCTAGGGCATGAATTCAGGAACTGGCACTGACCCTGAAGTGTTTTTTTTGTTGTTGTTGTTTTTGTTTTCTCAGTCATTGGACTTAAACTCATGGTCTGGGTGCTGTCCCTGAGCTTTTCTGGTCTCTACCACTTTGAGCCATTGTTTCACTTCTGGTATATGGTTGTTAATTGGAGATAAAAGTCTCACAGCTTTTCCTCCCCAGTCTGACTTCAAACTTTTATCCTCAGATCTCAGCTTTGTGAGTAGATAGGATTACAGGCGGGAGCCACCAGTGCCTGGCTCCTGACTCAGTAATTATCAACACTTGCCCTGCTACTTACTTCTGCAAGTCACCATCTCTACCAGATCAATACTTCAGGTAGCAACAGGCTGATGACAACACACTGCAGGCCAAGGTTTTTGCTGACTTGAAACATAGTTCTCAGGAAGAATAATGACATGTGCAGATAGGAAACCCAGGAAGTTTTTCTAGTGTTCCACCTGTTAAAATTAATTCTTTGTCTTTCTTCCCTTTTCTTTCTTTCTTTTTGTCATGGGTCTTGAACTCTGGACCTGGAGTGTTGTCCCTGAGCTCTTCAGCTCAAAGTTACTGCTCTACCACTTTGAGCCACAGCACCACTTCCAGGTTTCTGGTGGTTATTTGGAGATAAGAGTCTCATAGACTTTTATGCCTGGGCTAGCTTTGAACTATGATCCTCAGATGTCAGCCTCCTGAGTAGCTAGGATTACAAGTGTGAACCACGTACACCCAGCCTGTTACACACAGTTCCGTAGCAAATTTGGAGATTTATTCCTAGGCCCAGTCAGCTCCCTGACACCATAAGCTCCATTGTCTTCTTCTTTTTTTTTTTTTGCCAGTCCTGGGCTTGGGCTCAGGGCCTGAGCACTGTACTTGGACTTTCTCAAGGCTAGATCTCTACCACTTGAGCCTCAGCACCACTTCCAGCTTTTTTCTATGCATATGGTACTGAGGAATCAAACTCGAGTCTTCATGCAAGCTAGGCAAGCACTCTACCACTAGGCCAAACTCCTGGCCCAAGCTCCATTGTCTTTTGCCTGACACTTTCTAGATTCATGTGACTATATCCATCCATTGATTATGGGTAGGGAATCAGAGAATATAGTTATGGAGACTCCAGAATAACATCAACCAGTGGGATTGGTATCTAGTTTAGTAGAAAACTGTGGGCACTTAGAAGAGGTCGCGTTCAACACGTATTCCATCATTATGCCTTTGGGAAGACTGGTACCAGGGCTAGAAATCAGGGCCTCTTGGCTTGTGCTTGACTTTTTTTTGTTTGGTCAGGGGTTGTGGTAGTGGTGGTAATCAGTTCTGAGCAGGAACTTAGGGTCTGGCTACTGTCATTGAGTTGATTTTTTTTTTTGGCTCAAGGGTGGCACTATACCACTGGAGCCACAGATCTAATTCTGAATTTTTGGTGGTTAATTGGAGATAAGTCTCAAAGACTTCTGCCTGGGCTAGCTTTGAACTATAATCCTCAGATCTCAGCCTCCTAAATGGCCAGGATTACAGGCATAAGCCACCTGCTACTAGCTAATGTTAAATTTTGAAACAGGAGCTTATTATGAAGCACAAGCTAGTCTCATACACAGAATCTTCATTCCCCAGCCTCCAGAATGCCAGGATTATAGGTATGTGCCACCACATCCTTCTCCTTTCTTTCTCATCCTTGTTTTGCTATTTGATAATAGATTATGATACCTATGCTGCTTGGGGCCTCCCCTGCTGAGATCCTTTTCTGGTTGGATGTCTCAGGGTTTTTCTTTCTCTTCTCACCCTAGAAGCACATACATTCAGAATAAGGGTTCCACAGTCTATGGGGACTGTTTTTCAGGTATAAAGGAAGGGCTTTGTTCCTGCTAAAGAGGTCTCCATTTTGCTTGCTTTTCTTGTGCGAAACAAAGGCAATCAAGCTACTTCATTATCTCCTAGGCAATGGGTGGCTAGTGGCCCTGGATTGGCCAGTGTGAGGGTGCATCACAGAATGCCAAGCAGTTATTGATTTCTGAATGTGAGTGCTTTACAATAAACATCCACTGCTCTTTCCTGACATTTCACCTCAGAATGTTGGGGCTGGGCTGTGTCATAGAATGTACTGTTTGGCTCATTCCTAGAAAAACAATATTATCTCCAGAGCTGGGCTACTCTTATTGATAAGGAAGGCCTTGCTAACCACATAGTCACAAATATTTCTGAAGGCCTGGCTAACTACATAGTCACAAGGATTCTCAGGATTACTTGGTACGCATCACAAGCTGCATTTCCTTGTGCTTAAAGTGTATATTAACCCATTGTTCCAAAGGTTTTCACTATGATCATTCACAGATGCATGTTTGTATATGCTAATCAAAGCAATCCTCTCTATAGCTCTTTCCTTGTCCCTTATTGCAGGTTTCTTTGAGGGGGGGCTCTTTTCCAAGGATTACCCCACACACTCTAAGTGATGCATCTGTACATCACGTTGGACTCTGGGCCTGGGCATTGTCCCTGAGCTCTTCAGCTCAAGGCTAATGCTCTACCACTTGAGCCACAATACCACTTCCAGTTTTCTGGTGGTTAACCAGAGACAAGAATCTTATGGTCTTTCCTGCCAGGGCTGACTTTGAACCTCGATCCTTAAATCTCAGCCTCCTGAGTAGTTAGAATTAAAGGCATGAGCCACTGGCACCTGGCTTCAACATCTTTTTTTTTTGCCAGACCAGGGCTTAAACTCAGGGACTGGGCACTGGCCCTGACCTTCTTTTGCTCAAGGCTAGCACTCTACCACTTGAGCCACAGCGCTACTTCTGCCTTTTTCTGTTTATGTGGTACCGAGGAATGGAACCCAGGGCTTCATGCATGCTAGGCAAGTGCTCTACCACTGAGCCACATTCCTAGCCTTATCCAGTCTTTAATTTGCTGTGATTCTGGATATTTACTTAGGAAATGTTGACCCATGCCAAAAAACCCTAGTATCTCAGGTAGCTGATCCATTTGGAATTGACTCTGGTGCAGGATGATATGTAAGGATCTGCCTTCAGTTTCCTGCATGAGTATAGCCAATTCTAGTTATTTGTTGAAGAGGCTGTCTTTATTCTATCCTTTGTTTTTGGATCTTCTATTATATTCTGTTGGTCTTCAGACCAAGCTGTTTTATTACTACAGCTTTGCAATAGAGTTTGAAGCTTGGTATTGATATTCATCAAACACCGTTCTTCCAACTAAGGATTGTTTTTGCTATTCCAGATCTTCTATTATTCCTTATGAATTTTTGAATTGCTTTCTCTATCTCTCAAGAATATTGTTGGAGCTGGGTGCAGTGGCTCACGCCTGTAATCCTAGGTACTCAGGAGGCTGAGGTCTGAGAATCACATTTCAAAGCCAGCCTGGGCACTAAATTCTGTGAGACTCTTATCTCCAATTAACTACCAAAAAACTGGAACTGGAGCTGTCGTTCAAGGGGTAGGGTGGTAACATTGAGCTGAAGAGCTAAGTGACAATGCCCAGGCCCAGAGTTTAAGTCCCCCAACCAACAATAATAACAACAAAAAGAATGTTGTTGGTATTTTGATGAGTAAATGCAGCACAAAAAAATCAATGTATATCCTATAAGATTAAGAAAAGGGAGGGAAGGGTAGGTTGAGGGAAGGGGTAAGAAAGCTCAAAGGAGTGACAATGATCAGGATGCATTTTATTCATAAACTGCTTTGTTGAATGGCAACCCCTTTGTACAAGTACTTAAAGATAGTTTTTAAAAGTCTCACCCACTTTTGATTCAACTTTTATTTTTCTTAGTTTTGTGGTATATACAATGATTTCTTTCTTTCTTTTTCTGTCTCTCTGTGTCTCTGTCTCTGTCTCTCCCTCTCCCTCTCTTTCTTTTTCCTGCCAGTCCTGGACTTTGAACTCAGAGCCTGGGTACTGCCCTTGAGCTTTCTTTGCTCAAGGGTAGTGCTCTACCAATTGAGCCACCCCACCACTTCCAGCCTTTTCATTGTATGTGGTACTTAGGAATCAGATTCAGGGCTTCATGCAAGCATTGTATCAGTAGGCCCTACAATGAATTCTTGACTACATTTTCTCTCTCCTACTTTTTTTTTCCAGGCCTGAGGCTTGAACTCAGGGCCTGAACACTATTCCTGGGCTTCTTTTGCTCAAGGCTAGCACTCTACCTCTAGAGCCACAGGACTACTGGCTTTTTCTGCTTCTGTGTACAGAGGAATGGGATCCAGAGCTTCATACATGTTAGGCAATTCTCTATCACTAAGCTACATTCCCAACCGCTCCCTCCCCCTTTTATTCATCTTCCCATTTCCCCATACTCCTATCCCTCCTCTTGGGTGTACTCATTTCCTGGTGTTGATTTTGTTGGGCTTTGACCTAGACTTTCTAAAAGATTATACTATTTGCACTCTGGATAGTCTCTATACTTGATAATGAATTTGTAACCCCTTGCTTACCACCTCAGTGTTTACTTATAGATTTATAGGTACATTCTAGCTACCACAAAGAAAGGAAACTATGCAATCTTTATTTCTCTGAGTCTGGCTTACTTCATTTAATGTAATTTTCCCCAAGTCCTTCAGTTTCCTTATGAATTGTACTGTATCATTCTTTCTAATGGGTGAATAAAATTCCACTGTGCATATATGCCACATTTCTTGATTCATCCATCCATTAAGGGGCATCTGGGTGATTCCATATCTTGGCTATGATGACTAATGCTGTTGGGTTTTTTAAAAACTAATTTTATTTACTTATTTTTGGTTATGAGGTACCAAGGAATCAAATCCAGGTCCTCATGCATGCTACGAAAGCACTCACATTCTTAGCCCTTGGGTTGATGGCTTTATTGTATCCTGTTTTTCTTCTATTAGGTAGATGCCTAGGAGTGGAGTTGCTGGTCATAGCGTAGTTCTATGTTTAGTTTTTTGAGAACCTCTGCTTTTCAGAATTGTTGAACAAGTTTATGTTCCTTCCAATAGTATATTTGAGTTTCCTTTTGGCCACATTCCTGCCAGAATTTTGTTGTCTGTTTCTTTGATGATGTCCATTCTAACTGGGGTTAGAATACTGAAATCTCAGTGTTGTTTTGGTTTGCATTTCTTTATGGCCAGAGATATTGTGTTTTTTCATGTTGGAACTCAGATATTATTTTTTAGTTGTTCATGGGGCTTGAACTCTGGATCTGGGTGCTGTTCCTGAGCTCTTTACTTCTACCACTTAAGCCACAGCGCCAATTTCGGTTTTCTTGTGGTTAGAGATAAGAGTTTCATGGACTTTCTTTTTAAATTTTATTGTTGGAATAGTATATAGAGGGGTTATAGTTACATTCTTCAGTTAGTAGGTGCATTACTTCTCACACATTGATACCCCTTCTCATGTTTTTGTCCCCGTTTCCCTCCCATGACCCACTCCTAATCACTGTTTTCCCCCCTTCCCTTCCCTCTTTCAAATAAACAAATATACAATATACCAGGTAACACAGTTAGATACAATAACAACATGAGATTAACCGTAAGGGCAAAAAAGAGAAGAGAAATAACATAGTACATTAAGAACATAGTACATTAAGAACAAAAATTGCACAAGATGAACCTCTTCTTTCCATATCCTAGAGTTCATTTCATTTAGTCTCATCCTATATGACCTTATGTACATAGGTTTTGAGCTATTGTAATCCTCTGCTTAGAAGAGTCCTAGATGTGTACTAATAATTTTAAATGAGGGAAACCATGAATTCTATATTCCTTTGGGTCTGGCTTACTTCACTTAATATGTGTTTTTTCCAAGTCTTTCCATTTCCTTACTAATGGGACAATGTCATTCTTTTTGGTGGCAGCATAGAATTCCATTGTGTGTAAGTACCATATCTTGTTGATCCAATCATCTACTGAGGGGCATCTGGGTTGCTTCCCTATCTTAGCTATGGTAAATAGTGCTGCAATGAACATTGTTGTGCTAGTGGATTTAGTATGTCCTTGTTTCTGGATGATTGGGTAAATGCCAAGTAGTGGAATTGCTGGGTCATAGGGGAGCTCTATGTTTAGTCTTTTGAGGAACCACCATACTGCTTTCCAGAATGGTTGAATGAGTTTATACTCGCACCAACAGTGTAGTAGCGATCCCTCTTGGCCACATCCCCGCCACTATCTGTTATTATTAAGTCTCATGGACTTTTGTGCCACCAATACCTGGCCAGAAATTCTTATTGTTGTACTTTTCAGGAAAAAAAACCAACACTGTGGCTTTGGTTGAAGTCTTAAAAAAGAAAAGTGATTGGGGCCGGGAGTTTGGCCTAGTGGTTAAAGTGCTTGCCTAGCATGCATGAAGACCCGGGTTCGATTCCTTGGTACCACATATAGAAAAAAAAAGCCGGAAATGGTGCTGAGGCTCAAGTGGTAGAGCTCTAGCCTTGAGAAAGTCCAAGGACAGTGCTCAGGCCCTGAGCTCAAGCCCAGGACTGGCAAAAAAAAAAAGAAAGAAAAGTGATTTCCAATAGCCTTGACATATTTACTATTTCATTTAAAACAGTATATGTCTAAGTGCAACCCATTGCCATAAAATGCTAAGTTGAGAATAAAAAAATTGAAAAATCAAAAAATAATAAAGACAAAGAGCATAAATTATCCACAAGTCAATAGATATCCTATTATAACTCAGGAAGTCTTGGGCATGTTAAGCACTTACTCTGTCAGTGAATTATATCTTCATTACCTCCATTAATGGGTTATTGAGCCCCTATGGCTCATGCTTTAATCTTTGCTACTCAGGAGGCTGAGCTCTGGAGGGTCATGGTTTGAGGCCAGTCCAAGCAAAAAAAAAGTTTACTAGACTTAATTTCCAAAATAACTAGCAAAAAGCCAGGTTAGACGGGGCTGGGAGTGTGGTGTATTGGTAGAGTGCTTAACTGGCGTGCAAGAAGTCCTGGATTGATTCCTTGGTACCACATACACAAAATAGCTGGAAGTGGTGCTGTGGCTCAAGTGGTAGAGTGCTAATCTAGAGAATGCCCAAGGATAATGCTCAGGCCCCAAAACTGGCAAAAAAAAAAAAAAAGCCGGGATGGAGATATGACTCAGGTAACACAGTGTCAATGAATCAAAGAAGTGAGCTATCTCAAGGTTCTGAGTTTCAATCCTGGTACAGGTTAAAAAAAGAAAGAATCCTCTGACCACTAAGGTAAAATCTGTGTGTGGGGCGGGGGGGGGGGGGGAGAGTGAGAGTTCATGAAGGTGAAGTTTGGAGACTGTGGTGTCTGTTTCTGCTTTTTATTTTTTTTTCCACAAATAGACACAACAGGGCCCAAGGCACATTTGGAGACTCAGCTGTGTTGGAGGTGGAGTTGTTTGAAAGGAGAAGGGAAGCCAGGTGGCAGTGGCTCACACGTATAATCCTAGATACTCAGAATGTCTATGAGCCACAGCGTCACTTTCCAGTTTTCTGGTGGTTAACTGGAGATAAGAGTCTCATGGACTTTTGTGCCCAGGCTGTCTTTGAACTGTGATCCTCAGATCTCAGCCACCTGAGTAGCTAGGATTACAGATATAAGCCATCGGCTTCCATGTGACTCTTATCTCCACTTAACCACCGTAAAGCCAGAAGTGGAACTGTGGCTCAAGTGGCAAAGCACTAGACAAGCAAAACTAAGCATGGGGCAGTGCTCAGGCCCTCAGTTCAAGCACCAACACACACACACACACACACACACACACACACACACACACACACACACAAATGTTGGACTCTAGTGGCCCATGCCTGGAATCCTAACTACTTAGGAGACTATGATCTGAGGATGGCAGTTCAAAGGCAGCCCAGGCACGAAAGCCCATGAGATTCTTACCTCTAATTAACTACCAAAAACCCAGAAGTGAGGCTATGGCTCAAGTGACAGAGTGCTAAATTTGAGCAGAAAAGCTCAGCAACAGTGCCCAGTCCCTGAGTTCACCCCCTCCCAAGAATGGCATTAAATAGATGGATAAATAAAGAGGTTAGGAGAGGGACAGCCCATGATTCCTCAGGAATCAATTATCTGTCTCCAGAACCTCTGCAGCTAGAGGGAAGTTGTCTAGTCCACGGTAGATAGAGAAGTGGAGAAAATTGAAGTCTACAGTTTGCATATTGGGATCAGAGGACCAGGATTCCAACATCCATTTTTCTCCTTTATTTCCTAATCCTAAATCCCATCTGGAACTGGTTTCTTCTCATCCTAGAAAGGTTGCAAGTGTGCTGGGTTCTGGGCTTGGCAGGAGGGCTGAACTGTGACCAGCCCTTTCATAGACTTGTATCCTCCGAGGTGGAGCCAGAACATCTGGGAAGTGATGCTATACCAGGATCCACAGCTGTTGCCATAGCCACCAGCGGGCACGTGCCTGCCTTACAGAGATCCCAGAGGGATAGAAGGGGTGGGGAAGCAGGGAAGCAGGGGAACTGGGAGGGGGATCTTGTGGGGAAGTTCCCTCCCTACTACCCCCAATTCTGCTTCAGGAGCTTCTTGCATTTGCAGCTTTAGTCCTGCAGCCAGAGCTCTACAGGGGTCTGGGTGGGGCTGAGCTGCATCTCCAGCTGGGCCCTCCCGGGTCCAGTATTGCATGGCTGGCAGTGCTGCATTAGATGCTCAAGCGGAAGGCTGGTGTCCATGGTCCTCGTCCTGCACAACGTCCTGGTAGGGGGGTGTGGGGGCTGCTCTGAAGGGTCTGGGGGCACTTGCAGCTTCTCAGATTCTACCTCTGGTTCTACATCTGTCCAGTGGGATGGCAGTGGGGTTAACTGGCAGAGCAGGTAGGAAGCTCCTGAGGTCACCTGTTCAGAGTACGAGTAGGCCAGAAGATGGCCATATAGCTTGCAGTTGAACAAATCAGGGAGAACCGCAGTTGTAGGGAACAGGCCAAGCAAGTAGACAGCTAGTACTGACAGGATGGGTAGTGGGGAAAGGGTCCCAGAATACAACTTTAGAAGTGTGCTAGCTACGGCATAAAGGCCATTGTGGTTGGGGAAAAAGTACATATAAGGTCATGGTTTGGCAAGCTGTCACTTCCCTCTGTCAACTATCCCAGCCTCGGGTGTTGGAATGGACAATCCTCCAACCAACAAAGCTGATACTTTCCCAAGGAAAGTATCCATCTGTACATTTTAGTCAAAGCTTTCCTTGGCTCCTGCTCTATAATTTTTTTTCTTTTTTCCCAGTCCTGGAGCTTGAACTCAGAGCCTGGGCACTGTCCTTGAGCTTTTTCAAAATTAGGTAAGGCTTTATCACTTGAGCCACAGCAACACTCTGGCTTTTTCTGAACATGTGGTACAGAGGACTCGAACCCAGGGCTTTGTGCATGCTAGGCAAACACTTTACTACTAGGCCATACTACCAGCCCTTGCTCTGATTATTTTTTGCCAGTCTTGGGGTTTGAACTCAGGGCCTGGGCACTGTCCTTGAACGTTTTTTGCTCAAGGCTAGCACTCTACCACTTGAGCCACAGTGCCACTTCCAGCTTTTTCTGTGTATGTGGTACCGAGAAATGGAACCCAGGGCTTGGTGCATGCTAGACAAGCACCCTACCACTAGGCCACACTCCCAGTCCTCTGATTATTTTAAAAATAGGGTCTCACTTTTTGCCAGAGGCTCTAACTGTCAATCCTCTTAGTTTTTTTTGCCAGTCCTGGGGCTTGAACTAAGGGCCAGAGCACTGTCGTTGGGCTTTCTCAAGACTAGAGCTCTACCACTTAAGCCACAGCATCATCTCTAGCTTTTTCTATGTATGTGGTACTGAGGAATAGAATCCAGGTCTTTGTGCATGCCAGGCAAGCAGTCTACCACTAGGGCAAACTACTAGGCTCTGTTTGTCTATTTGGTTTTTTGTTTGTTTTTGCTAGTCTAGGGCTTGAATTCAGGGCCTGAGCATTGTCCCAGAGCTTCGTTTTTTTTTTTCTCAAGGCTAGCACTCTACCACTTGAGCCCTAAGACAACTTCTGTTTTTTTCTGTGTATGTGGTACTGAAGAATTGAACCTAGGGTTTCGTGGATGCTAGGAAAGCACTCTACTGCTAAGCCACATTTCCAACATCAGTCCTCTTAGTTAAAGCTCCCTTTGTAGCTGGGATGACAGGTCCTATCACCATGCCCAACTTTTTCTGATGAGATGGAGTTGCTGTAATTTTTTTCCCTTGGTCTATTCTGGCCTGGAATTGCAATTATTCTACTCCTGCCTGCCAAATAGCTAAGATTATAGGCATAAACCACTGTGCTTTAAATCTTTTTCATTAAAATTGAATATTTTTATCCTTAATATTTTTTTAGTTTTTTGAAATTAAGTAATCACATACATTTCCCAGTACTGTGGTAGTTAAACTTAACTAAAGTCACAAACACGTTTTAACTTTGACAATAATAAGCATCATCACTCTAATTTACAAAACTTATAAATGATGAAAAATACAAAAAGCTCGTTTTATATAATAAAAAGTTTCACTCTTCAAATATTATGAATTTTGATTTTCTAAATTATCTTTAAATGGTTGTACAAAGGAGTTGCCATTTAGCAAAGAAATTTAAGAATAAATGTATCTTGGTCAGTGTGACTTCCTTCCTTCCTTCCTTCCTTCCTTCCTTCCTTCCTTCCTTCCTTCCTTCCTTCCTTCCTTCCCTGTGGGTCATGGGGCTTGAACTCAGCCTGGGGGCTGTCCCTGAGCAATTCAGCTCAAGGCTACCCACCCTACTCTTGAGCCAAGCCCCACTTCCCCTTTTCTGGAGGTTAAATGGAGATAAGAGTCTCTGGTTCTTTTGTGCCCAGGCTGGCTTTGAGCCTTGATTCTCATATCTCAACCTCCTGAGTAGCTGGAGTACAGGCGTGAGCCACCACACCCATGGCTGAGTGAGACTACTTTCAACATTCTCATCCATCATCCCCACTTCTCTTACTTTTTAAAATTTTGTTGGACATACATTGAATTCTTGAATTGCATTCTCCCCCTTTTCACCTCTTCATTCATCTACCTCTATCCGTTTGATCCTATTTCATCCCTTTCAAATATCTGCTCCCTGATGCTTATTTACTTTTTTAAAAAAATTTATTTACTTTATTGTTATTACAGAGGTGATGCACAAAGGGATCACAATTATGAGTCAGGTAATGAATACATTTCCTTTCATACAGCATCTTTTATTCCCTCATTCTCTTCCAGTCATGAGGCTTGAACTCAGGGCCAGGGTGCTGTCCTTGAGCTATTTTTGATCAAGGTAGAGCTCTACAACTTTGGGCCCCAGCGCCACTTCTAGTGCTTATTTGCAGATTAGAGTTCACAGACTTACCTGCCTGAACTGACTTTGAACCAGCCTCCTGAGATCCAAGATTACAGACATGACAGTACCTGGCTTCCTGGTGTTTATTTTGTTCAATGATTTTTGGTCAGTCATGGGGATTGAACTCTGAGCCTGGGCACTGTCCCTGAGCTCTTCACCTCAAGGCTACTGCTCTACCATTTGAGCCACAGCGTCACTATTTTGTTCAAAAAAATTTTTTGTGGGTCATTGGGCTTGAACTCTGGGCGTGGGCACTGTCCTTGAGCTCTTCAGCTCAAGGCTACTGCTCTACCCCTTGAGCCACAGCCCCACTTCCCATTTTCTAGAGATTAATTGGAGATAAGAGTCTCATGTTCATTAGTGCCCGGGCTGGCTTTGAACCATGATCCTCGGATTCAGCCGCCTGAGTAGCTAGGATTACAGACGTTCAGCCACCATGTCCAGCTTTTTGTTCAATTTTTGACTTTGCCTTTCTAAGAAACTGTACTACTTGAGTTCTTTCTTGAATCTACGTATTTCAGTTAATATAATTGTGTACACTTGCATACCACTCAATGTATTTACTTTTAAGCGTTATTTATTTTTTGTACCAGTCATGGGGCTTGAATTTAGGGCTCGGGCACTGTCTCTGAGCTTTTTTGTTCAAGGCTAGTGCTTTACCACTTGTGTCATAGCGTCAAGCCTCAATCTTTGTATCATAGCCTCCTGAGTATCTAGGATTACAGATGCAAGCCACTGGTTCGTGATTCCTCATGATGTTGCTTTTTTACCCCTCCTACATTAGCTTTTGCTTTATCTTCAACTTTATGGAACACACAGGAAAATTATTGCCCTTGTGATCTGAATTAATTTCTTGTGAAGTGCATATATATATGTATATATATATATGTGACTTATTCTCATTAGTTTTGTGTCCTCGTTTTTTTTTTTTTGTTGGTCATGTAGCTTGAACTCTGGACCTGGTCGCTGTCCCTGAGCTCTTCAGCTCAAGGTTTCCGTCCTACCCTTGAGCCAAGCCTCACTTTGCATTTTCTAGAGTTTAACAGGAGATAAGAATCTCAGGTCCTTTTGTGCCCTGGCTGTCTTTGAACCTTGATCCTCAGATCTCACCCTGCTGAGTAGCTACGATTACAGGCATGAGCCACCACGCCTGGGTCATGTGTTTTGTGTTTGTTTGTGTGTGTGTGTGTGTGTGTGTGTGTGTGTGTGTGTGTGTGTGTGTGTGTTTTGCCAGGCCAGGCCTGGGCTTGAATTCCGGGCCTGGGTACTGTCCCTGAGGTCTTTTTGCTCAAAGCTAGCACTCTACGAGTTTTTCTGTTTATGTGGTATTAAAGAATTGAATCCAGGTCTTCATGTATACAAGGCAAGCACTCTATCATTAATCCACATTCCCAGCCTCTCTTCATGGTTTTTGAATTTTTCTCTTTCTATTCCACTTCCACAGCCTTAGTAAAATCATGATGGCCCAAGTGGCTTACTAAGTGCCCCTTCACAGTCTAGTTCCATTTAAGACCTCTTCAAATCCATTTTCCAAATGTTCTTCCAGTGGTGTTTCTAGAATGTAGATCTGCGCTTTGTTTAAAATCCTTCATCGGCTCTTCACTAATCCTTGAAAGAAATCAGCCTGTAATACTGTTTTCTTCATGCTGAGGATGTAGCTCAAGTGGTATGTTTGCCTGGGAAGCATGAGGTCCTGGGTTAAATCTCCAGTACTACAAAAAATAAACAATAGATACACCCCCCACCCCCCACACACAACTAAAACTTCAGCGTGGATATTCTGCTTTTCACATAAAAAGTCATGAGAGGTGTCAGTGGCCTTTTGACCTAAATGTAGAGAACCAGGCAGACATAGTTTAGTGGATGAGTACTTGGCCAGCATATACAAGAAATTATGGTGAGTCATTGTGACACCTGTTGAGAGTTAAGGTTTTTTTTTTCTCGTGTGTGTGTGTGTGTGTGTGTGTGTGTGTGTGTGTGTGTGTGTGTAGCTTCTTTTCTATTAAAGTAGCCTTCTTTTTATCTTTTCAGTTTTATCTTGTGAAGATTGTTTTTCTGAAAAGGTCCTGCTTTGACCAGGTTTGGGCCTTGTTAATTATATTTTAGTTATATACATCCTTTTCCTGCAGCACTTTAATTAATACATCCTGTTAGAAGAGTTTTAGTTACATCCTGCTAATTAAGCCACATCCGAGGTTGTATTCCCAGCTCTACAGGAGAGGATTATGGCCAGACACCTGCCACCTTAGCATTTGGGAGACAGAGGGGTAGATCATGAGTTTGAGGATAGCCTGGGCTATGTAGTAAATCCCTTTTTCAATGACTTCCCCCCAAATTCAGTATTTTGGTGTTAAATGATTGTTTATTTTTATTGGGGTTTGAACTCAGGGGCTTGTCAGACAGCCACTCTCCCACTTGGGGCAGGCCCCCAGCCTTTTCTCTTTTGGTATATTGTTTTACCAGTCTTGAGGCTTGAGCTCAGGGCCTGGGCACTGTCTCTGGATCTCTATGTGCTGAAGATTGTCACTCTACCACTTGAGCCACAGCACCATTTCCGTTTTTTTTCCTCTGTATGTGGTACCTAGGATTCGAACGCAAGGCTTTATGCATGCTAGGCAAATACTCTACTACTAAGCCACATTCCCAGCTCTCTGATATTTTTTGGATAGTATCTAGCATTAATGTTAGGGTCATTCTGGACTTCAGTCCTCCTGTTTGTGCTTTCCATATGCCAGGGATGACAGGTGTAATCCACAGCACCCAGCTTTTTATTGATTGAGATGAAGTCTCACAAATTCTGCCTAGGTTGAGCTCACACAGTGATTCTCCCAATCTCTGTGAAGTGTCTGCATCCTGAGTAGCTGGAATTACAGACCATGAAACAATGTGCCTGGTGTTAGAGTTAGGTTTTGTTTCCAACATTGTGAGAAAAACAATTTTGTTTGCCCATCCTGGGGCTTGAACTCAGAGCTTGAACACTGTCCTTCTACCACTTGAGTCACAGTACCACTTTGGACTTTTTCTGTGTATGTGGTAACTAAGAATTGAACCCAGGACTTCAAGCCCTCTACCACTAGGCCACCCACTCCCAGCCTGAGAAAAACAATTTTCCATTAAAGTCGCTTGCTATCTTTCTGTTACTCTTGAGAGCACTGTTTTTGAGTTGTTTTTTCCACTTTGCCCAGGTGGCTTGGTGATTGTTAATTATATTTTAATTACATATATCTTTTTAGTGAGCACTTTAATTAAAACATCTTATTAGGAGCTCCTTGAATTTTAGTTACATCCTGTTAATTAAAAGCCAACATCCTTTTGCAGATTGTGAACCTGTACTCAGCCAATGTGAGCAGAGGGGTGGGGCCTGCTGGGTTTAGGGATAAAAGGAAACAGTTCAATTGCTCTTTTGTGTTAGCTTGCCAGGTTTTTACTTCTGGAGTCAACTTTGCCTTACTGAGTTCTTTTTGACTGGGTGTCCTTATTCCTGTGAGACACCCCAAGATTGTAAGCCATTTCTAACACCATTTTTTTCTAAACCTTTCTGTTCTCCTTATAGCTCTCTATGATAGAACTTATATTGTATTTTTGGCTTGTTAGTCTTGTCTTCTTTAGATGAAGGGCAAGAACCATTTAGCTGATTCAGTACCTGTGTGTTTTGCACATTATAGGTATTTAGTATAATTTTTTTTCCAGTCCTGGACTTGAGCTCAGGGCCTGTGCACTGTCCTTGGACTTTCTCAAGGCTAGAGCTCTACCACTTGAGCCACAGCACCACTTCCAGCTTTTTTTCTATGTATGTGGTACTAAGGAATCGAACTTGGGACTTCGTGCATGCTAGGCAAACACTCTACCATTAGGCCAAACTCCCAGCCCTAGGATAAATTTTGATGAAGCCAGGTGCTAATGATTCACACCTATAAACCCAGTTACACAGAAGGCTGAGACCTAGGATGGAGGTTCAAGTCTAACCTGGACAGGAAAGTGTGAGAGTCTTATCACCAAATTAACCAGCAAAAAGCTCTCAGTGGAGCCGTGGCTTGAGTGCTAGAACACCAGTTTGGATCTAAAATAAAACAAAAAACAGTAACAGGATGAGGCCTTTTTGAATTGAAGCCCAGGTATTGGCATGCAAAAAATAACTTTGAAGAATGATGATTGGATAAGTGAGAGAATGGAGGTAGCCAATGGAAAAGGGCTTGAAGGCTTTCAACTGTCATTAAGCTGTCAGCAGGAGACTACAGTCATCTTTTCATCTTGGCCACATACCAGGCTACACTTCTGGAGATGGAATGGTCCACAGCAGCCTGACCTTAAAGCTATGTTCAGGATGGCCTGGAACAACCTGTGAAGAGATCACAAAGGTGTGTCATACATATGAAACACTTGGCCTGTGTCCATCTGTGTCACAGAGTACACTGTGTACTCTTCCAAGGGAACTGATCTAGGGAACTCAGTTATCGATCTCTTTCCAGGGAAAGATTAATTTCTGCACCCTGATAGACTCCTGTTATGAAAAACTCCAGGGAGCTTCTGTTTCCACCCCCTTACCTTCAACACCAGTCACTGCTCTCTCTAGTTACTTGCAGCCCACTGTATGAAGATGATTGGCCTACATAAATCGCAGTTTATTTTAAAAATTGTGTAGAAACCACAGCTGGAGTCTGTTAGCTTGCACCTGTAATCCTAGCTACTCAGGAGGCTGAGTCCTGAGGATCTCACATTGAAGCCAGTCCAAGGAAGCAGAAAAGTCCATGAGATTCTTATTTCCAATTAATGACCAAAAAGCTGGAAGTAGAGCTCTGGCTCAAGTGGTATGGTGCCAGACTTCTTGCTCACTAAGCTTTTTGTTCTAAAGCTAGTGTTCTACTACTTTAGCCAGATTTTTAGCCCACTTTTTTTGTAGGTCGTTGGGCTTGAACTCAGGGTTTGGGATTTGTCCCTGAGATGGTCAGCTCAAGGCTAGCACCCTACCACTACGAGGCACAGGTCTACTTTAGGTTTAATTTTGAAGATTATAGACTCACCGCCTTTTCTGCCCAGGCTGGCTTTGAATGGGATCCTGAGATCTCAGCCTCCTGAGTAGCTAGGATTACAGCCTTGAGCTACCAGCTCCTGGCTCAGCCTAGCTTTTTCCTAGTTAACTGGAGATTGAGTCTCTTAAACTTTCCTTCCTTCCTTCCTTCCTTCCTTCCTTCCTTCCTTCCTTCCTGCCTGCCTGCCTGCCTGCCTGCCTGCCTGCCTGCCTTCCTGTCAGTTTTGGGGTTGGAACTCAGCCTGGGCACTGTCCCTGAGCTCATCAGCTCAAGGCTAGTGCTATACCACTTGAGCCACAGCGCAACTTCCGGGTTTCTGGTGGTTAACTGGAGATGAGTCTTACAGACTTTCTTGCCCAGGCTGGCTTTGAACCACGATCCTCAGATCTCAGCCTCCTGAGTAGCTAGGATTACAGGCTACAGCCACCATGCCTGGCTCTCTTGAACTATTCTATTTTGGTTAGCTTTGAATCACAATCCTCCAATGGATGCATGAGCAAGTAGGATGTGGCTGGGATGACAAATTTCAGGTAATTTAGGTGACAAGTTTTGGGCTAATCTGATCTTCATACCAACACCTTCTCTCAAATCAAACAAAAAAGAACATCAACGAGAAAATGCCATAATGAGCTGCGGATAGTGACTCAAGCCTATACTTGTAGCTACTTAGGAGGTGGAAATCAGGGCATCATGGTTTGAGGCCAAGTCGGTACAGAAATTCACAAGACTACATTTCAACCAGTGACTAGGTGTGATTGAACATGTCTGCCATCCTAAGATTACTGGGAATGTACAGAAGCTAGTTGCAGGGGGATGTACCTGTCGCCTCACTAACAAATGGAAACACAAATAGGGCTACTGCAGTCCAGAATAGCCCAGGCATAAAGCAAGATCCTGCCTCAAAAATAACCAATATGAGAGGGCTGGGAGTGTAGCCTAGTGGTAGAGTGCTCACCTAGCATGTATAAAGTTCTGGGTTTGATTCTTCAGTACCACATATACAGAAAAAGTGGCACTGCGGCTCAAATGATAGAGTCCTAGCCTTGAGCAACAAAAGGTCGCGGACATCACATCACCCAGGCTCTAAGTTCAAGCCCCAGGACTGGCAAAACAAAAAAAAAACCATGAAAAAGGGCTTATGATAGAGTGCAGCCTAGCATGTATGGCCCCCAATTCATAATGAGGGCTGGGAGTTTGGCCTAGCGGTTGAGTGCTTGCCTAGCATGCACGAAGACCGGGGTTTGATTCCTCGGTACCACATACATAGAAAAAGCCGGAAGTGGTGCTGAGGCTCAAGTGGTAGAGTGCTAGCCTTGAGAAAGTTCAAGGACAATGCTCAGGCCCTGAGCTCAACCCAGGACTGGCAAAAAAAAAGTCATAATGAAATTAATTACTTTTCTATAATCAATAAATGCTAATGAAATTATGACTTAAAATATGAAATGATGCCAGGCACTGGTGGCTACTCTTGTAATCCTAGCTATTCAGGAGGCTAAGGTCTGAGGATCATAATTTGAAGCATAATTTGTGGCTCAAGTGCTAGAGTACCAACCTTGAGTGAAAAAGCCAGGAGTCCGCGCTCAGACCCCGAGTTCAAGCCTCAGGACATGTATATATACAAAAAGAACCAAAGAAAAGCCAGATGCCAATTGCTCATTCCTCTAGCCTAGCTACTGAGGAGGCCGAGATCTGAGGATTGCATTTCAAAGCCAGCCCTGGCAGAAGTCTGTGAGACTCTTACCTCCAATTAGCCAGCTAAAAGCCAGAAGAGACAGAGCACCGGCTCTGAACAAAAAGTCAAATGAGAGTATGGAGTCCTAAGTTCAAAATTTAGTACTACCACACAAAAAAAGAAAGAAAATAAAAATAAAACTTTGATTACAGTTAAACTAAGGGGCTGGGAATGTGGCCTAGTGGTAGAGTGCTTGCCTAGTATACATGAAGCCCTGGATTTGATTCCTCTTTACTATATGAACAGAAAAAGCCAGAAGTGGCAGAGTACTAGCCTTGAGCATAAAGAAGCTCAGGGACAGTGCCCAGGCCCTGAGTTCAAGTCCCAGGAATAGCACCAAATTGAATAATTTGATCAAAGTAGATCTCAGATCACTTCATTATTGAGTTTTTTCACCTGCTCCCCCCTCCCAAAAAAGGAAGCTTATCCCAGCTGTCACTCTTCCTCATCACTCTTTTTTTTTTTTTGCCAGTCCTGGGCTTGAAGTTCAGGGCCTGAGCCCTGTCCTTGGACTTTCTCAAGGTTCTCTACCACTTGAGCCTCAGCACCATTTCCGGCTTTTTTCTATATATGTGGTACCAAGGAATCGAACCCGGGTCTTCGTGCATGCTAGGCAAGCACTTTAACCACTAGGCCAAACTCCTGGCCCCTACCTCATCACTCTTGAACAAACTGTCAGCTTGAGAGTTATTGAGGCTGCTCCAAAATACACTTTTGGACATTGGCTAACATAATTTCCCAGATTCCTCTTCTCTCAGCATGCATGTCCGTGTTCAGCACCTGGAGTTGGTCTTGCTGAATTTATAATGAGATGATATTTCAAGACTTGGCTATGTAGCTATCTTATGAATAGGGTGTGCCAGGAAGCCTATGAAGGGTTGTGGGGATACACCAGGAAGGATACAAGTTTCACTGGTTGGTTGTCTCACCAGCTGGAGGTGTCATCCAGAGGTGTTAACAGTGCGTTGTGGGAACACAGGAGGAAAAGGCAGTAGAGGGGAATTCTAGCTCTAGTGTGCTCAGGTCTGTCCCCTGTGATGGCAAGCCGGGTCACATCTGTCATCACACAGATCACTTCTGACTAGGGGAATTTTGACAAGTGCTTAGAGTTCGGCCTTGAGAAAAGCAACAATTTGAGGATTGCAAACTGCCGGGGCCAACCGGCAGCAAACCAGGGTTCGCAGATTGGGGTTCCTGAAATAGGGGGCAAGGACTAGGAAGAAATAGAAGAGAGACAGACACACCGGGTCCGGGATGTCCGCAGTCCAGGTAAAGACTGCCGCGTTTATTTTTCACTCCCCCTTCTTCCCTCCTTCTGACCCCAGGAACCTCCAGGTGTTACATTCATATGGTAATTCTCAGGTCATTTACATAGAATAAGGCCAGAAAACAATAAGACAATAAAGCCATTGTCTGATGCAAGTCAAGGTACAGTTTGATTCCACTCTGGCTCCCAACAGCACACCAGGCACCAGTGGCTGGCCTCATGCCTGTAATTCCAACTACTCAGGAGGCTGAGATCTGAGGATCACAGTTAGAGTTAGCTTGGCTAGGAAAGCCTGTGAGACTTTTATCTCCAAGAAACTCCCAAATAGCTGGAAGTAAAGTTCTGGCTCAGCCTATAATCCTGGCTGCTGAGGTTCAAAAGCGGAATAGGCAGGGAAGCCTGTGAGGCTGTTTTCAATTAACCAGCAAATAGCCAGAAGTAGATTTATGGCCTGGGGCTAGGAGTTTGGCCTAGAGGTAGAGTGCTTGCCTAGCATGCACAAAGGCCTCAGTTCGATTCCTCGCTACCACATACATAGAAAAAGACAGAAATGTGCTATGGCTCAAGTGGTAGAGCTCTAGCCTTGAGAAAAAGTCCATGGACAGTGCTCAGGCCCTGAGTTCAAGCCCCACGACTGGCAAAAAAAGAAGTAGACTTATGGCCCAAGTGCTAGAGTACCAACCTTGAGCAAAAGAAATTCAGGGACAGTGCCTGGCCTCTAAGTTCCCAGGTCAAAGCCCATCACTGAAAAACAAACAAACAAACAAACAAACTAAAAAAACAGAAAAAAGAATTTGAGGATTGGGGCAGGTCTCAGTGGCAGAGGGCTTACTTAACAAATGCTTGGCTCTGCCATCAACCCCAAAAGTTCAGTACTGCCAAAAAAAGAAAAAGAACCCAATAGAAACAAAATACAAAGAACAACATGTAGAGGAAAGAACACTATGTAAAAAGGAAACAGGGCATGAAAGTGCACTAACTGTTTGAGGAACCTAAAAACATTAGTAATAGCTGGCCACAGGGTAGAAAAGGGGAGGGCAGACAGTGAGGCAGGAAAAGATGGACTGGCATTAGATTGTGGAGGAGGAGTTTAGTGTGTGCGCGTGTGCGCACGCAGGCTGATCTTGGGGACTTGAATTCAGGCCTTGAGCACTGTCGCAGAGCTTTTACAAAAGCTCAAGGCTAGTACTCTACCACTTGAGCCATAGCTCCACTTCTACTTTTTTGTGCTTAATTGGAGATAGAGGTTTGGCACCAGTGGATAATCCCAGCTACTCAGGAGATTGAGATCTAAGGATTAAGACTCGAAGCCAACCCCAAGCACAAAAATACATGAGATCCTTATTTCTGATTTTTGTGTGTGTGTTTGTGTCAATTCTGGGCTTTTAATTCAGAGCCTGGATGCCATCCCTGAGTGTTTATGCTCAAGGTTAGTATTCTACCACTTGAGCCACAGCCATCTTTTCAGCTTTTTGGTGATTAAGAGTTTCACAGACTTTCCTGCCTATACTGGATTTGAACGATTCTCAGATCTCAGCCTCCTAAATAGGATTACAGGCATGAACTCCTGGTGTCTCTCTCTGTAGAGGAGTTTTAATGCCTGCTATGGAAAACTCAATTTTAAATATGGCTGATATATTTTATATGTAGATATGAAAATAGAATAATAAAATCTATCAAAATTATTTTTTTCAGTCAGTCCTGGGTCTTGAACTTGGGACATGAGCACTGTCCCTTAGTTTGCTTTTTCTTTTCTTTTTTTAATTTTTTTTTGCCAGTCCTGGGGCATGAACTCAGGACCTGAGCATTGTACTTGGGCTTTCCTCAAGGCTGTAGCTCTACCACTTGAGCCACAGCACCACTTCTGGCTTTTTCTGTGTATGTGGTACCGAAGAATCAAACCTGGATTTTTGTGCATGCTAGGCATGCACTCTACCACTAGGCCAAACTCCCAGCTCTCTTTTTTTGTGTGTGTCGGTCATGGGGCTTGAACTCTGGGCTTGGGTGTGTCCCTGAGCTCTTCAGCTCAAGGCTACTGCCCTACTCCTTGAGCCACAGCCCCACTTCCTGTTTTTTAGTGATTAATTGGAGATAAGAGTCTAATGTTCTTTTTTTTTTTTTTTGCCAGTCCTGGGCTTGAGCTCAGGGCCTGAGCACTGTCCTTGGACTTTCTCAAGGCTAGAGCTCTACCACTTGAGCCTCAGCACAACTTTCAGCTTTTTTTTTATGTATGTGGTACCGAGGAATCAAACCCGGGTCTTTGTGCATGCTAGGCAAGCACTCTACCGCTAGAGTCTAATGTTCTTTTTTTTTTTTTTTTTGCCAGTCCTGGGCTTGAGCTCAGGGCCTGAGCACTGTCCTTGGACTATCTCAAGGTTAGAGCTCTACCACTTGAGCCTCAGCACCACTTCAGGCTTTTTTCTATGTATGTGGTACCGAGGAATCAAACCCGGGTCTTCATGCATGCTAGGCAAACACTTTAACCACTAGGCCAAACTCCCGGCCCAAGTCTAATGTTCTTTAGTGCCCGGGCCAGGCAGGCTTTAAGCCATGATCCTCAGATCTCAGCATCCTGAGTAGCTAGGATTACAGATGTGAGCCACCACAACTGGCTTCCCTTAGATTTTCAATCAAGTTTGCTCCTCTAGCATTCAACTCCACTTCTGGTTTTTGTCTGGTTAATTGGAGACAGGAGCCTTACAGTCTTTCCTGCCTGTGGTGGCTTTGAACCTAAGCAGCCAGGATTATAGGCTGAGCCCCTGCACTCAGCCTTCTGTTGAAATTGTAAAAAGAGGAAAGAGGATAAAGGAGAGTGACACAGGGAGTTGGTTGGTTTGGTACGTTGTATTCCTATATGGAAATGTCACAACTAAAGATCCCCAAAACAACAAAGCTATTAGAATTTTATTGATAAGCAATGAGGAACCATTTAAAACTTCTCACCAGATGATGCCAATATGGAAATGTGGTTAGGCACATTAGTCTGGAATGTGAACCGGGGTTGGAGGTGTCCAGAGGTTGCAAAAGTAGTCTGTTTCAACCTCCCTAGCACAAAGTTATAAAGAGTTGATACAGAGCTGATGTTGCAATTCACACCTGTAATACTAGCTATTTAGGAATCTCAACTCTAAGAATCATGGTTCAAAGCCAGCTCAGGTAGACAAATTCTCAAGCTCAACCTCTAATTAACTAGCAAACAAACAAAAACAAACAAAAAAACTGGAGTGGATGTGGTGGCTCACATTTGTAATCCTAGCTACTTAGGAGTCTGAGATCTGAGGATCAAGGTTCAAAGCCGGCCTGGGTCACAAAAGAACCTGAGACTCTTATCTCCAATTAACTTCTAGAAAACCAGAAGTGGGGCTTGGCTTAAGGGTAGGGCAGTAGCCTTCAGCTGAGGAGCTCAGGGAAAATGCCCAGGCCTAGGGATAGGGTGGTAGACTAGAGCTGAAAGGCTCAGGGACAGCACCCCAGCCGAGATCAAGCCCCATGACCCATAAAATCAAAAACAAAACAAAACAGGAAGTAGAGCTGTGGCTCAAGTGGTAGAACACCAGCCTTGAGCGAAAAGTCCTAGGGCTTGAACTCAGGGCGCAGGTACTGTACCTGAACTTTCCCAAGGCTATGGTTCTACCACTTGAGCCACAGCCCCACTTCTGGCTTTTTTTCTGTATTTGTGATACTGAGGAATTGAACCCAGGGCTTTGTGCATGCTAGGCAAGTACTGTACCATTAGGCTATACTCATGACCCCAGAGGGCTAATCTTGAGTTCAAAAGCTTAGAGAGGGCCTAAGATCAAGCACTCAGGACTGGCACAAGAAACAAAGATGATACTTGGGAAATAAGTCATAAATATCATTAATGTCTTACAATTCAATCCTGCTTAACCACTGTACTGTGTGTTCAACCACTTCGTCGATGGACATTTCCTCTTTTTTTTTAAATTGTGGAGCCCTTTTATGTTTTAATTATTTTCAGATTGGTTCTCATGTTGTTTTCTAGGGCCTGCCTAAGACTGAAATCCTCCTACCTATTCGTTCTGTGTAGCTGGGATCAAACTATGCCCGGTTTATTGATTGAGATGAGATCTCATTAACTTTTTGTCTGATCTGGTCCTGAATTGTGATTCCTCCCCCATTTCCATTTTCTAAGCAGCTGGAATTACAATTATCAGCCAGCATGTCCATCTTCATTTTTTCCTTCCTTCTTTCTTTTCTGTTTTTCTTTTTTCTTTTTCTTTTTTTTTGGGGGGGAGGGGGGTCGTGAGGCTTGAACTCTGGGCCTCAGTGTTGTCCCTGAGCTCTTCAGCTCAAGGCTAGCACTTTACCACTTCAGCCACAGTGCCACTTCTGGTTTTCTGGTGATTAACTGGAGATAAGAGTCTTACAGACTTTTGTGCCTGGGCTACCTTTGAACCTTCATCCTCAGATCTCAGTCTCTTGAATAGCTAGGATTACAGTTGTGAGCTACCAGTGTCCAGCAGTTTTTGTTTTGTGTTTTTGCCAGTCCCAGTGCTTGAACTCAGAGCCTAAGCACTGTTCTTGAGCTTTCTCAAGGCTAGAGTCTTAAGCCACAGCACAATTTCTGGCCATTTTATATGCATGTGGTACGGAGGGAATCATGCATGCTAGGCAAGCACTCTACCACTAGGCCAAACTCTGGGTCTGGCAGGTTTTGTTTGTTTGTTTTGTTTTGAGATCAAGTCTTGCTAAGTAGCCCAGCCTGGCCCCAGGATTTTACTGTGGAGCTCAGGAGGCCTTGAATTTGAGATCCTTTTACTTCAGTCTCCCCAAATGCTAGGATTATAGTCATGCACAACCAGACCTGGTTTGCATGGATGTTTTGTTTCTTTGTGCATGTGTATGGTGCTGGAGATGAATTTGGAACATAGCACACATAGTAAACAGGTGTTGTACTACTGAGCCCCAGCCCTTGCATGGACATTTCTATGTGTCTCATCAACTACATTTGATAAGGGAATTCACTGACTGGAAAAGTAGGGTTCCTATTCATTCGTTAGGGAAGCTTAACTGTGTGGGGGGTGGAGGGGGAGATAAAGTTCAGACAGGCCAAGATGAAGTATCTTAGTGGATCTCCTAGCTGGCTGCAGGAACAGAGGAGCTAGGCACTTCTGAGGTGAGGGAAGGGTGGATTTCAATCTGACAATTCAAAGCCTAAAATCTATACTCTGAAGCAATGCAAACAGGAGTTTCTGGAGAAAGAGGAAGCTAGTTCAGGAAAACAAAGAGCAAAAGAAGGGTGGGGGAGGGGGGAAGAGCTACTGGCTAGGAACCTTGGTAGAGTGACTTCCATTTTCTGGCTCCTCAGTCTTGTCATTTGGAAAATGAGGGGCTTGGAAGAGGTAAGTGCTTGAAAAGGCTTTCAGCTGTGGCATCTATGCATAATCAGGCAAGATCGAAGAGAGCGGAACACCATGGAAACCGAAGAAGAGTTTCTAAAAGAAGGCTTGAAGAGGTCACTTGCATGCAAGGCTGCAAGGGTGTCAGGGACTGAGCACTTCAGACTGCATTTTGCTATGTAAAGATGCTCTCTCTAAGGGTGGGGCCTCCCCTTCCCTCTTCTGCACCCCCTCCTCCATGTGAGTGTTTTGCACAATTCATTTTTCTGCCCTCTCTAGAGTCTCAGCCACACTCTCCCATGTCAGCTGCTACGTGTGTAACACACTGAGTAGCAAGCTGAGCCTGTGGGCCATAGCATTCTCCCCAGCAGTACACAGGACATTTCTCCCAGCTGCTGACATTTATAAAGCGTGCAGTAAAGTGAATAACCTTTTTTTTTATGAAATGAATAACATTGTGTGTTTATGTGTGTGTATGGGGAGGAGAGAGAGAGAGAGAGAGAGAGAGAGAGAGAGAGAGAGAGAGAGAGAGAGAGAGAGAGAGAGAGAGAGAGAGAGAGTATCCTGGGGGCTTGAATTCAGGGCTGAGGCACTGTCCTTGAGCGTATTTCTCTCTCTCTCTCTCTCTCTCTCCTCTCTCTCTCCTCCCTCCCTCCCTCTCTTTCTCTCTCTTCCCCAAGTGGACTTGGGTTTTC
Source organism: Megascapheus bottae (assembly GCF_031878675.1). NCBI lineage: Eukaryota > Metazoa > Chordata > Mammalia > Rodentia > Geomyidae > Megascapheus > Megascapheus bottae. The sequence continues at coordinate 40,535,193 of NC_143547.1, forward strand.
TCAAGGCTAGAGCTCTACCACTTGAATCACAGCACCACGTCTGGCTTTCTGTATGTATGTGGTACCAAGGAATCGAACCCGGGTCTTCCTGCATACTAGGCAAGTACTCTAAGACTAGGCCACACTCCTGGCTCCTGCTTGATCCCTCCCTTACTGTTCAAGGCTGGAGCTCTCCCATTTGAACCCTACCTCCAGTAATGGCTTTTGCTAGTTAATTAGGAATAAGAGTCTCTTGGATTGGCTTGCCCAGACTAGCCATGATCCTCAGATATTAGCCTCCTGGGTTGCTTGGATTACAGGTGTGAGCCACCAGCACTGGCTAAAATGAATAACTTAAATAAGAATTGACATTTATTGTATATATTCTCAGGGTTTTGTCCTGTGCTAAACACCCTAATGTTATCTCCTATGCCTTATAATAATGCCTCAAGGTAGGTATTTTATTATTCCCATTTTTCAAGTAGGAAAGTTGAGGCTCAGAGATGTTAAACCATGTGTCTATGGACACACAACTAAGTTCCACAGGCCAGATTCTTCTCCATTCCAAACCCTAAGAGCATAATTTTACTGTAGTCATTCTAAAATTTAAGGGCCAGGAGTGTGCCCTAGTGGTAGAGTGCTTGCCTAGCATGCACAAAGCCCTGGGTTCTATTCCTCAGTACCACACACACAGAAAAAGCTGGAAGTAGTGTTGTCAATCAAGTTGTAGACCCTTGGGAAAGCCCAAAGAGAGTGCTCATTCAGGCCCTGAATTCAAGCCCCAGGACTGGGAAATAAATAAATAAATAAAATAGAACAAACACAACAACAATAAAATAAAATCGAGTAATCATTGTGTGTGTATATCTGTGTGTGTGTGTTTGTGTGTGTGTGTGTGTGTGTGTGTGTGTGTGTGTTGTGTATGTTTTACTACCAGTGCTTCAACTTGGGGGCTTGGTATTGTGCCTTAGCTTTATTTTTGTGCTTAAGACTGGTGCTTTAGCACTGGAGCCACATCTCAATTTCTAGATTTTTGCTAGTTAATTGGCGATAAAAGTGTCATGAGGGGGCTGGGAGTTTGGCCTAGTGGTAGAGTGCTTGCCTAGCATGCATGAAGACCTAGGTTTGATTCCTCAGAAACACATACATAGAAAAGCCAGAAGTGGTGCTGTGGCTCAAGTGGTAGAGCTCTAGCCCTGAGAAAGCCCAAGGACAGTGCTCAGACCCTGAGTTCAATCCCCAGGATTGGCCAAAAAAAGTCTCATGAAGTTTTTTTTTTGTCCCAGCTGGCTTTGAACCACAATCCTTAGATCTCAGCCTCCCGAGTAGTTAGGATCACAGACATAAGTCCAGCACTTAGGTCATTATCTTTATTTCCTAAATCAGCTCAAATCCTTTTGTCTATTTCTGTTTTATCCTTCCCAACATCACTGTTTGTTTGATTGCATAGCTTGGAACTGAACCCAGGGCCTCACATCTGTCAGGCCAATGCTCTACCACAGCCACACCCCCAGATCTTTCTCCACTATTCTGTCACTGAGAGCTGGCGCTGGTCCCTTTATGCCCAGACAATTACATGTGTCTCTTTCATGATCTTGCCTCTTGTAGTTTTACCTTTCCAATTTTAGATATACGACTTGAAGCTTCCCATGGTTGACATTACAGACCAGATTGTCAATTCCTTCATTAGCCTGAAAGCCTTCACATCTAGCCCAGAGCAGTCCGAAGTTTAGATGCACTGAACAATTACTCAAACTCCGCAAGAGACATAGATATACCTTTTTAAAATGTCTTTCTTACCTTGAATGTTCTGTTTACCCTTCATCAGGAGAACATTCATTCTTTTTTTGCTCTAAACCTGGGACTTGACCTTGGTACCTGATGTTTTGGCTCACTGACTTGCATTCTACAAACAATACCACAGCTCCAACCCCATCAGAAGAACTTCCACTCCTCTTCCAAATCTGAGGTCTGAAAGTCAGCTCCTCTGTGAAGACTTCTCAGATTCCCAGGAACTTTTTCTGATATAAATGATGGTTGTTGTTTTTATTTTTTTTATTGGTTGTGTGTCTTGAACTCAGGGCCCTGGACACTGTCTCTGAGCCTCTTTCTGCTCAAGGCTAAATTTCTACCACTTGAGCCACAGTACCACTTCTGGTCTTTTAGTCGTTAATTGGAGATAAAAGTCTCGGGGAGTCTTTTCTGCCTGGGCCAGCTCTGAACCATGATCCTCAGATCTCAGCCTCCTGAGTAGCTACTATTATAGGAGTGAGCCATCAGCACCTGGCTGAGATTTTTAATTTAGGAATATGCTGTTCTGTGGCAAAGGGCATGCTTTTGAATGTATTCAGACAATGGCCATTTGTGGATATAGTTGTCTTTTTTTTCTTACAGTCCTGGGGCTTGAACTCAGGGGCTAGGCACTGTCTCTGAACTTCTTGGCTACTCTACCAGTTGAGGCACAGTGCCACTTCCAGCTTGTTCTGTTTATGTGGCACCGAGGAATTGAACCCCAGGCTTCATGCATGCTGGGTAAGCGCTCTACTACTAAGTCACATTCCCAGCCTTCCTATAGTTATCTTTTTTCGATTTTTGCCAGTCCTAGTGCTTGAACTCACTGCCTGGGCACTGTCCTTATGCTTTTCACTTAAGCCACAGCACCACTTCCAGCTTTTTCTGTGCATGTGGTTCCAAAGAATCAAACCCAGGGCTTCATGCATGCTAGGCAGGCCCTTTATCACTAGGCCACACTCTTGGCCCCATAATAATGTCTTTTGTTGTTGGTGGTTGTGGGGCCTGAACTCTGGGCCTGGGCACAGTTCCTGAGCTCTTCAGCTCAAGGCTAGTGATCTACCACTTTGAGCCACAGTGCTACTTCCATAGTTATCTTTTGTAAGCACATAGAATTGAGATGACTGATCAAGATTTTGAAAGAGAAATATGTAAATACTGTAGGTCCCCTTCTCACCCCTTCCCCACTATTTCTAATCAACACATGTTCCTTGTAGTGAGGTACCCTAGCAAATGTGAGATTCCTGAAGTCTCCTAAATGATTTCCACTCTCCAGAGAATCTAAGGGAAACATATGGGTTTGCATTAATGGATGTCTCAACACCATGGCTTCATGCTGCCTGCTTTCTACAACTGAGGCCATAGATGAATATAATGAACTTCTTGAGAGAAAAATACACCTTGTGGATGTAACACACACACACACACACACACACACACACACACACACACACACACACTGAATACTAGGGCTTGAACTCAAGGCCTAAGGTTCTTGGCTTTCTTTCTTGCTTGCTTGCTTTCTTGCTTTTTTGCTTTCTTGCTTTCTTTGTCATGGGACATGAACTCAAGGCCTGAGTGCTGACCCTGAGCTTTTTTGCTCAAGACTAGTGTGGCACTTCCAATTTTCTGGTAGTAAATTGGAGGTTAGAGTCTCATGGACTTTCCTGCCTGGGCTGGCTTTGAACCATGATCTTCAGATCTCAACATCCTAAGTAACTAGGATTACAGGTGTAAGTCACCAGTGCATGGCTTGCCCTTGGCTTTTTAATTTAAGGCTAGTGCTCTAGCACTTGAGCCACACCTCCAGTTCTGGCTTTATGCTGCTTAATTGTAGATAAGAGTCTCTTAGATATATCTATCCTGGCTGTTAAGAGCCATTGGAGCCTTTCCTTTCCCTTTCTTTCCTTTTTGTACTGGTCCTGAGCCTTCAACTCCGGGCTCTGGGTGCTCTCTGCACTTCCTTTTTAAAAAAAATTTTTTCCAGTCCTTGGGCTTGAATCTAAGGCCTGGGCACTGTCCCTGAGCTTCTTTTGCTCAAGGCTATTACTCTACCACTTGACCCACAGCTCCACTTCCTGCCCTTTCTGTTTACATGTTACTGAAGTATCAAACCCAGGGCTTCATGCATGCTAGGAAAGCACTTTACCACTAAGCTACATTCCCAGCCCTTACTGAGCTTCTTTTGTTCAAGGCTAGCACGCTAACACATCAGCCATAGCTCTACTTTCTTGATTTTTGGTAGTTTATTGGAGATGAGTCTCACAGACTTTCCTGCCCTGTCTGGCTTTGAATCATGATCCTCAATTAGCCTTCGGAGTAACTAGTATTACAAGCATGAACAATCGATGTCTGGCTCTTTCCTTTCTCTTTTTCTTGGCAAGCAACCAAGCCCAATGCCTTCCACATACCAGGCCCACGCTCTTAACTCTAAGCTACCGTAGCCCAAGAAGATTTCTATATTTTGCTGGTAGCAGAATGAGGGCAGTCATGGCAGCCCCAAAGGATATCTATCTATCTTATCTATCTATCTATGGCAGTCTGGTTTTAGGTCTCAGTGGCACTAAGGAACAAGGAAGAAAAATTGGAAACATCAATATAGACAGTTGTAGCTAGATACAAAAGGAAGCTAGAGGGGCTGGGATGTAGCTCAGTGACAAAGCCCTTGCTTAGCAAGTGCAACGTCCTGGGTTCGATTCCCAGTACCGAAACAGAAAAGACAAAAGGAAGCCAGAAAAATGGACAATTTGGTAGTGACTGACAATCCATTCAAGATAACAGGGCCCAGTCCATTTGTAAAAGTAGAATGTGCAGAACAGCAGGCTGGTAATGTGGCTTAGTAGTAGAGTGCTTGCCTAGCATGCATGAAGTCCTGGGTTTGATTCCTCAATACCACATAAATAGAAAAAAGCAGGAAGGGATGCTGTGGCTCAAGTGGTAGAGCTCTAGCCTTGAGCATAGAGAGGCTCAGGGACAGAGCCCAGGCTCTGAGTTCAACGTCCAGGACTGGCAAATATAAATAAATGATTGAATAAATAACTCAGTATAGAACTGAGTTCTGGTTACTTATGCCTGTAATCCTAGCTACTTAGGAGACCAGAGGATCAAGTTTTTGTTTTTTTTTGGGGGGGGGTACTTTATTTGAGATAAGCTCCTCACAGAGAGGTTGGGAGTGTGGCCTAGTGTTAGAGTGCTTGCTAGCATGCACGAAGACCCTCAATTCCTAGGTACCATATACAAAGAAAAAGGTGGAAGTGGTGCTGTGGCGCAAGAGGTAGAGCGCCAGCCTTGAGAAAGCCCAAGGACAGTGCCCAGGCCCTGAGTTCAATGCCCAGGACTGGCAAAACAAAACAAAATAGAAAAAAGATCCTCACAGACTTTTCTGCCAGAGCTGGCTTTGAACCACAATCCTCAGAGCTCAGCCTTCTGAGAACCTAGGTAGGATATACGGCATGAATCGCCAGTGCCCAGCTACATGTAGGTGTCTTCGATTTATTTTGTTGGAACACTTCATACAGAATTTTAGACTAGATATTTTAAAGCCATATGGAGTCAGACAACAGGCAACAGTGGCTTGTGCATTTTACCATAGCTTGTGCTTTTTATGCTGCTCCCCCCACAAAAATCTAGGAACACAAGCTAAGAATCTGCCATCAGGTTCCAACTGATGTACCCATATATTTTGTTGAATTCCTTTCTTTTTAAGTCCCCATCAGGTTTTTTGGTATGCCAGAAAGTTACTTTGAAACTTACTTGTAAGGCTGAGGACTCTGAAAGCCTGGTACCCAGTAGGATTGTTTTCTCAAGGGGCTTTTGTTTGTACTTGTTCCATAAAGTCAACTTTAGTTCCTTAAAACTATCTGGTCATGGAAGTGAGATTGTAATGCCCCAAGTTCAAGCCCTAGTGTATGCATGTGCGCATGTGCGGTGACACACACACACACACACACACACACACACACACACACACGTCTGGTTGTATCTGGTACTTTGTACATCATTATCAAATATGACATTCTAGTTAAATCCTGGTTACAGAAGCAATGTTTCCAATTATGTCTTGTTACTAGGAGGACAGATCCTTCAGATCCATATTAGACTTAAGCAAGCAATTATATTGCCATGGAAATAAGAATATTCAGTAAGACTTTCTAAATTCCAGAGAGAATGGGTATGGAGAAAATATAACTGTTGTATGTCTGTTTATGATAATGTAATTTAAAACTTGTATCTGTAATTCTCGATACTCAGGAGGCTGAGATCCAGAGGATTAAGGTTTGAGGTCAGTCCAGTCAGAAAAGTGGGTGGGATTACATCTCCAAATAACCAGCATAAAGCTGAGCTGGGGGGCCGAGAGTTTGGCCTAGTGGTTAAAGTGCTTGCCTAGCATGCATGAAGACCCAGGTTCGATTCCTTGGTACCACGTACATACAAAAAAGCCGGAAGTGGTGCTGAGGCTCAAGTGGTAGAGCTCTAGCCTTCAGAAAGTCCAAGGACAGTGCTCAGGCCCTGAGCTCAAGCCCAGGACTGGCAAAAAAAAAAGCTGAGCTGGAAATATGGCTCAAGTTTTAGAGAATCAGCTGAGCAAGCAATTCAAGCAAGTACTAGGCTCTGAGTTCAAACCCCATTGCTATAAAAAAAAGTTTAATTGGGCTGGGAGTTTGGCCTAGTGGTAGAGTGCTCTCCTACTATACATGAAGTCGTGGGTTCAAATCCTTAGTACCACATACACAGAAAAAGCTGGAAGTGGTGCTGTGGCTCAAGCATAGAGCACTAGGCTTTAGAAAGCCCAAGAACAGTGATTAGGCCCTGAGTTGAAGCCCCAGGAATGGAAAATTCAATCAATAAATAATAAAAAAAACTTTAATCTAGGCCAGGAGTTTGGCCTAGTGGTAGAGTGCTTGCCTAGCATGCACGAAGACCTGGGTTTGATTCCTTGGTGCCACATACTTAGAAAAAGCTGAGGCTCAAGTGGTAGAGTTCTAGCCTTGAGAAAAATTCAAGGACAGTCCTCAGACCCTGAGCTTAAGCCCAAGACTGTCAAAAAAAACAAAAAATAACACACAAAAAACAACTTTAATCTATTAGGTAAGTGTATATATGACTGATACAGCTGAAAAGAGAAAAAAGTTTCTTTAAACTCAGTAGCAGTGTTGTAAACAAAAAACACAAGAATTCTTCATTGTTCAGTTAGTTCTGTGTATTTAATTCTGTGTGTGTGTGTGTGTGTGTGTGTGTGTGTATGTGTGGGTGTGTGTTGTATTTGTGGATACTGAGGCTTGAACTCAGAGTCTGGGCATTAGCTTTCTGGTCAAGGCTGGCACTTTACCACTTGAGCCATGACATGGTGCCTCTGCTTGATTAGACATAAGAGTCTCATGGGCGTTATTACCCAGGCTGGCTTTGAACTGCGATCCTTAGATATTCAGCCTCCTGAGTAGCTAGGATTCCAAAAGTCAGCAACCTGTGGCCCTTTATTTATTTATTTATTTTTTACAAGAGTCTTGTGAATGTCAAAGAAACACTCTACTTTTGAGCTACATTCCCAGTTCTTCCTGCAATTAATTCTCATTCTGCATACTATGTTACAGTATAATTTTATGAATTCATTAGCTTCTTTATTAAAGTTCTGGAAGTCCTGACTTAGTCCAATAATATGGTCCAAAGTTATTTATTGATTTATTTGTAGTTCAGGGGTTTGAACTCAGGGCCTTATATGCCTGAGGGGTAGGCAATCAATCACTCAAGTCATATCCCCAACTTCTAAAATTACTTAACTAATAGTATCAGAAGCTTGTGCCCACCAATACCTAACAAAATCCCTTTTTGTAGATCTTTGAGATCAAATGTTAAATTTTCATGATTTTTGTGATTGTATTGATCTCATCTTGGCAGCTTAAAATTGGCCAGAGTAGGAATATTATACATCATAATTTCATAAACCAAGGTTCTCTTCAGCATTTCCAACACAGCTATGAGCATCTCTATATCCACATTTCCCAAACTGATTCCTTATTTCCATTCTCAAAAACCTTCTCCCTTGCAGATGCTGTTGACTCAAGAATTTTTTTTGCCAGTCCTGGAGCTTGGACTTAGGACCTGGGCTCTGTCAGAGACAGTTTGCTCAAGGCTAGCACTCTACCACTTGAGCCAAGGCACCACTTCTGGCTTTTTCTGTGTATATGGTACTGAGGAATCGAACGAGCAATCTACCACTAGGCTGCGCTCCCGGACCATGGCTGAAGATTAATCCTCGGACCATGGCTGAAGATTAATCCTCGCTACTCAGAGGCTGAGAGTTGAGGATTGTGCTTTGAAGCCAGCCTAGGCAGGAAACACACACACACAAAAGCTAGAAGTGGAGCTGAGACAAAAGTGGTAGGGTGGTATGCTTGAGTAAGAAAAGCTCAGGGACAGCACCTAGGCCCTGAGTTCAAGGTCTAGGACCACACACACACACACACACACACACACACACACACACACACACACACTGGCAAAATCTCTCCTCATTGTAGATTCCTAATCTCTATGTGAATAACGTCACAATAGTCTGTTGCTCACACAAAAAAGCTTGCCAATTGGCCTAACTTTGTTCTTTTACACTGACCACATCAATCTGCCAGTTCTCCTTCTGAAATGTTTTCCTGAATTAATCCTCTCCTGTCACAATCTTAGTTTAAGGTCTCATCAGCTTTTACCAGAACAATTGCAACAATTTCCCAAGTGACCATCTTGGTTCCAGTTATTCTGGTTCCAGTTTCCCATGTGGTCTTCCTAAAGTACCCGGATACAATCCAATCATTTGCCAACACCAGAGTCTCCTTTAGCATTCAAGATCTTTGAGCAGCACCTACAAAAGCCTTTAGGTGTCATCCTCAGGTCTTCTTCCTACTTATGTTCCTGACTTCTCCCTCCCACTTGTCTCATATGTATTGCTTACTGTTCCCCAAATTGTGCATGTTCACAACTTTGTGGCTCATATTAGTACACAACAAGAGCCTGATTTCTAAGTCTCTTCTTTCAGTATATATAGTGCAAATTAATTCCCCCCCTCTCTCTGTCCTACCTCCAGGTTGTAGGGCTTGAACTATGGCCTGGGAGTTGTCCCTGAGCTCTTCAGCTCAAAGCTACTGCCCTACCCCTTGAAGTATAGCGCCTCTTCCGGTTTTTGGTGGTTAATTAAAGAGTCTCACGGACTTTAGTGCCTGGGCTGGCTTTGAACTACAATCCTCGGATCTCAGCCTCTTGAGTAGCTAGGATTACAGGTGTGAGCCACTGTGCCCAGCAGCTCTTGAGCTTTTTTAAGCCTAGCACACTATCACTTGAGCCATAGCACCACTCTGCCTTTTTCTGTGTATGTGGTACCAAGGAATCCAACCCAAGGATTTGTACATGGTAGGCAAGCACTACCGTTATGTCACACTCCCAGCACTTTATTTATTTATTTATTTATTTATTTATTTATTTATTTATTTATTTATTTATTTATTTTGCCAGTCCTGGGCTTGAGCTCAGGGCCTGAGCACTGTCCTTGGACTTTCTCAAGGCTAGAGCTCTACCACTTGAGCCTCAGCACCACTTCCGGCTTTTCTATATATGTGGTACGGAGGAATCGAACCCGGGTCTTCATGCATGCTAGGCAAGCACTTTAACCACTAGGCCAAACTCCCGGCCCCACTCCCAGCACTTTAATATTCTTTTCTTTTATGTGTATGCTGGCACCAGGGCTTGAACTCTGGGCCTTGCCCTCTCCTTTAGCTTTTCCACTCAAGGCTAGTGCTTTTCCGTTTGAACCATAGCTCCACTTCTGGCTTTTGTTTGTTAACTGTGGATAGAGAGTCTTAGGAATTTGTTTGCCAAGGCTCTTCAACTCTCAGATCTCGGCTTCCTGAGCAGAATTAATTTTCTTTTATTTTTCCTTTATTTTCTGAGAATCTCAACTTGTAGCCTAAGCTGGCCTTGAACTTGAGATCTTCCTGTCTCTACCTCCTGAGTGCTGAGTTTATAAGCGTGTGCCATGATACGCAGCTAGAATAAGTATTCTTCATGAACTCTTTCACGAAGTTAGCCTCCCCCTCCATGCAGTCTGTTCATGAGTCTAAGAGAAAATTTATGGAAATTATATATCTATATCTATATCTATATATCTGTTTTACAGGTCTGGATCCTTCCTAATGAGATAGGAGTCTCTGCTAGCCCAGAGACTACCATATCTCTTGGAATATGGCAAAAGCCAAAACAAAGTTATCCGAAGAGTACATAGATGGAAGGGGAAATGAATGGAGCAGATGGCCTAGCTCTATAACTTGGCTCTTTTCTGCTTGGTGGATAAAAGACCCTGCCTTAAGCACCTATTCTGGCATTGTCTGTGCCAACGTCCTACCTTGGTGCCTTGTCTGGTATCTCAGTCTTAACAGGATCAGTGCTTTTGCCAGACCTTTTCACTCCTGGCAACCTGTTCTGGAAGTCCAGGCCCCATGGCAAGACCTTTGTCACTAGCTGCCAGACACTCAGGCTGCCAACCACCTGCTGGTCTGGGATTTTGCTGCATCCTGGTTACCGAAATGCTTGCTCTGCCTTCTGGTGGAAATAGCTGGCTTGGGGTTTCGTACTACTTGTGGAATCATGTGCTGTACCCTGGCCCATCTGTCTGCTCTTAAAATTCTGACTTTCTGCTAGGAGAGAGCAAAGGAAGGGATAGCATTGTCCATAAAGGATATGTACTCTTTTTTTTTTAAATTTTTTATTGTAATTAATAAAAGGGTTACATGATATTTGCCAGATAGAAGGTGCATTAATTCACATACATTGATACCCTTTCACATGTCGTGGTACCCATTACCCTCCCCCCCCAAGGATATGTACTCTTTACCTGACTTATTTAACTATGATCCCTCTGTATACATCACAGTAAGTAACAGTAAGTAATAACAATAATAATCACAGTAAGTAAATTAAAAAAATTCTGGGGCTGTGAGTTGGGCCTAGTGGTAGAGTGCTTGCCTAGAATGCAGGAAGGCCCAGGTTTCATTCTTCAGTATCACATGCATAGAAAAAGCTGGAAGTGGTGCTGAGGCTCAACTGGTAGAGCTCTAGCCTTGAGAAAGCACAAGGACAGTGCTCAGGCTCTGAGTTCAAGCCCCAGAACTGGCAAAAAAGAAAAAAAAGAAAGAAATTCGGATCTTCCTTTCTCTGGTTTCTCCTGCCATCAAACATGTCCTATTTCTTCAACTGTCCAAATAGAAGACTAGATAGAGTATACTAAGTAATTAAACTGCCCAAGATTTAGCCAGGAGCTGGTGGATCATGCCTGTAATCCTAGCTGCTCAGGAGGCTGAGATCTGTGGTTTTCAGTTCAATGCCAGCCCAGGCACAAGAATCTGTGAGACTCTTATCTCCAATTAACCACTAGAAAACCAGAAGTGGCACAGTTGCTCAAGGGGTAGGGCGGTAGCCGTGAGCCAAAATGCTCAGGGATAGTGCCCAGACACAGAGTCAAGCCTCAGAATCAACAACAAAAAATTGCTGAGACTTGAGGCCCAACTCTTTGTGTCTAGCGAGTTGTGTGATCTTAGGCAACTCACCTATCACTTTGACCCACAGTTTGCTTATCTGCAAAATGGGCATAATAAAATGCCTTTAGTATAAAATCATTATTCTATTTTATTTATTTATTTTTGCCAGTACTAGGCCTTGAACTCAGGGCCTGGACACTGTCCTTGAGCTTTCTCAAGGCTAGTACTCTACTACTTGAGCTACAGCACTATTTCCAGCCTTTTCTGTGTATGCGGTACTGAGGAATCAAATCCAGGGCTTCCTGCATGCTAGGAAAACTCTCTACCACTAGGTTACACTCCCAGCCTACCCAACTATTCTTTTCTTTTTTTTTTGCCAGTCCTGGGGTTTGAACTCTAGGTGTGGGCTTTGTTCTGGAGTTTTCTCAAGGCTAACACTCCCAGCCCTTATTCTATTTTTAAAATATATTTTTATTGTTTTAAAATTTTTTATTATTATAAAGGTGGTGTGCAGAGGGGTTACAGTTACATAAATCGAATATTGAATACATTTCTTTTTGGACAATGTCACCGATTCCATTGCTCTCTCCCAGTTGTTCCCTTCCATCCCGCACCCCAAAATTGTATAGTTCCTTTTCAACATAGTGTCCAGAGAGTGTTATTCAACTCATTGACTCACTGATTGACTGTTCTTTTGGTGCTGGGATCTGAACCCAGGTCCTTACACATGCTAAACAACTGCTGTATCACTGAGGTACATTCCTAACCCTACTGTGAGATTTAAATAAGATATACACAGTTGTAAGGGTATACACTGAAATTTCAACACTCAAGATTTAGACGCAGGAGGATAGTGAGTTCAAGGTAAGCCTCCATTACATTTTGAGACCCTGTTGAAAGAAAAGAGACCCACAGAGAGAAGGAGGAAGGGAGGGAGCGCTAGGAGAGTGGGAAGGAGGGAGGGAGAGACTAGTCTTCTATGGGGGTTATATCCTGATGGTTATTACTTTTTGGTTCCTTTGCATATTAGAAATATCCTTAAGGTGAAATATATATTGAATACAGCTAACCTAGCAGATACCATAACTCTGTACACTAGGATCATGCTTGTTTCACCTTGTGATGAGCTACCTGACTTGGGGTTGTGGCTCTCTGCCAATGGCTAGCATCCTGAGAGAGTATCATCACCTAGGAAAAAGTCACATTCAAAATTTGAAGCATACATTGGGTATTGGTGGGTCACACCTGTAATCCTACCTACTCAGGAGGTTGATACCTGAGAATCATCGTCCAGAGCCAGTCTGGACAACAAAGTCTATGAGATTCTTATCTCTAATTAACTACTAGAAAGCTAGAAGTGGAACTATGACTCAAATAGGTAGAGCACTAGCCTTGAGTGGAAGAGCTCAGGGCAGCTCCAGGACCAAGCAGAACAACAAAAAATATTGAATCATGGTTTCTCTTGAGTATATACTACTTAAATACACACAACAACAACAACAACAACAACAACCAGAGGGCTGGGAATGTGGCCTAGTGAGTGGTAAAGTGATTGCCTACCAGGCATGAAGCACTGGGTTCAATTCCTCCGTTCCACAGAAAAAGCTGGAAGTGGTGCTGTGGCTCAAGTGGTGAAAGTGCTTGCCTTGAGAATGAATGCTCAAGGACAGTACCCAAGCCCTGAGTTCAAGCCCCAGTACTAGCAAAAAAAAAAAGCCAACTATTTGTTGCTTAGCACAGTGTCTGTCACATAGTAAATAGTCTATTTGCTATTGTTATTACTCTTACATTTCCTGCATTGACACTCAACAAAGGTGTGTTGAGACAGGTAGAGAAGGAATAATAATTCTTCGTTATTCAGTTTCTGGATCAAAGTGGATTCCCCCCACAAACACACCTGAAGATGTAAATATCTTAAGGCCATTTAGTGTTTCACCCTCATTTTGTGTCCTCAGTTGCTCTGACCACTAAACGGGTGACTAGCATGAAATATTTGAATTTACATACTTGATACTTTAGCATTTTCGGAGTCATTCAACTTATGCTGTCTGTGATCATCAGGGCAAATACTGCTTGCTAAGTAAACAGGACAGACTGAGCCTTGCCTAGAGGGATGTTTGCCTTACCTAGAGGAATGCTTCAGAAATAATGAAGATAAAGGAGAGAAGCCAGAAGCAGAAGATGGGTAGGGAGTAAGATCTGGATCTGCATGTACTCTTCACCTGAGTAGGGGCTAGAAAGCTGGTGGCCTCTGAGCTGTTCATTGTCTACATCGTTTTCCCAGGCCAGAGGGACAAGCCTGGACAATGCAAGCCTGAACATAGCCAAGGGGCCTCCAAAGGAAAAGTATGGGGCTGCTGGTTACAAAGGGAATAGAAGAAGAAGGTGCTTTTTAATGTGTGTGTGTGTGTGTGTGTGTGTGTGTGTGTGTGTGTGTGTGTGTGTGTGTGTGTGCTTTGGTCCTAGAGCTTGAACTCTGGACTTGGGCACTGTGGTTTAGCTTTTTCCTTCAAGGGTGGTATCGTACCATTTGAGCCTTGCCTGTTTTTCTGGCTTTCGGGTGATTAAATGGAGGTAAGAGGTCTCATGGACTTTCCTTCCGAAACTGGTTTCGAACTGCAATCTTCAGATCTTAGTCTTGTTGTAGTTAGGATTACAGACCTTAGCCACCAGTGCCAGCACTCTTTTTCCAAGCCATAAGTTCGTAGAGATCTGAGCCTGAGACCAATCAGTATCCAAGTGCAAAATCCCCCTCACGCATTTGTGCTTGAGTCAGAGTGCATTTAACACCCTCGGTGTCTTTCGGTGTCTTTCAGCCTTTGGTTGGAGAGTCAGACCACCAGGGGAGGGGTAATTCACCGGTGTATCTAGAGTGCACAAAGCCGTATCAGAGGCAGTATTAAACGTAGATTCAACTGGAAGCTTTTTTTATGACATGCTGTAGTTGTGAGATGAGAGACAGCAGATGGCTGAGCATAAAAGAGCAAATGGCACTTCAAGAAGCAACCCAAAGGGGGCAGATTTTGCCGTTACAGATATTGGTTCACTCATCCAATCTAGGGAGATTGGCAGAGCCCTGACCAGACTATGGTTCCTAACACAGGGAAAGTCCCTTCGTCCTGCAGGTCTTGTAGGTTCAATGTGGGTTCCCTGATCCCATTCTCGCTATCCATGAACAAGAAGGGCGATTTCCTCTCGCCAAAGTCATCCCACATGCTTTATGCAGACGTCCCCTCGCCCCCACAGAAATGTTGATAAGCTTGCTTTGCTAAGTGTACCTCCCTGAACTCGTCCCCAGTTGGGTAAACGGCTGCGGCCTGGCAAGTTTGACCTTAGGGTAGAGTCAGAACGGCCAGCGATCGGGAGTTGAATTGGAAAGTGAGGCAGAAACCCCGTTGTTGTGTCATGTACCAGCTTCTTCGGTAAAGAACTAAAAGAACTGGTAGGGGTTAAACTCCTTATAAGGTAATGAGCCTTTTCTTTGCTCTGCCGAAACTATGCTTCCCCTCCCCCGCCCCCTATAGATGCTGAAGATCCACTGTAATAACTCACGCGGGAGGATTCAATCAAACCATTCTCTAAAGGTGGGTGCGGGGGTGTGTGCAACCAAGGGCGGAGCCCAAAGCTCGGATGGGGTGGGGCGGGACTGCGGGGCGGGGCTATGGAACGCAAGCGTGCGGAGGATCGGAGGGATGAGTCATCAAAAAGAAGCTGGGAAAGAGAACGGAACTACTCATCTGAGCTGAGAAAGAGAGGAGCGTTCATTCGTCGTAGACCGTGCCAATCAAGTCTGTTCCGCAAATGACCTGAAAGCTTCCCTAGTCCTTCAGACCGGAAGTAGCGTCTTGAAGAGGCGGTTTCAAGCCTTTGAAATCGGAAAATGCCGAGTATGAGCGAACCCTGGGAGAAACCTAATGCGGCGCAGGGCCAGCCAGGCTAGAAGATGGCGTTTGCCATCAAGGTCACATGGCCACTTTAGGGGACTAAAATAAAATACTAGCTGAGAACAATAAGAATGGCCGCCAAAAGGCGAGATGCTCAGAAACCTTGTCAGTTGCAGATGATTTTATTTGAACGGAGTCCATTTGGACTTGTCAGAACTCGTGTCTTAAACAGATCTTCACAACTATGCGAAGGGGTGGAGTTTCTCCTACGCCGTTCATTCTCTAGGAAACTGGAAGGGGAGGGGTAAGCCGGGGCAGGACGATGGCGCTAACGGCTGTTAGCACGTGCCAAGACGGAAGGCATCCATCCTGGTCCTGGCAGGCTTCTGAGAACAGCTAGAGTGGTCCAGCTGGGTGGTCTCACGGCAGACCTCACTTGCCCCGAAAGGTATCCCTGACCAAAATGATCAGCGTGATCAGGTCTCCCTTTTAATATCCTAGCACATAGGTTTCTTTCTTTCTTTCTTTTTCCTCTCTCCTCTCCGCCCTCCTCTCCTCTCCCTCCTCCCTTCCTCTCTCTGTCTTCCCTCTCTTCCTCCCTCCCTCTTCCCCCTCCTTCCCTCTCCCCCCTCCTCTTTTCTCTCATAGAGTGGCTTGAACTGAAAGCCTGAGCATTATCCCTGAGCTTTTTTTTTTCCCCCCTCAAACCTAGTGCTGCATCACTGGAGCCACAGCTCCACTTCCAGCTTTTGGGTAGTCAATTTAGTCAATTGGAAATGAATCTCACAAACTCCTGTCCAGGCTAATTTCGAACTATATCTCAGCTTCCTGCATACCTAGGGTCACAGGCTTAAGCTATTCATGGTGGACTCACCTAAGTTTAAGATGAAACTTGTTGATTCCACATAAAAAATATGAGCTTCTGGAATTCAATGCTTATATGTCCTTTTGTTACTAACGAATATTATTTTTGCAAACTTTCAACCTTGTATTGACAAAAGGATTTTTTTTTGTCAGTCCTGGGGTTTGAACTCTGGGCCTGGGCATTTTCCCTGAACTTATTTTGCTCAAGGCTACAACTCTATTACTTGAGCCACAGTGCCAATTCTGGCCTTTTATATTTATATACTACTGAGGAATCAAACCCAAGGATTTGTACATGCTAGGCAAGCACTCTACTACTAAGCCACATTCCTCAGTGCTCCCAAAAGATTTTTTGGCCAGTCCTGGGCTTGAATTCAGGGCCTGAGCACTGTCCTTGGACTTTCTCAAGGCTAGAGCTCTACCACTTGAGCCTCAGCACCACTTCTGGCTTTTTTCTATGTATGTAGTATCAAGGAATCGAACCTCAGTCTTGATACATGCTATGCAAGCACTGTACAATTAGGCCAAACTCCCTCCACTCCCACCAAAGAATTTTTTAAGTTCACTTCTTGGTTAATCTAGGCTGGAGTCCTTTACTCATTCCTTCTTGTAATTGGGGACACATGAAACAATTGAAGTATATAAAAGTAGGGATTCAGCAGGGTGCTGGTGGCTCACCTGTAATCCTAGCTACTTATGAGTCTGAGATCTAAGCATTGAGGTTCAAACCCAGCCTGGGCAAGCAAGTCAGTTAGGCTCTTATTTCCAATAAACTACTAAAAAAAACCAGAAGTGGTGCTCTGGCTCAAATGGCAGAGCAGTAGCCTTGGGCACAGACAGACTTATAGAGCCCAAGCCCTGAATTCAAGTCCCAAGATCAGCAAGACAAAAAGTAGGAATCTAAAAATGAACACATTCTCATGATTCTTTTCTTGTGTATATCAGTCCATTTCATGCTTCTGCCCCACTGTCACATGCCCCTTACAATCAATCTCCAAACAGCTATGGCAGAATTCACAAGAGAATAGAGGAGCTTCAGATCTCAGGAGCTACCTGGGTAGGAAAAGTCCTGGAGACTTTTCCATTTAGCCAGCAAAAAGCCAGAAACGGAGCTGTGCCTTAAGTGGTAGAGTGCCAGTCTTGAATGAAAAAAAAATGAAACAAAACCCTAAGGGACAATGCAAGACCCTGACTTCAAGGCCCAGGGCTGATTGCCAAAACAGACATCAGAGAAGCCTGAAAAGGCTGTGCCTGAGAGCTCACAACAGAAACACACAAATTAAAGGGTACCTAGAAATGCAGGCAGTGGTTGAGAATTAACCTTTTCACTTATCTCAATCTTATCCTCCTCATCTTTGTCATTCCTGCTCAAACCATAGCCCTTTCTACCCCCAACCAGTATATTAGGAAGCATCACCAGATCTCTACAGGGTTAGATTTGGTTTTTTGATAGTACAGAAGTTTGAACTCAGGTTCTACAGATTGCTAAGCAGAAGCCCTTATCACTTGAGCCTCACTAAAGTCCTGTCTGTTCCTTTGAGATAGGGTTTCACTATACTGCCCAGACTGGTCTTAAACCCATGATCCTCTTGCCTCAACCTCCTTTGTAGTTGGGATTATAGAGTACCCTAGCCTAAATTTAGCTATTTTGTGCTACTGGGGTTTGAACTGAGGACCACGTGCTTGCCACTTGAGTCTTGTCTGCAGCCCTACCAGCTCAGGGTTTTTGTTGTTGATCCCGGAGCTTAAATTTAGGGCCTGGGCGCTATCCCTGAGCTCTTTTGCTCAAGGCCAGTGCTCTACCACTTTGAAACACAGTGCCACTTGTGGTTTTCTGGTGGTTAATTGTAAATAAGAGTCTCCACATTTCCTGCCTGGGCTGGCTTCAAATTAAGATCCTCAGATCTCAGCCTCCTGAGTAGCTAGGATTACAGGCATGAGCTACTAGCACCTGGCTTCCAGGCTTAGTGTTATTGATTATTTTCAATAGGCTTGGGATAAGCTTTGAGAAGAAATGCAGGCCCTTTCTATCTGCACTATTCTCTAAGGTGCTGAAAGGTTTCAGCCTTCTGAAACCTTTTAGAAGGGCTGTAGGAATTCTAAATGTAGCCTCAAGAGAAAAGGTTTTATTTATTTATTTTTTATGGAGGAATCAGTCTTGCCCAGTCATTCTAAAACAGTGTACTTTATTCAGGATGAAAGAATACTTAACCCTAAGCTTATGGGATGAGGCAAGCCCTTTAACTCAATTAGTCACACTTAAAAGCCCATCATAACTTCAACGAACAAATCTGACAGGAAAATCTTGTATTGTCTTTTTCTGTAGATACTGGGGTTTGAATGCAGGACTTGGGAGTTAACTCTACCACTGAGCCAATCATAGGTTTTTTTCTTTGTGCCAGTCTTAGGCCTTGAACTCATGGCCTGGGCACTATCCCTGAGCTGCTTTTGCTCAAGGCTTGCATTTTACTACTTGAGCCATAGTTCCACTTCTGGCTTTATGGTAATTTATTGGAAATTAGAGTTTCTGGCCCGGGTAGATTCAAACTGTGATCTTCAGATCTTAGCCTCCCAAGTAGCTAGGATTACAGGCATGAGCCACCAGTGCCCAGTTTTGGCTTTTTTGTTGGATTGTTGGATATTCGAGTTTCATAGGCCTTCCTTCTCAACCTAGCTTTTCACCATGATCCTCATCTCTCAGCCTCCTGAGTAGCTAGGATTACAGGTGTGAGCTAGCGGTGCCTGCCTCTTGTACCATTTATTACAGATGCTCAAATGTAAAGGGAGTGCTGGTGGAGGGACAGCTGTAACCAATTCTGTAATGTTCCAGAAAATAGACATTCCCAGCAGAACCCTTGGAAAAAAATAGAAAATTTGGCAACACAAGAATGGACAATCATGAAGCTTGGAACAGTACCCTTTCTCTGCCTTCTTTTTCATTCCACAGACTTCAGTAGATCTCAAAAGGGCTGGTTAAACCCTTTTAGAAGGAAGCTGGTCCAGTGGCTAGGTGTTGGGTAGCAGTACTAAATTTAGGAGGGGACATGAGACTGCTATAGCTACTTTTGGACACCAGGTGGCAGCAAAGCATAACTGTAGTACCAAACAAGCTGGCTGGAAATGGACCTTGAGAGCCCTTCAACTATTTTCCTTTTCCCTCCCTGTTCCCCATATGGAATTAGACCATATGGTGGATAACAATCTTTCATTGCTAACTCTTGCATCTTAAGCTAGAGCCACTTGTAGCTACAGATTCCTGGGATTTAAGTATAGCCTTTGCCCCTGCCTTTCCTGGAGAGCAATTTCTCAACTTCAGATAAGAGAAAAGGTGATCTTCCTGGAATCTTTCTAGATGCCTTTACCCCCCAGAAGAGTTGTTTTTCTTCAGAGAGGTCAGTTGGATAACCCCAGACATGAGACCTAGGAGTTTTGGCTCCAATTGTAGTCTGTGAAGAGCTGAGTGTTCTTGTTGTGCACATGCTGAGAATGACCTTGTCATAAAGTTGTGATGAAAGTCAGGTGCTGGTGGCTCAGGCCTATAATCCTAGTTACTCAGTAGGCTGAGATCCAAGGATCCTGGTTCTAAGCCAGCTTGGGCAGGAGAGCCTGTGAGATTCTTATCTCCAACTAATTGCCCTCAAAAGCCAGAAGTAGAGCTGTGGCTCAAGTGTGAAGCTCTAGCCTTCAGTATAAAAGCTAAAGGACAATGCCTAAGCCCTGAGTTCAAGCCCCAGAAACAACATTACCAAAAAAAGCTGTGATATGGCCAACTGGCCTCATTGTTGCTCCTAGTTAAACATGACAGTATTGAGTGTCATGAACAAAATACAAGTTCCTATTCTGGGACTGTGCCACATGTAATACTGCCTTTTCTCTGCTCTGCGCCCTCTCTCTCTCTCTCCCTCTCTCCCTCTCTCTCTCTCTCTCTCTCTCTCTCTCTCTCTCTCTCTCTCTCTCTCTCTCTCTCTCTCTCTCTCTCTCTCTCTCTCTCTCTCTTTCTGTGCTGCCCCTGAGCATTTTTGCTCAAGGCTAGCATTCTTCCACTTGAGCCACAGCTCCACTTCAACAACTTTTTTTTCTAGTTAATTGGAAATGGAGTCTCATGGACTTTCCTGCCTGAGCTGGCTTCAAACCACAATCTGCAGATTTCTGCCTCTTAAGTAGCTATGACTACTGAGCCACACTGGTGCTCAGCCTATGCCATTTCTGTCTGTCAGATCTGTCCCATTAGTTGAGGTACAAATCAGTGTCAATAAGCCATTGCTGATGGTCCCCAGTCTGAGGGACCACCCTTCTTCCCAATTGTCATAAAGATATGTCATTTTCACTGTTGTTCTACTTTATATCTACTTGTGAACAGATAATGTAATATGCCCTTGTCCCAAGGACAAGGACTATATTGTATTTATCTTATTGTACCTGGTTAGAGTTTAATAAATCATCATAATAGTGTCTTAGGTTTCCAAAGCACATTCACATACAATTCCTCATTTGACCTTCTCAACAACCCTGTGAGGTAGATGTTCACTATTTTACAGATGAACAAACTGACAAGTTAAGTAACTTGCCCAGCGACATATATCCCGGAAGAGGGAGAGATGAATCTGAACTCGAGCTTTCTTTCCCTCTTTCTTTTTTTTTTTTGCCAGTCCCGGGGCTTAAAATCAGAGCCTGGACACAGTCCTTGGGTTTTCTCAAGGCTAGTTCTGTACCACTTGAGCCACAGCACAACTTCTGGCTTTCTCTGTGTATGTGGTACGGAGGAATCGAATTGGGGTCTTTGAGCATGCTAGGCAAGCACTCCACCACTAGGCCATGCTCCCGGCCCTCTTTCTTTCTTTTTGCGTGTATTCTGGTACTAAGGCTTGAACTCAGAGCCTTGTGTTTTCCCTTCACCTTTTTACTGGAGCTCTACCACTTTAGCCATACCTTCACTTCTGGTGTTTTGGTGATAAATTGGAGATGAGTCTCACAGACTTTTCTTGGGTTCAGTTTGAGCTGTGATCCTTAGTCTTAGCCTCCAGAGTAGCTAGAATTACAAACAGGAGTCACTAGCACTCAGCTTGAACTCAATGTTGTTAACTACCCAGTTCTTTCAAATTTCTGTACCTGAGATGTCTGGAAATTCTTTCTTGAAGACTGAATCCTTCTGGGGATTGGGGAGGAGGGAAGCAGGAGTGAATATCTAAAGGCCAACTCTTTTCCTTTCCTTTGGCTCCCTTCTCTTTCCCTTTCCTGTTTTCAAAGAAGATTCTAGAATGTAGTTTTGTTTTGTTTGCGAATGACTAGTGTAAGATGTGCTTGTGGAATAGAGGGAAAACTTGGGTAAAGACAAGAAGCTGGGGGCTGGGAGTTTGGCCTAGTGGTAGAGTGCTTGCCTAGCATGCATGAAAGCCCAAGTTCAATTCCTCGGTACCACATACATAGAAAAACCAGAAGTGGTGCTGAGGCTCAAGTGGTAGAGCTCTAGCCTTGAGAAAGTCCAGGGTCAGGCTCTGAGCTCAAGCCCAGGACTGGCAAAAAAAAGACAAGAAGCTGGGTGCTGGTGGTTTATGCACTGTAATCCTAGCTACTCAGGAGACAGAGATCTGAGGATCACAGTTTGAAGTGAGCTCAGGCAGGAAAGTCTGAGACTCTTATCTCCAATAGAACATTAAAAAGAAAAAAACCACCTCGAAGTGGAGCTGTGGCTTATGTGTTAGAATACTAGCCTTGAGTGAAAAAGCTCAGGGACAGTGCTTAGGCTCTCAGTTCAAACCCCCCCCCACACGCAGAAGACAAGAATGTATATTCACAGCTGATCACTAATAGATCTTTGTCAACCTGCAGTGTAGTCCCTGGCCTGTCCAAGACATTTTTTGGGTCTCTTGTGGGACTTGAACTCTAGGCCTGGGTGCTGTCCATGAGTTTATTAGCTCAAGGCTAGTGCTCTCTCGCTTTGAGCCACAATGCCATTTTTAGTTTTCTGGTGGTTAATTGGAATAAGAGTCTCATGGACTTTCTTGCCCTGGCTGGCTTTGAACTGCTATCTTCAGATCTCAGCCTCAGATCTCAGTAGTTAGGATTACAGGCATGAGCCACTAGTGCCCAGCGCCATATATATGGGGGTTGGGTCATGGGGCTTGAACTCGGCCTGGGTGCTATTCCTGAGCTCTTCAGCTCAAGACTACCGCCCTAACCCTGGGCCTGGGCATTGTCCCTGAGCAATTCAGCTAGAGGCTATCGCCCTACCCTTGAGCCAAGCTCCACTTCCTGTTTTCTAGAGGTTAATTGGAGAAAAGAGTCTCAGGTCCTTTTGTGCCCAGGCTGGCTTTGAACCTTGAACCTCAGATCTCAGCCTTCTGAGTAGCTAGGATTACAGGCATGAGCCACCCGCGCCCAGTTCAGGTGCCATATATTTTTGAGATAGGGTGTCACTATGTAGTCCAGGCTGGGCTAGATTCTTCTGGCACAGCGTCCTGACTTACAGACTGCTTGGTTCCATTTAATAATTTAGTTAATGACTTAGGCAAGGACATTGGTAGCATGCAGATCCAATTTGTAAATAGTGTGAAGCTTGTTTAAGATTTCAAGAGCTCATAATGAAGCAGGAAGATGGAAGGGAAAGTTTCAAAGAGCAGTGTGTCCAATCCAAGTATATAAATTCAAGGCAGGTGAGCTGGGACTTGCCACCACTCTGTAATGAGGCTTTAGGGGAATGAGGAATGTAGGGAAAAGGCTGATAGGAATGAAGGTAGACAGGCACACCAAACTCAGCAGACAAGATCAACTTTAACGAAAGTTCAAGCGGGAGCCCATGGTGACCTGAGTAGAGTCAGGGGACAGGTGACATAATGGGGACAAGGGTGGAGGGACCTAAGTAGGTCCTAGGTGGCGGCAGAGTGGAAGGTAGCTGGAGAGTTACAAGGGCTTTCAGGATTTGTCTTAAGATGGGCTGGGTAATGGCCTGAAATGGTCTGGATCTGGGAACTGACTGTGTAGGTTAAGAGCTTGGCCAGGTATGGCCTGCAGGGCAGAACTAAGGTATGTGACACTTCATGGATAGGGATAGGGTAGTGGGCTTTCACATTAGTTTAAGATTCCAGGTTGGAGAATGGGCTGGAGATTATTGGGAAGGTCTCCTCGGGGGAGGGGATTCAGTGGGCCATGCCATGGGATCAATGATGTGTTATGAGAACCAAGTAGATTTCCATCAAGGAGACTGCAGGTTCATTACTTTGGATACATCCTAATGACTGCTCAGGTACTAATGTCATTGAAGGTAGAAGAAGAGAGATCATGGCCCTGGCTTTCTACTCTGCTCATGGACCACTGTGGAAGATGGTCTTTTTATACATTTATATTTCTTTGTCTGTCATGGGACTTGAACTCAAGGCCTTGGTGCTCTGTGAACTCTCTTTTGCTCAAGGCTAGTGCTCAACCACTTTGAGCCAAACTGCCACTTCCACTTTACTGGTGATTAATTAGAAATAAGAGTGTCACAGACTTTCCTCTCCAGGTTAGCTTTGAACCGGCATCCTCAGATCTCAGCCTCCTGAGAAGCTAGGATTACAGATGTGAGCCTCCAGTGCTCATCTGTCTTCTATTTTTTTTGTGCTAGTACTGGGATTAAACTCAGGGCCTGGTTTCTTTTCCTTAGCTTTTTTGTTCAAGGCTAGTGCTCTACCACTTGAGCCACAGCTCAACTTCCAGTTTTTTGCTGGTTACTTGAAGGTAAGAATCTCATGGCCTTTCCTGCCTGGGCTGACTTCAAACCACGACTGTCAGATCGCAGCCTCCTGAGTAGCTAGGCTTATAGGTGTGAGCCACTGGCACCCAGCTTGGTTGTCTTAGGTCTTGAACATAAAATACTGGTCAGGGCTTTCAGAAATTTGCAGTAGGTGTAGAAAGGATATCTTAAATATGAAAGGATATAAAATTATTGTGTACAAACCACTTATTGTAGCTGTTGAACCTGTTGAAGGAGAGATGAATGAGGTGTTGATTGTAGCTTGGGATCCAGTTTTCAAACACATAGTAGAGGAATTCACTTTGTTTTGCCTTGGATTAGGGGGCATGAAAAGGAGCAAAGGGTAAGGACTATGAGAAAACCAACTTTGACTCAAGCTTAAGGATGAACATGATAATGGTTCCAGGTGATCCAGTATGGAATGGTTTGTCTTCAGAGGATGAGCTTTTCCCCATCACTTGAAGTATTTCAACATAGGCAAGATAACTACTTAGCAAAGAGAATCAAGCATCGGATCCACAGTTTATAAATGAGGGGAACTAGGCAACCAGTAAAGGTGTTTCTGATTTTAGAATTTCAAAATTCAAGTTGGGGGTGGTAGTGATGGTGGTGACAATAGATGTAGCCCTTAGAGCAGACACCTCATAAACCAGTTATTTTCTCTGCTTCCAATCTCTTCTCCTTAGGCCCACCCTGGACCTCTTGCTCCAGAAATATTTCCCTGAATGGCTTTAGCATGAGACCTTCTAGCTCAAGTATCATAAGATCTCAGTAAGCCTACAAGTTATCTGTCTAGGCCTTTATCAGCTGCTTTCATTGTCTTTGCCTCAGCCCCATGGACTGGTGTTGTCCTGTCAGAGCTTGACTATCTCCTGCCCTTTAGGCCATCCTGTCTAATTGCACAATATTACTAAGCTTCAAAAAGTTCCTTTTACACATAGCCAAGCATTTATGAGTGCTAGGGGTTTAGGATTTGTTTTTTCTCTGACTTTAAAATGAAAGAACTTCAAGAGGCTAGAATCATGAGCTGAAACTTTTATTACAATATTTTTTTCATTAAAAAAAAGAAAAGGAGAAAGAACAACTTTCTTACATTGTACCCAAATCAGCATTTCCATAACTTTTAGGTCTCAGAATATTTGGAGTTACATAGAACAAATCTCCAGCTTCCTTTCCCTTACAAGCCCAGAATAATTGGTCATCAGTAGACAAATTCTGTCACTGGAATTATCACTCTTTTCTGGATACACTTTGTTAATAAGTCCCTTGAGTTCGGATTCCCATAACTGAACAGAGGGCATCAGGTGTGGTCTGCTCAATGCAGAGTAACGCAAGGTATCAACCTCCTTTATTAACATGGACCAAGATCACAAAATAGTTTTTATAGCAGACAAACCATGCTTTCAGCTTATAACTGATGATAAGGTTTTAAATTAGGCGTCAGTGGCTCATGCCTGTAATCCTAACTATTCAGGCGGCTGAGATCTGAAGATCACGGTTCAAAGCTAGCCTGGGCATGAAAGTCTGTGAGACTCTTATCTCCAATTAACCACCAGAAAACCAGAAGTGGTGCTGTGTCTCAAAGTGGTAGAGTGATAGCCTTGAGCTGAAGAGCGCAGGGACAGTGCCCAGGCCCAGAGTTCAAGCCCTATGACTGACAAAAAAAAGGAAATGTAAGGTTTCATTTACTCTAAAGAACCCTGTATGCCACCTCTCTTGTGTGCTACTCATGCACTGGTCCATTTTGGAATTCAAATAAGGGACTTCACCAGCTTCATTCATATCCTTGATAAGTGTGACCTAGTGACATTAAACCTAATACTTTCGCGTATATTCACTTTAACAGTTCAGAGCTCACCTTATTTTATCTTTACCCACCTGCATTTCTCTATATTGTCCCAAAAGTCTATAGAGAATGTTTTATTCTACTCCAGATACATTGTGAACTTAGTAAGCTCCTCATCTCTCCACCTAGTCAGTCTCCTTAGCAAAAACAATGAGCTGATTGGGGGAAAGATATTTGTTTTGGAATCCATACAGGAATTGAGCGATCACTTTCTTTGATTCTTTTAGTCATCTGCCCTCCATCAATATTCATATGTAGTGACCTTTAGTTGCGGAATTCACCTTTTGTCAGTTGCAAAATGGTGAGGCCATGTTTGCCCATGTCTGGGCTGCAGCATGCATCTCTTCCGTTCTTTGTAGGGTTGTCCTGCAACTAAGCCGCCAGCACGTCCTCCAAGTGCTCCAGGCTGTTATTGACCCAGATCATGAGACAGAGTTTCTCTGAGCAGCTGAAAGCTCTCTGGGACTAGGCTGCCTTCAGCAGCTTCTCTCAAGTGCTCACCTTGTCCTCTCTATTCTGAAAGAAAGGTCTCCTCCTTGCAGAAGAGGAGTGAAAGTGGAGCAGAGGAGGGTTTTTTTTCCCCAGTATAAAACCATTAGTCAAAGAGTTGGGTAATGGCCTCCCTTTCATTCATCCACCAAAGTTTTCTATGGTGAAAGAGCTTGACAGCCCACCTGGCCAATCTGATGTCCCCTGAAACATTTGAACCCTCCCACCCCAACAGGCCAGTCCCCTTCCCCTTCCTGCTCCTCAAGCATGCCTACATGTTCTTTTTTTCCCCCCTCCTTCATCATGGCCTCTTTCCAGCAATTTCTCCCATCGACATGGTGTACTGGATTATGCATTATCATTCATTTGATCATAGTTCAGTTTTGTCTTCCTGTCAGTATCCCTCACAGTATAGATCAACTAGTCCAGGGCTAGTCCTGGTAACCATTCTTCCACAGAGCTTTCCACATTGACCAACCTCTGGCCCTTCACACACAGTACAAAGTCAGATCCAGAGATCTGTGTTAAGTTTCCTAAAGGACTAATATAGAAAGCAGATCAACTTAGGGATGCAGCAGTAATGATTTGGACAATATGGAAAAAATCCAAGTATATCCTAAGCTTTTCTTCAAACAAAGAATTGGGGATTGGGGGCTGGTGGTCCTCAAGCAGGACCCAAAACCATCCATCTACATGGGCACAAAAGGAATCATTAAGTAGCCTGAAATCCTGCCATGTCTTGAAAGTTACTTACCTCTTCCACTCAGACCTTTCAAACTTATGAGGACCAGTTGTCATTGGTCACTGATGAGCACTGTGTGTGTGTGTGTGTGTGTGTGTGTGTGTGTGTGTGTGTGCGCGCGCGCACGCGCGCGCGTGTGCCAGTTGTCAGACTTGAACTCAGGGTCTTGGGTGTTGTCCCTGATCTTTTGTTCTCAAGGCTAATGTTCTACCACTTGATCCACAGCTCCACTTCTGGGTTTTTGATAATTAATTGGAAATGCGAGTTTCATGGACTTCCTTTCCCAGGCTGGCTTTTAACCTTGATCCTCAGATCTCAGCCTCCTGACTTGCTAGGATTGCAGGTATACGCCACCCATCTGATGAGTTTTTAATAGGTTTAAACCTGGCTTGTTATGGCATCTTGAGTTATGAGAGGAGAAGCAGTGTCTGAATGTTCTCCAAATAGTTTCCTGATTGAGAAGCTCATCCCCACCCCCATATGAGAGATCCAGTTTGTAAATACCTGAAATGGTACAATCAAAGGTTGGGATATGAACATACTCTGAACTGACCTAAAATGGTGATGTATTCAGCCTCTGGCTTTTGGGGAGGGTGAAGGAAAGTAGTATATTTCTTTGTAGCCATTCATTCCATTTGGCAACTTCTACTGGGACTGCCTAGGAGCCCACAATTGTCTCCTATGCACAACAATGCCTTCCCTTGCATTTCTCAATCTTATCTCCCTTCTAACATCCTCAATGGAAATCTCACACACTTGTCGCATAGTAGGTGCTCAGAAACCTTAAATGTCTTCCAAGCAGCCTTCTGTTTTATGAATGAAAAGAAAATTCCAGCACTCAGTCCTTAGATATAATTGGTTTTTCTCTTCACTAGACTTTCTTTACTTTTCCACCTATGTGAGGGACCTGTCAGCCTAGGATTGACCCGTACATGCTTTGGAAGGTATAACCAAATGGAGGATGGTGGGAAGTGTCATACATTACTGAGCTGTTTCTAACACTACTATAAATAGGATTTAAGGGGCTGTTTCCCCAACTATAAAATAGGAGGGTTGGGGATGGGCGCTGATGGCTCACACATGTAATCCTAGCTTTTCATGAGGCTGAGATCTGAAGATCATGGTTCAAAGCCAGCCTGGGCAGGAAAGTCCTGTGAGGCTCTTCTATCTCCAATTAACAACCTGAAGTAACAGTGTTGCTCAAAGTGGTAGAGCATGAGTCTTGAGCACAAAAGCTCATGGAGAGTACCCAGGCCCTAAGTTCAAGCCTCACAACCAACCAAAAAAGTAGGAGGTTTGGGCTAGAAGACTCAGGTTATTTCTTGTCCTAATACTTCTGTCTCCTTGGTGCTGATTTTCTGTTACTATACCCTAATACCTTTGTGAGTTTTGGAAACAAGGGAGAGAGGCAGAGAGAGAAAGAGGGAGGAGAGCAACTCTACAGCCGTGAAGCTATTCCTCTTGTGCAACTTCTCCTCAGTTGTTGTTGTGGGTTGTGTGTGTGTGTGTGTGCGTGTGTGCGTGTGCGCGCACGCACGTGCCCATACTGTGGCTTGAATTCAGATCCAGAGCACTGTCCCTTAGCAAGTTTCAATCAAGGTTAGTGTTCTACCGCTTGAGCCATAGTTCCATTTCTTTTTGCTGGTTAATTGGAGATAAAAATCTGTGATTTTTCTGCCCAAGCCGGCCTTTGAATTGCCATCGTCAGATCTCAGCCTCTTGAGTAGCTAAGATTACAAATATGAGCCACCATCACCTAGTCCCAGTTCTTCTTTTAACTAGTATGTCCAGTTCCAAAGTTTTGACTTTGTTCATGCTAACTTGTATTCATCCCTTGTTCAAATCATTCTGGTTAGGATGGCTGAACTCCCTCAATTTGTCAGGGGCACTTTGCAGAATTCAATTCCTAGCTTCAGAAGTATCAGCAGCAACCCTGCCCAATTGTCACACCTGATGAGCAGATTCCAAGTTCATTCCTTCTGGTCACTGAGAATCCATCGCACAATGCTAACCCTGCGGATCCCCAGGAAATCCATCCCTCAGAGTTGCCAGGAAGCTACTGATCACCATCCTGAGGGAAATTGCTCCCAGTGCTGTGGTGATTTCTCCATCGGAATTCACAAAACAGGAAAGACACATCCCCAGGGAAGGAGGGGTTTTTGCTCTGTCAGTCACCCAAGGCCAGAGAGTCCACGTGGCTAATGACACAGACAGTGGTTTGAGACTTGAAAGAAACAACTACAGCCTGGTAGAGATCAAGCCTGCTCCAGCCCCCAGCCCAATATGAGGGCAGGGTGGTGGTGGTGGAAATAGAAGAAGGGGAAGATGAGAAAGAGGAGGAGAGGAGGAGGAGGAGAAGGAGGCAGCAGTGGTAGCAGAGGAGGAAGGAAGTATTATTTCTGCTGTTTCATTAGGAGGCTTCAGCTGCGGGAACCCAGAGCGCTGGGGGGCAGGGGGATGGAGACAGCAACCTGATAAAGATCAGGAGAGGCCTTCATGCAAGGGGCCCATGGGGCTGGCAGAGCACAGCCCAGACTTGTTTGAGTTTTGAGGCAGCCCAGGCTGTGACTGCCAGATCCCTGGCCAGCAGAGGCACCCTGCTCTCAGGCTGTTGGGACAATGCCCGGTGCAAGGGAGGCAGGTTGGGAGTGCTAACTGGATTTTTTATTTTTATATCAAGACACTGTTTAAAATTTTTACAAAGGACAAACTCCATGGGTTTTCCGTTAGTGTTTTAAGAATGTTTCTTAAAAAAAAGCCAACAACAATAACAGAAGAAGAAGAAGAAGGAGGAGGAGGAGGAGGAAGAAGAAGAAGAAGAAGAAGAAGAAGAAGAAGAAGAAGAAGAAGAAGAAGAAGAAAAACACTGCCTTTTTGAAAGAGAAATGCCCAGACACAAAAAGATACTAAAGAAAATGGGGGGCGGGGGGGGCAAATTCCAATAGCATTCCCCCAAGGGCAGAGGCAGAACCAAGATTATGTACTTGGGGTTCCAAGAATGACAACCTCCACAGTACCTTAGTCACCAGGTTTAGGGTCCTGTGGTCTAGTCAGGCCAAGGCTGCTAGCCTATACAAGAAGTAAGTCATGCCGCCAGCTCTGCAGCCCTCTGTGGGGGGACACATGGAAGGCAGGAGAACTCTCCCCCATGGTCTTGCTCAAATGGGTTTCTTTGGGGGGATATTTTTCCTTGGTCTGATGTGTGAACATAGAGAATACCAGAACCAGACAGACCTGGACCTGGAACCTCCTTTCTGGAGCGTCTTAGCAGTCATGGAATGGGGGGGGGGGGAGAAGAAGAAGAAGAAGAAGAAAAAAAAGAAAAAAGCATTTGTTTCCATTTTTCTTGTTTAAAAAAAAAGTCAACGAAGAAAAAAAAACCCAAGACCCAGAAAGAAGACCAAGTCTGGGGGAGGAAGAGCTATTCTGCTCTTTAAAGCTCCCAAGTCTGGAGTTAATTGATGGTGCAGTTCCAAGAGAGGCCGAAGGCGAGCACCAAGGGGGTGTTCAGTGGTTGCTTTCAGGGCCCCCCCAGGAGTGTCTGTGGTCAGGCTCAGGGAGCTGGTTTCAGCTGCTGTTCTATGGGTCCTCAGTTTATGGAGGACTCCTTTGTTCCCCCCCCCATTGGAAGGGTTTGCTCAGATTGACTTCTGTCATGGTGGTTTCATACATGCAGGTGCATGTCCACATCTGTATCTGTGCAGATGGGGGTCTGCTGGAGGGTGCGGGTGCGTGCGTATACATATGTGGTGTGTATGGATATGTGTGTGTGTGTGTGTGTGTGTGTGTGTGTGTGTGTGTGTGTGTGTGTATCTGGGAGGGGAGGAGCTGGGAGATGAGCTGTGCTCTGCATGGGAGCTATACTCGGGTAGTGGAGTGTGAGTGGGGCAACCCGGTACTGTTGAACCCTGCGGCGAAGGTGTTATAGGGGTGCAATGTCTGCAGCCCAACGAGGGAGTTGGGGATCATAGTGATAGTGTTGGGGGTCATGAGTGGAATGTCGTCAGGGGAGCGCCGCAGGGTCAGGGTGTAGTCGGGCAATGCGGTGAGGCGCAGGGTGTCGTGGGGGGGGCCAGCCTCACACTCATGGTGAGTGGGACCCAGCTGGAGTGCTGCGAGCTCCTCCTCAGGGGCGGCTCCCAATTCAGGGGCCCCAGCTCCCCTTTGGGGGCTAGGCTGACGGAGGGGCTCCTGACGCCGTTTGTCCTTCCGGTAGTAGAGGGCAGCAAAGGCCAGAACATTGAGGAACAGGAGCGAGGCTCCCACGGCAATGGTGACACTTAATTCTGTGGAGTAGTCTCGAGGGTTCTCCACCAGGAGTGGCCCTGCATCCTGTTCCCCATTCCAGGACCCTTGGGCATTTTCATTGCTGTAGGCCGGGGAGATGGCTGGCCGCTTGGTGCTCCAGGTCTTACCATTGGGCCTTCGCGTGATGTGGGAGCTGTGGGTGGTATCCGGAGGCGGCACTTTGGTGGTCGTGGATGTATAGTGGAACATGTCATGGAGGTTGTACAGGTGTGGCACCAGGTGTTTCCAAAAGGCTACCTTAGTGGCTCGGTAATGATCACGGACCCTGGGTTTTAGCCCGATGTGAAGGTAGAGCTGGTCCCGGGGGTTGTACTTGGACCAGGCCACTTCTTCAAAACGATTGGCCTTAGTGTGAATGAACTTGGTGTCTTGGGGGACGGGCTTGTTGGGATCCCTGAAATATCACATGGAAATTCTAGGTTACTCTACTTGCTGGAGGAAAGGACCTGGCCTCTTTCACACCCTCCTAGAAAGCTCACTTTCCCAGCGCAAATCTCTCCACCATTCCCATTGTTTTCAGAGTCTGGCCCTTTTTCACATCCTCTTTGAAGAAAGGAATGGACTACGCCTTGGTGGACACCACGAAAACAGTGCCCATCCCCAGAGCTTGGACTATGCAAATACTTTGTTTTCTCACATGCTCCTGGGCATCTAGCAAATTTCTCAGCTGCTTCGTTTGCTAGGAGCCCTCTAAAGGCTCTTTCTGGACGTTATTCCTATCTTTGATGAGCTAACACTCACTCCCACATTCTGCTAGTAACTCACTCCTGCTCATTCTTTTTGGTTTTATACAAATTCTGGCCGTGAACTCAGGGCTGGGCACTGTCCCTGAGTTTTCTTGTTCAAGGCTAGCACTCCATCACTTGGGGCCATAGCTCCACTTCCAGCTGTTTGGTAGTTAATCAGAGACAAGAGTTTCATGGAATTTTCTGCCTGGGCTGGCTTCAAACCTTCAAGCCCTCAGATGTCAACCTCCTGAGGTGGATACAGGTGTGAGCCACCCACAGCCAGCACCTGCACACTCTTGCTGCTAGTTTGGGTCCTCAACACCAATTTTCTTGATAGGTTTTAGTGGACTAGGTACCAAGGCTTTGGGCATGCTAATGGGTACTCTAGCACTGAACTCCACTCTTAGCTCCTTCAAGAAAAATCTGAAAGAAGGAAAATGGCAGGAAATCCCCAAAAGAGGTGGCAGAGAGAGAGAGAGAGAGAGAGAGAGAGAGAGAGAGAGAGAGAGAGAGAGAGAGAGAGAGAGAGAGAGAGAGAAGAGGTGGGAGGGGTTCACAAAGAAGTTTTGGAGGCTATCCTAGGAAGGAATATGATGAAAGAGGTTAGACAGAGGAAAAGAGATGGGTCATGCTGAAGTTCCAAAGAAGAAAACACCCCCTTTCCTCCTTACCCAGTCTTGGCAAAGTTGGTCCAGTAGGTCATGACGACAGCACTAAGCATCACATCATTCTTGGAGAAGTTGCAGGGGAAGAGGTCAGTGGGGCCTACCATAGGGACACCAAACACATATGGTACTTCATCCCCGTGAGCTGCATCTGACCAAGCAGGCTTCATGAGGCTCTGGCAGTGATGGTAGAAGGCGTAGAAGTAGGTAGGTGAGCCATAGCGGGCATGCAGATCAGCTGTAACCACTGACGGCTCCACCCACTGGTGATCAGTAAAGAGTGCCACCAGGGTTTTACGACGGGTCTCGGGGTTGTCACGGTCAGCCCAGTCTGTGTACATGAACTTGATGGTCTCCCGCAGGGTATCCTTACCCTCAGGATAGCCATAGAGATTGTCCACAAAGTTGGAGACGGAATAGTCAAAGTCAGTGCCAGAGACACCATCCTCAGGGTCAACTACTCCTTCCACAAACTTGAGACCCTCGCCCTGGTTGACACCAAGCATGATGTCATAGTTGAGGAACTCTCCCTGTTCCATCAAAATCTCAGGATCGTCAGGAATGACATCACCATCAATCACAGGGCCAAAGGCCACATGGTAGCGAGCTGGCTGGATGTCTTGCTCGACCAGCTCCTTGGCACTCTTTTGCCGAAGACAGTCCACCATATCCACGGTGTCCAGCACGTTACAGCCCACTTTGTCTGCGAGCAGGCTGGTATACTTCACTGGTTGGTAATTCACAGCCCAGCTGGACAGAGCAGAACCACTTTGGATGATGGCCCTCTGAAAAAGCCCTATAAAAGAGAAGCGGCAGTGGGTCAGATCTGTTCTGTCACACGTGATCATAAAACATCTTATTCCTTTGTCACTAAGGCTGCCCTACATGGTGAACAGGCTAGGAAAGAGAAACAAGTGTTTGGCAAGGGGATGACTGGCTAGGACCACAACTGCCAGGCCCCTTCCTTGACCTCTCTCTGCCTTCGGCCCTTGGCTGTTTCCCTATTCCAGTGCAATGATCAGTCACTTGGGGGTTAAGGAATTGACAGAGAAGTAACCCTTTGGGTCCCAGACATGAGCCTCTCTTTATCATCCCTTGTCTCTCCCTCTTGCTTCCTGCCCAGCTGGGCCCAGCTCTGTGCCAGCTCAGCACCAGGGAGCTGGCGCTGACACCACAAAGGGGTCTTTTTCATGAGAGATGAGAAATGCAGGCAGGAGAGAGCCCCATATTCTGGGAGTTCTGGGGAAGGATCTCAAGGGCAAAGGCCTTAAGGGCTGAAAGCCTCCCAGGCACATGCTCTCCCAGTCTGGAGTCACTGCAGAGACTTCCCTGTTGCCGAAGCCATTAACAACACATCCACATTTCTTCCAAGCAGAGAGGATCCCTGTCCTCTAAGCTTTAAGAAACAAAACAAAACAAAACAAATGGCAGCAGGTTCTTCCCTCTCTCGAAGAAAAGAAGTGATCATTCTCCATTGTATTAAGATTCAAGGGAGTTCTTTGTACGTGAACTGAAATAGTAAGAAAACTGATATTTTGGCCCTTAAGAATACAATTTCACTGCTCCAGCAGAAAGGCAGTTTATGTGAGAAGGAAGGGAAAGAAATGCAGATGACTACTTAAGAGAACCTAGTTTTTCTAGATTATTCTCTATGAGACAATTATAGAAAGGCACCAAGAACTGGGATTTTTTTTGTTGTTTTGTTCTTTTTTTGTTTTTCACTGCTGGGAATGGAACTGTGGGCCTCACACATGGTAGGCACGTGTTCTGTTATTGAGCTATATCCCCAGCCCATGTAAACCAATCTTGAAACAAGACAGTCCTCCAGAGACACAAGTACCATTCCAGGTAAGGTCATTTCCTCTTAAGAAAAGTCCCCAATAAGAAGAGGCCCCTGGCCTCTTTTCAGACACAAGGACCCTCGCATTTAGTCATTTTTCCTTCTTTTGTGGAAGGAAACTAAACACATTGTTTTTCCCTGTTGGAGATGGAAATCAGAGCCTTATGGATGCTAGTCAAGCACTGCCACTGGGATACACCCCAGCTCTCCCTTTTCTTCTCTTTAGAGGACCCAATTCCCACCTTAGTCTCCCCTCACCAAGTTTCTGGAGAGGCAGAGACAGAAGTTCTTGGTTAGAGAAAATGATTTTTCTCTCTCAGAAAGACCTTCAAAGAGAACATGCCATTCTTCCTGTGAGAATAAAACTAACCACAGGGTCAAGTTCAATTTCATTGAAATTTCAACTCAATTCATT
Organism: Megascapheus bottae; assembly: GCF_031878675.1. NCBI lineage: Eukaryota > Metazoa > Chordata > Mammalia > Rodentia > Geomyidae > Megascapheus > Megascapheus bottae. The sequence continues at coordinate 40,569,991 of NC_143547.1, forward strand.
CCAATTTCCTTACTTCAGAAAAGGACGCTTTTTTTTTCCAGGAAGATCTTTTCTTCATTAGAAGCTCAGCCTTAGCCAGGTGCTTGTAGGTTCATGCCTATCATCCTAGCTATTCAGGAGGCTGGATCTGAGTATCTTGGTTCAAAGCCAGTCCAGGTAGGAAAGGCCCTGAATTCAAGTCCCAGGATGTATGCACACACACACACATTTAGCCTGGCACTAGTGGTTTATGCTCATAATTCTACCTACTCAAGAGGCTGACATTTGATGATTGTGGTTTGAAACCAGCCTGAGTAGGAAAGCCTGTGAGACTATGTCCAATTAACCATGCAAAAGCCAGCAGTGGAATTGTGGTTCAAGTGGTAGAGTACTAGTCTTAAGCAAAAGAGCACAAGGGCAGCACCCAGGCCCTAAGTTCAAGCCCTAGGATCTGTACACAAGAAAAATCTTTCACCTTAGTAGTTTCAATTCCTCCCTCCCTCCCTCTTACACACACACACACACACACACACACACACACACACACGAGTTCATCTTTGCCTCTCAGAGACAGAATATTCTCGATATTCTAGAGATGGAAAGAACATTCCCTTGCCAAAGACAAAGATTGCGTTCTACCTCTTGGAACTGACTCAGTGACCTGCCACTAGAGAGAGGCTAACAATGAGTCTCCCTTCCATGGGCTGTGTACCCCAGGAAGAGATCACTCAGAAACAGACCACTGTCCTTCAAAAGAAACCTGTATCCCAAGCCAGAGATTCTCACTTTAGATCCACATCCTGCTCAAGTTTATTTCCTCTCCTGTATAGACTTGATCTTTAAGAGAAAGGCAGACAATGAGTGTTTCTTACACCAAGAAACTAATTTCCACCCTTAGATTTCATCTCTGAAGTAACATGTCTTTCCAATACTGAAAGATTTCCCCTGCCAGAAAAGAACGATTATCCCTTCAGAAAGAAGCATTCTACTCCCACTCTGCCAACCAAGATTCCAATGCCACAAGGCATTGGAGCTTGCTCTCCTGTGGTGTAAATGGGATTTTCTCCTTCCCTCTCTCACAGTTGAAGACATAGTTTTTTTTTTCCCCGAAACAAACATTTCCCTTCCATTTCTTCCTGAAGGGCTACCCAGCTGGTGGAAGAGGACTGGCTGATTCCTTGTTCTGTTCCTGAGACATAGAGATAGGCATTCTAGAGCAGAGAAAACCCTGAGGCTCAAGGTGTCAAGTCAGCATAGGACTAGTCTGTTTTGTTTCAGGAGCTACTCACCCTCAGAATGATGTGACAGTGTGAGAAGGCTGACACAGGACGCACCGATGCCGGAACCAAAGACAGTAATACGGCGGGGATCTCCTCCAAAGAAGGCAATATTCTCGCTCACCCATCGGAGGGCTTGGATTTGGTCAAGAAGCCCATAGTTGCCCTTGGCAGCCTGATCTCCAGTACTCAGGAAACCTGGATTCAACAAAGAGCATGAACACAGTGAAGACAAAGAGATGGAGGATTTGGCTGAAGATGCAGGTAGGAGTTGGGGGAGGGGAGAGTCAGGTCAGAGGATGAACACATGACCATGCAGCTCTTCCCATCTTGCTAACCTAAACCACAACTTCTTCCTGGGAGGTCTAGCCTCATTAATATAGGCAATGTTGTCTCCCTGTCTCCCTCCCCTGATCCAGTTTGGAAGGAGGCCAATCAGAACATTTGAAGTGGCTGCTTCCTTTAGGTGAGAGAGTAAACCCCAGAATCAAGTGGTCAGAACTCTGTATCTTCTACCCAGGCATGCTTTCAAGGGACATGATCCTATACATCTGTCAAGATACACTGGAAAAAGCAGAAGACTCTGGAATCAGATGGTCCTTGATTTGCATCCAAGTCACATGGCCTTAGGAAACTTATTTAAAATCACTGAGCCACAGTTTTCACTCCTGTACAATTAGATTTTTTTTGCCATGCCTGGGGCTTGAACTCAGGTCTTTGAGCTTTTTATTTTTAGTTTATCTCAAGGCAAGTGCTCTACCACTTCTGGCTTTTTCTGTATATGTGATACTGAGGAATCGAAGCCAGGGCTTCAATTTGCAAGCATTTTACCAACTGGGCCACACTCCTATCCCCTACAATTAGATTTAAAAAAAAAAACCTCATATAGTTGTAAGAAGGATAAAATGAGTACAAACCCAGTATAGCATAGTTATTTCTAGCTACTTCTTTCCCCTTCTTTCTCTGTAAAGGAAATGAAGATTCCTTGGCTTTTTTTCCTTTTTCTTTTTGTGCCAGTCCTGGGGCTTGAACTCAGGGCCTGGGTGGCGTCCCTGAGATTTTTTTTTTGCCAGTCCTGGGCTTGAGCTCAGGGCCTGAGCACTGTCCTTGGACTTTCTCAAGGCTAGAGCTCTACCACTTGAGCCTCAGCACCACTTCTGGCTTTTTTCTATGTATGTGGTACCGAGGAATCGAACCCGGGTCTTCGTGCATGCTAGGCAAGCACTTTAACCACTAGGCCAAACTCCCGGCCCCTGAGATTTTTTATTTTTTGCTTAAGGCTAGCACTCTACCCCTTGAGCCACAGCTCCGTTTCCAGCTTTTGTGTGGTTTATTGGAGATAAGAGTCTAACAGACTTTCCTACTCAGGCTGGCTTCAAACTGCAATCATCATGTCAGCCTCCTGAGTAGCTAGGATTACAGGTGTGAGCCACCAGCACCCACATGGAAGTAAAGAATCTAAAAGGCAATCATCTTTAAACTGTTCTAGTCCTTCCCATACAAATCATTTCATCCCCACATCTTTGCAGGACCTTGAATGCCCCTCCCCCCTCCTTCATTCTCAGAGTAGGTCCTCATTTCCCTTCCTCCAACATCTAATGAATCAGAAACTCTGAGGGTGGGTTCCACCAATCTATGATTTTAACAAGCTCTCCAGGTGATACTGATGCCTGCTAAAGTTGAGAAGCCACTGGGTTAGACCATCTTTTTCATCTGGTAGAGAAATGAAGAAGTCAGTGCAGTGCTGTTACCACAGAAACAGGTCTTCCCGCCCACCCACTGGGATTTGCTGCTGAGGAGACGTGTCACCATGGAGACTACCTTCCCACCCACCTGCTGGGATTTGCTGCCATGGAGACTTGTTACCATGGAGACTACCTTCCCGCCCACCTGCTGGCTATCCCACAGAGATGTCCTATATTCCCCACCACCACCTGCTTCCATTTTAGACTGATCCGGCTGCCGTGTTTCATCTTTGCCCTGATCCTTAGAAGGCTGTTTTCTTCTGTCCTAGGCTTTTGGGAAGGGTCCTTTCCAGGTGGGTAATTGCAGTACTCCACCACACTGACAATTCACATGTGGATTCGTATCCTTTGAGTCCCCCATTAAAAGCTCATTCACACCACCCGGAATCAACTTAGTACAAAACCATGATGGAAGAAGGCGCTCACAGTTCAGAGAGCTCTCTTGCAGTCCTGGCGGTCCTTGGGCAGAGGTTGAATGCAAATAGACTCAAGCAGGCCCAAGACCTGATCACGGCCCTTTTGAATCTTTCTGTATCCTCTTTGCCTCTTCAAGTGTGTTATTAATTTACCTTTGGTACAATTAAGTATGTAAAGTACTTAGTTATTCCTCCCAGGACCTCATCAAAAGTCCTCTTTAGCCCCAGGTTCCCGATGAGGAAAGGAAAAAGGATTAGAGGAAACCTGAGCAAGGGTGAGTGGAAAAATTCAACTCAAATTTGAAGTGTTCCTTAAGAAAACTGAAGCTGGTCCTGTAAGTCTAAAAAAAAATCTGTGCAGCTCAAGACCCAATTCAGTTGCCTTCTACCCCTTGAGACCCTGTGGCAAAAATCACTACGTATTCCCTTAAACTTCCTTCCCTTCTGTCTCCTTCCCTCAAACTCTCCTTTCCTTTTCTTTTACTTAGGCAATAGCAGACTTGGCTTCAGCCCTCGCCAGTTTCATTTCACATTCAGTGAAATGTGTCAAAGATGTCGGTCTTAATCAGTAGCAAAGCTTATAGTTGGATGTGGTAGATTTCTCCAACATGAACCAATTTTCTGGGTTAAGAAACAAAGGCCTGAAAACTGGGTGGATGGTTTGACCATACATTTGCTCCCTCAGACCCCATGAGCTTCCAGAAAGGGGGCACTGAAGCATGTGGATGGTGCAAGAATTCTGCTTTAAGAACTATTATCCAGCTGGGTACCAGTGGCTCACGCCTTGAATCCTGGGTAATCAGGAGACTGCAATCTAATTATCATGGTTCAAAACTAGCCCCCCACCCAAAAAAAAAGAGTCTCCAATTAACCAGGAAAAAGCTGTAAGTGGGGATTAGCTCAAGTGGTAGAGGACCAGCTTTAATTGAAAAAGCTAAGGGAAAGTGCCTTGGCCCTAAATTCAAGCTGGCACACACACACACAAAAGAACTACATCCAAACGGGGTCAAGAAGATATGATGAGGGCCGAGAGTGTGGCCTAGTGGTAGAGTGCTTGCCTAGCATGCACGAAGCCTGGGTTCAAGTCCTCAGTACCACATACACAGAAAAAGCTGGAAGTGGTGCTGTGGCTCAAGTGGTAGAGCACTAGCCTTGAGAAAGCTTAAGGACAGTGCCCAGGCCCTGAGTTCAAGCCCCAAGGACTGGAGAAAAAGAAGATATGGTGAGCATGATCCACCAGAAGTTCACACAATCTAGTGATTTGGATATCAGCCACTTATTCCTTGTTTCCCAGTCTCCTGACTAGCCCTAAACACACACACACACACACACACACACACACACACACACACACACACACACACGACAATAGAGGCCAAAATACCCAATGCCAAACATAGTCTGAATAAATCTAAGCCAGCTTCCCTGGGCCTAAATTGATACTACGGTACCTGGTAAGCTGCTTATCAAAAAGAAGATGGGACAATCAGGTAGATTGCACCTAAATCAGATATTGGTGTCACTCCAGGCTTGATATTGATCAGGTTTTCATTTTACCCGGAGGGTAACCAAACGAGGATATAGGATTAAGTTAATTTCAGAACCTAGAATAATATGTGGCAAATCCCTAGCTTCTCAGCCCTTAGGAATATCCTATATCCTACTGGAGTCTTTTTCTTTTGATGGTCTCAAGCCCAGTGGGGGTTTCTGAAATAATAGCTACCCCTCTTGCCATGGACTGCATGGTGATGTTCTCAATATAAACAAATCAACGAAGATGTTGAGAGAAACTCCTTAGTATGAATCGTCTGATGATTTCAGTGCTCAGGAGAAGCTGGTGGGAGTGAGGGTGACTGCATGCATGCATGCCATGTGGGTCCAAAACTGGCCACCTGTTCTGTGATGCTTTGGCAAACAAAAATGACTGAGCCTCTGCTACACAGCAAAATTCTCAAGCATCAGGGACAAACCCATGTTCTATGTCTGGTGCCAAGAGACAAAAAATATCTTACATGTACCCAGAACGCAATCAGTGGCTTATTGATTATATTTGTGTGCCAGCACAGGAACTGAAGGGTACACAGAAAGTATGGGGCACTTCTGACCAAATCTCAGTTTTAACTCCTTCCAAGTGTGGGATAATGTTATTTGGATCATCACAGAATGCTTAAGCATCAAGAATAATATTCTAGTCACGCCCCTTCTTCTCTAAGGCACTGTTGTGATTAGTGAAATGAGCGGTGGTTGTAAATGAATGTTCTTAGCATGAGCTTTATGGATGAACTTCAAGGGCATTGTGAAATCTTTTTTTAATTTTGCTGTGTCCTGGGGCTGAGAACTGTCCCTGAGCTTTTCTGCTCTAGGTTAGTGTTCTACCCCTTGAGCCACAGCTCCATTCCAGCTTTTTGTTGTTGTTTTGGGCTCCAGACTGGAACTGAAACTCAGAGCCTGACACTTTTGCTCGTCGGTTAGCACTCTACCAACTGAACCATGCATCCAACCCCAACCTGGATTTTTGGTAGTTAATTGGAGGTCAGAGTGTCATGGTCTTTCCTGCCCAGGATGGCTTCAAACTGTGATACTGAGATCTCAGCCTTCTAAGTATCTAGGGTGACATTGATGAGCCATCAGCATCTGGCTTGAAGTTCTGTTTTTGACTTTGTATGAGCTAGTACTGAGGTTTGAACTCAGGGCCTTGTGGCTCCTGCTTGGCTTTTTCATTCAAGGGTGACACTTCCAATGAAGTTTTTGGCATGCCTTTGGTGCTAGGGCCAGAATCCTGGGCCTTGTTCATCCTAGACAAGTAAGCTGTATTCCCAGACCTAGGAAGATTATGTATATATATATGGGATGTGTGTGTGTGCTTCTGAGTGAGAGTTCACAGCTTTCATTAGAATCTCACAAGCATCCCCAGAAGGTTAAGTACTATTGATAGAGAAACTACGAATCAGAGTAGCTAGCCAGGCGAGGTGGCTCACACCTGTAATCCTACATACTCAGGAGGCTGAGATCTGAGGATTGTGCCTCAAAGCCAGCCTGGGCACTAAAGTCCGTGAGACTCTTATCTCGAGTTAACCACCAAGAAACTGGAAATGGTGCTGTGGACACAGGGGTAGGGCATTAACCTTGAGCTGAAGAGCTCAGGAACAATGCCCAGGCCCAGAGTTCAAGTCCCACACTGACAAAAAAAAATCAGAGTAGCTGAAGAGTTGTGTTGTGAAGTAAATACTTTCTGTAGCCCACAGATCTCAAAAGACAATTAAGTCCTCACAACCTACAATCCCAACTCTCCCCTGTTTCTTCTCTGACTCATTTCCACAATAGTGCCCTCATCCTCTTTGCTTTCCCCAGTCCTTTGCTTTTTCTTTTGGTCGTGGGGCTTGAACTCAGTCCTGAGCTCTGTCCCTGAGCTCTTCACCTCAAGGCTAGTGCTCTGTTCCTCGAGCCACAATGCCACTTCTGGTTTTCTGGTGGTTAATTGGAGATAAGAGTCTCACCCACTTTTGTGCCTGGGCTGGCTTTGAACCTCAATCCACAGATCTCAGCCTCCTGAATAGCTAGGATTACAGGTGGCACCCAGCTCTGTTTTTCTTTTTCTTTTTGGTCATGGGGCTTGAACTTAGGCCCTGAGCTTTTCCTGGGTTCTTTTGCTCAAGGATAGCACTCTAGCACTTTGAGCCACGGCTCCACGGTTTTCTGGTGGTTAATTGGAGATAGGGGGTCTCAGTGACTTTTCTGCATTGCGTAGCTTTGAATCACAGTCTTCAGATCTTAGCCTCCTGAGTAGCTAGGATTACAGGCATGAGCCATCAGTACCCATCCTTTTATTTTCTTCTTTATTTTCCCTTCTCTTTCTCTCAGTTCTACTCTTTCCCTCCATACCTAGCTGGTCTGACAATATAGAACTGGTGCATATTGGAATTCTCTGTACATTCTAGTAAGCCTTACAGATCGACCTTTGTGTTGCTTAATTGCAAAAGCAGCTGAGTTGTATATATTCTATTACCCTAAGAAATTAGCAGACGTATTTGTAACCATGAACTACTGTGTGGGGTGTCTGTAAAAACCCATAGGATCATGTCTACACATTCATTGCTGTTTGGGAATTGTGTGGCCTTAGTGTGTCGAATTACAGTCACCTTTATGATACCTTCACCTTCAGATCTCCTTTCTCAAGAAGACAAAGGATCTTACAAGAGCCTTAGCATGGTGTCTGAGGCAGTGTAATAAGAAAGAGGAGGAGTGACAGACATTTAAAATCCAGTAGCCTGTGGAAGGATGAGGGGCATGCCCAGCAAACTCTGTCCCCATTGTCCTGGGAGTGACTGAGGGGGCTCAGGCACACACAGCTTTTCTCAGAAGAATATCATTTCTCCAGTCTGATCCACAAGTTTCTTCCTATCCTACATGATATTAAGGTAAGTCAAGAGTGGATTGGCACTTGGAATTGAAATGTAGTGCCAAGGCCACTGGGATTGGAACTGGCAAATTGAAAATAAGGTTCTGTCCCTCAACGAGCCAGAGAGTAAGCAACATCTAACTGCGGGTTCAGCCTCCAGGCCCATAGACCTGACAAACACCTTAGTTAGACTCCCACTGGAATACTGAGGATCAAAACCTCCAGTGGAGAAGTCAGCTTCTTCAGGCCTCTACAAGGGTGCAGAGTCTGAGTAAGCTGCCTGGAAAGACCACGGCCCTAAGTGCTTTATCACCTTCCCTGAGGCACTTGTTTACCAGAAGACCTTGGCTGTGGAGAGGCACTTGAAGTCACTATGGAAGGTACAGGGCAGAGAGGGTGCCTAATCATTCAAATGAGCTTGTGTATAGCAGGGGGAAGTACTTGCTGTCTCTCCCTCCCTCTCTCTCTGTCTCTCTCTTCTCTCTCCCTCCCTCTCTCTCTCTCTCTTCTCTCTCTCTGTCTCTCTCTCTGTCTCTGTCTCTCTCTCTCTCTCTCTCTCTATTTCTCTCTGTGCAGTTGGAAAACAAATGTGTGATGGAAGTTTTATTGGTTATATGATAGGGTGTGAGTGATCAGAGATGTATTTGTATATGGAGATGGATGTATATGTATATGAAGAAAGTAGAATGTGCACATGGATGTGTATTTGGGACATGAAAGTTTAGGGAGAAGTAAGGGTATGCTTGGGATAGGGAGGTGTGTGTGTGTGTGTGTGTGTGTGTGTGTACAGATGCAGGTTAGATGCATGAATGTGTGGAGATTTATGGCGTGTGGGAAGAAGCACATATGTATGAGTATATTATGCAGAGCATGTATGTGTAATGCATGCATGCATACACATGTTGACAGAGGCCTAAGGTTGAGTGTAGATGTGCATAGTGGACGAATCTTTGTAGATATGAGGCAGGGCTGTGTGTGGGGGCGTAGTATTGATTCACGCGTGGGATGGATATGCAGGGGTTTGCATCGAGCGGGGGAGCATATTGGTTTGTGCTTATGGGAGGATAGCAAGGGGCAGATGTGTGCAAGTATGCAGTTGTGTGGGTGGGTGGAGTGGCAACAGCAGTGGAGAGGCGTAAAGAAGGATAGGAGTGTGTATGTGTGGGGTGGAAGGATATTTATGTACATGTAAATGACGTGGAGTTTGGGTGTGGCCGTGGCTGTGCGGGGTGTAGGTCTTTGTGGGAGATGTCAATATGGGGATAGAGGAAAAGCGTGATGTGGGTGAGGAGGGTGTATATGGGTATAGATGTGAGTATAGAGCTGTGGGGAGGAGTATATGAAAATGTGTGTATACATATTATATATATGGGAGGCATAGTATATATATATATATATATGTAAGGTGCGAGAAATCTGTGGGCATAGGGTGTGGGCATGAGGAATATACATGTGCAGGTATGAGAAGGGCTATGCGACTGGATTGGCAGAAGAATGTGTTTCTGTGTGAGCGGTACTGGAAAAAAATCTGTATGCATGGAGAGTGGTTGTATGTGGGCTTAAGGGTGAATGGCATGGGTGGATCAAAAGGCATAGTGTATATGTATGAGGCGTTTCGGAAGGTGAGACTAGGGATTGGGGTTGGGAATAAAGATAGGACACCCCAAATAAAAGTTAATGGATCCTACAAAAGTTAGTCTAGTCAAAGTCGGGGAGGAGAGATTTGGCTTGGGACCTAAAGTGATATGTAAAGTTTAAACTGAATTTTTAGTGGCATCTATCTGGGCCTAAAGAAAGGGTGTAGGGATATGAAGAAGCCCTCCTCAGCTGGGTAGGGGGTGGTGAGATACAATCTGTTGATACGGTCCTTAACGGCAGCTAGCAAATCGGAAGTAACCTGCTTTGAACTCTCCAGCATTCTTTCTGCCCCACTTGAGAAGCCAAATTTTCTTCTAGTCAGCTGACATGGAATCGTACCTAGCACCCCAACTCGATAGTTGAGGGTGATGACGATGACGTTGCCATAACTGGCGAGGACACTGCCATCAATCATGTTGCCTGTCCCTTCCATGTAAGAGCCTCCGTGGATGTAGACCATGACAGGCTTAGCACCACTGTCCCGGATGTCTGCAAGGAGAAAGGGTGAGACACAGGCTGGATAGAACGCCTTTCCTCCCCCACCCCCACCAGCCCTGGGGGGGAGGGGTGCGAGCAGTAAAGCTATCCCAGGTGCCAGGACACCACTGCCATCTGAGGGAAGGACTCAGGAGGTTGCTTAGCCCAGAGCTCAAGCATTGGCCAGAGTTAGATGAACTTCAGTGATTTTTTAAAAAAGATTTAATATAATTTTATTGCGATGATTAAAGTGTTGTACAGAGGGATTACCATTGCATAAATCAGGTAATGAGAATAATTTTTGGGGGGACAATGGTACCCCTTCCTTTTTTCCCCTCCTACTTTCTCTTTCTCATCCCTGCCCATAAGTTGCATAGTTTATTTTTTCCCCATAGTGTATACTGAATACCAAGACTGCATTTGTTCTCCCTTTCAGTGATGCTTTTAAAGACTCAGGTTTCCAGTGCCTGCCAACTGCATGTGACCAAGTGGGCCTAAGATAATTAGGTTTAGGTGGGCCACAGCTAGGCTCTAGTCGGGGGCAGCAGGAAGATCAAGGCCTGGTGGTTTCTTAATAGCATTCGGTGAGTCCCTACCCTGGGAACCCAGGAGTCCTGGGACCTGACATGGCTTTAGAGAGAGCAGGGTCTGGGGAGCCCTGAAACCTCCAAGACTAGACCAGTTACATGGAAAAATGGCCATTGGCAGGAGCTGCGTCCCCCCTCCTCCCCCCAAGTGCAGACAGAGACAAGAGGGGTGGGAATAAGGAATGGCACAGGGAGAGAACGAGGAAGGAGGCAGGGAAAGGGAAGTGAATAGCAGAAGTGGGATAGGGCGAGCCTTACTGAGGTAGTGTCTCAGCCACGTGTGCTCATTGGCCCATTTTCCCTAAGGTGGACTTAAGCAGAAACACTGGGGATGCCCCCCCCCCACACTAAAAAAAACAACACAGCTTGTTCCCAGTCAGCATTAAGAGAAGATGGATCCTCCCTAGAGGCCAATCAGGGCGGGCCCATCAAGTGACTGCTTCCAGGCTCAGGGAGCCTCGGGTCCGGGTCCGGTGTCAGGCCTGGGACACTCCAGACAAGGCTAACTCAGCCTGATCTACAGGCTCTGCCTGCAGCCTATCAGTCTGTGAGCCGGACCGTCACACCAACACAGTTCTTCCCGTCACCAGTGGCCCCCCTGAATTGGCTGGCCCCTCCAGGGAGAAGGGGTAAGGATCAGGGTTTGGAGGTAGAAAGGACGGGAGGTGCTCTCTGTGAAACAAACGAACCTGTTACCCCAAGGAGGAAGGCTGGTCCGACCATCACCCAAGGAGCTTATGCCACCTACTGACGGCTATGGTGTCCTGACCTCAGCCTGGCACATTGAGCCCACAGCCTCTCTGATCTTGTCCCAAATCTATTTGCAGCTCCTGACCTTGGGACCATCTCTCCTGGGAGATGGCTAGAGGAGGTTCTAGCCTCTGTTTGTCACTGTCCTGTCCCTCCATGCGCCGTCCTGCTGGGCCTCTTTCCCAGGAACCAGGCTCCTCGTGAGACGCAGGGGTCTCCAAATTTAACACCATCCAGGGTCCTTGGTGCCTCTCCCCGCCCTCCCTTGCCCTGCTTCCTCTCCATGCTTCCTGCCGCTCAGTACAGGCAGGGACCCATGAACCATAGAAGACAGGGGGGAGGGCGGGACTGGGGACGAGGGCTCGGCTCGTGGTCCCTGCTCCTGCCAGCCGTTTCCATCACCCTGGAACTCCCCAGTGGCCAACAGACCAAAGACGGAGGAACAGCCCAACGGCCTTGTACAGGAACAGAAACACACCAACGGACGGACAGACAGACAGACGGGGCTTCTCCCATCGAGAAAGGGGAGGGGCTCTGTGCCATGCACCAGCCGCCGCGCCCTGCAGCCCCCAAATACCTTCATCTTCATCCCCGTCATTATCCGCTAAGTCCTCGCCCTGTTTCTTAGCGCCGGATCCTGGGGACCAGACACGGGGAGACACAACAGCACAGAACAGAGAACAAAACAGAGAGAGAATTCAAAAACAGCATGACTGCAGTGTGGCCCAGCAAGCCAGCTCTGGGCCTGGGCCCAGGACAGGCAGGAGGGATGGCAAGAACTGAGGGAATGGGTGGGCTGAGGCTCAGAACTGCATTAGGAAGATGGTGTGGCAGGCCTCTGCTGTGCTGGCCTCCCTGCACCTCCCTGCCCCAACCTCCAGGTTCCCAGCAGCCCCTCTCATTCAACTCCCTTCCCAGGTGGGAAGGGAGTAGCAGCAGGTGGGCTAGGGCACTGGGCCAGAGACCCACTGAGCAAGGATTCATTCTGGGCAGTGGGGGAGGGGGAGGGACTGTGCAGGTGGACACAAGCAAATTGAGCTGGAAGAGCAGGGGCAGGTGCTGAAGATGAGAGGTGACATTGCCCGGCACATGTGGCTATCAGTATGAGATAACTTAGAGCAGAGACATGTACCAGGGCCCCCAGGCCTGAGCTACTGGGACCCAATGCACACACTTGAGCTGGGCCTCAGCTGACCCTGATTCCCACAGGAGAAAAAAAAATGGGAGATGAAGTTTACTCTCTGGCCTTCATTGGGGACCCCTGCTCTGATTAATGGCAAATGGGGTTCCTGTCCACAGGAACCAGTATTGAGAGCAGCAAGCATTGCTCTGAGATGTAGAGAGCCAGGGGGAAGGGAGGGAAGGAAGAAAGGGGATAAAGGGATGAGAGAGAGAGAGAGAGAGAGAGAGAGAGAGAGAGAGAGAGAGAGAGAGAGAGAGAGAGAGAAGAAGAAACAAAGAGATAGGGATAATGGCAGTACATTCTGCCATACACTAAATGTTTACCATGTGCCAGACAGTCTACTTATGCCATATTGTTTGATCCTTACACCCCAGGGAGTTAAGTATTATCTTTAATCTTGTTTCACTGATGGGGAAACTGAGGTTCAGAGAGGTCAAGTGACTTGCTCAAGATCACACAGCTAGAAAGTGCTAGAGGTATGAAGCAAACCCAGGTCGGCTTGACTCCAAACTCTTTCCACTGTACCATGCCACCTTTGGGGAAGTGGGGAAGGAAAGGGAGGGGAAAAAGTCAATGAGAGAAGAGGGATGAGTGTGGATGGGGGGAGGAATATAGAGGAAAGCAGAGGGGAGAAGAGAAAAAAAGACTAGAAGGGAGAAGAGAGACATTTAGGACCTGGGGTAAGGCTGGCATCAATTCTTTCTGTTCTGAGGAGACTAGAAGTGCTACTTGAAATGGCTGTGGAGAGAGAGGGCCAACTCCCTGGGTGCTGCATCGGATCATGTATGGTCATGGAGGCAATTCTGCTGGCATCCCAAGCATTACCCTCTAGTATCCAGGACACCAGATACCAGTAGCCTAAAGAAAGCAAATAGCCCTGTGTCTCAGCTGTTTTGAGCTCTGATGACTGGATTTCCTTCTAGCTCTTCATCAAAACAGGGTCCACTCTCCTACTACAAAATGGCTTTTCATCTAAGGCCAGAGCTCAGCTTGGCAGTTGAAATACCTCCAGCTTCCTGAGCTTTCAGTGGCACCTACCGTCTTCACAGGTTAGTTCAACACCTGCCAGTGGTACCCTCAGAACCCTGATGGGACCGGGACGTCATCACCCACACAGCGGACAGCTCACTCAATTGAAAAGAATCATTCATCCCTGGACATGGATTTCTTCCACCTTCATGCGGGTAGGAGTGGAGCAGATCTTTCCCCCAGGAAATCCTTCACTTCCCATCCTTCCTTCAGCCCCACCCACTCTTCTAGTGTCCTTCAGTTAGCTGCTGCACTGGCCCAGCCTCCTTTGCACTGATGCCTTTAACCTGGCCCTTGTTGAACAATTAATTAATCCCTTGCTGATCTGGACCTTACCAGGCACCATATGCAGACACTACGCATAGCTGCTGAGGCCACCTCTCTTGGTCTATGCATACCAAAGCAATAATGACCTCTGGGCATAGGTCTCCCCAAAAGAGATTAAGATTTGTAACTGTTCCAAATGACCAACAGGCCCAGAAGAGGGAACTCATTTGATGAGCTAAATGATCAAATACCTTCTCCCAGTCCTGTCCCCATATCTTACACTAGCCTTGTGGGGCTTACAGAAACTAGATTCTGGTGCTGTTTGCTTGATAGTTGTGTAGTGCTAGAGATTGAGACCAGGGCCTTGCACTCTCTAAACAAGTGCTCAAATGCTAGATCCAGACCCCCTACTCCTTCTTGGTTTTGTTTTGAGTGTTTTACTTTTTTTTTCTGGGGAGGGTCTCAAACTAACGTTGCCTGAGCAAGCCTCAGACTGTGAGTCTCCTACCTTTTGCATCCAGTGTAGCTGGAATAATAGACACGAGCTACTATACCTGACTCCACATGAGGGTTTTTGTTTATTTTCTGCTGGTACTAGGGCTTGAACTCTGGGCCTGGGTGTTGTTCCTTAGCTCCTTCCCCCATTCCCAGACTGGTATTCTACCACTTCAGCCACAGCCTCAATGCCAGGATTTTGCTGACTAATTGGAGGTCTCACAAACTTTCCTACCCAGGCTGGCTTTGAACTGGGATGCTCAGATCTCAGCCACCTGAGTTAGCCAGGATAATAGGCACAAGCCACAGGAGTTTGTGGCCCACCAGAGTTGTAATAGACTTGGAGCTTTCTACAAAGCTGCAATTAGCTGTAATTTCTAAATTCTTCCTCTGACTCACATACCTCCACATCCCAACAGCAGCTAGCCCATGACTTTGATCATCATTCACAAATGTGACTGGTAAACACTCATACTGAGAGGCAGCTTCCAGTCAGTTCTCTAGATAGAGGGTCACAGTTGCCCTAGGCAACTTACTGGAGCCCTTCGATATTAATGACATCTCCTCTCTTCCCTCCATGACATCACAGAACTCATGGTAGCATGTTGAAGAGACCCTGTTCTTGGATATATTTAGAGGCTGATGGAATTTGCAGACTGCAAGTTGTCTCCTACTTTCTGATGTGGAAACAGAGGTTCTTAAAGGAAAAGACTGGCCTCAGGTCTCACTGTGAGTGGAAATCTAAGTTGGGACTCCATCAAGCTTCATACTCCCAGACCTGCACTGTTCTGGAAGTACCACAGCATCTTGCATTCAAATGAAAGTCATGGATGGGCTGTGTACTGTGTTTGAAGGTGGGGCTGAATTGGAGAGGGGCAAAACATTGTCCTTAGGGTATCATGTGTTATTTCATGCTCCAATGTGCATCAAAAGTTCTCAAGGCGGGCCCAGGAGTTTGGCCTATTGGTGTAGTGCTTGCCTAGCATGCACGAAGACCCCAGTTCGATTCCTCGATACCACATGCATAGAAAAAAGCCAGAAGTGGTGCTGAGGCTCAAGTGGTAGAGCTCTAGCCTTGAGAAAATCCAAGGACAGGGCTCAGGCCCTGAGCTCAAGACCAGGACTGGCAAAAAAAAAAAAGTTCTCAAGGCATGTGTTTAACACGTACATTCCCTATTCTTCCCCAAAAATTCTTTTCTTTTCTCCCCTGTGCTCATAATAGGGCTTGAACTTGGGGCCTTGTGCTCTTGCTTGACTTTTTTCCCCCACCCACACTTAAGGCTGATGCTGTATCACTTGAGCCACAGCTTCATTTCTGGCTCTTTTCTTTGCAGTCCTGGGGCTGGAACTCAGGGTCTAAGCACTGTCCTTGAGCTTTCTCAAGACTAGTGCTCTACCGTTTGAACTATAGCGCTACTTCCTGCTTTTTCTGTGTATGTGGTACCAAGGAATGGAACCCAGGGCTTCATGCATGCTAGGCAAGCACTCTACCACTAGGCCACACTCCCAGCTCACTTCTGGCTTTTAATGTTTCATTGGAGATAAAGAATCCCATGGAATTTTCTGCTCAGGCTAGGTTTGAATTGCAATCCTCAGATCTCAGCCTCCTGAATAGTTAGGATTACAGGCGTGAGCCACTGGTGTCTGGCCAGATTTTTATTTTAGTAGGGAGCATTCTGTCCCAGGAATGCTGATGTCCCCACTCTGAGAACATCAAAGGAAAACAAAGTGCAAGCTTGCCAAAGGGTTGTAGGGATCAGGTTGTGATTGTCCACCTGTTCCCTAAGCTATTAATGGTTTCAAGTTGGCCTACTCCAGCCCCATCTCACCATTTTTCTTTCAGAGCTGGGAGGTAGGAGTGGCCATATGGGAATTGCCTGCATGTGCTACAGTGGAAAAAACATGCCCTGAGGGTCAAGGGGCCCAGGTTTTAGCCCCAGATCTGCCACACAGCAGCCATAGGGCCTTGAGCAGCAACAAGTCCCTCCCCTGGGCTGATTTCCTCATCTGTAATCTTGGAATCCTGATCCCTGCCTTATTTGCTTCTCAAGGTGTGGGACACCTTTGAAGATGGTATAAGTGTGCTTTGCAGAAAAAGAAAAGAAAAAAGAAAATTCTATTGGGGCAAGGAAGTACCAGTAAACAAATAGGGTAACAAATTCCTCTTGGCAAGAGGCTAAATTTAAAATTTGCCACCAGAGATCCATGAGCAGCTTGGATCTTTCACCTGGGATCTGGCCAGAGGCAGGGGCTGGGTGTTACATGTAGAAGGAAAAACATACTGTGTGTACTCATGTGTGTTCTAATGTTCTGAGGAAAGAATTGAATCTAGACTGTCAACCTAGGACAGGGCAGTGTGTTGTGAAAATTGCTCCCTGGGGGAGAGGGCAGAGCCTCTGTTTTGGTTACCTAAAGTTCTTCCTGAGGTGTCACCAGGTGAGCCCCTGGCACACATGTTAGGATGGAATCTGGATCTGGGAAGATTGGAGGTTAGAGGGTTGCTGTTTCCGCTCTGAACCTGACTTAGGCCACTGAATCTTCTCTGTAGTCAAGGCCCTCTGATGAAGTGGGCCTTATGCTTGCTCACCGCCCCCTGAACCTGGGCTACTTGAAGGAAGGCTGGGTCTTCTGGGGTAAGGGAGGGTGGGCAGGCAGCCCTCCCTCTCTCTCTGTCTCCCTCCCCGCCAGCTCGCTACCTACCTCCTTTCCTACAAATTTTCTTGTTGGGCTTTCGGGCGCATTCCTTGGAAATCCGCTTTACTGTAAAATGAATAAAAAACTAAAAAATAACAGGAGGCCTCTGCCCAGGGGCATGCACCCCCCCACCCCCAGGCCCCAAGAGCTGAGCTGCTCTGCAGGCGGCACATGGCAGAGAGCCTGTCCCACCATCTCCTTTGTTTCTGTCACTTACCTTAGTGTGACCCCCGCCCCCGCGGGAGGAGGCATCAGCTAGTTGAAAGAGGAGGTACCTAAGCTTTGCCCACCAGGCTTGTCTCACTCCCCGCCCAAAGTCCTCCACCACACACACCCAGTTTGCTCAGCCACACACACCTACCACCTTTTGGAGCAGGTGCAGTGGCAATGGGGTGGGGGGGTGGGGCCTGGTGGAGCCAGCATCCTCCCGCGGGGCAGCTGCCAGCAGAGACCCATAATCCCCAGGACATCCCCATCCAGCACGGGACCTAGAACTGACAAAGCTCCCAGGCCTGGCCAGTCCCCTCCTGGCAACAGTGTCACTCACACATGGGAGCTCAGACAATGCTGGGAGAGGGAAGAACAGGGAGGGGAGGGGAAGGCCGAGCAGAGTGATGGTTAGAAGCCGTTTCACAGACAGACAGACTCATGCTGCTGGGCACACGACCACATGCAAGCCACAAACACAGCAGGGCAGGCGGGAGGCAGGTGGGGAGGGTACAATGCCTGGCCACAGCACTCACCATCCTCCGTGGGCACATAGACATTCAGGTAGAGACAGTCTTCGTTAGGCTCCTGGATGTAAGTGGCAACGATATCCAAGTTGGCAGTGAACCAGACAGGCAGCATGACTTCGGGCACAGCTGTGTGGATGTTCTGGGGGCACACTGGGGGAAAGTGTGTGGCGTTCCGAATGCCTGACCACGATGGGGGTGGTTCAGGGGGCAGGAAACGTTTCTCGCCGACTGGGGGAGCTGCGTAGGGTACCCCCAGGTATTGGTCCACAGGCCCCAGAATCTCACTGGGCAATGGCACCCGGGCACCCCTTAGCTTCCCAAAGTGAGTATTGACCGTGGGTGCTGGGGTCTGGGTACTGGCCCTCAGCACTAAACTGAGAAACCACAGACTGAGGCACAGGCTCCGGCCAACTGTGGGCGTGGGGCTCAGGGACAGCGAGGGCGGGCCAAGCCGCAGCCACATGTTCCGGGCAGGGGGACTGGCAGGAGAGGCAGACTCCAGGGTCAGTCACAGCATCAGCCCAATAGGCAGCCCCTTCATGGCCACACTGACTTGAACCTCAAAACTGAGCTCTCGGGGGACACCTACAAGTGCCCAGCAACGTAGAGAGCAGGTCGTCCAAGCACCACCGCTTCGAAAGGGGGACTCCCTCAGGGCCAGACAGGCCTGTGGAAAGAGGGAGGCACGTGTCATCCAAGATAGTCTGATGGCTGCTGAGTGGGGCTTGCGGGGGGGGGGGGGGGCGGGGGGGAGGAGGGTGGCTCTGCCAGGCTTGGCCTATTCTGCTATAGTTATAGATGTATTACATGTGCAGTGCTCCAGGGGACCCCCAGGTGATCCACAACCTGTCAGAACCATTCTATGTACTTGACCATAGTTGGACAATTTAAGGGGATGAACAGAGTGACAGTGGTCACTGTGCCACCTTCATAGTCAAGTTCAACTCCATAGTCAATGGAGTGTTGCAATGGAGGCATTGTAGCATGGTTTGGTGGTTTTGGGAAGGGTTGGAAATGGAACTCAGGTCCCTGCATATGCTGTGCCAAAACACTGAGACCTGGTAACCCCACACAGGGATCTCCACATCAGAAGATGCGAAGATGGTTAACACACTCTATGACGTGAGCTCACAAGGGGAGGCAGCAGATAAGCAATAGATGCCAATGAGACCCCCTCGTCTTCAGGTAAGAACAGGGACATGGCAGCTACTCACTAGAACCCCCAGACCCTCCCATACCCCTTTGAGGACATGGCTCCTCAGATTTCATTACCCCCACATTCTTAAACCTGGGTCCTTTTCTTGCTCCCTTGTCTCTTCATTCATACCAAATGCCAGAACCCATTCTGTAGAGCACGATAGGCATTTTGGATGCTAGTCCAGTGTAAAATAAACAACGGACTGTGGGCATACACACTCTAAGACTCATAAGTGGTGGGGGGTGGGGGAGAACTCACAAAGACTCAAAGAGGGAGTAAAAGAGACCAAGCCAGGATCATAGACACTGCCATATTCACTCAGAGACATACATTCCAAACCCACTGACATCCCCTCACATAGTCCCACATTGTGACACAGAGCGCCTCACATAGCCAGAGCTTCACAGAGTGAAACATTCACATACACATACACAGAGACGTACTGAAACAAAATCACACATACCCGCATAGGTAAATATCCAGACACACGCAGCATAATGGTGACACATAGGTGGAGACAGAAACAGAAATAGCAACACAGACATACAGGCCTTCTGACACAGTTACACAGTCAACACATCCACACAGGCACACGCAATCAGTCCCGCATGAACATCCACGCATGCACATTGTGTACACACACATACACACACACACATCTAGCAGACAAATTTCATTTTCCCCCCATTTCTCCCACCTTCTGAGATCGCGGGCCTGCTCCTTTAAGAAGTGGATGAAGGGGTGGGGGAGGGAGATGGGAACGCCCGGCAAAATGGGGGGGGGGGATGAGAATGTGTGTGTATGTGTGTGTGCATGTGTGTGTGTGTGCCTATGTGTGTGTGTGTGTTTGTGTGTGTGTGTGTGTATGTGAGAGAGAGAGACAGAAAGAGAGAGAGAGAGAGAGAGAGAGAGGAAGAAGAGGAGGAGGAGAAGGAAGAAGAAAAAGAAGAGCAAATGGAAGAAGGAGAAGGGTGAGGAGGAAGATTAGGAGGAGGTGGAGAAGGAGAAGGAGAAGAAGGAGCAGAAAGACAGGAGAGTAGAGTAGACAAAGTGACTAAAAGGGTGGGAGATCAGAGGAAATGGGGAGCTAAGTATGGGGGGGGTAGTTCCCAGACACTGCCCAGAATGCATCCTGCTGGAGGGGAGGAGGGGAAGGGGAAGGAAGGGGTAGGAGTAGGGAGGTGGGGCAGGAGGGAGTGGGTGGGTGTGTATATGGGGGGGGATCGTCCGCAGCTGAGTTCACACAATCCCCCCATTCACCATCTCCATGGCAACCCTGGGGCACAGACCGCTCATTCACACGGCTTCCCTGCCAGCAACCCCCCCAATTAACCCCCTCGGTGCCACCCCCACCTCACAAATTCCCTTAACCCTTTCAAGATGCCTCCCTCTCCAGTAACCCTTCAGCGCCAAATGCTAAATTCCCCTTTGAGCCAATTCCTTGCAGCCCCTCCCCCATAAATACCTAGACAAACTGACCGACCCCCAAATGCCCTCTGTACCCTAGGACCCACTGTTGGTTCCCAAGGCCAAGATCTCCATTTGAGTCCAACTCATATTTGGGAGAAGACAACGGGAGGTAGCAATGCTGGGATGAGAATGACATCTGGAGGGTTTTTTGGGGGGGGCAGGAGGTGGTATTAGGGGGCATCAAGCAAGGAGCATTGTGTAGAAATGGAGTACTATTGAGAACTGCGGTGTTGGGGACTATAAGGATCGGGAATACTATTGGGGGATGGAGTTGTACTGGAATGGGGAGGATAGAATAAAGGCCTCCATTGGGTGGGGGGGCTGCAGAGCGTGGGGGAAGGAACCTGGCTAGGAGATGCTCTGGGGAAAGGGGGATGGGGCTGCACTGCAGGGGAGGGGGGACTGGCAACATGCAATACAGGAATGGGGCTGGGGGCCCTGGATAGGGGTATTTTGGTGAGCATGCGGGCTGGGCTGTGGAAACACGGGGACCATGGACGAGAGCATAATAGAGATGCGGGATTTAGGGAGGAGGTAGAAAAGGAAAACGAAGCAGAGGGATATTTGGGGGGGGGTCAGGGGTGCCTGTGGAAAACACAGGGTTGAGAGGAATGGGAGCTACTGGTTGGAGGATCGAGGGGCCCGGGATTGAGAGGGAATACGATGGGGGGGGGCAACGTATAGGCAGCTAGAAGATGAGAAACGATGGGGGGGTGTTAGGAGGGGGGGCAGGCAGCCTCACCTGTTCCCTGGGCTGCTGCGAGCGACTGAACCGTGCCACGGACCACCCATATCGCCTCCAGGCCAAGGGCTCCGCACCCGAATCCTGAGATCAGCTCTCCAGCAGCCTGGCTGCTGTGCCCGCGCACCGAGGGGGCGCGCTGCGCGTGCCCGGACACAGGGGGGGCGCGGTCCCTGCCATTAACTCCTTTTGTGCCAAAGATGGCTTAAGTCCTGGGGCATGGCCCAATTACACCCCCTCATGCTCAGACACACTCTGCTCACACTCTTCCCCTCCCTCCTACATGCACACACCTCAAATTGCAAGCCATCAGACAGGTGTTCTTCCACAGCAGCTAATGTAAATCTTTCTCACAAAGCACAAGACCTTGACACAAAGGGAGAAACTGAGGCACTGTGTGCAGAAGCCCCCAGTCACATTCTATAGGTGTCTTCAGCTTATCCAGCAGCCCTCACCTCTCTTCAGCTGCAGCATTACTCAGGTTGCCACCAACCACCAATGGAGCCACTGTTGTCCCCTGATTATGTCAATCTCCCAAAGGTCAATGTTGTTTCTCTTGCCATGTCTGTTGGGGCAGGTCAGATTCAGACTTCAGCATGCCAAGCTGTCTGCCCATTTCAGATTCTACCTGTCCTACACTCAAATCTGGTGTCATTCTCTGCTTTCATATGTAGTGCACCTGTCTTATGTGCATATGTAGTACCTAATAACTTCCAATCTCCTCGGAAGACCCCTTACCCCAGTCAAGCTTCTACCACCCACGACTCCACTGTCAGGCTACAGTGAGAAAATATGAGTTGTGTTGGCATTTGCCATGTCAGGGAGCTCCAATCCTTGTACATGCAACTTAGGAACTTGACAACCTCTCCCCACCACACACACACAGATGAAGATTTTATAGATGGACCTTGAAGAATTTTTATTTTTATAACTTGGGTATTGATTGATTGATGGATTGGTGTTTCTAGTTTTATCAGCACACATGGTACTTCATGACAGAGTGCAACTATTACTTGGACAATACCCTTAAATTGTCAAATCTTCTTGGAGCATTGAACTACTGGGCTGGAACTGGGCTTCTTCCAGCCCCAGCTAGGCAGACCAGGAGACTCCACTGCTTTATGAGCAGCTGGCTCTTCTTCATACCCTTGGATCTAGGGCCCAAGGCAGAAAGCAAAGGAGGACGAGAATGGCCCAGTCTCAGGTCCAAATATGACTCTGGAGGAAGTTTGGAAGTTTCTCTACTGTAAAATGGGAGTGAGCAACAGTCACCCTGGGTAACTGCCAAGGTGGGTCATGTGAAAGGAAACAGTTCCAGCACCAAGGCAAAGAGAAACAGGTGCTGCTTCTTACTAGGCTCTCATCCTTCTACAGCCACCTACTCTATGATGGCAAGCATCAATGGAGTGCAATTTCTCAACCCAGAAATCAGCCTCTCAGGAAGTCCTCTGCATATGAAAAGCATGCCACTTGGTGCATGACTAGGACCACATGGGATGACAAAAAAAGGAAAGGCAGGATCTTCTGTTATCGCCCCCCCCCCAGCCTGTTTGAGGCCCATTATCTGGGTGTTGTAGAGAAGAACGGGATTCCATCGATTTCCTCCGCACCCCTCCCAACCTCCATCCCTCCTGCCCCAATGGCCCTCCCCAATCCCATCAGTATGTCTCCCATGGAGAAGACAATAAAGAAGCCAAACTGTTTAGCTAGGAGGTAAGCTGTCCCCTAAGAGATGTTGCCTGAGAGCCGGGACAAGAGGGTGGCAATCCAATGTGAAATCATGCTGGCAGCTCACACCTATAATCCTAGCTACTCAGGAGGCTAAGATCTGAGGATTGTGGTTTGATGCCAGGTAGACCACTCTTGAGAGATTTCTTATCTCCAATCAACCAGCAAAATGCCAGAAGCACAGGTGTGGTTCAAGGGGCAGAGTACTGTGAGTAGGGAAAAAAACAAGTGAGATTGTGAAGCCCTGAGTTCAAACCTCAGCATTAAAGTAAAATAAATAAATGTTGTGTATGGCGGGGGGGTGGGAGTTTAGAAGCTAAGTAACGGAGATGGTCTGGAAGCATGAAGGCTCCGACTTGTTGGTGCAGCTGCAAGTATTTCCCAATAGACGACCGTTCCCCAACACGCAGACTCACACACTCCCTTTGCAAAGCTCTGTGTATTGGGTGCTAACAGCTCTGGAGTCTCTATATAAATAATATACAAAACCCAACAGCTCAATGTTCCACATTAACAAAAATACTAAAAATTCATTAAAAATGGAGCCTGAGGGAAGAGCCCCAAACCATTACTGGTGCTAGCCCAGAAAGAGGACTGGGAATTGAAAAGAGTATTTTGGGCTACATCCAGTGCACAAGTAGTTCCTCCACGTGGCTCAGTAGCGTCCAAATATGTTGGTACTGGGTTGTGGCTGGGTATCTGTGGAAAATCAGAAATCATCAGGGGTAGCACATCCAGTACAGATATGGCTATGCATGAGAAAAGCTAGTTACATGGGAAGGGAAGGAGAGAGAATGGAATGGAGACTGGGAAAAGGGAAAAGAGGAAGGGACTATTTTCTCTTATGACCTAGGCCTGAAGCCAGGATCTCAGCTACTTTTGCCACCCTATGGTACATTTATTCCCCAAGGTTTCCTTGGAAAGGAAGGCAGGGCTTACTGGAGAGCTGTTGTTGGAGTTGCCGGACCAAAGCTGCTGTCTGTTGCTGTTGTTGAGTCTGTTGAAGCCCCTGGCGCTGGAACTGAGGTAGAGAAATGAAGCAGACGATGGAGTTTTTAACCTTCCATCTCCTTTTTCATCCTTCCCTCACAACCCTTTGTAAACTACCATTCTTAGCATCTCACTACTACTCCATTGCACTCTATCCCCAACCTAGCTCACTGGCTAGATGCCCACTCTGGGCAGCGGTCCCTGACTCTGGGGCTGTAGTCCAGCAGCTAACCTGGGGTTGTGACTGGGGCTGAGGTTGAGGTGGAGCTGCCTGTTGCTGCTGCTGCTGCTGCTGGTGTGGTTGTTGCGGTGGTGGCGGCTGTTGCTGTTGCTGCTGTTGTTGCTGTTGTTGTTGCTGCTGCTGCTGCTGTTGCTGTTGCTGCTTTGAGAGCACAAGATACTTCTAATGAGGGACCTGGGTTCGATTCTTTGGTACCATATACATAGACAATGCTGGAAATGGTGCTGTGACTCAAGTGGTAGAGTGCTAGCCTTGAGCAAAAGGGCTTAATGACAGAGCCTAGGCCCTGAGTTCAAGCCCCAGGACTGGCAAAAAAAAGATACTTCTAATGAGAACAAGGGAGCTGTGATTCCCTTGAAGGTTGGGGGCAGGAAGGGAGACTAAGCTGAATCCAAGAGGACAAGGAGGAAACTCTAGATCCCCCATCCACTACAGAGGAAGAAAGCAAACTTACTACATACCCAGAAGACAGTGTCCATCCACACACTTGTGTGCCTTAGGACACAACAATAAAAATACTACCATGGGAGCCAGGAGTTTGGCCTCGTGGTAGAGTGCTTGCCTAGCATGCACGAAGACACAGGTTCAATTCCTCAGTACTACATATACATAGAAAAAGCTGGAAATGGTGCTGTGGCTCAAGTGGTAGAGCTCTAGCCTTGGGGGAAAAAATCTAAGGACAGTGCTCAGGCCCTGAGCTCAAGCCCAGGACCGGGAAAAAAAATACCACCATGGGCCAACCCTTGGGCTGGATGCTTAGCATAACACCATCTCATTTAATTTTGGTGCTAGTGGAGGAAGAATTTGTCCTTCCCTCCTTCTTTGGGCCTCCCAAGTCCTGGATGAAATGCAGAGGCCTCACCCTCAGGATCTGTTGTTGCTGCTGCTGCCGGATGTGGTACTGTTGCTGCTGTTGCTGCTGTTGCTGTTGCTGTTGCTGTTGCTGTTGTTGCTGCTGCTGCTGCTGCTGTTGTTGCTGCTGCTGCTGTTGCTGTTGCTGCTCAGGCAGTATGGAAGTTGAACGTACGCCTGCCTGGACGCCCTGGGCATTCAGTGGAGCCATGGTACCTATCATGGATGTCTGCTGCAATGTCTGGTGTGAAAACCTCCAAAGAGAAGAAGTTCAAAGGTCAAGGCACAGGGTAGGGAGAGGGGGCGGGCCAACTCTGGGTCCTTGACCTGAGAGAAACTAACAAATCATTGCATTCATTCCTCTTGGCACTAACCAGAGAAGTTCTTCTGGAGTCCAACAGGCTTGTAGGTCAAGGAATTAGGCACAAAGACAATACTCCATTTCAGTGTCTCATAACCTTAATAGTTAGGAATTTTTTAATTCTGTTCTAGCTATTTTTCTCAGATGAAAAAGAGTCTTGACACAGGATAGTCATTCAATAAACATTCATCCAAAGTTTTTTATTGTCCCCCAGTAACATCTCAAGTTTTTTTCTCCTATTCCTTAGGCCTTCTCTCCTGGACTCTAATGCCCCTGTGACAGTCTCCAGCTGGGCTCTCCAACTACTTCTTCCCCCACATTCCACTATGGATTCTACCCACTCATTCTACACTACTCTCCCCCAATTATTTTCTTGATCTAGAATCCTTTCTTTCTGAGACTGTCTCTCAATGTTGAGAATACTGCTCAATGCCCAATAGTTAAGGTCATCTCTCAATCTGCTCTCTCAAAGCTAAGCCCCTGCTACTTCCTCC
Organism: Megascapheus bottae; assembly: GCF_031878675.1. Lineage (NCBI taxonomy): Eukaryota > Metazoa > Chordata > Mammalia > Rodentia > Geomyidae > Megascapheus > Megascapheus bottae. Next base: position 40,595,740 of record NC_143547.1, read on the forward strand.
ATACAAATTCTACACTTCATTCAGATTGCTTTTTTATATCCCCTAGATAGATCCCCCACTCAGTTTGGTCCCCCTGTGTCTTTGCTCATGCTGTGTCACTCATCTGGAATGCCCTTCCTTCTCCTCTTTACAATATTCATCATAACTATCCTTTCAAAGCCCAACTCAAGCCTAACTTCTTTCATGAACCTTTCTTGGGTGACTCAAGTCCACACTGACAGTTATGTGTGTGTGTACCAGTACTGGGGCTTGAACTCAGGGCCTGGGTTTAGCGTTTTTTTGCTCAAGGTCAATGCTCTATCAATTTTCAGATTTTTTTTTTGTCAGTCACGGGGCTTGAAATCTGGGCCTGGGAGTTGTCCCTGAGCTCTTCAGCTCAATGCTACCTCCCTACCCCTTGAGCCACAGTTCCACTTCTGGTTTTCTGGTGATTAATTGGAGATGAGTCTCACAGACTTTTTTAGTGCCCAGGCTGGCTTTGAATTATGATCCTCAGATCGTAGCCTCCTGAGTAGCTAGGATTACAAGCATGAACCACTAGGCCTGGTTTTATTTTCAGGTTTTTGCAGGTTAATTTGAGATAAGAGTCTCACAGACTTTCCTGCCTTGCTTCGCTTTGAACTGCAATGCTCAGATCTCAACTTCCTAAATAACTAGGATTACAGGCATGAGTTACCAGTGCCCATCTATATTAATTTTATTTACACGCACTGTATTGTATAAATAGAATTACGTGTAATATTTTTACTTGTGAACTCAAGTAAAAATTCTTTGTGGTGGGCCAGGAGTTTGGCCTAGTGGTAGAGTGCTTGCCTAGCATGTACGAAGACCCAGATTCGATTCCTTGGTACCACATACATAGAAAAAGAAGCTGGAAGTGGCGCTGTGGATCAAGTGATAGAGCTCTAGTCCTGAGAAAGCCCAAGGACAGTGCTCAGTCCCTGAGTTCAAGCCCAGGACTGGTGAAAAAAATATTTGTGGTGAGGGATTCTGGTTTTTCTTTGCTATTTCTCTTCACCTTGGTCCTAGCATGTTGGTCATGCAATGGGCAGCAAATTTCAGGCTGTAGCACCTCATGACAATTGCCAAGTCATAACTAAAGTTTGACTAACAACCACCCTGGAGTTGAACTGCTTAATACCAGTTTTTGACTCTTTATCATGTACTCTATCTGTAAACCCCAGATATTTCTTATCAGACCTGAACAAATGATTTCTTTTCTTTAAGCCTCAAGGAAATGCCAGGAGAGTAAATGTGAGGCTATTGGTCTCCAGGGTCCCTTCCAACTTCAAACTTTGGTAATTACAAGGTTACGTGACTAGGCAAGTATTCCTGATGTCTCTAAAAGTCCAGACCCGTCGGATCACCTTTAGGCAGAGATTTTCCTAAATCAGATACTCTCTCATACCTTAGTGTCCCTTCCCAGGCCATCACTACTTTGGGTACCTTTGAGTGGAGGTCAGTCCATGTCCATAGGTTGGGGCTTGCTGGTGCACATAGCCACTGGGCCGCTGTTGCAGATGGCGGGTAGGATCTACAAGAGTAGGATTGGTAGAAGGGTGGGTGCTCTGATAAGGCTGGCTGGAGTAGCTGGGGGGCACCATGGTACCTGCAGGGCCTGTGTGTTGCTGTAGTCCCACATGAGAAACATAAGAAGTATAGCCCTGGAGAGAAGGAAGGGAAAAGGTGTCAGGGCTGAGTGTGAGCAGCTGTCTGTCTGCTTATCACTGACAATCACAGTTCCAGGCTCTTACCTGGGAGGTCTGCAAACCATAGGAAGAGCTCGGAGTCATCTGATGGACAGATGACTGACCCAACATCCCCTGACTCTGCTAAAGAGAGAAAAACCGAGAAAGCTTAAACCTCAGAAAACACAATTTTTGCTATGTCTTCCCTTGTATCTCCCACCCTGGGTGTTCTGACAAATCTCAAGAGCCTCGTCAGTCCCAGGACCCACCAAAGTCCCTCTCCCTGACAGCCCCCCCTATTGCCCCTCTCACTATCTTTGCCTGGAGCTGTTGGCGAAGGCGCTGTCCCTGGGGCACTGTTGGCTGCTGCTGCCGATACACAGAGGCCTTATAAGAAGAGGGTTCTAGGCCCATGACACCAGTCATAGTTGTAGGCAGCACTCCAGGGTAAGTTGGTCTTGTTGGCAGCTTCTGCATTGGTAATCGAATAGGGCGGTATGGGTCCACACGAGGCCCACCTGGAAAGGAAAGCAGATTGGCCTCTCTGGGTCCCTCATCCTTTCAGCCCTATCAGAATCCTGATCATCCACCATTCCCCAAAGGAGGGAGGAATGATTAGGTGACTCTACTATTGCTAGTGGCAGGCACTCACCGGCAGGTAGTGGCTGATTCTGGGTATACAGGCCTATGGATCCCTGCCTGAAGCTAAGGTGGGAGCCAGGGTTTGCATGGTGCAGAAGGTCTGGAGGCACTGTCACACCATAGGGGCCACTTCGACCTGGGCCCATCCCATAGTCCTATATGAGCACACAGAAGAAGTTGTAGAAGAGTATGGGGGTGAAGGAGAATGGGGTAAAGATGAACTACATTTATATGATCTCTTTTTTTGTTGTTGTCTTTTCATTTTTGGTACTGGGGATCGAACCCAGGACTCTGCACTTGCTAAGCAAGCACTTTGCCACTGAGTTATATCCCAGCCCTATGATCATTTTTTAAAGTTGTCCTGGGGCTTCAATTCAGGGCCTGAGGCTGTCCCTGAGTTTGCTTGCTCAGGGCTAGCACTCTACTACTCAAGCCACAGTTCTACTTCGGCTTCTTTTGGTGGTTAATTGGTATAAGAATCTCACAAAGTTTTCTGCCTAGGCTGATTTTGAACTGCAATCCTCACATCTCAGCCTCCTGAGTAGCTAGGATTATAGGTGTAAACCACTGGCACTTGACTAGATGGTTAATTTTTATCCTGATTCTAATGGCATAGCTTCCCCATGTGCCACCATGCCTCTAGTAAACCAGAAATCCTCTCTTCTCTACTACACACAAAACCATCATGAATAAGGGCTAGGGAGAGGAGTGATAGAGGTGGCACTGGCCTCTGTCTTGATGGCTGGCTGGTTGCGTTTCTTGCCCTTGGTGGACTTCTTCTTGCGTTCCTCAGTGCTGGGTGGAGCTGTCCCTGGTTTGTCAGTTTTGGGGGGCTCAGGAGCCTTTTTCTCTGGTTCTAGCAGTGTGGGAGCTGGTGGCTCTTCATCTTCTGGGGGCAGTGGTAGTGGCTCCAGGTAATAGGCTCGAGGCCGAGGTCGCAGGTGTGTGTGGTAGAGCAACAGCCTCTGCTGCTCCTCTCCCCGAGCCACTCTCCGATCCACCCGGACGGTGCCAAACCAGCCCCAGGAAAGTGGTGCTGATGGCTTCAAGCCCTCGAAAAGGTCCCAGGGAGAGATCTTTTGTTTAGTGGAAACCTGTAGACCCTGCTTCGGAAAAGGAGAGACAATGAGATATTGACACTCCAAACACAGAGGCCATGAGAGCTTTTAGAAGGGGCAAAACATCTAATGACCATTTTGAAAACAGGAAAAGGTTGTAGATAATGGTGATAGAGAGGAGACACCCACCAGCACATATATACACTTAACTGCAGAAAAGAGTATTATGTGGGAAGAGAGCAAGGCCAGAGAGGAGAAACAGGTATGAAAGGGAGAAAAGAAGCCAGGAGAAAATGATCCAGCAGGGCAGGGAATGGTGGAAGAGCTCTAGTCTTAAGAAAGCTCAAGGACAGTGCCCAGGACCTGAGTCCAAGCCACAGGACTGGTTAAAAAAAAGAGAAAGGAGCCTGGTGCAGTGGCTCATGCCTGTAATCCTAGCTACTGAGGATCAAGGTTCAAAGCCAGACTCTTATCTCCAATTAATCCCTAGAAAATACGGAAGTGGGGCTGTGGCTCCAGGGGTAGGGCAGTAGCTTTGAGCTGAAGAGCTCAGGGACAACACCCAGGCCCAGGAGTAGGGCAGTAGCCTCGAGCTGAAGAGCTCAGGGACAGTACCTAGGCCCAGATTTCAAGCCCCATGTCGAGACAGAGAGAGAGGGGGCGGGGAAGGAAGCAGTGAGGGAAGAAGCAGGGGCAGAGGCAGAGAACAAGGTGAGGACAGACAAAGTAAGACAGCAGGGAGGGAGAGAACTCACATTCACAGAAGACAAAAATAGGAAATGACATAGAGAGATAAGAGAGAGATGGAAAGAGAAGGCAGGGAGAGGGAGAGAAGGAGGCAGGGAGAGACTAAAGACTGGCAGAGAAAGGCAGAGTCAGACACAGAAACAAGAAGAAAGAGAGAGGCAAGTGGAGAAAGACAGAAAAGCCAAAAGGGAATGAGGCAGCAATAGATGGAAGAGGAAAGAAATGAAGAGAATGTGTACATGTGAAGGAAATGCACTTTGGATTTTAAACACCATACCCTGTTCCCCCCTCTATTGTACACAAAATGGTTAACTCAACAAATACTGCAACTGACAGAAGGGAAAAAAAGACAACTGAGCTGAGGTGGGTGGGTGGGGAAGAGAGACCCACACACAGTGAAAAGAGTTATAGTGTCAGCAGACTGACGGGTAGGGTAGGACAGGGGGCAGGTGGGGGCAAAGGAAAAAGGGAGATGGGTGCAGGGTGCTGGGAGGGATGGCATGCGAAAAGGTGGGCAGGTAAAGACAGAGACCAAGGAAAGAAGTTGGAACTCCAAAGAGAGGGAGATGAAAGGGAAGCTAGGTGATTCTGAAAGCTCAAGAGAGGGTTTGCAGAGCCTAGTAGACTCCAGAATCTAGTATGTGAGGTGGAAGCTCCCGCACAAAGGAGCAAGAGAGGCAGAGGACAAGGGAAGACAGCAGAACATGCCTCCTTCTTGAAGATGGAATCGAAGCCAGCAATTTTGTTGCCTTTGGTGTCGATAAGGGAACCCTGTGGTTCACATGTGATGACATCTCTCGTCTGCTTGGGCAGTGGCAGAAGTTGGTGAACTTTTTCCAGACTGTCTGACTGGCATTCCCCCAACTCCTTCTGCAGGCACAAGAAGATAGAATAAGAGTTCAACGATAGGGTCTTGGAAACATGGCTTAGTTGTTAGAATACTAGCCAGTAGTGAAAGTGTCAGGTACTGAGTCACATTCTTAGACAAAAAAAAAAAATCAAAGATAGACAGAAGGCCAGCACTTCTCAAGTAGCATAGAACCTAGCATAAAGAAGACATTCAGATATGGTGACAGTTGTCTGTAATCCTATCAACTGGGAGACTGAAACAGGAGGATGGAGAATTAGAGGCCAATTTGAACTATATACTGACATCCTGCCTCAAAAACCAAAGGGAAGCTGGGTACTAGTGCTTTGTGCCTGTAATCCTAGCTACTTAAGAGTCTGAGATCTGAGGATCATGGTTTGAAGCCAACCTGGACAGGAATGCTTGGAAGACACTTGTTTCTAATTAACCACCAAAAAAAGCTAGAAGTGATAAAGGAAAAAGGTAGAAGTGGAACTGAGGCTCAAGGGATGGAGTGCTAGCCTTGATCATAAAAGCTCAGGGATAGGACCAAGGCTCTAAATACAAACCCAGGACCAGAGCGCACAGGGAGTGTACGCACATAACGACACTTAGTAAATCTTTAGGCCGGGGCATGGTGGCTCATGCTTGTAATCCTAGCCACTCAGGAGGCTGAGGTCTGAGGATCAAGGTTCAAAGCCAACCTGTGCACAAAAGGACAGGAGACTGTTACCTCCAATAAACCTCTAGAAAACTGGAAGTGGGGGCTTGGCTCAAGGATAGGGCCGTAGCCTTGAGCTGAAGAGCTCAGGGACAATGCTTAGGCCCGGGGTAGAGTGGTACCCTTGAGCTGAAGAGCTCAGGGACAGTGCCAAGTTCAAGCCACATGATCCACAAAAAAGAAAGCCAGAAGTGGAACTGTATCTCAAGTGGTAGAGTGCTAGGCTTGAACACCTAGATCCTGAGTTCAAGCATCATATCTGGCATGCATGCACACCTGCATGTGTGCACACTCACACAGACTAACCATGAGCAAATATACAAAAGCGAAGAATAGAAGGCTTCCAATAGAACAAGTCCATGAGGTTGAATAGCAAATGCATAGCCAGGGCAGCAGGAGCTGACATCCAAATATTCAAGTAACCCTAAACCTTGCCCTTGTCTCCTCTGCTCACCTGCAGCTTCTTCACTAGGTTCATGTATGCACGTTTGTTTTCTTCCATGCTGCCTTGTGAGATGCTAGACATGTCTGCAGCCAATGTCCCATTGATGAGCACACTCAGCATGTCCAACACAGTAGTAAAGAGCTCACTGTGTGAGTGGAAAACCAGGAAGAGAACCAGAAAAGTCAAAAGAGAAAAAAATAACATTGGGAAGGTCATAAGCAGGGAGGGAGAGGTGCTTGCTATGTCACCCCAAGGACATCAAGACCCTGTGGGGGGATTCTAGAGACATAGAGCCAAACAGATTTCAGTGGCTCATGCAGCTGGCATGGGTAGAGGGGCTTCTCCAAAGTCCAGCACTGGAGGGCAGGGCAGGGCAGGGCAAAGCAGGGTGCATACTTGTTGGACTGCATGTCTACAGTGCCGCTGATGATGATCTCCAGGAGGAGCACCGCCCACTCTGTGGTCTGCTGGGTGCTGCGCTGCACTGTGTCAAACATACCCCCCACCTGCCAGGGCCACAAGTCAGTCAGATGGCTCACAGGCAAACAGCCAGTGTTCAAGGAAAGTTAAGTTAGAACCTGATTGGGTGGGAGCTGGAACCCAAAGTCATGTCTTATCATTTGTGCCTATGATTTGTAACATGATCATTCTTAAGCTAGCAGCTGAATTCTGGAGCCTCCATTTCCTTACAACTCCTTGATAGGAGTTGAATGAAATGATTGCCAACATTCCATTCAACATTCTATAATGGGTTCCTAGTATTTCGAGAGCCCAGTGAGAATATCAGATACTGAGCCAGATACTGATGGTTCATGTCTAGAATCCCAGTTCCTCAAGAGGCTGAGATGTAAGGATCACAGTTCAGAGCCAGCCTGGTTAAGAAAGCCCATGAGACTCTCATCTCCAAATAGGTACAAAAAAAGCCAGAAGTAGAGCTGTGACTCAAGTGGTTGAGTGCTAGTCTTGGGCGTTAAAGCTTTGGGACAGCACCCAGTCCCTGAGTTCAAGTCCCAGGAATGGCAAAAAAATATCTGATACTGAGGCAGAGTCTCTGCAAGGATTCATGGTATGCAACCTATTGGACCCATACCACAGGGATTCAGTCCCTTCAAACACTTTTAGTCTTTGCATCCTTTAGGAAAACAGAGTTAATATTCAAAGACCTCCCCTCCAAAATCTGAGATGTCCATCGTCAATCCTCCCCTCCCCAATCTGGGCTTCTTTACTAAGTTCCAGCCCCAACCCTTGCTTCTCCCCAACACCTCCTCACCAGGTTGAGCCGCAGTTTGAGTGCCTCGTGCATAAGCTGTTTTGGTTTGCAATCATCTAAGTACTGGTTCTCTCGCCAATTAGTCACAATCTAGAATTGAAGCAAGGGGTTGGAGGCATGGCTCAGGTGGTAGAACACCAGCCAATGAGCGAAAGTGTAAGATATTGAGTTGAGTCCCAGTCTCTGACAAAAAAATTGAATTGAAACAAGTTTATCATGCATCTCAGTGATCTTCTCATTTCTATTCCAAAGCACTCAATGTGTGTTGATCAGAAAGCAATGAGAGTTCCAAGTACACAGCGGCTTCTTGGGTGTGTCCTTTCCCATTCTGCTGCCACCTCCACGACCCACAGATCCATACCTGGTGCACCTGGCTATGAAGGGAGGCAAGGAGTCCTTCACGTTGTTCATCTTGCCCTTTTAGACATGTTAGAACCAGGGATAAAAAGGGCTGCTGGCTTAACAGGGACATGCTAAAAGGAAAAGAAAAGAGAGGCTAAGAATGTGGCTTAGTGGAATAATGCTTCCCTAGCATGCATGAAGTCCTGGGTTCAATTCCTCAGTACCACATAAACAGAAAGCTGTAGCTCAAGTAGAAGAGTGCTAGCCTTGAACACAGAGAGGCTCAGGGACAGAGCCCAGGTCCTGAGTTTAAGCCCCAGGACTGGAAAAAAAAAGAAGAAAGAAAGAAAAGAAAATAGGAGGGGTGGATGAGCAGAAGAGACAGTTGGTCAAGCAACTTCTGACCTCATTTCTACATGTCCTAGACTCTACTTTTTTTTTTAATATTCAGATTTGAACTCAGGAATTTGCACTTGCTAGACAGGTACTCTGTGACTGATTTAAGCCATACCTCTAGCCCTTTTTGCTTCAGTTATTTTTGAGATAGGATCTCACTTTTTGCCTAGGCTAGTCTGGATTGCTATCCTCTAATTTGCACTTACTATTATAACTGAGGCAAGGCATCACCACATATAGTTTTTTCTGTCCAGATGAAATCCCATGAACATTTCTTGTCCAAGGTAACCTAGAACCATTATCCTCTTGATTTCTACTTCCCACGTGCCTAGGATGATAGGCTTGTGCCAAAGGACCTAATTATTATCTGAGATGGGATCTTGTGAACTTTTTGCTTGGACTGATCTTGAACTGCTCTGCTCCCAAATTCCACCTCCTGAGTGTAGGAGTAAACTATCAGCATGCTCAAACTATGCTTTTGCCTATGCTACTTTTATCCTCTGAATTTTTCACTTTTCTGGAATGTCTACTCTCAATTCTTACCCCCAAAGTTTATTCTTCCTAGGCCAGCCTTGTTTCCTTCCTATTCCTCAATCCTAGGCTTCTAAGCCCCTTTACCTCTTCTGCTTTTGTCGATCACGTTCTTTGCGGGAAGAGGAACCTAGATGCTGCCCCTTCTCCAGTTCCTCCCCGGCAGCCTTTAATACATGCCCCTGGACTGAAGTGGGCAGTTTGGCAATGAGGGGGGCCACCAGCCATACACCAGAGCGCTCTAGAGAGCTGGAGGAAAAAAGACATGGGGTTATGAAGGAGTTTGAACAATCTAGCCTTTCCTTTCACATCCCCCCCACTGCTGTCAGCCTCATCTCTACACACAGACATGAGGCATACTAGTATCCTAAGGGGATGAATCTGAATATGTTTCAGCCCAACCTGAGCACAGGTTTGGTCTTGCTGCTACTGGGCATGTTATTTGAAGTGCTTCCGGAAGATGACCCTGTCTCAGCTGACTGTTGGAAAACTTCGATTGTGGCCTTGGCAATGTTTTCCAAGAGGGAGTTCATCTCCTGGACAGAATAAAATCATGGAGGTGATAAAATAATTAGCTGGGGGAAAAGAAAAATACATGGTAGGAGAGATGGAAGATGAGGGAAAAGGAAATCAATCTGAGGAGGTTAACAGGAAGTGCCCCCATATTTTTCCACTGTCTTCTCTTCTGCATACCTCCTTATGTCTGTGACCATAGAAGCAGTTTCTCCTTCTACGACAATAGAGCTTCTCCATAGCTCAGAACTTGAACACTCCCAAACCATTTTTCTTATCAACAGTTTCACGTGTCTGCCATTTCCCCACCCTTATTATCTTGCTTAGTCAGAGTGCAAGTGCAGGACCAAGATTCTTATATGGTAGCTGAGTAGGCTGACACATGGAGCTGGAAGTGGGCATGGGAAAAAAGAAGGCAAGCACTACTCACGTTGTTTGGTGTCTGCTTGATCATAAGCTGCAGCTCCAAGGAAGACTGGCGCATGGTCCACTGGTCCAAGTTCTGTGGTAGAACCCCCAACCCACATCCAAAGATCAGTCATCACTGTATCACTCCCAGTTACAACTATCCTATGGCCAATTCTCTCTCTCCCATGACCTTGAATCACAGATCCCAGAGGTCTAAAAGGAACCTCTATGCTCCTCTCTTTAGGAAAGACCATGTTGAATTAATTCTCAATTCTTTCAAAGTTGGCTTATTTTAAATGTGGTTCAAGAAAGAGTTCTGTTGACTTTTTTTCCCTTGATGTCTAAAATTCTACTTAATGCTTAACCTTTAAATCCTTGATGTTAAAGGTTGAAGCCTGCCTCTGTTGTTTTAGATCAGCTGCTCAAAGTCCCTTACAGGACAATCTTTCAAAGTCCTATGAAGACTAGAAGCTACTGCTAGCCAATCTCCCTTTGGTACAATGTCCTCTGGGCTAAAGAGACCTCATTCCTTTAATTTTTCCTCCTTTGCCTTAGTTTTGCATCCAAAAAACACTGCAGTCTAGAGCCAGCAGTGTGATTGTTTAAAAAGGAGGGAGGGGGGCCGGGAGTTTGGCCTAGTGGTAGAGTGGTAGAGTGCTTGCCTAGCATGCATGAAAACCATATACATCGAGAAAAGCTGGAAGTGGTGCTGAGGCTCAAGTGGTAGAGCTCTAGCCTTGAGACATCCCAACGACAGTGCTCAGGCCCTGAGTTCAAGCCCAGGACTGGCAAAAAAAGGAGGGAGGGGTACAGATGTGTGCCAATGGCTTATGCTTATAACTCTAGCTACTCAGGAGACTTGAGAGCTAAGGATCATGGTTCAAAGCCAGCCTGGACAGGAAAATCTGTGAGACTCATCTCCAATTAGCTTCCAGAAAGTCTGGAAATGGAGCTGTACTTCAAGTAGTAGAGTGCTAGCCTTGAGCAAAAGAAGCTCAAGAACAGTGTCCAGGATCCTGAGTTCAAGCCCCAGGACCTGAGTGCACACAGGACCTATGTGGGCACACAAGGTACAGACATACTCAGGTTCACAGACTGAATTGAAATGTACTAGCTATATGATCGTGGACAAGCTAATTAACCTCTTCAAGCCTATTTCCTCAATGGCCAAAAAGAAATACTCATAGCCACCTCCTAGGATTATAAAGACCAAATGGGAAAATATATGCACCACGCAGCATCTGTGTTCAAAGTATATGCTCAATAAGTAATCACTATCACTACTCCATTACTCAGTCACAGCCAAAAAGCAGGCCTCCTAGATGCTATGCCTCCTACTACTGAGCTGCATTCCCTCCTGATAGCTGCATTATTGAACCATTAGTCTCAAGGATAGACTATATTGGATTTACTCAGAAATCTATGTTGCAGCAGTTTCTTTTCCTCCCTTTCTCCTACATCTTTCTTGATCTTCCCACCTCTTCTCTCTTCTCATTTCCCAATGTTTCTCTCTGATTGGGGATCCACTGCTTCCTCCATGACCCCTCTCACTTTGGCCTACCTGGAGAATACGCTTAATACGCTGTCGCTGGGGATTTTCACCATCCTCACTGTCCAGCAGTCGATGTGGATAGCAGATGAGCTGCATGAGACGCTGGGCCTGGGCGCTACTCAACACTGGGTCTTGCAGATCATTGCTGTCTTCACATAATGATTTAAGGCAACGTTCTCCTACCCATTCCTGAGGAAGATGTTAAATCAGGGAGCCTAGGGAACACAGCCAGTAGGCAGGAAAACAAGGATGTGTTGGGGAGGGGCGGGGGCGTGGACAAGGGATCTGGTGTATAGTAGGGAGGTGGTGTGGTCATGGACTGGAAACAGGACTACATTATACACAGGCATTTAGGAGGTGGGGGGAAGGAAGGTGAGACTAACCTGTTGGCAGATGCTGCGCAGCACGTACTTGGCATAGACATCCAGACTGGCTGTCTCCACAGAGATGTTGCGGCCACCCTGCCTCCGACCACCACTGCCACCGCCTCCCTCCTCTTCTGGAAGTTCTTCTGTTCCTCCTGTCACAGTGAAGCCTGAACCCTTCAGTTCCGCATCCCCTGTGGTTCACGGGTGGGAGATAGGGAGGGCAGAAGGAGATGAGAACACTGTGTGGAGAACCCGCCCTGGCCCACGAGACAGAAACTCCCCCCAAAAGGTACCCTATGGGACAGAAATATACTTCTCTCTCTCCCCTCTATCCCAAAGGTCAGAGAGACCACCTTCGAAAGGGAAAAAGACTGCCCCTTGTAGTTTAGCTGGTACTCCACCCTATACACACTTCTGGCACCACTCCCTTCCTATCCCCTTACCAAGTACAAATACAGCCTTGAGAACAGCAAACACAGCTCCATCCACAATGCGGTTCTGGGAGGCAGCCAGCAGGTGGCGGTCACAGGAGGAACGGATTCCGACTGTAGGCTTGTCTGAATAGGGAGCTGAAGTTAGGGGAAGCAAGAGTAGAAACTGGGGTAGAAAAGCCTCACTTTCTACTGCTTCCTAGCTCCAAAAAGGATCACTTACTTCCATCAGACTGGCAAGGATTGAGTTGTGGTGTCTTGAAAAGGTGGAGGAGGATGCGGCACGTAAGCCGAGCTCCTGGCTCCGAGTCCTGTTCACTACAAGCTAAAAGGAGGGGGGGGGAAACAAATCTAGTCAGGTGATGGTGACTCACACCTTTAATCCTAGCTACTCAGGAGGATGAGATCTAAGAATCCTGGTTTGAAGCTGTTCTGGGTAGGAAGATCTACAATATTCTTATCTCCAACGAACCACTAAAAGCTAAACAGAGGTGTGGCTCAAGTGGTAGAATGCCAGGTTTGAGGGAAAAAGCTTAGGGAGAGTGCATGGCCCTAAGTTCAATCACCAGTACTGGACAAAGCAGTCCTGTAAAGGAGAAACTGAGATCTGTGTGTGTGTGTGTGTGTGTGTGTGTGTGTGTGTGTGTGTGTGTGTGTGTGTGTGTGTGTGTGTGTGTGTGTGTGTGTGTTGAGAAGGAGCATCAACTGGAATACCAGTAAGGTGAAAGGAAAAAAGGCAATATAATAGTGAGAGGTACAGCAGAGAATTGTCATGAAGGGTCAAAAAATGGAATGGTCATTGGGCTGGGACATTGACCTAGTGGCAAGCATAGGGTAGACTCTGAGTTCAATCTCTAGCACTGCACAAATATACACATGCACACAAATTAAAAGCTCAGGGCTAGGGTTAGAAAATAGGCCCCTTCCTGCCTGAGGGGCACCAAAGCACTGGCCTTCTGGTGATTGTCAGGGAGCCTCAGCAGGAAATCTCACAATAAAGGGATGGCCATGGGTTATGTATTGAAATGTGGGGTCCTAATGTTATAGGGGTTACAGATTGGTAGTTTACCAGCATTGAGGAGTGAAGGGATGGCAGCACAGCGAATCAGATCTTCTAGGAGCAAACACTGGCGAGCAATGAGGATGGCAACAAAAGTAGCCAGAGAGTCATGAAAAGACAGGTCGCTGACCTAGAAAGAAGAGTAAGATACCATGTCTGGGGGTGGAGAGTGGGCCTCCACTCAATGTAGCACGTCACCATTCTACTCAAGTTTCACCCTCCACAATGATGTTGATGAGCATTTCCAGACCTCTGCCCATTTTAACTACCCCACTGCCCAGCAAGACCCCACCCCAAGGCTCACATCTACATTGCACAGGAGATCGTTGAAACCACAAGTGCCATTGTTAGAGGAACAGCACAAGGCCTTTAGTACTCCTAGCCACTCTGCACTCAGTGACTTGCAGTAGCCAGTCAGCTCTGCACACAAGATTGCGATGTCATTCACCCTAGAGAAAAGTACAAATGCTCTTAGGAAAAGAATTTCTCTACAAAACCTTAGACTCATTCATTTTTCTCCTCTGCCTCAGGAATAATCAAGGGAATACTATCTCCCAGGTATGTTATCCCTCCCAATATCCCTCAGGGGCATGGTGTCTCTTCCTCACTATTACCCCATACCTGTCGGGGTCATGGTGCCCTACACAGACGTGCATAAGAGCATTGCAGACAAAGCTGTAGCGATTAGCAGGGTTCTCACTAAGGCTCTTGCCCAACCCTGTGTAAGTGAAGGTGTGAGCTGATGGGTTCTCTAAGGTGTCAATCATAAACTCAGGTGCCCAGCGCATATTAGATTCCGATGGCTCCACATTGCAGTAGATGGTATTCTTCACCTTTGAGCAAAAGTCACTGCAGGGGTTGGGGAAATAACAATGATAAAGAAAGTCTGGTGAGGGACAGGGACGGCCAAAAAATGGGAAGAAGAGGGGAAAAAAAGGAGTGAAGGATGTAGGGATGTTGGGACAAGAAAAGGGAGCTGGGCCACAGCAAACTGGGCAGGAAAGGAACCATGTGAGAATAAGAAAGAGGGGCCTTTGAAGGCAAGGAGGAAGGCCCACTCTTAGTAATGCAGCCACATGGAGGACACAGTCCATAAGTGCCCTGCACAGATGGCAGGTCCTGGGCTGTGTTCTTCTCCTGAGGTGGGTGGTAATGGGAAGGAGATGGGAATAGATCCCATTCTCTATCCCTTACCTCCTACCTCTCTTACCTGAAGAGTTCCCCAAATTTGCTCTTTAAATGGCTACAGGAGGTGTACAGATCATAGAGATAAGCAAGGATACAGCGTTCTGCAGAGGAGCCATCAGATCGGTTCATCCCATGCTTCACTACGCCACATAGCCTATCATGAGAGGCAGGGTTGGGGGGTTGGTGGTGTGGCTCAGTTGGTAGAGCACTAGCCAATGAGCAAAAGCGTCAGGTACCGAGTTCGAGTCCCGGTCTTGGACGAAAAACAAGAGAGAGAGAAAGAGAAAGAGAGAAAGAGAGAGGCAGGGTTGGGAGGATCAACTGGTGGCACACAGGGCCCAGGACACAAAGGCCCTTGATAACCCTCCCCACCTCAGTGGCAAGCAGGCCAATCGGCATTCGTCAGAACCCTGTGCTGCAGATACATTGAAGCCCTGGCTTACCCCTCAAAGACTTGGGCCATCTGGTCCTGGTTGAGAATGAGGCAGGCGTGGTAGTGGCGCAGGACAGCCACAATGCACAGGCACAGGCTGGTAGTGTAACTGCCCACCAGATCGGAGGATTTCAGGAGCAGCTCAGCTTCAACTACACTCAGCTCATTCAGCAGCTAGCAGGGTGGTTGGAGACAAAACATGAGAAGAGGATCCTTACGTTATTTACAACTTTGCCTTTCTGTGAGAGACCTGGCAAAGGCCAGGCTTGAGTCTTCCTGCTAGAGCCAAGTCAGCATATAAGGGTCCTGTTCCCATGTGCCACTGTTCTTCACTGAAATCAATCTCCACAGAGTTTTATGAACTAACTCTGCAGGGAGAGGGCAGTCTATGCCCAAAGCTCTAATCTGCCTCTTGGGTCTCCCCAGGGAGCACTGTGGTCTCTTATTCCTGCACTCTTAGCTTACATTCCACTCCATCTACGCTTAGTATTTTGGCTCTTCTGAACTGTCAAGAACACCAGCTGGAACCTCTATTCCTGTCCTCATGAATTCCTTCCTCCACCCTTATCTCCCCTAACATCCCCACCTGAATGGCAAAGTCGATGAGGCCACTGATGCTGAGGGAATATTCCATGAGGTCGAAGATGAACTGCACGTGCTGCACCAGAGGCAAGTGGTACGACATACCAAGGGCAAAGCTGGTGATCTGCTCCAGAACATTCCGGGAGACCTGATAAGGGGCAGTGGGAGTGAACGGCAGTGAGAGGGAGATGAGAATGGAAGGAGGGGAGAACGAAAGAAATAGGAAAGGATGATAGTAAGAGAGGGATAAGACCAACAGGCTTAGCATGCCCAGGGTACTGAAAAAAAAAAAAAGGTAAGAAGGAAAGAAAAGCAGGACAGGAGACTAGAATGTGGGAATGGGGACTGGCTTAGGCTCACACCTGAGCCGTGACCTGGTGTTGGTCATAGTGTGAAAGGTGCTGGAATTTAGCAAAGATATCTTCAGCAGTGGGGAAGGCTTCAGGCCGGTTGCGTCGGCGTTTTTGCCCATCCTCCCCACCTAAGGGGACAGTTGAAAGAGTTGAGTCAAAATCAAAAAGACAACTAGTTGACTGGGGATTGGGGAGGGAGGCGGATGTGGACAGGAGCTTATAGGAGGGAGGTGGAGGGGAATGATGGAGGAAAGGACAAGGGGAAAAGGGAAGGGAGGTCATTGGGGGAAGGGCTGGGAGGAAGGATGAGGGGAAGGGACAGTGAAACAAAGGATTAAAGGACCACAGGCTATGTGGACCTTAGGGGAATATATATATATATAGGGAGGGGAGGGAGAAAGGGTGGGCACAAGGGCAATATGGAGCTTACTGTGAGGTACCTAAGAATGTCAGGTCTCCAGGATTCAGAGGCACAATAGGCGCAAGCTGGTCTGCAGAGGAGGGGAATGAGGGGGAAGTTTCAAAAGGACTAGAGCTCTCAGGAGATTCCAAGAGACAGGATATTCGGACATCAAGGAGGAGTTCCCTACACTGGGGATAGGAAGACTAACTAGGGCAATTTTCCGGGTGGATGAACTATTCAAGGAGTCTCAAACCCACCAGTTTCTGCTGTCCCCTTGCGGTTCAAAACCTTCAGGATATCCTTGGTAATTTTCTTGATGGCATGGCGGGCATCATCTCGTTGCTTTCCAACCCCAAACAATACCACCAACCGCTGGTTGCACTCATGGCTGCATGACTCCTCCTGTGTGCCAGTTGGCACCATCAAGACTCTAGCATGGGTCTCCCTGCCCTCCTAACAGCCCTCTCCCTGCTTCATAGCCGTCAGCACCTCCATGCTCAAGCCCCTTCCCAACATACCCTGAAGCACCCTCAGGAACTGTTTTCTGTCCCTCAGCAAATTCCTTAGATAGCTATCAGGGTTTAAGAGAGATGGTCACAAAGGTATCTCTGGGGAGCAATACCTGAGGGATTGGAAAGTGTGTGGCATACTGCACATGTCGTGGCTGGTCATAAAGAACTCCAAGGGTCCCTTCGATCTTCTCCTTGGGTGGAGGCTTCACTTCCTTCTCAACATCTGGTTTCTCAGGAGATGGGCTGGCTTTCCCCTCACAGGGCATAGTAGGAGAGAAAAGCTAATAGATGTGAAAGAGCAGAACATTTAGCAGAAAAAAAGGGGGCGGGAATGAGGGAACATAAAGAGATTCCTAAAAGAGGCATAATGGGGGCTGGGAACATATATAGCTTAGTGGTACTTTGTTTGTTTAGCACTGATGAGGTCCTGGGTTTAATTCCTCTGTACCACATGAATAAAAACTAAAATAAAATAAAATAGGTACAATAGAAGGGTTTAGGGAGCTGAATTGTTCTATGCTCAGGAACTAACTTACTGAGAAATCAGGCTTTTCCATGTCCTCAAAGAGCACACTGGAACTAGGGTCAATGTCCATTGATTCTGAGAGCCCAGGGTCCTGAGGGCAAAAAAACATAAGCAAAGCTGCTTTAGGTATATGTTCTTCACTATCTAGAATCTACTAGAAAAAGTAGACTAGAGAAGGTCTAGATGTTAGATGTAAGTCTTGTTCAGGTACTTGGGAGATAAGAGATATTTCACGGGGATGATGTGAAAAACATGACATGAGGTTGGTGTCAGTGGTTCACGCCTGTAATCCTAGCTACTCAGGAGGCTGAGATTTGAAAATTACGGTTCAAAGCCAGCCCCAGCACATAAGTCTGCAAGTCTCTTATCTCTAATTAACCACCAGAAAACTGGAAGTGGCGCCGTGGCTCAAGTGGTGGAGCAGTAGCCTAGAGCTGAAGAGCTCAGAGGCAGTGCCCAGGCCCAGAGTTCAAACCCTACAGAAGACCAAATAAAAGACAAAACAAAAAAATGACATGTGAATGATTGAAAAAACTGTAAGATGGTAAAAAAATATTATCCTTCTTGCTGAGAGACTCAAAGGATCCGGGAACCTGTTAAAAGGAACCATGAAGTGCAGTGCCAGTGGCTTATGCTTCTAATCATAGCTACTCAAGAGCCTGAGATCTAAGAATCAAAGTTTGAAACCAGCCTTGGCAAAAATATGTCCATGAGATTCTTATCTTCAATTAACCACCCAAACGGCCACAAGTGAAGCTGTGGCTCAAGTGTTAGAACACCAGCCTTGAGTAGAAAGCTAAGAGAATGCCGGGGGCCCTGGTGGCTCACGCCTCTAATCCTAGCTATTCAGAAGACTGAGATTTGAGGATCATGGTTCAAAACAAGCAGGGGCACAAAAATCTGTGAGAATTTTATCTTCATTAACCACCAGGAAACCAGAAGTGGCATTGTGGCTCAAAGGGATAGAGCACTAACCTTGAGCTGAAGAGCTTAGGGATAGTGCCTAGGCCCTAGAGTTCAAGCTCTATTATTACTAGTTTAACAAGTCTACATGTGTGTGTACATGCACACATGCACACGCGTATGCGTGCGCGCACACACAGACACAGACACACACAGACACACACAGACACACAGACACAGACACACACACACACACACACACGGAATAATGAAGAACAAGAGAAAGGCCACATACCTCTAGCTTGCTACTGCTGCTGCCTTCTGTCTCTTTCCGCTCTGGGTCATCTGTGGGATCATCAAAGGGAGATGGGGGCCGGGGTCCAGGGGCTCCAAAGGCAAGGTCGCCCCGGGAGATGAGAGTGCAAGTGTACATGTTGTGGGAGAAAACATCATGTCGAATCAATTCACAGAACAGCAGTACCAAGTTAAAGAATTCTACCCGCTCACTCTCACTTCGAGGATCAGCTGAAAGGGGAGAATAAGAAGTGGTATAAGTTAGAGCACAAAAGGAAACAGAGAACACTTACATCTAAGGCTCAGTCTTTCCTGAGCACCCCAGAGAAGAATCTCCTCAAGTCAATTTTAGGAATAATCCCTCCAAATTCTAGAAATTGTTGAAGGTAGCAATATAGGAGTTGCCTACCTCACCTTATACTCCACCCCACACAACACCTCAAAAAGGAACACAGCATCTCTGTTACTATACAGTGAAATTATTTCAATCACATGTCCTTGTATTTATTCTTCTCTGCTGCACTGTAATATCATCAAGAACTAGACTCATGTCTACAAATCATTCTACATAGAGCTGAAGGTAGAAAAAAAATCTTATCTATCATTTGTCACAGCAGTAAATGAATCTAGGAAAAAGAACTAGAAGGTGACAGGTGTTCATACTCAGCATAGGAGCTTGGGTATCCAGAAACTGCAGGAGGACATCCTGGAAAATGGGAGCACTAGGAGCAGAAAGGGAACCAGAGGCAATGGACCCTTTCTCATCTGCTGCTTCAGATTCTCCACAACGCTACAAAACAGAACAAATTGATCACTGACTTTTTCCTGTTTTTTCACTCCTTGAGGTGTAACCCTTGAAGTAAAAGCTATGTTGTCCTCATGTCACACTTTTTACATCTTTCCTCTTTCTGACCTCCATTTTCTTACACCTCCCAACTACAGCCTTGGATCTCTTTTCAAACCAGAAAACTGATCAGCACCTATCTAATTCAGGGCCTTAACATTACCTATACATTCCTTATATACTTAGATTTCTGTACATGTATACAATATATCCCTTAGCCATGCGAAATGACCTCCCTATCCTTCTGGTTTGAATTTACTTCTCTCTCCTTTATCCCCTGTCCTTAAACAATTTTAACAGATGCAATCCATTTTCATGTATGCAAATAAATTACTTGGACCATACTCACCTTTGCTTACCCTCTTTGTTAGCCCCACACACCTTCTGTTGGTGATACACCAACCCCATCATAACCTGTTTTGCTTTCCTGTTGTTCAGTTTTATGGTGTATTACTTGCACCAAGATATTTTACTATGGTATTTCAGACATGCATATATTTTGCTCAGAATGATAATCTCTGTTGCTTTCTCTTCCCCTGTCTTTTTGTTGTTGTTGTTGCTATTTGGGGTTCTTTTTGAACAAGGTCTTGCCCTGTAGCCCAAGCTGGCCTTGAATTCATGATCCTCCTTTCTCAGCCTCCCAAATGCTAGGATTACAGGTGTGTATCACCACTTGAATCCCACTAC
Organism: Megascapheus bottae; assembly: GCF_031878675.1. Classification (NCBI taxonomy): domain Eukaryota; kingdom Metazoa; phylum Chordata; class Mammalia; order Rodentia; family Geomyidae; genus Megascapheus; species Megascapheus bottae. The sequence continues at coordinate 40,615,484 of NC_143547.1, forward strand.
CACTTCAATAATCTCTGAGTTCTCAAATCTTGGTTAAACTCCTTCCCATTGGCCAATCTTATTGCCCTTTTTCTGCCCCAGACCTCAGCCTCAATTTCTGCTTGTCTCTTCTCCAGGAGCTTGGCTACCACCATAGCACGATGCCGTCCAGAGCGCTTGCAGCTGACTGCCCATTCACATAGCAATGATACCACAGCATCATCATCAGAGATCTGTAACCAGACCAAGAAAGGTATAAGGGAGAGGGGCTGGGGACAAAGAATGGAACTCCAATCTCTTCACAGATGAACTCAATAATCTACAGATATTTCCTGGTTTCCATACGCCACACAGCCTTCTCTTCATATATACTGTTGCTTTTGCAATGTTTTTGTGTTCTCTTTTTTTGTGTGTGGGTCATGGGGCTTGAACTCAGCCTGAGAGCTGTCCCTGAGCTCTTCAGCTCAAGGTTATTGCTCTACCCTTGAGCCAAACCCCACTTCCCATATTCTAGAGGCTAACTGCAGGTAAGAGTCTCAGGTCCTTTTGTGCCCGGGCTGGCTTTGAAACTAGATCCTCAGATCTCAGCCTCCTGAGTAGCTAGGGTTACAGGCATGAGCTACCAAGCTTGCCTCTGTGTTTCCTTTTTTTAAAAAAAATTATCTTTAAATAGTTGTACAAAGGAATTACCATTTAATAAAACAGTTTATGAATACAAGTGTGTCTTGATCACTATCACCACTTTCCATATTCTTAACTATCCCTCCCAACCCCACTTCTTTCCATAATTTTCTTAATTTTGTAGGATAGAGATTTAATTTTTGTTTTTTGTTTTGTTTTGTTTTGTTTTTTGTCAGTTGTGGGGAGCTTGAACTCTGGGCCTGGGCACTGTCCCTGAGCTCTTCAGCTCAGGGCTAGCACTCTAACACTTTGAGTCACAGTGTCCCTTCTGGCTTTTTTGTTGTTGTTGATGGTCATGAGGATTGAACTCTAGGCTTGGGCACTGTCCCTGAGCAGTTCAGTTCAAGGCTATTCCTCTACCACTTGAGCCACAGTGCCATTTTTTGGTTTTCTGGTATTTAATTGGAGATAAGAGTCTCATGGACTTTCGTGTCTGGACTGGCTTTGAACCGTGGTCCTCATCTCAGCCTCCTGAGTAGCTAGGATAAAAGGTATGAACCACCGTCGCACAGATCACTTAACATAATTTTTTACAGGTCCTTTCATTTCCTTGCAAATGATATAATACCATTTCTCTAATGGATGAGTAAAATTCTGCTTACCTCATGTCCATCCTTACTAGGCCCTAATCCAAAGATTCGGTTACAAAGGGAGTCAAGTGAGTTACTAAAGTCAGAACGCTCAAAACTATGGCTGTCCAGCACTTCCAAAGTATGAAGCACCCGTCCAATGGTGAAGCCTAAGGAAGACAAGCAATAAAGTGGATTTAACTAGAGGTTGCATGCATTCCAGCTTTCAGATCTCTATGTCCTTGTCATCCCACCCTTTCCTCAAACATACATATTCTGACACCCACCTGCAGTGGCTTCTTGACACTTATCAAAAGACCAGCGAACCTCAACTGCCTGTCCTCGTTCCTTGATCTGCTGCTCAATCTCACGCAACTTTGCACGAACCTGCAATATCAAAAAAGAAGGCTAAGAAAACAGTAGCAGACTCGGAATAACTATGTTTGGAAGAGTAATTTTGTATCATATCTCAATCTGAAAGGGATCAGGTTAGTGATCATACTTACTTGTTGAGTGAAGGCACTGTTGCCCTCTGGCATGGGCAGGTTGGAAGGGGCAATAGGCAGGTGGTCAAGTGGTGAGCCAGTCTTAATTCGACTATCAGTTAGAGAGTAGTGCCAAACCAGGGCACTAGGACAACACAGGAGAATGGTCTGCCAAATAGAAACAGCTAAGTAAGTCAAAGTCAGTTACCATGGTGATTTTTCTAGAATCCCATTAAAAGATTTAATCCTTAGGGCCAGGTATTGCTGGCTCATGCATATAATCCTAGTTACTCTGGAGGCTGAGATCTGATGATTGCAGCTTGAAACCAGCATGAACAGGAAAGTCTGTAAGAGTTTCTACTAAAAAAAAATAAAAAGACAGAAATGGAATCAGAGATTCAAGTAGTAGAGTACTAGTTTGAACAAAAAGCTCAGGGACAGTACTCAGCTACAGAGTTCAAGAAACCCCAGGAGCGGCAAAAAAGAAAGAAAGAAAAGAAAAAGAAAAAGTCTAACCCTTAGACTATCTAAGGCATAGATTGCCCATCTCTGGTTCCTTCTCTTCACCTGTTTTCTTCTTTCTCCCTTTTCTCCTTTTAACCTTCATTCTATTCCCCACCATCTCCATCTCCTTCTCTTTCTCCCTCCCCTTTTTTATTTTTGTTTTTTGCCAGTCTTGGGGACTGAACTCAGGGCCTGAGCAATGTCCTGGACTTTCCTCAATGCTAATGCTCTACCACTTGAGTCACAGCACCATTTCCAGCTTTTCTATATATGTTGTACTGAGGAATTGAACCTGGGTCTTCATGCATGCTAGGCAAGCACTCCCATCCCCTCCCCTTTTTTTTCTTTGGCAGGATCTCACTATTTAGCCCATGTTGGCCTCAACTTCATGATCATATTGTTTCAGGGTCCCAAATAGTGGTATTGAGGGCATGCCCCACAATGTTCAGCATCCCCCTCACTTTCCTGAGAGGCTTTGAGACTACTATTTAGTCCTGGGAGAAGCTGGAAAAAAACGCCCCCCAAATCAGAATTAACACCCCATCATTGGGAAGCAAAAATCTCCAAGGCAAAGTACTTGGTGCCTCTTTTCACCTCCATGTTGAAATAACTCCCATTCTCTAGATAAGCACTAATCCTTCTCAAGCTACCAATTAATATTTCTCGGATTCACCCAGTACCTACCTGTAGGATACAGCTGAGGCCAAAAACGAGGGGCCGGTGTTGAGGGCACATAAGTAGGTCACTAAAGGGGGTTGATGGTGTGTTGCTAGTTGGAGGCTGAGGGGCTGGGGTGGTGGGCAGTGTGCTTGTTGACTGAGCAGATATAACATGAGATGAATGGCTGCTCACACCATCCAGCTGCAGTGCCAGTCTCCGGGTACAGAAGTAAGCAAGGCGGCGGGACAGGTATGCAGACTGAACGAACTCTCCAGAGTACTGTGAAAACATGGGCAAAAGACCACCCCCTGATTCTCTCCAAGGGCCACCACTCTAACATTTTACTCTATCTCAAATCCTCCTTAGTCCCTCCAAATCCTAGGTCTTACTCGAAGCAGTAAGGGCAGCAGCAGTTTAAGCAATTCATCCTCTCCAGGGCGAATTTTCTCAAAACATTCAAGCACCCAAGTCAGGAACTCATGTCTATCCAGCATTCCATCCTATGGATATCAGTGATAGGACAAGTATTAGTTCAGCCCAGGGACTGTCAGAGATGAGGCAGGTAAAGTAAATGAAACAATGAAGATAACCACAACCAGGGCAGAGTCACAGGTGGATTCCATTATATACAGGCAAAGAGTAAAATCAGACCCATTCCAGTACTTCAAACACTACCTGAAACATGAACATGGCGAGCTTCTCGTTGTAGTCCCACTGCCTGATTGCCATCTCAACATCATGGGGCAAGGGCCCTATAGTAGAACTGCATCCCCCACTTCCTGCTGGCCCTGGTCGGTAGTATTCAGCCATCTTCTGTAGCTGTTCCCATAAATACTTGGTGATGATCTGAGTCCATTCTAAAGGAAAAATGTCAAAGTGGCCTTTTTGATACTACCCATCTATCCATTATCTCTAGCTATACCCACCATAATTCTAGACAGGTACTCTGCTATTTAAGCCATGCCCCAGCCTTTAAAAGAATATTTAAAAAAAATTTAGTTTTGGCATTAGTTTGCACATAGGGCCTCACATGTGCTGCCTAAGTGCTCTCCCTACTATCTGGGCCTGTCCTCAGCAGTTATCACAGTTCTAAATTCTATCTATGTTCTTGGGTTGGGAGCGTGACCTAGTGGTAGTCTGCTTGCCTTGCATGCATGAAGTCATAGGTTCGATTCCTCAGTACCACATACGCAGAAAAAGGTAGAAGTTGTGCTGTGGCTCAAGAGTAGAGTCCTAGCCTTGAGAAAGTCCAAGGGCATTGCCCAGGACCTGAGTTGAAGCCCCAGGGCTGGCAAAAATGCATAAATAAATAAAATCCATTCATCATCTTAGCCTTTGGTTAAATGCCATCATCTCCAGCAAAGGGTGTGGTTGAGAGGGAGTATGAGGAAAGTGGTTGCTTTGTTGAATTGTTACTTTTTGTAAAATTACTAAAGATAATTTCTAAAATAAATGAAACAGTAACCATTGTGTATATCACTTTTACAATAACACTAAAAAATAAATATAGCTGGGCACTGATGACTCATGCCTGTAATCCTAGCTACTCAGGATGCTGAGATCTCAGGATTGTAGTTCAAAGCCAGCCCAGGTAAGAGGTCTGTGAGACTCTTATCTACAATTTACCACTAGAAAACTGGAAGTGATTCTGTGGCTCAAAGTGGTTGAGTGGTAGCCTTGAGGAAAAAAGCTCAGGGACAGAGCTCAAGTACTGAATTCAATCCCCATGAAGGACAAAAATTAAACAAATGCTATCATCTTTCTAAAGGCTTCCAGGTATACACATAAGAAAGTAATTTTTCTGTTCACCAAAATCTCAAAAGAGCCTCTTGAATTGTCTTTGGACACTCACTGCTGCCTATATTTAAATAACTTGAATATATGTCTTGGTATATTCCTATTAAGATCCTAAGGGTGGGGCCGAGAGTGTGGCCTATGGGTAGAGTGCTTGCCTAGCATGCAGGAAACTCTGGGTTTGATTCCTTGGTAGCCATATACAGAAAAAGCTGGAAGTGGTGTTGTGGCTCAAGTGGTAGAGCACTAGTCTTGAGAAAGCCTAAAGACAGGGTTCAGGCTGAGTTCAAAGCTCAGTACTGGCAAAAAGATGGCCTAAAGTCAAAAGTTTATGTGCTGGTCATGTTTATAGCACAGTATCTGAAGACACTGAGGTGATGAAATGACTTGATGTTTATTTTTTATTTTTAATTTTTTTAGTCTGTTGTGGGACTTGAGATCTGGGTTTGGGTGCTTTCCCTGAGCTCTTCAGCTCAAGGCTAGTACTCTACCCCTTAAGCCACAGCACCACTTGCACAGCACCACTTCCGTTTTTTGGTGATTAATTGGAGATAAGAGTCTTAGAGACTTTCATTCCCAAACTGCTTTGAACTCAGATCTGCCTTTGAACTCAGGCTGAGTCAGATCTCAGCATCCTGAGAAGCTAGGATTACTGGCATTAACGACCACGCCTACGTCACTTGAATTGGTGTTTATTGATTGGGTAAATCGAAGATACAAATAGAAGAAAGTAATATAGTTTAGGAAAAAGAATGGATGTAAGGATATTTCTGACTGTCTTAAAATCCTCAGTGGTATACATGGTGTTAGGGGTTACTCACCAATGAAGGGGCCAAGGGCATTTCTTTTCTTAACCTTGGTCTCAGAGATTGCTGCATAGTAGGCACAGGTCATCTTAATGAGCCAGGCAGCTCGCATCACAGGCACTGTGTATTTGGCTAAGTATCCAAACACTTCATCCTTCTTACTGAAAATGGGGACCTGGATTGGACATGACAAATAGTGAGAACTCATTTACATTCTGTCCTTGGTGTAGAGAACAGAAGACAGTTCCTCACCTTAGCTAGCTGTGTGAGTGGTTTGGTGCCAGCCAGGTCAGTGAACCAGGTGTTAATAGCACTCTGAGATCTTGGAGTCACCAGCCAGAAGTTGTCTTTCTGGTTCACTTGGAGCTTCCTGCGGCCAGTATCAGGGAGGGTGTTACAACGTAACTTCTCTGCAATAATGCTGCTGAAGTTGGAACTTATCTGAGGGAAGAAAATTGTTGCACCTCAGGGTGGGAAGAATGGACAGATAATCTAGCCTTTGATGGGGAAATGTTAGTAGGGTCAGCAGTGGATTATGAAGAGAAACTCATTTAGGTTTTTCCCTTGAAGTATTCCCAACCCAGGGTCTTTCAGATTCTTCAGTCTTTTAGCTTGGCAGGGGTGATCTCACCTTGGCAGGATTGAAGTTGACATTCTTCGCACTGCCATGTTCATCCCCAGAGACAGCGGGCTGATTATTGAAACCTTGTTTTACATTCAAGGCCGTCAGTTCATCCTGAGGCAGGAAAACAGCATTTTAGTTGTTGGTTGTTTTTTTTCCCCCCTTCCGTGGGAGAGGGTAGAAGAGATAGGAACGAGGGAGAAAAGGAGAGTTCTTCGGAGAACAGGTTGTTATTTAGAGCTGAGCCCTTATAGTCATTTAAACCCCACCCTTACCCCCATAATCACTGAAATTCTCAACCACACAGTACACCCTCAACATCACTTCCCTCGCGGGCGGCCTCACATAACTTTCTGAGGTTTGTGTGTAGAAGGGGGCGCCTCAGGCGCGGCCCTGGACATCATTCCCTAGTCATACCAGGGATTCCCGGGCCCAGCCCGGGCTCACCTCCACGCCGGCCCACTTTACACTCCCCCTTACCTTCCGGGACTTTTGCTCTCACCTAATCGCCCCGCCCCCCCTCAGTACAACTGTCAATGCTTCCCCTCAGGCTAATCACCGGTACCCAGCCCTGGCGGAGCCCAAAATTTTGAACGCACCTCTTTCTGTTTGGGATCTTGAGGGTACACATCGGGAGGCCCCAGTCGTGGCCTCTTTAGTGGCCGGTGTTCGTAGCTTAAGATCCCGAAAGCCGCCATCTTGCCCAGCCCGTAGCGCCAGAGGCGCCAGCAGGGCCGGGCCTGGGGAGGGGGAAGGGAGGGGGAAGGGGGAGGAATAGGAGGAGGGAAAAGGAGGTGGCAGTTGAGAGGACGGCGGCCGAGAGACAACAAGGGGACACGTTAGAAACTCTCGTTATTTACCGGAAACTACCGACGCCAGCCGAGGGACGCCGGGAACCCTCGGACAATACTGACTGCAGAGGGGGCGTGGCTTGGCCCGGCGTGGGGCGGAGCCCCGCGCCTCAGGAGCTTTCCACCCTACCAACCGAAAGTGAATTTCACTCTAGGAGAATTTAGGAAACCTTCTTACATCGGGGTAGTGCCGGAGCCAGGGACAGACCTATTAATGGGGATGCTGCAGTGATGCCCCACTTTAGCTAGAACTGACTTCCCAACCTTTAACTCAGTTATTGCCCTCGAACAGACGTTCTGTTAATGTTTGAATAGGTTAGGAAGTCTGCTTTATACAAAACAGTTTTCCTAACTTCTCACGTCTAGATAATAGGTGTGCCAATCCTTCCTTGTGGAGAGGGTTCTAAACATTACAAACTTTATATGCAAAAGAAAGGAACTTTTGAAGTGAAAGGTTGACTCCAACCCTCTAGGCTATTATAGTCTCGATCTACGTTGAGCATTCCCTACTGCCTTTTGCCCTTTCTTTTGCTAATTTTTAAAGCACTTCAGAAACAAGCATTAGAGGTACTAACTTGTGACTCGCGCCTTTAATTACTACTGTTCTTGAGAGACAGAGGCTGACTGATTGTCAGCCTGGGGGCGGGGTGGGCTACCTAGGGAGAGCTTAACTTTAAAAATAAGGCCAAAGGAAACTATGGACTGTCTTCCCACAAAAAAATATACAAGTATTACTTTTCTACACGCCCCAGATCAAAGGGTCCATACATCCCCAAAATGGTTGTGAACTACAAGAATTATTGCACTAGTGTAAGTGATACCTACATGTCACATACTTTTCAGATTATCTACACAAACAGATCCCTACTATTACTGTTTTCTACATGAACCAGATTTTCAGAGTGAAAATTTCCTTGCCTAATTTTATACAGCTACTAAGTAATAGACCTGAAGCTAAGACTTTATCCTTGGTTTCTGAACTAATGTTCTATTACAGTGCTGATAGGTTTTTGTTTGTTTGTTTTTTAGAGAAATTACAGCCCAGAGGCCTAATAAAAGTAACAAAACCAGGTATGGTGTTGCAATCTGTACTCTCAGTACTGGGGGATCAGAATAGGAAGGATCAAAAATGCTGTCAGCCACTGCTACACTGTGAGACTCTGCTTCAATAAATAAATAGATGATAAAAACCAAAACAAAAAAAGAAAGAAGAAAATAACAAAGAGAACAACTAGATGCTATTCAATTAAAACAGAGAAAAAATTGATTGCTTGATTGCAGAGAACAACCGATTAAAGGTGGTAACGTTTAGTGACCAATACAGAACTGCCAATAACCCTCCCTCCCCCCTAACTTCATTTGGACTAGGAGCAGAACGTTTGTTACAATTGATGGATGGATTGATACATCTTTATCAGAAAGTATTTCCCCCTCCTTTTTTCTTCTGATTTTGTTCTCCCCCTTTCCCTAGTTCTTTCATTCCTTCCCCTTGTACCTCTTCCCTACTATTCCTGGGAATGAACTCAGGGCCTTCTATTCTCACTGAAAAGGAATAACACTTCCTATTCCACATTCTTGCCAGCTTTAGTGTTGTCAGTATTCTGGATTTGGGCCATTCTAATGAGTATATAGCCTTGAAAGACTTTAAACCACAGAAAGTTAAAGAGAAGCTAACTCCACTCAGAGTAAGGACATTCTTACTCTAACTTGAATTGAAGGCTAATGATAGTTTTGAATTTCTTTTCTATTTTTTTTTCTGATCCTGGGACTTGAACGCAGGGCCTGGGCTCTGTCCCTCAGCCTGTCTGTGCTCCATGCTAGCACTCTACCACTTGAGCCACAGCACCACTTCCAGCTTTTTCTATTTACATAGTACTGAGAAATTGAACCCAGGGCTTCATGCATGCTAGGAAAGTACTCTATCACTAAGCCATGTTCTCAGCTCCTTTTTCAATTTATTAAAAATTTAAATTATAGGGCTGGGAACGTGGACTACTGGTACAGTGTTTTCCTAGCATGCATGAAGACGTAGGTTCCATTCCTTGGTACCCCATACATAGAAAAAGCTCAAGTGGTAGAGTGCTACTCTTGAGAAAGCCCAAGGACAGTGCTCAGGCCCTGAGTTCAAACCTCAGAACTGGAAATAAAATTTAGTTGGGAAGAGTGCAGAAAGGGAAAGTGGGAAAAAAAACATGGGAAGGGGGTATTAATGTTCAAGAAGTAATGTACCCACTACGTGACAAATGTAACTGTAACCCCTCTATACATTACCTAGAAAATAAAATGCAAAACAAAACCAAACAAAAACGATAACCTGTACACTGTAGGTCATGCTTGTAATCCTAGCTACTCAGGAGGCTGAGGTCTGAGGATCACAGTTCAAAGCCTGCCCAAGGCATGAAAGTCCCGTGAGACTCTTATCTCCAATTAATCACCAGAAAAACCAGAAGTAGCTCTGTGGCTTAAGTGGTACAGTGATAGCCTTGATCTGAAGAGCTCAGGGAAAGTGCCCAGGTATACAGTTCAAGTCCCAAGACTGACCAACATAAAAAAAGGATAATAAATGCAAAATCAAACTTTAAACAATTTAAAGCTAGAAAATGTCCTCTCATATGAGTTAAATGGTGGCTTCCAAAATTTGTGTACACTTAAAATTTATGAATGACAGATGTCTTTTAGGTGAAGATGATATAAAGACACAGAAGGAGGGGCCAGGAGTTTGGCCTAGCATGCACGAAGACCTGGGTTCAATTCTTCAGTATCACATACATAGAAAAAAGCCAGAAGTGGTGCTGTAGCTCAAGTGGTAGAGCTCTAGCCTTGAGAAAGCCCAAGGACAGTGTTCAGGCCCTGACTACAAACCCCAAGACTGGTTAAAAAAAGACAGAGATGGAGATGTAGGTACTGACCAATGTCAAAGATTCAGATTCTTATCAGCCTTGAAAAGCTAGAAAAAAAAAAAGAAATTCTTTTTCAGTACCTCCAGAAGGAAAGAATACTCAAAGTTTATTGAATTGTGATTCCTAGCATGACAAAATATAAAAATTTGGGCCGGTTGCTGGTGGCTCATACCTGTAATTATAACTACTCCGGAGGATGAGATCTGAGGATCAGGGTTCAAGGCCAGCCCGTGTACGACTCTTATCTTCAAGTCACCACTAGAAAACCAGAAGTGGAGCTGTGGCTCAAGTAGTAGAGCACTAGCCTTGAGCACAGACAAGCTCAGGAACAGAGCCCAGGCCCTGAGTAGAAGCCCTATGATCGAAATAAAACATTGAAAGGACACTGAGGTTTGAGTACAGAAGCCCATGTTTGGCATGCCCCCATCCTCTAGTTCTACCTCTGTGTGTGTGTGTGTGTGTGTGTGTGTGTGTGTGTGTGTGTGTGTGTGTGTGTGCTTGAATTCAGGCCTATTCCTTGGCTTTCTCAATGACACTCCATTACTGTCATTGTTGTTGTTGTTTTTTTTTCTTGGTGGTAGGCTTGAACTCTGGGCTTGGGCGTTGTTCCTGAGCTCTTCAGCTCAAGGCTACTGCCTTACCCCTTAGCCACAACGCCACTTTCTGTTTTCTAGAGATTAATCAGAGGTAAGAGTCTCATGGACTTTAGTGCCTGGGCTGGATTTGAACTGTGATCTCAGATCTCAGCCTTCTGAGTAGCTAGGATTACAAGCATTAATCACTGCGCCCAGCTACCACTGTCTTTTTGTTGGTTAGTTGGAAATAAGAGTCCCAGATTTGACTGTCTAGGTTGGTTTTGAACCAGAATTCTCTAATCTCATATGCCTGGGTAGCTAGGATTATAACTGTGAGCTACCAGCATCTAATCAGCTTGCTTTTTGCTAGTTATTTTGAAGACTGTGTCTATTGAACTTTTCTGCCTGGGTTGGCCTTGAACTCCTATTCTCCAGATTCAGCCTCCCAAATACCTAGGATTATAAGTTTGAGCCAGCAAGCATCTAGGAAAAACAAGCGAACAAACATAGCTAGGCATGAACATAGCTAGGGTGAACATAGTATTGAAAATCATTAATCCCTGCCTTAGGGACGATAAGGTAGAAAAACCACAAGTTTAAGTGGACGGGTGGCTCATGCCTGTAATCCTAGCTACTCAGGAGTCTGAGATCTGAGGGTAACAGTTCAAAGCCAGCCCAGGCACAAAAGGACCTGAGACCCTTATCTGCAATAATCCTCTAGAAAACGGGAAGTGAGACTTGGTTCAAGGGTAGGGTGGTAGCCTTGAGCTGATGAGCTCAAGGACAGAGCCTAGGCTAAATTCAAGCCCCATGACCCACATAAAGAAAGAAAGAAGACAAATCACAAGTTTAGGGCCAAGAGTGTGATATTGCGGTAGAGTACTTGCCTACCATGCACAAAACCCAAGGACAGTGCCCAGGCCCTGAGTCCAAGCACCAGGACTGGAAAAAAAAAAAGAAAGAAAGAGAAAAAAAGAAAAGTTTAACTCCAGCCTGAATTATGAAGTTCAACCCTGTCTCAAGGAAACAAAACCAAGCTGGTGGCTCATGCCTGTAATCCTTCCTACTCAGGATGTTGAGATCGAAGGATCATGGTCCAAAGCCAGTTCAGGAACAAAAGTCCAAAGAGATTCTTATCTCCAGTTAACCACCAGAAAACCGGAAGTGGCGGTATGGCTCAAAGGGTAGAGCGGGAGCCTGAAAAAAGCTAGAATTCAAGCCACACAACTGACAAAAAAAAAGAAAAGAAAAGAAAACCAGGACAGGGAGTATGGCCTTGTGGTAGATTGCTTGTGTAGCATGCAGAAAGCCCTAGGTTCTAATCCTTGGTACCACATACACAGAAAAAAACAGAAGTAGGGCCAGGAATTTGGCCTAGTTGTAGAGTGCTTGCTAGCATGCAATGAGACCTGGGTTCAATTCCTCGGTACTACATGCATAGAAAAAAATCTGGAAATGGAGCTGTGGTAGAGCTCTAGCCTTGAAAAAGCCTAAGGACAGCACTTAAGCCCTGAGTTCAAGCTCCAGGACTGGCAAAAAAAAAGCCAGAAGTGGTGATGTGGCTCAAGCAGTAGAATGCTACCCTTGAGAAAGCTTAAGGACAGGACCACGACCCTGAGTTCAAGCCCCAGGACTGGTAAAAAAATAAAAGAATAAAAAGAAAAGAAAAGAAAGAAAAAACAAAACACAGAAACAAAAACCACCTCAGTTTCAGCTATTTGGCATCCAAGACTATGACATAAATGAATTTTTTTAAGCTATATAGTTTGTGGTAACCTGTTATGATAGCAAAACAAATTGATACATCCTGGACCATATAATCCAGTTTTCCTGAGATCTCTGTCAAATGCTGTGCCTCATGTCCTATGCTGTTTTCTGTTTGAGAAAATGACATTCTTTTCTCTCTCTCTCTCTTTTTTTTCTGATTCTGCTCAAAAAGCACCTCTTCAGTAAAGCTTCTCTCCATCTCAGTCAATTTATTTTACTTCCTCTTTGGTGCTCATTTACTTTGGAGAATATCCACATCGCTGCTGTACAACATATTACATTATATTGTATTATTTGTTTGTGGGTTCCCTGCTTATCTGTGAACATCTACTATTGATGAGGATGTCTTATTTGTCTGCATGTTCCCAGAACATAAACAGTGTACTCGGCACATATGAAAGGCTCAATAAATGTTGGCTGGATAAACAATTTCTGTAAATAGCTTCTCCAATAAGCTCTGTGTTTCAGGGGAAGGTAAATCAAGCTACAGAATGAAGAATGAATTAGAGGAGAGCACAAGGCCTTTAGAAAGGAAGACAGATTCGTGGGTTCCAGTAATAATCATGACTAGAGGTAATGAAAGGCCGATTCAGCACAGTGGCTGTGGTAATAGAAGGGAGGAAACTGCTGGGAGAAACGCCACAGAAGCAAGGCCAATTGTATTCTCAGGGTATTGGGGGTGGGGAGGCTGAAGAAGATCTTGAAATTTCAAGCCTAGGTAATTAAGAGGGTGATGTTACCATGAAGGAAGATAGAAAAGACAAGAAGAAAGGCAGAGCAGGGCGCCAGTGGCTCGCAGCTATAATCCTAGATAATCAGGAGGCTAAGATCCAAGGATAGTGGTTCAAATCTAGCCTGCATAAGAAAGTCTGTAAGTCTCATCTCCACGAAACTATCTAAAGTGCCCAAAGTGGTGCAGTAGCTCAAAAGGTAGAGCGCTAACCTAGAGAGAAAGAAGCCCAGAGCTGAGCACAGTGGCTCATGCCTGTAACCCTAGCTACTAAGGAGGCTGAGAACTGAGGATCAAGGTTTAAAACCAGCCTGGGCACAAAAGGACCAGAGACTCTTATCTCCAACTAACCCCTAGAAAATGGGAAATGAGGCCTGGGTCAAGGGTAGGGTGGTAGCCTTGAGCTGTAGAGCTCAGGGACAGCACCCAGATCCAGGGGTAGGACGGTAGCCTTGAGCTGAAGAGCTCAGGGACAGTGCCCAAGCCAAGTTCAAGCTCCATGACCCCCCACACAAAAAAGAACCTCAGGGACAGCACCCAGGTCCTGAGTTCAAGTCCAAAGACCAGAACAAAGAAGGAAGAGGAATGGGAGGAGGGTAGGTTTGGGGGAAGATGGGGAGATTGTAGCTAATGCTGTTGGTCCTCCATTTCTTTTTGCTAGTCCTGGGACTTGAACTCAGGGCCTGGGTACTGTCCTTGAACTTTCTCAAAGCTAGTGTTCTACCACTTGAGCCACAATTCCACTTCTGGCTTTTTTTGTGTATGAATCAAATACAGAGCTTTGTGAATGCTAGGTGAGTGCTCTACCAGTAAGCCACACTGCCAGCCCTGATCCTCCTTTCTGAAGTCAGATCTCACTGTGTCAACAGGGATCTAGCTCAGACAGCAGGTAATATAGGTGTTCTGGTTCAGATTAGGGTTATAGGAAAGATGGCTATATGTGCCCACATGTTATGAAACAGTTGGACTTGGATGGATATTTTTTTGTCCATTGTGAGGCTTGAACTCAGAGCCTGGGAATGGTCCCTGAGCTCTTTTGCTCAAGGCTAGCACTCTACCACTTTAAGCCACAGTGCCACTTCTGGGTTTCTAGTTAATTGGAGATAAGATTCTCACAGACTTTACTGCCTGGGGTGGCTTTGAACCTTCATCCTCAGATCTCAGCCTCCTGAGTAGTTAGGATTACAGGAATCAGCCACCAGAGCCTAGATTTGACAGATTTAACGGTGACAGAATCCATGAAGCATCTTAGCATAGGATGGGGGGAGGGATGTCAAGATCCTCCAGTAGAAAAGATAATGATTTAGTGGAGAAGATGCTCAGAAACAGTGCCACTGGCTCACACTTGTAATCCTAGCTACTTAGGAGAGGTTGAGATATGAGATATGAGATCATGGTTCAAAGCCAGAATCCAGCTAAGGCAAACAAGGCAAACAAATCCAAGAGAGACTTTCATTTCAAATTAATCACCAAAAAGACAGAAGGGGCACTCTTGTTCAAATGCTAGAATTCTAGCCTTGAGCAAAAAAAGCTAAGGGAGACTGCCCAACCATGAGAGAGAGAGAGAGAGAGAGAGAGAGAGAGAGAGAGAGAGAGAGAGAGAGAGAGAGAGAGAGAGAGAGACAGAGAGACAGAGAGAGAGAGACAGAGAGAGAGAGACAGAGAGAGAGAGACAGAGAGAGAGACAGAGAGAGAGAGAGACAGAGAGAGAGACAGAGAGAGAGACAGAGACAGAGAGAGAGAGACAGAGAGAGAGAGAGACAGAGAGAGAGAGACAGAGAGAGAGAGACAGAGAGAGAGAGACAGAGAGAGAGAGACAGAGAGAGAGACAGAGAGAGAGAGACAGAGAGAGAGAGAGATTCCCAAGATCTCTTTTTTTTCCCTTTTTTGACAGTTCTGTAGCTTAAACTCTGTGCCAGGGCACTGTCCCTGAGGTTTTTGCTCAAGGCTAGTGCTCTATCAGTTGAGCCATAGTTTCATTTCCAGCTGTTTTTTCTAGTCCTGTAGTTTGAACACAGGACCTAGGTGCTGTCCCTAAGACGGATTTTTGCTCAAGGCTAGCGCTTTACCACTGGAACCACAGCTTCATTTCTGACTTTTTTTGGAGGGGGGGTAATTTATTGGGGAAAAGTCCCACAGTCTTTCCTGCCCATCCTGGCTTCAAATCATGATCCTCAGATCTTATCCTCCAGTGGTCACAGGATTCTTAAATCTTTGACCCATCATATATCCAGCTTTAGATTCAACTTCACACCACCTTAGAGCAGCACCCAATGCCCAGGAAGAATTAGACTGTATCACTGAACCTTTTTTTGCCACACCCCTTGTAAAAGCCTGGTTTCTAAGGTTCTTTCCACCGGAAACTATGACAGAAGGAAATGTGTGGGTGGGGAGGGGTAGTGGGTGAGAGGCCTAGGTTCCTGACACAGACTACACCCAGGAAAAGAATTGCAAACGCCATGTTGAAGCCATCACGGCTACTGAAACCCCTCTTACTCCTGCAGCTGCCTCTGCTGGGGGTGGGGCTGAACTCCACGGTCCTCAAGCCCAGTGGGAATGAAGACGCCACAGCTGGTGGGAAATCTGAGGCCAGAGGGGTTTGAAGAGAGGGAAGCTCTGGGGAGGGGCTGTAGAGAAATTCGGTCTTTACAACAATGTGGAAGAACTGGAGAAGAGAGGGAGGGCTAGGGGAAGGGTTCATTGCCTTACACTACTGTTTGTTCTTTTTTTTTGTTTTTAATTTTATTATTATTATCATTATCATCATATCATCATCATGTTTTGGGTTTTGTCCTGGGGCTTGAACTCAGAGCCTGAGCTTTTCGGCTCAAGGCTACCACTCTACCACTAGAGCCACAGAACTGGCTTTTCTGGTGGTTTATTGGAGATGAGTCTTATGGGGGGCTGGGAATGTGGCTCTGTGATGGAGTGCTTGCCTAGCATGCATGAAGCCCTGGGTTCAATTCCTCAGTAACCACATGGTCAGAGAAAAGGTCAGAAGTGGTGCTGTGGCTCAAGTTGTAGAGCAGTAGCCTTGAGCAAAAGAAGCTCAGGGCCAGTGCCCAGGCCTTGAGTTCAAGCCCCAAGACTGGTGGGCGGGGGGGGGGGGGGGGGGGGCGGGAGAAAAGAGTCTTTGGGGCTTTCTTTCCCAGACTGGCTTTGAACTATGATCCTCAGCTCTCATTTTTCTAAGTAGGTAGGATTACAGGTGTGACTCATCTGTACCAGGCTTATTTTTTTTAATGTTTCTTTATCTTTATTTTTTGTTGTCTCTAGTTATAAAAAAGGGTGTCATCATTCATGCTCCTTCTTTTGATCATAATTTTTCTTCTATTTTTCTCTCCTGCTTTATTCTCTCCCCAAGCTAGATCTCTTCTCTGTGGCTCCTGAGTCTCTCAGCGTTCCCACCTTGCCTCTCCCAGAGGTTCAGTGCTTTGTGTTCAATGTGGAGTACATGAATTGCACTTGGAACAGCAGCTCTGAGCCCCAGCCTACCAACCTGACCCTGCATTATTTGTATGTGAAGGGAAGAGAGGGTTGCATAGGGAAGGACACAAAACAGGGAGGTGGACCAGATGAGAGAAACTGCATGGGGACCAAGAACGCTGTGTCTCCCAGGCACCCCATTCATTTCTCATGGGATAAGTTCCATAAATCAGTTCTGACCAGGTGAAGACAGGGAAATTTATCTCACAATTCTTCTTCCTTCCAATGTGTCTCCAGGTACAAGAACTCTGATCATAATGCATTCCAGGAGTGTGGCCACTATCTCTTCTCAGAAGATGTCACTTCTGGCTGTTGGTTTCCAAAAAAAGAAATCCATCTCTATAAAACATTTGTTATTCGGCTCCAGGATCCTCAGAAACACAAGAGATTGGTCACATGGAGGCTAGCACTGCAAAATCTGGGTAATTGGGAAATAAGTGGGAGGACCTGTGTGGGGTGAAAGATGTCTGTGGGGTACCCCCATTGCTGCACACATGGAAATGGGATGGGGAAGGGAGGAGGGATAAAGGTTGCTAACTGAAAGATCCCTACTTGGGTAGGCCAGGGGAATAACCATAAATGTACACATATTTCCAGTGATCCCGTGGGCTCCAGAGAATCTAACACTGCACAACCTGAGTGAATCTCAACTAGAACTGAGGTGGGACAACAGATACCTTGATCACTGTTTACAACACCTGGTACAGTATCGGAGTGACCGGGATCGTGGCTGGACTGTAAGTGGCTTGGGTACATGCATGTAGTAGCTAAGGCCGAGCAAGTGCGCTAAAAGGATTCAGTCAGATAGCAGAACCTGATAGTGGGACTGGTGTTCTGTTCTCTGCCTCACAGCTTCTCGGGTCCCCCCTCCCCCCACTCTTTTGTCTAGCACCAGAGTTTTCATTTAGGTTTTCCTGTCCTGATTCTTCCTGGCACCAGATAAACAAGGAAACAAAAGAAAGCCATAAGAGAGAGAGAGAGAGAGAGAGAGAGAGAGAGAGAGAGAGAGAGAGAGAGAGAGAGAGAGAGAGAGAGAGGGAGGGAGGGAGGGAGGGAGGGAGGGAGGGAGGGAGAGAGGGAGGGAGGGAGGGAGGGAGGGAGGGAGGGAGGGAGGGGGAGAGGGAGAGAGAGGGAGAGACTCACATGAGTTAAGGAAACAGTATGGTTTGAATGATTAAAGAGGAGGGGGAAGGGGGCCAGGAGTTTGGCCTAGTGGTACAGTGCTTGCCTAGCATGCATGAAAACCCGGGTTCGATTCCTCAGTACCGCATACATAGCAAAAAGCCAGAAGTGGTGCTGAGGCTCAAGTGGTAGAGTTCTAACCTTGAGAAAGTCCAAGGACAGTGCTCAAGACCCTGAGCCCAAGCCCAGGACTGGCTAAATAAATAAATAAATAGGAGGGGGAAAACTAAGTGGGAGGAACCAGAACTAGTTTTCTTTCAAACTAGAACAGAACCAGAACTTGGAAAGAGAAGATAACTTTAAACTGTAGGCAGGAATATGTTTTACTTCTTCCTTCTTTTGATAGACACTCACCTTTTCTTCACCTTTCCTTTGCCTCCAAGGAGCAAACAGTGGATCAAAGACGGTGCTTCTCCCTCCCTAGCGTGGATGGGCAGAAACTATATACATTCCGAGTTCGGAGCCGCTTTTACCCACTTTGTGGAAGTGCTCAGCTTTGGAGTGAATGGAGCCACCCAATCCACTGGGGAGGCAATACTTCAAAAGGTAAAACCAGTCAAATATGACTCAAATCCCCTTCCTGTCATTCTTTCCAACACCAAAATCCCCTCCCCATCACCTCTAACACCACTGTGTGTGTGTGTGTGTGTGTGTGTGTGTGTGTGTGTGTGTGTGTGTGTGTGTGTGTGTGTGTATTTTGCCTGTCCTGGGGCTTGAAGTCAGCCTGGCCTCTGTCCTGAGATTCTTTTGTTCAACTCCTCCACTAGAGTCACAGTACTACTTCTGGATTTTTCTGTTTGTGGGGTACTGAGGAATTGAACTCAGGGTTGCATGATAGGCAAGCCAGTAACCCACATTCTCAGCGCACACCACTGTGTTTTGTTCTACTTCCTTATCCCAAAGCCTCCACACTGGATGCCTAGCTCCCCTCTCTAGTCATCCTCTGGGAAGAAGAGTTGGGAGGGTGTGCTGTCAGAATCAGAGAGTAGATTGAGAAAGAGGCCAAAGGGTTCTCAAGGGAGATATGGAATGTGTAGGATTTCCCTGCAACATTCCAGAGAACCTACATGGTGAAGATGGCCTTGGAACTGGACTGACCTCTTTGATCCTATTCCTTCATCTGTAAAATACAGATAATGTTCCTTCCTCCCTCTCAGGAGCTGTTGTAAAGATTAAGTATAGGGAGTGTGTTTAGCTCGGTGCCTGGTGCCCTCGTCGTCGTAGGGGTACCACAAGCGTATGGTCCATTTTCCTTTTTTTTTTTCCTATAGAGAATTCTTTGTGGTTTGCATTGAAAGCTTCACTTATTCCCCTTGGCTCTGCAGGAGTGATTATTTGCCTCTTCTTTGTGTGCTTTTGGCTGGAAAGGTGAGATTTCAGGAGGCACCCCTGAATAAAGTGGGAGTAGCTGGGGTTATTCCAGGGTTCCCAGAGATAGAAGGCCCAAAGGGCATGGTGATGGGAGGAAGCCACTGGCACAGAAAACAGGGAATTTCTTGGCTTCAGATGGAACAGCTGGGAAGGGGGCAATGAAGGAATTTTAACCTATGTGATCCTGTTCTCCCTTTCTCCCCACTCAGGACAATGCCTCGAATTCCCACCCTCAAGAACCTAGAGGATCTGGTTACTGAATACCATGGGAATTTTTCGGTGAGAACATTGTCATAAGCATACTGCAGTCTGTCAACTGCCAACTGCTGGCTAGCAAGACTGTGTGTGGTGGGTGTGGGTGTGGGGGTGTGGGCGTGCACATGTGCGTGTGTGTTGGGGAGGCGAAGTAACAGAGTGAAGGAGGACAGGACCTATATTGTCAGGATGTGGCTAACCAAGTTTTGGATGGGCTAGGTAGAGAGACACACACAGTATTTAAAAGAAAGGGGGGGGGAGTTTGGCCTAGTGGTAGAGTGCTTGCCTAGCATGCACGAAGACCTGGGTTCAATTCCTCGGTACCACATACATAGCAAAAAGCCAGAAGTGGTGCTGTGGCTCAAGTGGTAGAGCCCTAGCCTTGAGAAAATCCAGGGACAGTGCTCAGGCCCTGAGCCCAAGCCAAGGACTGGAAAAAAAAAGGACTGTAGCTATGCAAAGCCCATGGAAATAGTGGTTTTAGGCCCAGGAGTCGGAGTCTCAGTGACCCTTCTATAATCATAATGCTTGCAGACAGTGTGAAAGATTCTTTGGCACAGAGCCTAGGTCTTTTGCTCCCTTTTCCTAATTGACCTCTGACATGGGGCTATCTGTCTATAGGCCTGGAGTGGTGTGTCTAAAGGACTGGCAGAGAGTCTGCGGCCAGACTACAGTGAACGATTGTACCATGTCAGTGAGATTCCCCCAAAAGGAGGAGCCTTAGGGGAGGGGCCTGGGGGCTCTCCCTGCAGCCAACATAGCCTCTACTGGCCCCCACCCTGTTATACCCTGAAGCCTGAAACTTGAGCTTTTATCTCAAGCTCGAACCCCAGGGTCTTGTAGCCCTAAATTATATTAACTTTTCCTCACCTACCCTGTCAGTTTTAGATCCAAAGCTCATTGCCACCATCTCTGGCTAATTTCAATTTTCCTTCCAATATTACTGGAGATTGAATCCCATTGAACTATGTGCCCAGCCCTAATTGTAAATTTTATACCCCACATGTGACTGCACCTTAATTAGATATCACCCTACTGAAGAATTGTCTCTTTACTCTGTAGAAGTTTCTCATCTCCCCCAATCTAGCCCTTCCTTTTCACAAAATTCTCTCTCCCTCCATCCCTTCATTGCCATTTGTTACCTACTCTGAATTCTACCTACCCCAGTTGTTCCTGAATCATTAAGAAATAAAGCTTCTCTTGCGAATCATCAAAAATGTCTACTGTGGGGGTGAGAGGCAGGGGAAAAGTGGGGTGTCATTAGTGTGGGAGGCATGTGTGAGGGTGGCAATAAAAGAGCATTAGAGCCATGTACAGTCTACTGTTTCTACATTTGTATTACAAATTAACTGACTAGAAAGGAGTAATGTTCTAGAAATGAGTTTTTCTCCAGTTAATTTCTGCATTTATTCCAGTAGCCACTTTAGAGTTAGATTTGCCATTTTGCCCCTATTCCCAGCAAATCTTTTAAACCCCAGCCAACTGCCTCTGTCTTTATCATTACTCCAACTTTTTACCACACATACCACTTCTGACTTCATAATCCTTCAACTGCAGCCTCAGGCCCCACCCCTAAGGATGTTGGTTATCCACAACTGCCAATAAGTTTCCTTCTGGCTGCCCAGTCTGGGTGTCCTCAACCTATGAAATCCATCTGACCCTCCAGTCCCCAAGCCTATGGGCCCCTTTGGTCATTCCGCGCCTCTAGAACATATTCCTTCCACATGACTCATCAAGGGGCTCTCTGAAGACAGAGATGATCTTCAAAAATATGTTTATAGTCATCAAACATGGAGGTGAGGAGTAGAATATAACTGGAGTCTGAGTCTGGGCATGGGGAGGGCTGAGGGTAGCAGAGATGACACAGATGATAGAATGCCTCATCCCTTTTCTTCTCAGATAATCAGGAATTTTTGGTCAACACCAATTGTTCTATCCTCCTGTTGCTCCATTATATTCGCACTAAAATGGGGTTGCGGAAAACAGGTGAGGAATTTGGGGAAGAGGATTAGTAACCAAGGGTCAAAAGAAACATGGTCATCACCTCTTGCCTCCAAACTCTCCTTCTGACAAGAAGGGAGTTCCTTCCTCATATCCCTGCAGCTCTCTCCAACCCACCCTGTATATGATCACTGGCCCTTTTTGCTCCCACACTCTGTCCTTAACTGTCCCAATTATCCTGTGGCCTCCCTCTAGACACCATCGATTTGTGTGATGAATCAGGAACTATGAAGCTGCTTTTCCTGACGAAGACCCCTACAGAATATGCCAGCAAATTCCTTACAGTTCGAAACACCTACTACGTTTGTAAGGTGGAGCGTGGGGCTCCAGGTATAGATTTGGAATGTTTCCCAGAGAGACAGCCAGGCCTTCAAGATGGATCAGGATTCTCTCTCTCTCTCTCTCTCTCTCTCTCTCTCTCTCTCTCTCTCTCTCTCTCTCTCTCTCTCTCTCTCTCTGTGTGTGTGTGTGTGTGTGTGTGTGTGTGTGTGTGTGTGTGTGTGTGTGTGATAGTACCTGAACTCCTCAGTTTGAACTCTCACTTGGCTTTTTCACTTGTGGCTGGCACTCTACCACTTAAGCCAAATCTCCTATCTGGCATGAGCCATTGGTGTCCATGTTGTTCTTTTCTCTTTTTTTTTTGCCTGTTTGGGGCTTGAACTCAGAGCCTTGGCACTGTCCCTGACCTTCTTTTGCTCAAAGCTAGCACTCTAACACTTGAGCCACAGCACCACTTTTTCTGTTTATTTGGAACTGAGGAATTGAACCCAGGGCTTCATGCATGCTAGGCAAGCACTCTACCACTGGGCCACATTCCCAGTCCCCTCCATGTTGTTCTTGGTGAGGGCACTAGTGTATTATGCCTGTAATCCTAGCTAATCAGGAGACTGGGACCAGAGGATTGTGGTTCAAAGCAACCCAAGGCAGGAAAGTCTATGAGGCTTCTCCCCACCCGCCATTCCTAGGGACTGAACTCAGGGTGTGGGCACTGTTCTTGAGTCACAACACCACTTCCAGCTTTTTCTGTGTATGAGGTACCAAGGAATCAAACCCATGGTTTCATGAATGTTAGGCAAACCCTCTACCACTAGGCCACATCCCTGGCCCTTTCAGACTCTTATCTCCAATTAAGCACTAAAAAAAAACTGGAAGTGAACCTGTAGCTCAAGTTGTAGAGCATTAGGTTTGAGCCAAAGAAGCTCAGAGAGAGTGCATAGGCCTCAAGTTCAAGCCCCAGGATGGGTACAAATAAAATAAGGCACTTTTCACCAGCCTCAGAAGACTGAGGCAGAAGGATCCTGAATTTAAGGACAGCCTGGTCTTTGTAATGAGACCCTGTCTCAGAAACAAACCAATAAGAAAATCAAATAAGAACACAAAACTATCCTCCTCAAATGCATCCATAAAATAGAGCACATTAAAACAGACCCAATTGTCCATATCTAGTCAGCCTAATTTTGAAAGTATACTGCCTTTGGGCTGGGGATATAACTAAAAAAGTAATGAGTACTTGTCTAACATGTTTGAGGCCCTGAATTGTATCCCCAGTACTGGAGCATAAAAAAAGGAGGATGGGCCAGGAGTTTGGCCTAGTGGTAGAGTGCTTGCCTAGCATGCATGAAGACCCGGGTTCGATTCCTCGGTACCACATACTTAGAAAAAAAGCCAGAACTGGTACTGAGGCTCAAGTGGTAGAGCTCTGGCCATGAGAAAGTCCAAAGACAGTGAGCTCAAGCCTAGGATAGGCAAAAAAATAAGGAGGAAAGAAAGAAGAAATAAAGGAAAGGGTGCTTCAGTGAAAATGGATTAAGTTCTTGAATCTTATGTACCCCTGCCCCTGGATTTCATGAACCTGTAGGTTCATGCTGAACAGGAGGAAATAAGGTACATCAGATCCAGGTAGTGTTTAGTGTTAAGAGTTCGGGAATCTTGGGCTTTAGAAGGGTAGAGTCTTGGTAACAAGGAGGGCACTGGGGATATCATACTGCTATGTTCACAGGAACCAGAATTGAGAACGCCTACAAAGTTGTTGTGCCTCTCCTGAAGCATCCGGAACTTGAGCTGATTGGTAAGGAGTGTGATTGGGGTAGGAACACGATAGAAAACACAGACCAGTGCTTAGGAGGCTAAGGCAGGACTGTGAATGTGATGGCAGCCTGGGCTACCTAAACCAAGACTGTCTGAAAGAAAAAGAGAATGGAAGAAATTCAGGAATAAATAAAGAGAAATTAAGAAAGAAGGAAAGAAAACATAGAATAGTGGGGATGATGGGAGCCTTAGGCAGTGAGGAGAGTCTAAGTCCACTGCGGGAGGGATGCATAGTTTAAACCATGTGTCATTTTGTTCTCTTACCGTTTTTCTGCCATCTTGTCTGCATGTCCATTATATGCATCTAATGCTGGGTTGTTCCAATTGATTGAAAGGTGGGAAGGGTCAAGATGGGGAAGATGTCTCTTCCTCAGAGGGTGGGGGCTTTTCCTGTTCTCAGAGGCTCTTCGAACTCAATGCGACATGCTGGAGAAGAGCCGATTAAAGATGCTTAGAGCATTGGAAGCCAAGAAACTAGCTGCAGCTGAATCTTCCACGAATGTCTCAGGAAGACTTCTTAAAGGCAGCACATCCCAGCACTTTTCTCTCAGCCAGCAAAAGGTGCCTCTACCGGCTTCCCCCAGTTTTCTTATAGACCCAGTTCTAACCTTTTTACTTCTGCATTTTAGAGATTATACAAGCAAGAGCTCTTTGTTAATTGACTTGCTTTCCCTTTCTAGTCTAAGATAGTACGGACTACAGATGAAGAAGGGGGCCCGCTTCCACGTAGACCAATTCTTAAGAACAGATCAGACTTTGGTAGGAAGGACCGACATCGCTGAGTTAATGAAGCGACCAAGTAAGAGCAGCAACTTCAGATATGAAGTTCTCTTTCAGAAACTGCCTGAGCACGACTTCTTTGTTAATTGACTTGCTTTCCTTTTCTAGTGTAGTGTGGACTGAAGAAGATGGGTCTCCCACCCAGACTAATCCTTAAGAACAAAACAGTCTTTGGTAGGTAGGATAAACTTCGCTAAGTTAATAAAAGTGACCAAGTAAAAAGCAGCCACTTGGGGCACGAATTTCTTTTTTCCATCAAGACTCCTTCTCCCAATATCAACACAAAGGCTTAAGTAGGCCCCAGGCACAAGGGAGGCTCAGGGTGGACGAGAGAACACAGAACACGGCTGAAGCGAGCACATGGGTGTGGGGGGGTGAGGAAAAGACTGTGAAGTCTAGTACAATGAGCCTTTGAGGGCCAGGGTAGGGGGTGGGGTCTTCTCAAACCAGACTACCTCCCCTTGAGAGGCCTATCTAGCAGCCGCCTAACTCCTGCTGGGGTTAGGTGTCCCTCCCCCACCACACTCCACTACCTCCCAGGCTGAAATTCCCCGCCCCCTACCTCCCTGCCTTGGGGCAATCCCTCCCCAGCCGCCCTTCAACCAACTGCCCTTCGCCTTTCCTCCCCTTCCTCCCCCTAAGCCGTGAGGGGCAGCAAGGCAGCAGAAACCAGAGCTGGTTATAGACATTTATTGAATTTATTCATTTATTGATTTGACACACTTCCCCACTCCAATCTAGCACATGATACAATCTGGGTAGGCCAGGCGCTGACACAGGAAATGATGGGAACCCACAGCAGGGGTGGGGGAGGGGACAATGCAAAGGGCGCTGGGGGAGGGGCTGCCTCGGGACTAGGGTGGAGGAGCCCCAGATGGCCTCCCTGGCAGGTGCTAGTAAACCTGATCCACATTCCCCCCCCCTCATCCCTGCTCATTTCCCAGACCCTCAGCCAGAGCTCCCCACCTCCCCCTTCCCAGTTCTCCTCCCCCCACCACTGCCTGCCACCACACGCGCTTCCACATAACCCCGGTAGTCAGGCAAGGGGAAGAAGGGCAGGGACAGCTGTCAGGGGCCTGAACAGGGAGGTCTCTGTACCTAACTTTACTACCCTAAATCCTTCCCTCCTCTGGCTCGCCCCTCCCCTCAGGCCCTGAGCTAATTCCAGGCCTTCTATACAGTCTTCCCTAGTAGCACTAACCCGCATTGGGTCAGACGAGAGTGTGGCTGCACCTCCATGCCACACTTTTCTAGGCACAAGTTGACAGAATGCGGGGTACTGTCTTAGGGAAACTCCAATTCATTTATACAAAGATCTTTCTCTAGACCTGGTCCAAATAGAAGCTCCTTCCCAAGTTCACTACTGTTTCCCACCTCTTTCCTCATGTCCCTTACTATTTATTGTCTGTAGTGTTTGTATCAAGTCATTTAATAATGACAAAGCCTTCAGAAAAAAAATTCTCTCCATCACTAACAACTTGCCACTTAAAAAAATTTTTGATATTTGTGTTTATATTTCTTTAAAAGTTTAGAAAAGCCTTTCCATGATCTGCAGCCTTCCAAAAATGATTTGGCCAGGTGAGCTATTCCAATGCTCAGACCTTGGCTCTTCTAAGGTCCCCTATTTCCCCCCAACCCACCCCCCACTGGCCTAAGGGGCCACTGCATAAAAATCCCAGGCTCTACCTAGCCTGGTCCAGCTTAGATTAAGACTCTCTATGCAAAGAAAGGAAAGAAAGAGAAAAAGAAAAAGAAAGAAAGAAAGAAAGAAAGAAAGAAAGAAAGAAAGAAAAGAATCCTGCTCCTAAAGGCAGGGGTAAGGCCACTGGTGACTTCACATTTCCAACAGCATTGCTGGCTCCTGCTACAAAAGCCTAGGGGTACAAATGGGGGAAGCAGAGAATGGCTCCTGAGAAAGGGCCATAATTACCCCCTAATTGGCACAGTGAGAATAAACCCTCTTCCCTTTCCCCCCCTCCCATAACCCTCCCCCCCAGCTCCCATATGGTGCAGCTTTATCTTTATAATTTTCTCAATACCTGTGTGTGTGTGTGTGTGTGTGTGTGTGTGTGTGTGTGTGACCAGACCCCACCCTAGCTCTAATGCAGGGTCCCAAATTCCTGGGGAGGGCTCAAAGGAAAAAAAAACTGGATATGGACACGCCTGGCTCCATCTATGAACCAGGGGGCAAAGCTTCTGGCCGGTGACTCAAGGATCTGTGGGAAGAAGAAATAAGAAGACAAGGTAAGAGGAGATTCATACGGAGCAGGCTCATGTCCCACCATCCAGACAAATCATCACGAAAAATACAGATTCCTCTCCTCCCTCCTCTCCTCTTGCTGTGCTGAGGCCTCATTTGGAAACTGGGTTGCTTTGCTATGTCATCCTTCCTTCAGTTCCTCAGGAGCTCTGCCCACCCCCTTGTTCTCTCTCCTAGGTTCAGATCATGGAATGAGGTTTGGATGCGGTTTTGGGAATCCTACAGTGATGGGGCATGGGGACGGGCTGCTGTACCTGGCTCAAAGTTGAAGTCTAATCCTTCACCCCCGTCCATGAGGTCACTGATGATGTTATCCATGTCACACTCCAGGTTCTCCATATACATATCGAGATCGAGATCTTGAGGCATTCGGTCTTGGCTTGCAGCTTCAGTAGGTGTGAGCAAAGGAGTTCCCAGGGCCTTGGGGATGGGAGCACCTGCCATGACTGGAGGTGGTCCCATCATAGAAAGGGTGGGAACCAGACTGCTGGGGCCTGGAGCCTCCAGCGGTTTGGGACATAGGCCAACTCCTGAGGCCATCTTGCTGGAGGAAGGCATACCCCCCAGCAACAGAAGTGTGGGAGCCTGGGATAGAATGGGATCAACCTGGGTCATGAGGACATCAGCTGGGGTGGGTGGTGTATCAGAGGTGAGCAGGGCCTCCAGAGACTGGGAGCCTGAGAAGCACCCTTCTGCTGACAGGGACCCCTCTGCTGGGCCAAAGACAGAGGCACCATAGGTGTGTAAGGGACCACCAACCCCAGGATGCTGCAAAGAGAAGCCAGAGAGACTGCTCCGAGACAGCAAGGAATGGGGGGATGTGAGATTGAGCCCATCCAGCAGCTCAAGATCTTCACTGAGGGTGGGAGGGAGGCCCCCAGCATAGCTGCTGACTGAAGCTGGCACTTCTTCTGCTAGCACCTCAGACTCTGGCCTCATGGGAGACAGCCGGGTGCTGACGGTGCTAGCATTGGAATTGCTTCGTGGACGGAAGGTGGTCCACATGTCAGCTTCTTCACGATTTCGAGAGCAAGGGCTGCCTGACCATTTGGCAAAATGGCCGATGGGACTTCTTGGAGTGGCACCTTCAGGTGGAACTGGTAGCACAGATGGTTTCTTCTTGGGGGCCTTGCTGCGTCCCCGGAGTAGCTTGCTGCTACTATCCATGGAAGCAGCCCTGCGTCGAGGTGCCTTGCCACTCTTGCCTCCCTCGGGATTCAGCATCCACCAGGAGCTCTTGCCAGTGGCTTCATTGTGCACCTTGATGAACTTGCTGTGCAGGGACAAGTTGTGGCGGATGGAGTTCTAGAAAGGGCAGAAACAGTAGGAAAGGGGCATGAGGTAAGTATGTAAGAGAAGGTGACTAGCCAAAGTCTAAGGAGAGCCCAGGACACAGTAGGGGGTAGTCCTGGAGACTCAAAAGAAAGGAAATGCACACCCCTTTAAACATAACCACCCAGGAGGCTGCAATTTGAGGATCAAGATTCAGTCCAGGAAAGTCTGTGAGACTCTTTCTTGCCAAAAATCTGAACGTGGAGCTCTAGCAGTGGCTCAAGTGGTAAAATACCCATCTTGCATGAAATTGCTAAGAGATAACACCAGGCCCCATGTTCCAGCTCCAGTATGTACACCCACGCACGCACACACACACACACGCACGCACTCACACAAGTTCTCAAATTCAGGGGCAGGGGGAGAGAAAAGAACAAAAAAAAAGGAATGGGAGGAGACCATACTCAGTTTCTAGGAGAGCATGGAGAAATAGTACTTTTAACTCAGCATGAACTACTGTTAAGATGGAAAAGAAAATGGCTGCGTAGCTCTACCCCTTTCCTTGAATGCAGGGTTGGGGTGGAGATTATAGGACTGTGGTCATATCAGCCCAGAATTGACCCCTGTCCTTAGCCTGTTCTCTGAATAGGCTGAGGTGCTGGAGCCTTGTACAGCTTGTACTCCACTCCCCACTGGGCATTTAGGCTGCCCAGTTAGCTCTGTGCAGAAGGTTCCTCCCCCACCCCCTCCTCCCCTTCGCCGAATCTCAGTCTTATTTCTGCCAACAGGACACACACCCTCCACACATTTCATGAGATACAATTCATCTCTCCCTGTTTCTTTTCTTTTGCCTAAAGAGGATGTCCTCTCTGTAGATTTGACTAGTGTTCAAGCTTAAATCCTACCTCTTTTATATTGTCACTGCTCATCGACAAATTTCGTGCACAATATTTTCAATTCATTCCACATTAATTTTACCCAATCTATGTGGTATGGCTTATTGGTTTCATGTAATTAGTCTCATCAAGTGTAAGCATCAAGGGCAAGGACAGTTCTATAGTCCTCAACAATGCCTCCTTGGAGAAAGCTCACAGAACATCAAGCTCACAGTGCATAATTAATATTCACTGCCCAACTGGTGGGTAACCCTGTGGCTCCCCTTGAGACTCTGTGGGCTCTAGAGTGCTGTGAGTATCTCACCATTCCTCCCTCACTAGGGACCACAGGAATACCTTTTCTTCCAGGGACTCAGAAAGTCAGATTGGCAAACCCCTTCAGCTTCTAGTGTCGCTTACTTCCATCGAAGGCTGCAGGCTAGTTACATCAATTTTGCCCACTTTCCTTCATCACTTCTGTACTTCCTTCCCCGCACTTTTCTCCTACTTCTCAGGAGTTTGTCCATAATCTCTCTACCTTTAGGGACATTTGATCTCCCATGTGGATTGTTCTTTAGTTTAGAAACCAAGGGAGAGGCGAAAAGTGCTTGTGGCTAGTAACAGGGTGAAACTGTGGAGAGTCAGAAACAACTCATGTCTCTGACTGGTGCTTTCAGATAAGGAGACCTCTTGCCTAGGGAGCATGGCTTGAGAAGCTACTTGTGCCCAGGCTAAATAAGTCTTTATCACCCTGATAAGCTTGCTGCATCAAGGAATCCCACTTGGCCAGCCAGCCTGAGTTCTTAGTAACTGAGGACTGCTGAGGTTACTTCTCATACCATGACTTTCCCCTTCTTCATCCTCAATTTCTGGGGTATACTGGTTTTCTTTTTTTCTCTGTCGTGCTAGATGTCAAACGCAGGACTGAACATGCTACACAAAAACATGCCACACAACTGCTCTACCATTGAGTTCTACTCCCATTCATAGCCTTTCTTCTTTAGGCTTTGGAGCTATCCAAGCAGGAGTGGTTGGTTCCCCAAGAACCTACAACTCTTAGGTGTTGGGGGGGGGGGGCGGGACAACTGCTAATTGCTCCCTAAGGCACCTAACCTAAGCCTTCTGGTTCTAAGTGAGTGCCGCCCCCTGGTGGGGTGGGAGTGATTTTGGCACAGCACCAGGGAAGTCAACTCAGGCATGAAACCTCTAGAGGAGGGAGTGGAGGGGGGCTTGAGAAGTCCTAGGCCTAGCCTCATTTAGTTCTGCAATCATTTCGATGGACATGCTGTCCATAGAGAAGTAAAATTTCTAGTGAGACCAGTTCAAGTCTTCATTCTAATAGGAGGTAGTTTTCCTAATCTTATTTTTTTTGTGTCTAACTTTTTTTCATATTGAAAGTATGGAATCTTAGAATTGCTGTGGAGATTAATAAAATAAAAGCAATTTAGATAATTTCAAACTATAAAACCTTGTGTAAGTGTAAATCATAAAGAAGGACCATACTCCCACAATATAACAACTCCTACTTATTTCTTCTGCCCTGGAAAATGAACCTAGGAGAAAAGAAAACAGCTGGGTAGGCTGGGTCTGAGGAGGGGAGCTCTTTATGAGCTGAGACTGTGCCGTGGCAGTCTACCCAGAAATAGTGCCAAGGGTCTCAGCTGTCCTGTGTTCTGTTCTGTCCAGCCCCTACACATACTGCAAATTTTGATCCCTCAAATGCTGATACTTAAGAAGAACCTTCGCTCATTCTGCTCTCGACATTTTTTTCTATGTTAACAATACCACCTACCAAAGTACAAGGTATTAATATGCGTTGAGGCTCCTGAATTTTGTCTTTAGTTATCGATTTGTCCTGACCAGTTTTTCAGAGGATTTCATAAAATCTTTTCCCATTATTTTTTTGTGCAGAAGGCCAAGGGAACTTGCCAACCTGTGTTTTAAAATGAAAGCGCTACCTCCTTTTTCAAGAGTAATATTCCTCAAAAGTAAATTAAGAGTCTTCCTTGAAGCTTGGATTACCCTTACAAGGGAGAGTTTCTTGGTAATTAAGAGGGTAAAGGAAGATAGATGGCCACTCAACAGTCTTTTTTTCCCTAATGCAAAAGATCAACTATTTTCCCCGTGAACATCAGTCTTTTCTTGCTTTTTTTCTTTTTTTTTTGTCTTTTGTTTCTCACCCCTCGTCTTGGATAGAACAATTCTAGTAGAATCGTATCTCTACACTGAGGTATTTGAAGGCAAGCTGAAAATTCAAGTAATCCCACAGGAATGGGAGAGAAGGTGTTGGGGTGGGAGGTGGGGGAGGTGAGGCAGCTAGGTTCATACAAGGAATTCACAGCTCCTGCTCTACATAGGATAAAGACTTCTCTGTGGGAATAAGTGTTTGGGGAAGCCCAAGCCAAAGTGCTGGGAGTGCAGGCAGAGCAGTGAACAGGAGAATTAGATTTTCTCCGGGGCTGGGACAGTATCTTATTCATCTGCGATCCTCCAGCATCAAGCTAGGAGTGAGTGTGGCGTATCCTATGTACTAAGTAAATGTTTGTCTAACTGAAGATTGAAGGTGGATCTCGAACGCTTCCCAATGGGGCAAGGGCGTTAAAGGGAGTCCCGGCAAAGGGAGAAAGGGGCCAGATGTATATGGTGTTGGGATGAAAGTATGGGGGTTATAATTACCTTCCATCCTGCTGAGCTGTTGCTGTCACCCTTGTCCTTGAAGTAGGGCACAGTGCGGACCATCCACTCATAGATCTGGGCGAGTGTCAGCCGCTTCTCCGGGGCGCTTTCAATGGCTTGGCTGATGAGTTCTGCATATGACTGATTTCCCCAGGCATTCCGGCGGGAGCCTCCCTTCCGAGGACCTGTTACAGCCCCCAGGATCCCCGGCTGGGGGCCCCCTGCCGGCTCTGGGAGCTGGGAGGGCGACAGGATCGGTCCGGAGTGCCCCTCCGTGTGTACCGTTTCTCCCAGACCTGGCTCCACCTCGGACGGTTCTGGTGGCTCGTTAGCGAGCTCTGGTCTAGGAAGGGGCCAGGTGCAGGAGCGGGGACGGCTTTGGGGTTCGAAGTCGGGATCGAGGTCTACGATCGCGGCAGCCTCTGTGGCTGACTTCGTATTGCCTGGATCCATACGTGGAGCTGGACCTCTGCAGCTGGGCGTTCAGAGGAGCCTGCCACAGTCCCTCACCATGCCTCCCCTCAGGGGGGAAGCACCGAGGGTCAGATGGCACATTCCCCTCTAGTCCTCAAAGTCACGAACTTCTCCCTCGTCCTAGGACGCTAACTCTCAAACTGTGTCTTCCACACAGTTCTCCGATCCCCCTTCCCGACTACAGCTTGCAGCCTCTGAGCGCTTCCCCTACACACCACCTGTAACCTCCGCCTAGAGAAGACACTTTCTGCAACCTCTCACTCAGCTTCCTGCTCTTTTAAACCTGAGGCACGGTATCCCCTCATACATTGCGCTCCCATCACCGAACGTCTTTTCAGCCCAGTCCCCACCCCCTTTAAGTTGCTGCCCCCCGGACACTCCTCCCAAATTTCCTCCACCCGGATCACTGCCCTCCCCCACGCCCAGCTCCCCCGCGTCACTCGCCCCTCCCCTGACTCCCCCTCCCCCCCGCCTCTTCCTTCCCGTCCCGCGTAATAGGGTCAAGGTTCTCGCGCTCCCAGCCTCCCTGATTCCCGCACTGAAGCCCCTAGCAGACCCCCCCACCCCCCCCCGCCCCCGGGTTTCCCTTTTGTTTTGCTCCAAGCAGCAGCCCCCGCCTGACGTCTGTGTTTACCACTCGCTGGGGCAGCCATCTGCGCACGCGCTTAGAGAGCGAGTTGGGAAACCGAGTTCTTCCATCGTGCCACCCTGGTCCCTCTTGAGGACTACAACTCCCGTCCTACCTCACGACCAGGAGTCCGACACCAGCGGCTGGAGACGGCGTGGCAGGATATGGGGAGGTGGAACTTTAATTATTAGAGGTCGTCTCGAACTAGTTTTCTTTTCTTAAAAATCACATTTTTTTTTACCCACCTTTCTTTCCACCCGCTCCCTTATGATTCAGGATCGCCTAGGTGACCGTGTTGCCACACTCCAAACCTTTTCCCTCCCTTCGGTTAAGAAAGCAAAAAGGAAAACAAAACATGTTGTCTTTACAAAAAGCAGAAAACCTAGAGGCAAGACGCAAAGAATTAACTAGAAAATAGAAACTATGCAGGTTGGGAAGTTGGATGTGGGGCTGTTGCAATAGAAACCAAGTTTAGCTGATGGTTGGCGGTCGTCCCACCCCTACATTCGGCCCCTGTGACCACTCACTACCCTTCATTTAATCAGATTTCTTGGTCTCTCACTATTTTCCTTCACTGGTTATAGTGGCTGCTCAATTAAATAATGTTCTCCAGGTTCCTATCTTCAAACGGCTTCACTTCTCATTCAACAGGTCCCCAACTGAACTTTTTAATTTTATCTGTTTCTGCACTCACACTCCTACCCCCTGGCTACTTTTAATCTCTGAATTTAGTTAATGTTTTTCCTTGTCTCCGGAGATGCACTTAACCTTCATTATCTTTTCTCCTAACTTGTTACATCCAAAACTCCAGTTGAAAACACTTTATAACTGGGCTTAAATCACTTTATTTATTTATTTATTTATTTATTTATTTATTTATTTATTTGTCTATCTATCTATCTATCTATCTATTTTCTGTGTCCATAATGGGACTTGCATTCTGCCTGACTAGGCTTTTAGGATTCATTGCTGGAGGTTTACCACTTGAGCCACACCTCCAATCCATGGTATATCTTAAATTCTACTTCCATTTCACCAGTCTTTCCCCCATTACTTTATATTCCATGCTGCCAACAATGCTACCTTTCTAGGAAACACACCTGATAATTACACCTAAAATTTATGGAGCTCCTATTGTAGGTCAGTCACTGTGCTAATTATCTTGCCTGTATTAGCATACTTATTCTTTACCTCAACTCTGAACATACTTACCACTAGGATGGCCATTTTTATAGATGAACAAATTAAACACATCCACAGATAAAGCAATAAAAAAACAGAAAAACTGGGAACTGTCATATGTGATCATTTAATTTCCCTGTTCACATTTTCTTGTCTATGTGATGAAATTCAGGCAAACGTGGGTGCTACTGGCTCATGCCTCTAATCCTAGCTACTCAGGAAGCCGAGATCTAACAAACATGAATTTAATCCAGTCTCTACATGCAAATCTTAGAGACTTTTACCTCCAATTAACCATACACACACACACACACACACACACACACACACACACACTCACAGCTGGAAGGGGAGCTGTAGTTCAAGTGGTAAGGGGCCAGACTTGAGCAAAAAAAGGCCATGGCATATCACTTATGCCTAGTTTTGTGTTCAAAGCCCAGTATGGGCCAAATAATCTCCCACAAACCAGGTGCCAGTGACTCACATATGTTATCTCAGGAGGCAGGAAATTCTGTAAGATATTTATTTCCAATAAACTACCAAAAAGTGGAGCTGTGGCTCATTTCGTATAGAACTAGCCTTGAGCAAAAAGAACTCAATAACAGTGCCCGGGACCTGAGTTCAAGCCCCAGAACCAGTGTGTGCATGCACGTACACACACATTCCACACAAAGCCAACCAACCAAACAAAACCCACTAACTCTGTGACAAAACTCTTCACCTTTACCTCTTTACCTTTCCCTAGATAAGCTGTCTCCCCTCCATCCCCCCGGGAAACACCATGCCCTTTCAGTACCTTTTCTCTCTGCATCATGAGATGCCATCGCTCTTGTCATCCCCTCCTCAAATCTCCTATTTTGAAAAACTCCCATTCAGTATTTCCTGTCTCCCTTAGATACAGTTAGATATTCCTTTTCTAATGTGCCTCAAGCAGGCTCACGTTAGATAGCTGCATACCATATTTGTTTACTTGTCTGTCTGTCCGAGAAAAAAAACGTATGCTCCTTGAGGGCAGAGACAAGTTTAATGTATTTCTGTGAACTCTGTTCTTGGCCTCATAGTACATAGGAAATGCTGGCTGAATGAATGGGTGGGTGGATGGATGGATGTTATACTCATTTAATGTCCATTTGTGTGCCGTTTTCTCAGCCTTGAACTCATGGCATGAGTGTTATCCCTGGCTTTTTTTTTGTATTTTATTGGAGATGAAAGTCTCTCAGCATTTCCTTCCCAGGCTGACTTTGAACCGAAGTCCTCAGATCTCAGCCTCCTGAGCAGCTAAGGATTAGGTATGAGCCTCTGGAGCCTGGCTTCATTTAACAACTTTTAAATAAATACTGCTCTACTTGATATTTTCCTGCCAAACAGAAAGCTTCTGAGTTTGTCTACTACTTGAAATATTGCTTAACACTTGTTCCATTAGAAAGATATCCATGAAACCAAAATTTAAAGCACATGGAGCCTTAAAGTGATATTGATCTGCTCATTTAAAATAACCATCTTGATTTTTCATATTCTTTGTCCTTTTACTCCAATATGGCAATTTTCCTCTACTCACCACCTAGATTACCCACGGAAAGCTATATATATATATATATATATATACATATATATACATATATATATATATATATATATATTTGAGCTCCAGGTTAGAGGGATGGGACATAGTTGCTTTAAATGCTTGTAAACATTAGCATATACTCTTCTCTCCTGCAACCCAGCTTAGAGCATCCACCAAGTGCTTCATGAGTGGAGAATTTGATAGAGGAGAGAGTCTGGAAGACACTAAGCACCAAGGAACTTTATTCTAATTGAAACAGGTGTGGTGGCAGATCATGTAGAGTTGCTGAGACAGGAGAAATGATGGGGTGGGGCAAGCACCTGTCCTAGCTTGAGTTATAGCTTGTATTGTCTTCCCCTTGTGCATTTGTTTGTAAAGACCCACCTCTCCACTAACTCATGTCCATCACCTCCTTAAATTTTGAACTCAAAGCTCAAAATCTGCGTGCCCTTGGAAACTTTCCGTGACTGGCCTAACCTGACAGATCACTATGTCCTTTGTACCTCCTCAACCTCTGTGAACTTGGTTTGTATTCTTTAATTTTGTGCTTGTGCTTGCATAGCTTTTCATTTCATGAAGGCTTATTTTCTCCCCCACTGGATTACAAACTCTGTCATCAATCAACAGATGTTTGTTGAGCCTTCAAAAGAGAAATGTATATCTTGAAACCTTGGACAGATAAAAATGATCATATAGCAGAAGACCAGCTGTTTGAGAAATAGTAAGCAACAGCACTGGTGGGAGACAAAACAATAAAACACAACCCATGACGTAAAAGGCTAGAGAGGTCAAGGTAACTCACCTCATTTCCGTAGAAATGTTAGAATACATAACAGTCAAGAAGCAGAATCAGCCTCATACTTGGAATCCTAGCTATTCAAGAGGCTGAGATCTGATAGCTGTGGTTCAAAACTAGAGTTGGCAGAAAACTTTATGAGACTCTTTAATTAACCACAAAAATCTGGAAGTGGAGCTGTGGCTCAGTGGTAGAGTGCCAGTCTGGAAATAAAGTTAAGGTATAAGCCACAGTGCTGGTATTAAAAAGAAATAAAAAGAAGCAGAGTCAGCAAGGAGGCAGTGACCTTGGAAACTAGAAGTGATGTTGATCAGGAAAGAGGGGGGCTAAGAGGGATAGTCCCTAGAAAAGCAGTGTTGTTACAAGCTGTAAACAGATATGGCAGGATAGGGAACATGTAGGCTTTTCTTGCTGTAGAAATCCCAATTTATGTGGTCAAATGGCTCCCTCCTTACCACTTTTTTTTTTTTTTGTCAATTGAGGGGCTTAAATTCTGTGCCTACCCACTGTCCCTGAGCTCTTCAGCTCAAGGTTATCGACCTACCCCTTGAGCCATAGCAGCACTTCCAGTTTTCTAGTGGTTAATTGGAGTTAAGAGACTCACGGAGTTTAGTGCCTCGGCTGGGTTTGAATCTCGATCCTCAGCTCTCAGCCTGCTGAGTAGTTGGGATTATAGGCTTGAGTCACGATTCCTGGCAAATTTTTTGGCTTTTCAAGGTCACACGGGCTTGACTCTCTTGCCTTTTTCACTGCCACCGCCCACTCTTCTGCACAGGTGCCACCTCCTGCTGTTGATGGCTGCAAAACCAGCTCTATTAATTTGAGATAGATACTTCCCCACGTCTTTCTTACTCTTCCCAGCTCTGAAGGTACACATAACCCCCACCTAGAGTTTTCATAGTATTTCTTTTTTTGGTGACAGTATTGGGACTTGAACTCAGGATCTGGGCACTTGTCCCCGAGCTCTTTTGCTCAAGACTATCTAGCACTCACTCTACTACATGAGCCATAGCTCCACTTTGGGCTTTTTCTGTGAGATTGAAGACATTCTTGGACTTTCCTGCCTTGGCTTTTTCTGTGAGATTGAAGACATTCTTGGACTTTCCTGCAACCCTCAGATCTCAGCCTCCTGAGATCATAACTAGAATTATAGGAATGAGCCACCAGTGCCTGACCAGCATCTATATTTTGGTACCCTTTTTCTTGTCATTTTTGATGTATTTCTGTGACTAAATTCTAGTCCTTGTTTTAGAAGTCACCTTTCTTGAATATGGGTTACTGTCTTTAAAAATAGTTTGAGGCGGGGGGCCGGGAGTTTGGCCTAGTGGTAGAGTGCTTGCTTAGTATGCACAAAGACCCGGTTCGATTCCTTGGTACCACATACATAGAAAAAAGGCAGAAGTGGTGCTGTGTCTAAAGTGGTAGAGCTCTAGCCTTGAGGAATCCCAAGGACAGTACTCAGACAAAACTAACATCGTTTGTGTTAACTTTGTGTGCACAACCGTGTGTGTGTGTGTGTGTGTGTGTGTGTGTGTTGGTATTCTACTACTCGAGCCATAGATCTCAGACTCTTGAGTAGCTAGACTTATACGAGTGACACACTAGTGCCTGGCTTTTACTCACGAGGTATGTGTGTGTGTGTGTGTGTGTGCGTGTGTGCGAACACACGCACACATGCATGTGCTGGCTGGTACTGAAAATTGAACTCAGGGCCTGGGCACTGTCCCTGAGCTTTTGTGCTCAACAATATTGCTGTACCACTTTGGTCTACATTTCTGGCTTTCTGGTAGTTAATTGAATATAAGGCTCTCATAGACTTTCCTGCCTGAACTGGCTTAGAACTTCAATCCTCAACTCAGCCTCCCGAGTAGTTAGGATTGCATGCATGAGCCAGTGACATTCAGCTTTTTACTATTTTTATTATTTTTTAGACATTATACTAATGTGCTCAACACAAATAATCTGATTTAATCTACAAATAAATATGTGAGTTAAATGCTGTTACTATTTTCATTATGCAGAGGAAAGTGAGTCCAGAGTATTTAAAAGTCACTAGCAGTTTGATTCAAGAACCTATATAAGTCATCTCCCCTCTTCTGGTTTTGTTTTCCTCATTTGTAAAATCAGGATGTTGTATTAGATGATTTTCAAAGCTTCTTCTATCTCTAAAATCCTACTTCCAAAGCAAGTACAATACACTACATTGCCATTTTGGCCTTAAACTTCCCTGAGCTAAGACTTCACATCCATATAAATTTCACCCTGGAGCCTCCTGCCTCCTCCCCACCCCCAACCGTGTGAATAACATGCACAGTGCCTCATTATCTGGTGTCTTTTACTCTCTCCTATGGATTTCTAGGTTTCTGACTTTTGAAAGTTCTAATAGCACAATTTTTTTAAACCAGATTTCGTGTGTGTGTGTGTGTGTGTGTGTGTGTGTGCACACACAGGCATTGAGACTTGAACTCGGAGACTAGGAGCTGTTGTTGAGCTTTATTTGATCAAAGATTGTAACTCTACCAGTTGAGCCATATATCCACTTATGGGTTTCTGATAGTTATTTGGAGCTAAGAGTTTTGATAGGGCTGCTTTAAAAGACTGAGTCATCGGTGCCTAGCTTACCAGAGTTCTTTACCAAATAGTTTTTGTCAGGGATATTTGCTGAAGAGTTACCTCTGTTGAAGAAAAATATTAGGAGAAAGAAGGGCTGAAGAGGGAGCTCATTTGGCAGTGTTTGCCTAACATGTGTGAGGCCAATATGTTCGAAGCAGAACATTAAAAAGTCAGGAAGAGTTTCCAGTACGTGAAAAAATATTTATATTCCAAAGATACAGGAAAAGAGCTAGATATGATAGTTTATGTAATATATGCTCATAACTTCATAGTTTGGGTTGATAGATATGTTGAAAAAGAGAGCAGAAGAAATGCCAGAAAATATTTCCTGTTCTTGTCTCTCTTTTTCATATATATATATATATTAATAGATAAATACATATAAATATCCAGATATTTATAAATATATTCACATCTATTTATATATTTCATATACATATATATATTTTCCAACTTAATGCAACTTTATATAGCTTTTCTTCCTTTTTGGTGGTGGTAACAGGGCTTGAACTCAGGTACTTGAGTTCTTGCTCAGTTGTTCCACACAAGGCTGGTGATCTAACATGTTAGCCACACCCCCACTTCCTGTACTTTGTTGGTTAATTGGAGCTATGAGTCTCCCAGACTTTACTTCTCTAGAGAACTCAAACCAGGACAACTACTTTATATTTTGCCTCTTTCTTACTGAAAGAAGACTACAAATGTTATAAGATTATGGAAATAGAAAATTATGGGCATAAAAAGGAAGAGGAAGCTAGTGTGTGATGACTGAGCATTAAATTCACCTTTTGGGTAGCTAAGAGAAGGAGGAAATGCAGTAAATTACACAAGTCTTATCAGGAAGAGGGAAGCAGAGCATTCCTCAAGAGAGAGAGAGAGATTTTCTTGTGACTAAATTCTTTTCTCCCCAAATTGAAAAGACAGGACTAGAGCAAACATTGAAAAAAAATCACTTAAAATCCCTTTGCCCTCATGCAATTTTCATTTTTGCCTATCAGCTTTCAATCCTTGTCCATAGACACATATAATTTTACATCATATACCATGGTCTATATACCATTCTGTATTCTGCTTTTTTCATGAACATATCATAAACACATTTTCATATTTAGACTTTCATAATTATAATCTTTAACAGCCACATAATGGTTAATTGGTGGTATTGAATTCTGTAAGAAATATCTCATGTGGGATTAACATAAAGGACCACGTCCTCAGTAACAGTTTCATAACACACACAGAAGAGAGATTTCCATATTACTTTCTTGTAACTACCCTGGCTAAAAGCCAAGGGCGTAGCATTAAAACACTCCTGCAGGACTGAGCTCAGATGGTTCAGGCACGTAACCTTCTGGTGTTCTAACTTGATCTGAGGACACAACTTAAAATGCCACCTAAAGGAGTGGATGGATAGAATGTCCCTTACAATATCTTCCATAAATATCTCTTCTCATGGCCAGCCTTTTGACAGGACCTCCGAGAGACAAACTACATTTATTCTCTGATGAAGGCCAGGGATATTGCTATGTGCGGTTGTTGTCTGAGGCAGGATCCATATGTTTTGGAAGCCAGATAGACAGGTGGTCAGGGGACAGGGTTACCAATCTGGTATGAAAGTTGAGAAGCGTGACTGGTGTTGTTGCCTGCAGAGAAGTTTGTCTCATGTCCCCCCATGGAAGTGGGGTGCAGGTGAAACCATACTTTTCATAGCAAGTAGCTTTTGGATGTGAGCTCCACACCATGGAAGAGGAATTTTTGATTTAACTGGGTTTCAAAGTTGATAACCACTCATGTGACCTGGGCCTAAGAAGGAAAGTCTCAGAATAGTCCAGTG
Organism: Megascapheus bottae; assembly: GCF_031878675.1. Taxonomy (NCBI): domain Eukaryota; kingdom Metazoa; phylum Chordata; class Mammalia; order Rodentia; family Geomyidae; genus Megascapheus; species Megascapheus bottae. Next base: position 40,655,744 of record NC_143547.1, read on the forward strand.
GGATCTCTGGTTTTAGGAACCGTAGTGTCCCATTGTGCCTGCCAGTGTAAATTAGCTGTAGGATGGAGTTTTACACTGACCAACTGGATTTTGGAAACTGTCGCCAAGGATGATTACTATTTTTTTTAATAACTGATGACAAGCTGTTATTTCTGGCACTAATATGTACCATACTCTCTTAAAAATTGCACCTAATATATGAGAGTATACATATGTCAGCAGCACAAAGTCAGATTTACTTTTCATTAACTCTTTTTGTATGAATACTGAAGTTTGAACTTAGGGCCCTGGGTGCCATCCCTTAGTTTTTTTTTTTTTTTTTTCTCTCAAGGGTAGTATGCCACTAATGGAAATCCACTCCATTAGTAGATCCACAGATCCGCTTCTGGCTTTTGATGGTTAGATGGAGATAAAACTTTCACAGACATTTCTGCCTGACCTCGCTTTGAACCTCCATCCTCAGATCTTAACCTCTCAGTGTCTAGGTTTACAAGTGTAAGCCTCCAGCGCTTAGTGAAATTCTTTCAATTTTTTGTCAGTCGTAGAACTTGAACTCTGGGCCTGGGCACTATTTCTGAGCTCTTCAGCTCAAGGCTAGCGCTCTGCCACTTTGAGTCACAGTGCCATTTCTGGTTTTCTGGTGGTTAATTGGAGATGAGTCTCACGGATTTTCCTGCCAGGTCTGGCTTTGAATTGTGATCCTCAGATCTCAGCCTCTTGAGTAGCTAGGATTACAGGTGTGAACCACCAGCACCCAGCTAAAATTTTTTATTGAATAAATATTGCAGCAAGAAAATGAAAAATATTTTTAGAAATACAAAACAAGACAATAATCACTCAAAATTCTATTTTCTAGCATGACTATCCTTAAGATTTTGGATATTTCCCTATGTTTTCTCATTTTTGCATATCTGTATTCATATTGCATATACCAATTTGTATCCCATTTAATAATTATACCATACATGAATATGGTTTTCTTTTAAAAACTTAGAACAGTACACCAAAAAGCTAAACCTCCTTTGAAGTTATATTGTATAGATCTTTCCTTCCTCTCTGAAATAACTACTGGCATAAGTTTGATAGGTATTGTTCTAGACCTTCACTCTTTTGTTCAGGGCTGGAAATCAAACTCAGGGCCTTATGTATACTAAGCAAGTACTCTATCACTAAGTTAATCCTCAGCCCTCAGAGCTTTATATTTACGTAGTATATGTACTACTTACATAGTATTGCTTTCTTAGTCTGTGGCATATTCATAATTTATAATTACATATAATTTATAAGCAATAGAAATGTATTAAGCTCACAGTTCTGCAGCCTGGAAAGTCCAGAATCAAAAGACTATATCTGATGTGGGTCTTCTTTCTGCCTCAATATACAGCAGAGTGCATCAATGGCCAGAAACCACTCAAGAGGAAGAGGGAAGTAACTTATCTTTCATAAGAATGCCTCTCTTGTGGTAAAAACAAAACAAAACCCACTCCTGCTGGGGCATTGGTGATTTGTGCCTGTAATTCCAGTTACTCAAGAGGCTGAGATCTGTTGATCACAGTTTAAAGCCAGCAGGCAAATCCGAGACTATTACTTCCAATTAACTATCAAAAGGCTATGGTCTAAGTGAGAGAGCATTAGCCTTGAGTAAAAAAGTTCAGGGACAGTGCCCAGGACTTGAGTTCAAGCCCTAGGACCAGCGGGCGCGCGCACACACACACACACACACACACACCCATTCCAATTTAATGGTTTCAGTCAATTCATGAGGACTATGACTTCATGGTCTCATCCTTCTCAGAGGTCCCATCTTTAAAAACTGTTGCATTGGGGATTCGATTTCCAACACATGAACTTTGGTGAACCCTTTAAGACTATAGCGTTTTGTTTGTATTTTCCAGTGCATAAATGGTTCCATTTGCCAACTTGCTTTTTCTAAACAAAAAGGTTTTTGAGTCTAGCCTTACTGATACATCTGGAATGTTGTATTTGAATGCTGTATTATATTCAGTTTAGAATATATCACATATTATTTACTTCTTTTTTTCTTAATTGTAGAAAGAGGGACAATGCATTTTAAATTACCTTACTTTCCTCCATGCTCCTCTGAGGACACCAGTGTCAAAGGGTAACATAAGTAAGGAAAAATAAGTCACTCTGTGGGGATATGCAATCATCTCTGGTTCCCCGATCACCATACAGTGAGTCTGAATTTACAATGCTAGTCAGGAAAACTTTTTGTGATGATGGAAATGTTCTATATGTGTGTCATCCAAGAGATTAGCTGATAGCCACACATGGACCCTGAATTCAAAATGTGTTTGGGACTGGGTGCTGGTAGCTCATGCCTAGCTACTCAGGAGACTGAAATCTGAGGATTGAAGTTCAAAGCTAGCCCAGGCAGGAAGGTCCAGGAAATTCTTATCTCCAATTAATCACCAAAAGACAGAGGAAGAAGGGCTGTGGTACAAGTGATAATACACCAACCAGGAGCAAAATTGCTCAGAGATAGCACTTAGATCCGGAGTTCAAGCCCTAGTACCAGCACAATAAATAAATGAATAATAAATAAATAAATTGTTCAAGTGAACTACTGGAGATTTAATTTAAGTTTAATTTGATGACATGTTTCTAATGACTATCGTATTGGGTGGTTTGAGACACTCTCTACAGCAAGGAAAGCAGCATTCTTTTATATTACATATAAAATAATATATATTACATTATATAAATATATTTATGTTTTTATTATGGAAGCTGTAGGATAATTGCAGTATCCTTCAAAAGTCAATAGATAATGCTAGGATCTTCTCTTTGTCCTTTTATATGCTATTCTCTTACATTTAAGTCTCCATTTTTCTGATGTCTAGATTGGGATATTAAACACGGCCCAAGTGATAGAGTACCTGCCTGGCAAGCATGTGGCTCTGAGTTCAAACTGACAAAAGAAAAATGCATTATTATACTGAAAAGACAAGATTTTGCTAGAAAACTGATCTTTGTGGGAAAATAAGTACAATCAAATCAAATCATGTAGAAATGTATCTGAATACCTTCACTTGACATTTCATAAACTAGAATCCTTCATCAGTCATCCCACTAGCCCACAGATAGCTTTGAGGATGACAGAGTAGGGCCATGAACTCCACAAAAATGTACAAACATCTTACAAAAGTCATCCTGATGGGTTAGTTAGTTGATTTTATGTCATAAATGGGGTTTAAACCCACAGGCAACTGATAGACTTTCTTGTTTTCTATAAATGCCTTTGGGACTCCCTGAATCCCCGTCCAGATCTACTTTATCACCAGAAGGTTCCTGGCTGTCCCAAATAGCTTGCAAAATCTATAGTTCACATAGATAGGCACTTGGTTACGCAATTTGCTCCCAGAGTAGGCTCCAGAATGTCCAGATCTAGTGTCCAGTTGATCTTTCTTGCCAGTAGCAGGCAGATATGACAGCACATGCATGTTAAAGACACATAGCCTGTACCCCGGGCACAAATATGTATAGCCTTACTATAGACAATAATAAAATAGCATAAAAAATGAAAACTCAGCCTTGGATACCTCTCTTTTTTATATGAATCCCAATATAAGAAAAGTTTACCTATCTTGTCATTCCGTTCCCCCCCACCCATATCCTGTTTCTTTTATGTTTTGTTTCTCTGATCTCTGTTTAGTCCTTTTCTCCCTCAGTTTATGGCAATTTACACAACTGATCTCCTTTCTTCTTTTCGTGAGGCCAGTCTTAACTGCATCCTTCAAGAAGAGCATGCCCTCAGTTCATGTGTAAGTGGTATCAGGCCATTAAGATATGTTAAAGAGAAAACAGGCTTAAATGCAGCCCTGTTTTATTTTTACTTGAGATTGTAATTTGGTGAGCTTCCTAATCTGAGGCTTTCTATTTTCCACTTTAAAGAAACAAAGTCTCTCTCCCCCTATACAAGTAATAAATTAAGTAATAAAATGCATGTGTGTATTATAGAAAAAATTGTAAAGAATAAAATGTGCTCCTACTTTAGAGAATAAAGTATGCTCCTACTACCTAATGGAAACTATAGTTAATATTTTGGTATTTAATTCCACACTTACTTCCTCTCTCTTTTATTTACTTTTTGTCCTTTTCTGGTTGTGGGGCTTGAACTTGGGGCCTGGACACCATTTCTGAGCTTTATTTTTCTCTGGCCAACCTGGCTGCAAACTGTGATCCTCAGATCTCAGCCTCTTGAGTAGCTTGGATTACAGGCCTGAGCCACTGACATCTGTTATTAATGTATTTCCTCCCATTTCACATATAGGCATATTTTCAACTAATTACAGAGGTGTGTATGTCATTTTAGTGCCTCTATAATAGTCTATCACTTAAATAATTTCCATATTGTTAGTCATATATCCTGAGGAAGTATTAAAATGAGAATTTCCATAATAATTAAATACTAAAACCACAAATCACATAAAGATTGTCCCAAAGCAGTAATGAACCATGTGAACAGGGGAGACAGTTCAATGAAAAGTGGAATTTTTCAACTGATAATAAATTTCATAAAATTAAAACAGTATAATAGTAATGAATGCTAAGGCAGTGTTAGGAGCCCTGGTCTGGCAATGGCAGTCTGGTATAGCAGCAAGAAAAAAATATGTGGTAATCAGACATTCTTTCCTTTACTCAGTAAATATATTATAAATATATTAATAAAAAACAATGCTGTCATCATGAAACATATAGTTTTGTGGAATTCACAAGTGATCAGACAAGTAATTACATACAATGTGATAAGGAAAATATGGCAGGGGATTGTAGGTGTACAAGAGTATCTAACTTGAATTTGGGGAAATTGAAGTTTTCATGTGAAGGATAGTAGGTAAGAGCAAGCTGAAAATAAGGAAGGACCAGGGAAGAGTTTGAGTATTCCAGACACAGAAAATAGGAAGTACAAATACTTTAATTAACATCAGGGGAAAACTTCCTTCCTTCCTTCCTTCCTTCCTTCCTTCCTTCCTTCCTTCCTTCCCTCCCTTCTCTCTCTCCTTCCCTCTCTATCTCTCCCTCCTTTTTCCCCTACCTTTCTCTCTCTCTCTCTCTCTCTCTCTCTCTCTCTCTCTCTCTCTCTCTCTCTCTCTCTCTCTCTCTCTCTCTCTGTCTGTCTCTCTCTCTCCCTCCCTCCCTCCCTCCTTCCCTCCCTCTCTCTCTCTGTCTCTCTCTCTCTGTCTCTGTCTCTCTCTGTGTCTCTGTCTCTCTGTCTCTCTCTGTCTCTCTCCCTCCTTCCACCCTCTCTCTTTCTCTCTCTCTTTCTTGGATTTGGTATAGTGCCCCCCCACTTGAGCCATAGATCCACTTCTGGGTTTTTAGTGGGAGATAAGTATCTTTTTGTGTGCGTGTACCAGTCTTGAAGCTTGAAGTCAGAGCCTGGGCAATGTTTCTGAGCTTCTTTGGCTCAAGGACAGCATTCTTGCACTTGAGCCACAGGGCCACTTCCTGATTTTTCTGTTTATGTGGTACTAAGGAGACAAACCCAGGCTTTCATTCTTGCTAGGTAAGCACTCTGCCACTAAGCCACATTCCTAGTCCTAGAGATAAGAATCTTATGGACTCTCATGCCCAGACTAGTTTTGAGCTGTGATCCTCAGATGTCAGCCTCCTGAGTAGCTATGTTTACAGGTGTGAGCCACTGGTGCCCAGCTACAATTTCATTCTTTAGATAATGTTTTTCACTTATAGAGTTTTTTTTATATTAGTTGTTTTTTTGTATTGTAAATTTCTCTGTTGAGATTTCCCATATTTAAAACATTTGCAGTTATGTGGATACCTGTGGCTCATACCTGTAATCCTACTCAGGAGGCTGAGATCTGAGTACTGCCGTCTGAAGCCAATCTGGACTGGAAAGTCCATGAGACTCTGATCTCCAATTAACTATCAAAAAGCAGGAAGTGCTAGGCACGGTGGCTCACGCCTGTAATCCTAGCTACTCAGGAGGCTGAGATCTGAGGAGACAGTGCGACTCTTATCTGCAATTAACCACTAGAAAACCGGAAGTGGCGCTGTAGCTCAAGGGGCAGGGCAGTAGCCTTGAGCTGAAGAGCTCAGGGACAATGCCCAGGTCCAGAGTACAAGCCCCATGACCCACAAAAAAAGTTGGAAGTAGAGGTGTGGCTCAAGTGGTAGAGCACTAGCCTTGAGCACAAAAGTTCAGGGATAGTACCCAGGCCCTGAGTTCAAGCCCCAGGATAGGTATACAATTTTTATTATTCATTACTGGAGAATTTTTCTCTCCTCATTACATCTCATCAGTTCAAGCTTGGCCTCCATTAACTGTCTTTTCCCTTGAGAATGGGTCAAATTTGTTGGTTTTTCATATATTACCTAATTTTAGAAGGCTTTCTGGACATTGTGAATGTTGAGTTGTAGAGACTCTGAATTCAGTTACGTTCTCTGAAGAGTGTGTTTGTACTTAATTCAGAAGGCAATTAACTTGGTTCGACTCTTCCTGCAAGCTCCCTTTTCTGTGCTTGATGTCAACTCTCATCTCAGTATCATTCCTTCAAAGTCACTTTGAAACAGCTTTGATTTTGCCCTATACTATGAGCAAAGGGTGAGTGTCCCATTGTAATAGCTTTAGCCTAGCCTAGAGGAATGCTGCAGTCACCAGCTAGACCATTAAAACCCAGTAGGATTTTGGGGGGTCTTCAGAGGGCCTTGTTTAGGGTTTTGTTGTTGGTTTTAAGTCTGAAGGACCCCCAAAATCCTACTGGGTTTTAATGGTCTAGCTGGTGACTGCAGCATTCCTCTAGGCTAGGCTAAAGCTATTACGATGGGACACTCACTCTTTGCTCATCTCTTATTTCAAGTTCTAACAGCCCTCCAGAAATCTGCCTGTTTTTCTTTAGTCTCTGGAACTTTAGGTGATGTGTTTGTGTCTGGTGGTATGTTAGTTTTATTCAGTGTTTATAGGTGTTATTTCCTGAGCGTTTTCTCCTATTGCATTGAGCACAGCAACCTGTGAAAGATTGCCAGATGAACTCCTTGTTTTTCAGAAATTATAACTCTTAGCTGCTCTCTTTCTTATCTTAACAGTTCCCTGTATCATCACCTATATCCTCCTCTTGCTTCAGAGGTAAAAAAATACACTTGTTTACTCAGTGTCCTTTTCCTATCACCTCCTGTTTGTGGCAGGACCTGAAATTCACCCGTCCTTTCATTCATTTATTCAACATATATGTATTGAGCCAGATGCTCTGCTTGGTCTGTTAGGTCTTAGGGATAATAAGAATAATAAAAATTAGACCTTATTCCACTGAGACTGTTCTCTTTGAGGTCATCAAAGGTCTGGCTTTAGGGGTGGGGTGTAACTCAGGGAAAGAACACTTGACAAGCACGTATGAGATCCCGGGTTCAATCTCTAGACTTGAAAAAAAAAAGAGAAAAGTCTCAAAGTCTGTTCCTAATCACTATGTAGAATAACATTTTTCTTTTATTTCTTTCTTTTTTTTAACCAGTCCTGAGGCTTGAACTCAGTGCCTGAGCACTGTTCTTGGGTTTTCTCAAGGCTTGAGCTCTACCACTTGAGCCATAGCACCACTTCTGGCTTTTTTTTTATGTGTGTGGTACTGAGGAATAGAACCTGGGTCTTCGTGCATGCTAGGCCAGCACTCTACCATTAGGCCAAACTCCTGGCCCTGAGTTCTTTCTTCTTCATTAGAGACAACTTTAATGGGCATTAAATATATCAAAAATAGATTTCTTTCTTTATAAAAAATTTTGTTAGCATTCATTAGTTGTACAGGGAGGTTTCATTGTAACGTTTTCAGACAGGCGTAAAACGCACTCATATAACCTTGTTTCCTCTATCTCTCTGGTTTACCTTCCTCCCCTTCTTAAAATAATCTCAAGTGACATCACCTTGTTCCATTTTCATATATGCATATAAAATACTTTGACCATATTCACCCTCATTTTCCCTCTCCATGCACTCTCCTCACTGCCATGAATACCCAACCCACACAGTCTGTTTTACTTTCTTGTCATTTTTTTTACAAATTTTGTTTAGCATTTAGTAGAGAGTGCAAAGGGTTGTGTTGTAATATTTCCAAACATGTCTAAAATGTAGCCCAATAACCTCATCACCTCTATCATTCTCCCCTTTTTTCCCCACTCCCCCTTTTAAAAATAATTTGAAGTGGCTTCATTGTTCTTTTTCATGTGAGCCTGCCTTTGAAGTACTTTGACCATATTCACCTTCATTTACCCTCTCCATTCACCTTCTCCCCTCCTGCTAATATACACCCCCTAACAGTCTGTTTTACTCTCCTGTCATTCATTGTTGAGTGTATATTAATTGTACCAAGGGGCTTCACCTTGTTATTTCACATGTGCATACATTATATTTTAATCAGGATAAGTTCCTTCTATTGCACTCTCTTTTGTCATTTTCCATTCTATATTATTTAGCAGCTTTCAGTGAGATTAGCTATGCCATTTTCATCCATAGATGTAAGATATTTCCATATTATTGCAGAGTAATTTTCTGTTTGAACTTCATTTCCTTCCCATTCTTCTCCTACTTTTTTCTCTCTCCTTTCATTTTCCAAGTGGAAGAATTCTCTGTCTTTGGTTCCTTCCTTGTCTTTGGCAGTCTCCCCACTACCCTTTGGGTTTTTTTTTTTTTTGGCTTGTAATCCTAGCTACTCAGGAAGCCGAAATCTGAGGATCAAGGCTTGAAGATAGCACAAGCAGGAAATTAATTATCACCCCCCCCAAAAAAAAAACAAGCCAGAAGTGGAACTGTGGCTGGGGTGGTAGAGCACCTGGTTTTAAGCACAGAAAGCTCAGGGACAGCACCTAGACCCTGAGTTCAAACCCTAGGCCTAGCAAAAATAATGATCCACAAGCACAAGTTAGGCGATGTTGGCTCATGTCTATAATCCTAGTTACTCAGGAGGTTGAGATGTGAGGATTATGGTTCAAAGCCAGCTCAGGAAGAAAAGTTTGTGAGATTCTTATCTCCAATTAACCACTAAAAAGCTAGAAGTGGAGATGTGGCTCAAGTGGTCGAATGACAGGGATAAAAACCAAGTCCTAAGTTTAAGCCCTGGTATTGGTACATACATAAAAGTCTGCTAGGCAAGTTATCTACCATTTAGCTACACTCCAGTCCATCCTTGGTGGTCTTCATCTTAGTGTTTGAGCTCTCACCTCCATGCCAAGGTTCCCAGATATCTATCTTTAGCCTTGACCTCTCCTCTTAGTTTGAATCTTCCATTTCAGCTATCTGTGCACCCTATTTTGTCTTTGAACCTATTATTCCTCCTATTTCACCTAAATCCAAACAGTGTAAGCACACTTAAGTAAGAGTTGTGTCAAAGCTATCGCTGAAAGATTCTTATATTTGGTATGAAGTTTGACCTTAATATGTCTCTTCCAACTCTGTGATTCTATTATTTCCAGTACACTGCCATCCATTTTGTTCAAGTTCATTACTGAATTGAGACAAAACAGTTGAATGATAAGTAGTCCTGACTTCAGATGCAGCAGGTCTCCCTTCCCTTCATTCCCTTCCCTCCCTGTCCCTTCTATGGTTCTAAAATTTGAACACAGGGCCTTTCACTTGCTAGGCAAACAGTCTAAGACTTAAGCCATGCTCTTAGGCCTTCCATTTCATTTGTATTCCCATAGCACTGTTCTTTTCACAGTGCAGAAACTCTATAAAGCTTTTTTAAATGATTTTGCAATATCATTAATGTTTATTGAGTACACATTGAGTGCATCATTCTTCACTAAATGGTGTGGGGGTTAGCCAAGTTTAGATGCAGTCTGTGACCTTTTTCAGTCAATCAGGCAACTGACAAATATTGACTGAGTGCCTATTATTTGCTATATATCATGCTAGGAAATATGGTGGGTGTAAGATGTAACAGAAATAGAAATCATAGTCCCTTCTCCCAGGTAGTTAATTATATAATTGGTGAGATGAGACATGTATTCATACTAAGAATGTGAGTCAAAAACAAGTGAACATTAAATGCAATATATGTAAAACTTTTTTTAAAGTACAGATTAGTGTAGATGGATATGGAGACTTTATGGAAGAGATGTAAACTGCCCTGGGATTTGAAGAATGGACAGGAATTAAAGAAGATTGACGTTCTCATGGTTATTAAGAAAATAGAATTCAACACAAGTTTCAGGCTAATGACCAACCAGAACAGTAGTTGGCCAGGACTATATGTGAATGTTTCTCATCGTTACTGTGGCATTATTACTTGTTTAATCTGCTTCCATGTTCCCATTATATTCCCTTTTTTCCTCCCTTCACACCCCCATTAGGTGATATACAGAGCTAATCTTCTCTGAGAGGTGTTAAAAGCCATAATTCTAAAACCAGACAATCTGGGTTTGATTGTCTGAGTTCTGAGATTTGATTGTCTGAGGCTGAGATCTGAGTATTGAGGTTCAAAGCTGGCCTGAGTACTAAAGAACATGAGACTCTTATCTCCAATTAGGTACTAGAAAAAGGGAAGTGGGGCTGTGGCTCAAGGATAGAGCAGTAGCCTTGAGCTGAAGAGCTCAGGGACAGTGCCCAGGCCGAGTTCAAGCCCCATGACCCACAAAAAATTATTGCTATTATAAATGTGATAGAGGGGTTACAGTTAACATAAGTCAGCTAAAGAGTACATTTCTTTTGGGGAGCTGGGAATATGGCTTAGTGGTAGAGTAATTGCCTAGCATGCATGAAGCCCTGGGTTCAATTCCTCAGTACCAGATAAACAGAAAAGCTGGAAGTGATGCTGTGGCTCAAGTGGTAGAGTGCTAGCCTTAAGCACGGAGAAGCTCAGGGACACAGCCTAGGCCCTGAGTTCAAGCCCCAGGACCAGCAAAAAGAAAAGTACATTTCCTTTTGGACAATATCAACCCTCCCCTCATACTCTCCCAGTTTTTTTTCCTCCTGTCCTCTCCTTGTTATACAGTTCATTTCAACATAGTGTCTAATGAACACCACAGCTGCATTTGTTTATCTTTTGTCCCACCCTTAATATTCTTTTTTTTATAAAGAGAAGAAAGCTTGTTAATTGCAACAGTGTTACCTTTCTAGGTCTTTACTGTCACTAGATAACTAATTATATAATTAGCAAACACCTCTGTAGGAGCTGGAGGCCAAACTCTTGTCAGCTGATGGCTTAGGTCTTTGGCAACCCCCATAAACATGCACACTACTCACACGCTTAGGTCACACGGCTGTTTCTCAGATTGTCCTCACCCTTAGGCGATCCAGGGGCTACTCTGGTCAAATAAACACAATCACCAACTTAAGTAGGCAAGTTGAACATTTTTAAAAGAGTACTTCATCAATGTTGGGAGAGGAATGACAACTTTCCAAAGGAATTTCTGTGAAAGTAGGAACTATGGGTAGGGAGGTGGCAGCTGATATTGGGGTTAAAGAACTTCCAGAAAGAGAAAAGTCACTAATTGATAGGCTTTGGGGTGGGGGGAAGAAAGGGACTCTTTAGAAAGGCAACTAAACTCTGAATCCAGACCAGTTGGAATACATATCACATGTATATTAGCACTGTTTTTTGGGGTTTCTTCTCTGAATTTACTTCTTTTTTACACCCAGACCCCAGGGTCCCCTCTTTACAGTTCTAAACTGCTGCTCTTGAGATCACAAACATCACAACTGCCAGGGGCTTTTGATTTGCCATTTCCTTGGGACAGTCTTAATAGACTAGGAAGAAATTCTTGTCAGTACGGTTGCTTAACATTTCAGTGGGAGATTGTGAAATCTTTAGGGAGAAAAAATCTAAGGCAGGAAGGTGGATGGCTGTTTGTTTGATTAAGGTACACTATTGCCTGTGGGCAGGACAGTGACCTAATGAGATTCCTTCCAATTTAAAGATTCCAAACTTTCATTTCTCATTTTTCCCCTATCCTTGAGTTCTTTTGGCAAAATGTGAATGTGGTCAAGGAAACCAGTTGCTAGGACAATGGATATCAAAGTTCTGATGTTTGCTAAGGGATTTGACTGACTATTCTGTGTGTGTGTGTGTGTGTGTGTGTGTGTGTGTGTGTGTGTGTGTGTAAGTGTTGGGGGGTTGAGGTCCAAAGGATAACTTTACTTTGCCCAATATCACTTGGGAACTTAACTGTGCTTCCCACGAAAAACAAAAGGTGTGTGTGTGTGTGTGTGTGTGTGTGTGTGTTTGTGTGTGTGTGACATGTGTGGGTGTCCACCAGTATGGAAGCTTGAACGCACGGACTAATGCTTGCTTGTTGTTTTTTTTTTTTAATGATAGTTGGTGTTCTATCACTTGAGCCATGACTCTAGTCCAGTTACTTTGCTGGTTAAGTGAAGACAGAGCCTTAGGGATTTTTTTTTCTGCCTAGACTGGCTTTGAAGCTTCTAAGCTCCATCTTATAGGTCTCAGCCTCTATGAGCAGCTAGGATTTCAGGTGTGAATGTCTGGCTTGTATCAGCTTTCCTAAAGATGCCATCAGTATGTGATTCACAGGCCAATAACTGGAAAGGATCCCCAATATCTTCAATGAGATGCCTCTTCTTTCCAGATGTTTCACTCAGCACAACATGACCCACAGCCTGGATTCTGTCCTCCATCCACTTGCTACGGACAGCAGCAGCTCCTCCCTATATCTTCAGTGGTCAGGGGCCTATGAATGGACAAGCCAGGCATTGGCTCTCTCAACAATTATTATTGCCTTATTTTTACTCTGAAGGATTTAATTAGCGCAGTACTCTCTGCTCTCCTCTTCCCACCCTATCAAAATTTTCCGTTAAAAAATATAACAAGGATCAGTTATTTATACCTTATTGTGAATTTAATTTACACAATTCTCCAAAGTTTATTTGATTTTAAGGCTACCTCTTTATTGACCTATAAATTCAAATTTTCACTATAAAATAATTGTTTACAGCTAAGCATATTTTAACATCTCTTGTCATAAACAAATTCTTCTTTGACAATGCATCGCTACTTTCATCAGGTACAGTTTTAGACAAGCTGCTTCTGTTTCTTCTTCTTTTTCTTCCCCTTCCTCTTCCTCTTCTTCATCCTTTGTGTGTGTGTGTGTGTGTGTGTGTGTGTGTGTGTGTGTGTGTGTGTGTATGGGTTTGTGCTCAGGGTCTTGGTGATTCAGTCCAAGGCTTTACTTGAGCCATAACTCCACTTCCTAGGCAGGTTTCTTAAAATACTTTGTCTACCAAATATTTCCACTTCGGTGATTCAAGTTTCAATCCATTATATCTGGGTTCTGTTCCCAGCACTCTACTGAAACTGTTCTCGTTTAGGTAATAGTCAAACCTGGTGGACATTTTTCAGGGCTTATCTATTTGACCTTTCTACTGTAGTAAACACTTAACCACCTCCTTCTGGAAACTTTTTCATCCCTTGACTTCAGATCACTATCATCTGTATCTCTCTCAAATTTTATTTATTTTAATCTCTTGGTTCTCTTGACCACTCCTTTCTGGTGTCCTCCACAAGGTTTTCTTCCTATGTATGCCCTTTAATAGTTTTCCCAACTGCAAATAGTTTTTTTTTTCCTGATTGAAAAAGGAATATAAACCTTGGGTTTAGGCCCTTCACCACAAAAATAAAACAAAGGCAAAAAAGGCTGTTTTGTCCATTGTTTGAAAAGTCAGATCCTAGGGACTGAGGGGCATACCTTAGTACTAGATTGCTTTTCTAGCTTACACAAGGCCTTATGCTTGTTCTCAGCATTGCAGAAAAAAAAAGAGAAAAGAAAAAAAAGAATGATAAGATAGGAGGAGCCAGGCACTGGTGACTTGAGCTTGTAATTCTAGCTACCCAGTAGGCTGAGATCTGAGGATCTCAGTTGAAAGCCAGCCTGGGCACTAAAGACCTCGAGACTCTTATCTCCAACTAATTGCTATAAAACGGGAAGTGGTGCTGAGTCTCAAGGGATATGGCGGTATCCTAGAGCTGAAGAGCTCAGGTACAGTGCCCAGGCTCAGAGTTCAAAAAAAAAAAGAAAAAAATTATAAGTAAAAACAAGAAGTTGGGCCGGGAGTTTTGCCTACTGGTTAAAGTGCTTGCCTAGCATGCACGAAGACCTGGGTTCGATTCCTTGGTACCACATATAGAAAAAAGCCGGAAGTGGTGCTGAGGCTCAAGTGGTAGAGCTCTAGCCTTGAGAAAGTCCAAGGACAGTGCTCAGGCCCTGAGCCCAAGCCCAGGACTGGAATAAAAACAACAACAACAAAACAAAAGAACAACAACAAAAAAAAAACATGAAGTCAAGGGCCAGAGTTTGGCCTAGCATCCATGAAGACCCAGGTTTGAGTCCTCTGTACCACATACATAGAAAAAGCCAGAAATGGTGCTGTGGCTCAAGTGGCAGAGTGTTAGCCTTGAAGAAAAAGCCCAAGGACAGTGCTCAGGCCCTGAGTTCAAGCAAAAAAACAACAACAACAACAGCATGAATCCAACTGAAATTCTATCACCATGAGATAATACTTTGCTATATTTTGGCATATATCTATATATAATATTATAATGGTATGATATGTATAGTATAAATAGACAAATAGTATACTAAAACATTTTTGCCCATTTTTCTTACTCTTTCATGGACATCATTTCATATGAAGAAGTGCACAAAATTATTTTTTGGGTGCTGGAATTGAACCTAGGACCTCACATATACTTAGCACATACTTTACTATTGAGCAACATTCCCATCCCAGAATATTTTATTTATTTATTTATTGCCAGCCTTGAGGTCAGGGCCTGAGCACTGTCTTTGGACTATCTTAAGGCTAGAGCTCTACCACTTGAGCCTCAGCACCACTTCCAGCTTTTTTCTATGTATGTGGTACCCAGGAATCAAACCACATACATAGAAAATGGTCTTTGTGCATACTAGGCAAGCACTCTGCCACTAGGCCAAACTCCCGGCCCCCATCCCAGAATATTATATTAAAAACACATATAGAAGAACCTTGAATTTTGGCATTTACAAAAGAGATTGGGTTGTAATGAGACTGACTGAGGTTCAAAGTCTTAGAAAATAAAAATTATGCTATTTCTGTATAAGATTAGTCTAATAAATAAAATCACCAACCAGACACAGCACTGTATGTTGTAGTCCCAGTTATTAGGGATCCTTGGGTAGAAGGATGCTTGAGTCTACAACTTGAGGATCAGTCTGGGCAATGTAATGAGATTAACATCTTAAAAAAAATCCCAAGAAAACACAAAACCCTCACCCAAATTCACAAAATAGAAGAAAATGGCCTCCAAGTATGGAAACAAAATGAATTTACTTTAAAAAAATCTTGGGTTGAAGGGCTGGGAGTTTGGCCTACTGGTAGTGTGCTTGGCTAGCTTGCACAAAGACCTGGGTTCAGTTCCTCGGTACCACATACATAGAACAAAGCCGGAAATGGTGCTGTGGCTCAAGTGGTAGAGCTCTAGTCTTGAAAAAGCCTAAGGACAGTGCCCAGGCCTTGAGTACAAGCCCCATGACACACATCCCACCAAAAAAAGAAAGACTGATGTATGCACTTAAGTATTTAATGTAAAAAAAATCTTTGTGTAGTATCTTTATAAAATTACCAAGTAATTTCTTTCAATCATGGGACTTGAACTCTGAGACTGGGCTGTCCCTGAGCTCCTCAGCTCAAGGCTACCACCATACCCCTTGAGCCACAGTGCCACTTCCATTTTCTGGTGATTAATTGGAGATGAGCTCGGCCTGGCTTTGAACCTCAATCCTCAGATTTCAGTCTCCTGAGTAGCTAGGATTACAGGCGTGAGCCACCTCACCTGGCTTACCAAGTAATTTCTAAGGATAAATTACTGAAAGTAAATTTTGGAGCCAAAGTTTTTGGTAACTAACATTTAAAATTAAAATTGTTTTTCCTCTCCTTTTTTCATTAAAAATTAAATGTATCTAATCATAATGAATGAAAAAGAAAAACTATCTCTGCGGTCAGTCTTCTACTCTGCTTTGTTCTCCAGCAACAACCCGTATTACAAGTTCTCTCTCTTTATCTCTTTTTCTTCTGTGTGTGCTCATGTGCAGGAACACCAGTATGGGTGCTTGAACTCAGGGCCTAGCACTCTCACTTTTTTTTAATTTAAATTTTTTATTCAGGCATAGTGCTCTACTATTTGGGCCAAATATATACTCCTGAGTATTGGGTAGCTAATTGGAGGTATCAGTCTCACTGAATTTTTCTGCCTACACTGGCTTGAAATAGGGATCCTTAGAATTCAGCCTGCTGAGTAGCATAAGCCATTTGTGCTCAAGACAAGCTTTCTTAAAATCAAATATTTAAAAAATACTTTATTGCCCCTAAACCTTCCTTCCTTGCTTGCATCTTTTCCTCTTTCCTTCCTTCCTTCCTTCTTTCCTTCCTTCCTTCCTTCCTTCCTTCCTTCCTTCCTTCCTTCCTCCCTCCCTCCCTCCCTCCCTCCCTTCCTTCCTTCCTTCCTTCCTTCCGTCCGGCCTTCCTTCCTTCCTTCCTTCCTCCCTCCCTCCCTCCCTCCCTCCTTCCCTTCCTTTCCCGCCCTTCCTTCCTTCCTTCCTTCCTTCCTTCCTTCCTTCCTTCCTTCCTTCCTTCCTTCCTTCCTTCCCCTCTGTCTCTGTCTCTGTCTGTCTCTTTTTCTTTCTTGTGCCGATCATAGGGCTTGAATTTAGGTCCTGGTTGCTATCCCTGAACTTTTTGGTTAAGGCTAGTTCTCTACCACTTGAATCACAGGTCCATGGCTAGCTTTTTGGTGATTAAATTGTAAGGATTCATGTTCTCACCCAAACTGCCTTTCCAACTTTTAAATGTGTTCTTGCCTCTAAACATATTTCTTTTTATAATATATGCTGATAACTCCCAAGTCTATCTCTAATCCCGGCTAGGCCCTTAAGCTCCATGCAGGCAAGAATTTCCAGCTGTCAGCTGGACACGTCCACCTGGGTGTTCCATAGACAACTCCAATTTATCTAAACTGAACTGTCTTTCCTCTAAGATTTATTCTTTTTTTCTGTAATTTCAATTTTTTAAAGCAGTTTATTGTTATTATAAAAGTGATGGAGAGGGGTTATCGTTACATAAGTGAAGTAATGAATACATTTCTTTTTGGGCAACGTCCCTTACTCTCTCCTAGATTTTCCTTCTTGTTCCCACTCACAATGTAATTTCAGCTTTAATCACTGGTACCTAATTAAGTAAATCAGAAACTCAGAGGTCATTTTTCAATTCTCTTCCTCTCTCTCATCCTTAGTGGTAAAGTAGCTAAGAGTTATTCAACATTTACTGTTGGTATATATAGTATTTTATTTCATTAAGTTCTCATGGCGTTCCAGAGGTAGCT
The DNA here is from genome assembly GCF_031878675.1 of Megascapheus bottae. Classification (NCBI taxonomy): domain Eukaryota; kingdom Metazoa; phylum Chordata; class Mammalia; order Rodentia; family Geomyidae; genus Megascapheus; species Megascapheus bottae. The sequence goes on from NC_143547.1 coordinate 40,673,080, forward strand.
TTTGATCTTTTCCATTTTACGTATGAGGAAAACTGTGTAAGTTGTTCATGGTCACACAGCTGGGAAGCAGGGATTTAAACCTAGGCAGCTTCAATGCATGCCTCACATAATTTAGTCCTCTGCTACATTATCACCATATCTTTTTTGTCAGTCCTGAGGCTTGAACTCAGGGCTTGGGCACTATCCTTGAGCTTTCTCAAGGCAAGCTCTCTACCGCTTGAACCACTTGCAGTTTTTTCTGTGTATATGGTATCAAGCACTGCAACCCAGAGCTTTGTGCATGCTAGGCTAGCACTCTACCACTAAGCCAAACTCCTGGCCTACAACTCATCTCTCTCTTTCTCTCTCTCTCTCTCCACATCATCATTATTCTTTTTTTTTTTTTGCCAGTCCTGGGCTTACACTCAGGGCCTGAGCACTGTCCTTGGATTTTTCTCAAGGCTAGAGCTCTACCACTTGAGCCACAGCAACACTTCTGGCTTTTTCTAAGTATGTGGTACCAAGGAATCGAACGTGGGTCTTCGTACATGCTAGGCAAGCACTCTACCACTAGGCCAAACTCCCGGCCTATCATCATTATTCTTATTCTTATTATTTTGTCTCTGTGTGTACTGGGGCTTGAATTCAAGGTCTTGAGTTTTCATTTGGGTTTTCCATTCAAGGTTCATGCTCTATTACTTGAAGCACACTTCTACTTTTTGCTTTTTTTTTGGTTAATTGGAGATAAGTTTCTCACATGTTGGAAATATGTTTCAAAGGAAAACAAAACAGAGGACACATGAATGGAGAAAGAGAGGCGAAAACAGCAAATACTAAACTATGTAGCTTGAAAGTAGGGAAGGGAAGGAGAAAATGATGGAGATTGAAGAAGGGGCATTAACGAAGAAACACTGTACTCATAATTTGACTTATAGAATTATAACCCATTTGTACATTTATTCTACACTCCCCACCCCCCACCATCATCATCATCACCATCACCACCACCACCACCACCATCATCATCATAGTATAGTTTCACTTGTATTTCTTGTCCAGGCTAGCTTCAGTGATCCTCAGATATCAGCCTTTTGAATAGATAGGATTATAGGTGTGAGCAACTGGTGCCCAAGATTCTGTTATTTAACTCTAGGACTTCAGTACTTAGCATTAAGTATTTGCTTCATAGATATCAGTTAAGTTGAAATAAGTAACTTAATTGTGAACTCAGATTTCTGTTTTAGTATAAGAATTTCAGGCATCAGGGGATGGGAGTTTGGCCTAATGGTAGAATGCTTGCCTAGACCCAGGTTCAATCCCTCGGTACCACATACATACAAAAAAGCTAGGAGTGTTGCTGTGGCTCAAGCAGTAGAGCTCTAGCCTCGAGAAAGTACAAGGACAGTGCTGAGGCTCTGAACCCAAGTCCAGGACTGGCAAAAAAATTCAGGCATTAGTGACAATAGAAATACATATTTAAGCAGAGAGCAGGTGAAAGGAAGAGGAAAGCTGAAATGATATTAGCATATGTCTACTCTTTAATGTAGGGCATGTATAAACTTTAGTAAGGTAGACATTATATCTCCATTATGGATGGCAGTAACGTCAGAGCGTTGGCAAGTTTGGAGTTATGCAAGTTGGAAATAGAAAATGCGTTGGAAGTGGTGCTGCGGCTCAAGTGGTAGAATGGTAGCCTTGAACTGAAGAGCCCAGAGTTCAAGCCCCACAACTGACAAAAAAAAGAAAGAAGTGTGAAATGAGTAGCCTCAAATATGCTGAGACCTGTAGTATACCTGGAGTTAGCTTTTACAATACCAGTATGTGAAGAATGAAGATAGATGTAGTTTTCCTGAAAACCGAGAACAAGAAGTCCTACTTTATTTATTCCACTCTAGTTCATTGCTTTTCTAGCACTGTGTAGTGTTGTGAGCTCAACTGTGGAAGCATGAATTGAAAGGATCACTGGCACGGGTGGCAGGCTTGCATTTTAGGTTTTTAGTACTGGTTCTTGGAAGCCCACCCTCTAGAGATCACCCTTCTATTTTCGCAGAAAACCCCGGTTAATTCAGGTCAATGGGCTTTGGCCGATTACGGCAGGATTCTTGCTCATGGGGCAGTGCCCAGGACTGATTTATACACTCTCTCAAACAATTTCTTGGGTTGAGCAGTGAGGATTGGCAGAGCCTGCCCGTGGTACTTCTCTGGGTATTGGATGGTGCGCATTGGAGATGCAGGTTCCAGGGCAGCCACCACCACCACCCGGAAGCCTGGATGAGGCTTCTTCCGTAAGGGACGTGCAGCCAACAGCTTGGCTATTATTCAGCACGCAGGGCCCCAGCCGGGCGGCACGCGCGTGCGCAGCTGTGTGGGCGCGCCTGCGCGTGCGCGCCGCCGCCATCTGTGGGCTGGCTGGTTATTTTGCAAGCGGGAGGGGCTGTGCGCGCTCTTGCCTCTGGCCTCTGTTTCCCCCCCTCCCTCCCGGGTCCGGGTCTCTCCTTCGGAAAGATGTCGGACACGGCAGTAGCTGACACTCGGCGCCTTAACTCGAAGCCACAGGACCTGACCGATGCTTACGGGCCGCCAAGTAACTTCCTGGAGATCGACATCTTTAATCCACAGACAGTGGGCGTGGGCCGCGCGCGCTTCACCACCTATGAGGTTCGCATGCGGGTGAGTCACGGGGTGAGGGAGACAGCTGAGGGAGGATGGGGGGTGGGGGTGGTTCGGGCTGCCATGGGGACAGCTAACTGAGAAGACACTTGAAGGGGTCATTTGGGGGTTAGGGACTTACTAGGTTTGGAGAGAGGTCTGCAGACTCAGCTGTGGCCTGAGGATACAAAAAACTCCAGAGGGGGACACCACACGGTGGTGGGGGGAGCTTTCAGAGAAAACAAGTTCCCACGAAGCATGGCTGGACAGGGTGGGGATGATGGACAAAGATTAGTGAGGAATTCAAGTAGATAGGAATCATGACTGACGGAAGGAAAGGGAGAGTGGAAGAGGGCTGGGGGGGGGGATGGAAAGCCTCGGCGACTTATCACTGAGTCTCATAACTAAACTAGGTTATACTGGCTAGTCTAAAGACGGAGGGCAGGAAGGCCCAAGGTTCTTCCCAGTGAGGCCTCTCTGGGATGATGGAGTTAAGCAAAGGCTCTAGGTTAAAGGGAAGTTAGACTCCAGGAAAAGAAAACAGTGGGTTTGTGGGAGAAGAAATACAAAAGGAGTTTCCTTGAAACTCAGTACTTCCTTGAATTAACATCTAAAGGAGGGAAATATTTGACTTATTTACTTTAAAAATGTTTTAAGTACTTCTACAAAGGGGTTTCAGCTCAACAAGGCAGGTGACTAGCATAATACATCTTGATCAATGTAACTCAATTCATCATGAGAGAAATATTTTTTGCTTAAGTTTCCTCAGGTGCCACATGGCTGTATTTCACTGAAACCTGGCCCTTCACTGAACTTGACGGATTGTCAGTTGCTGCTCTCATCATGTGCTGATCCTTTAGATTTGAAGTATCTAGAATGTTTACCTCAGTAGTTATGAGTGCTTACTTGGATTGTCTGTATAGGAAAGACCATTTAACTTTTCCATTCCAGATTAACCTTTTGGATTCTGTCCCTGATCTGTACATCCCTTAATCCATGACATTTCAGAACTGCTCAAGGAGTGGCTTCTTCCAGTGTGCTCCACAGAGGACTTTATTCTCTAGTGCTTAGTCCACAGTACAAGGATGGAATGTGCAGAAAGAGTACATGGTTTGCAGATTTTTTTCCTTAGTTGAACTGGTTATAGGTTAAGAAATGTAAGCACCATTTTCGACTTTTTCTTACATTTGCTTCTCAGGCTAGTGAGCTACCATTTTTCTCTATGGATAACATCTTACTCAAGCATTATTGAAGACCTAAAAGAGTATCTATCATTTTGCAGTGAATGAATTGAATGGAAAACTGGGACCTCTCACCTGTGCTTTGGAAGCTCATGCAATGACGATCTCCAAATTCAAGTTGGGCACAAGTCCAAATTGAAGAAAGAACAGTGAATAGCAAAACATGAGAAGCATTTGTCTTACACATAGCTAAGACTTATCTGAAATCCTCTCTTTGGAGAAGTATGGAATTTAGGTCCTCCACAGTATGATAAAAACAGGGGACTTAGTGGTAGAAAACTTAGTTACATAAGGGAGCAAGACTTGTTCAGTACATAAATTCTGTGCTGTGCTATTTTGGAGATATTAGTGTTCCCTAAAAGGGATTGTGAATGAGTAGCTCTATATTTCAAGTATTGAAACAACAAACCAACAAAATGTCTAATAAATGTCAAGGGTTGGTTGCAGATCTTGAGTGTGCAAAACCCACATGAACCTTTCCATCATCAGCCCTTTCCCATTATTTCCAATTGTATAATGCTGGTGAGAGGTCATGGTATTCCATAGTCTGTCAGTTTTGTTACTTCTGTATTGCTTGCATTGATTTATATGGCTCTGTAGGCGTTTAATTTTTTTTTTTTTGCCAGTCCTGGGGTTGAGCTCAGGGCCTGAGCGCTGTCCTTGGACTTTCTCAAGGCTAGAGCTCTACCACTTGAGCCTCAGCACCACTTCTGGCTTTTTTCTATGTATGTGGTTCCGAGGAATCGAACCCGGGTCTCCATGCATGCTAGGCAAGCACTTTAACCACTAGGCCAAACTCCCGGCCCTTAATTTTTTTTTTAAATTGAACTCCATTTTGGGGAACACTGGTAAAATCATTTGTACTTATTTCTTCTTGTGTTCAGGATTGAACCTCAGGCTCATAAATGCTGAGTACACCATCTTCAACTAATTCAAACCCACAGACTAAATATTGCTAAAGCTATTCTCTTTCATTTTGCTCAAGAAGTAATCCTACTTTCAACATGGGGGAATTGGAGAAGATTTATGGTGACCTAACATGAATAAACACACACACACACACACACACACTCTGTTACATATGTTGGTTTCTTTGTGGACTTCAGCTTTGCTTCTTTTGGGCAGAGCCAAAGGAGCCTTGATATTCTATTCTAGTTTCTTGATATGATTTGTAGCTTGATGCCCAGGTGCTATCCTAATGTAAAACAGCTTCTTCCTTAGGTGGCTAGATGCTGAGATGAAAGGCTCTTATTGTCACCATTTTGAGAAAGAAGGGCAATAATAGAATTTTTTTTGCTAGTCCTGAGGCTTGAACTCAGGGCCTGGGCACTATCCTTGACTTTCTCAAGGCTAGTGCTCTACCACCTGAGACACAGCACTTCTTCCGGCTTTTTCTGTGTATGTGGTACAGAGGAATTGAACCCAGGGCTTTGTGCGTGCTAGGCACGCACTCTACCACTAGGCTATGATCCCGACCCCAAATAAGAGCATTTTTGTGGGTCAAATTAGGAGTTCACAAAATGACAGTGATTGATCTGTCTGTGTCTTGGAAGAATCTACTTAGTATTTTTTTTCTTTTAGTTGGTATTTTCTTAGCTTCTGCAAAGCCTATTAGTTAAAGTCCTACTGTTTAGGGATGACAGTATATGCAGTGAACCCTGATAGACATATAGAATCACATGATACTATAAAGGGCCTTTTTTCCCTCTTCTGGAATTCTGAGAAGTTTTCTATAATGATTTATTTTGAAGAGTTAATACATGCAAATAGTACCAAAGGTATGCTATAAAGTTGTCCTCCCTCCTTTTCCTCTAGAGATTCTCTTTTCTGAAACAACCACTGTTTCTAGTTTCTTGTAAGTATTTTTTTACTAATTTATTGCCAGTCCTAGGGCTTGAACTCAGGGCCAGGACACTGTAATGGCTATTCATTTTTCCTTTTGTAGGTAAGGGAAGAATAAGTAGATATATAAGATCTCTACTGAGGAATTAAGTTTTGAATTAAGGGAAGAATAAGTGGATGTATAGGATCTCTATTGAGTAATTAAGTATTGAATAACTGCATTTTGGTAATGCAAAAGATGTCATGGTTCTTGATTTGATAAGATCTTAATTTGATTAGTTAGGTCATCAAAACAATGCATATTGGAGCTTTTTTGTTTGTTTGTTTTTGTCTTTTGTGGGACTTGAACTCTGGGCCTGGGAGCTGTCCCTTAGCTCTTTTACTCAAGTCTAATATTCTACTACTTTGAGGCACAATGCCACTTCTGATTTTCTGATGGTTAATTGGAGATAAGAGTTTTATGGACATTTTTGCCCAAGCTTACTTTGAACCACAATCCTCAAATCTCAGCCTCGAGTGTGGTTAGGTTAACAGGTGTGAGCAACCAGTGCCTACCTATGGTGTTTTTTTTTTCCTTTGCCAATCCTGAGGCTTAAGCTTAGGGCCTGAATACTGTTCTTGGGCTTTCTCAAGGCTAGAGCTCTACCACTTGATCCACAGCACCACTTCTGGCTTTTTGTATATATATGGTACTGAGGAATCAAACCCGGGTATTGGTGCTTGCTAGGCAAGCACTCTACCACTAGGACAAACTTCCAGCCCAGTGGCTATACTGTTTTAAAAATCCATTGAATGCTGCTAGCTCATTCCTATAGTTCTAGCTATTTAGGTCAAGATAGGAGCTTTGAGGTTTGAAATTAGCTTAGTCAGAAAAGTCCAAAACTCTCTTGTCTCTAATTAAGGACCAAAAAGGTGAGAGCAGAGCTGTGGGACAAGTGGTAGAACCTTGAGCAAAAAAAAGCCAAGTTAGACTTCATGAGGCTCTAGTCCCAGAACCAAGAAAAAAACAACCCTAAACTCAATACCATGTCAAGCAATACTGAAGTATAAGTGTAAGAGGAGTTCAAGGGGGAGGGAGGCCATAATTTCCAGCTGGTGTTGTGAGGAAAGAGGTTCTGGATGAAATGAGAAGTTGAGCTAGGACTTCAAGAATGGAAAGAATCTCAAGGAAAAACAGAAGGAAGCATAGCTTGGAGGTGTTTATCTCTTTCTTTACAGGGAACTTGACTTTTTTTTTTGAGACAAGGTCTGGCTATGTAGCCCAGGCTGGCCTGAAACTTATCACCTTCCTGTCTTACTCTCATGCTAGAATTATAGGTGTTCACCAACATGTGCAGCTTTTGGGTCATATTAAAAATTGTTATTATAAGGTGATTACAAACTTTCATCATTATTTTCTTTTGCCAGTCCTAGGGCTTGAACTCAGGGCCTGGGCACTGTCCTTGGGTTTTCTCAAGGCTAGGGCTATACCACTTGAGCTACAGCACCACTTCTGGCTTTTTCTGTGTATGTGGAACTGAGGAATTTAACCCAGGGTTTCATGTGTACATACATACACATGCGCACTATTTCTGTACTTGATTTTACACATATAACATCTTTCCATACTGCTGTATGTATGTATTTCAGATTATTTTCTTAGTTATATAGTATCTCACTATATAGATATACCATACATTATTTAGCCAGTTTAGTTAAAATTCTTCTATATACATATTTGCATATGATTGTGAATCTATTTGTAGGATATTTCTAAGCAGGAAGGGAGGCCTTTGCTCATCATTAGGGATGGAATTAAATGCTCTACCACTGAGCCACATAACCCAGTGCCAACAAGTAACGTGTGTGTGTGTGTGTGTGTGTGTGTGTGTGTGTGTGTTTGTGCCTGTGCTGGTCCTGGGCTTAAACTCAGGGCTTGGGCACTGTCCCTTAGCTTTTGTGCTCAAGACTAATGCTCTACCACTTGAGCCACAGCCCCACTTGCTTTTTGCTGATTAATTAGGTATAAGTCTCACAGAGTTTACTGTCCAGGCTTGCTTTGAACTATGATCTTCATATCTCAGCATCCTGAGTAGCTTGAATTATAAACCTAAGCCACCAGTACCCATCTTGTTTGTTTTTTATTTTTTTGTTTTGTTTTTGCTCAAAGTTAGCATTCTACCACTTGAGCCACATCTTTACTCCCTAATTTTTGGTGGTTGATTAGAGATGAGAATCTGACAGACTTTTCTTCCCCTACTGGCTTTGAACTTGAATTCTCAGATCTCAGTCTCCTGGGTAGCTAGGATTACAGCTGTGAGCCATTAGCATCCAGCAAGGGACTCATTGCCATTTAAGACATGATTTGGGTATATGGTAATGTTGGCACTCATCTGATTCTGTTTTGAGTGGGTTGTAAGGGCATGGTCGATAGAAGCTATTTTTTTTGTTTGTAGTGCTGGGATCAAGTCTAGGGTCTCCCATATTCTAGGTAAGTTGTTTGTTTGTTTGCTCTGGAACTTGAACTCAGGGCCGAGGTGCTCTCCCTGAGTCTCTTTGAGCTCAAGGCTAGCGCTCTGCCACTTAAGACACAGCACCACTTCCTGTTTTCCAGTGGTTAATTGGAGATAAGAGTCTCACAGGAACTTTTCTGCCCCAGCAGGATTCAAGTTGCATTTGAATTATGATCCTCAGATCTCAGCCCCCTGAGTACCGAGGATTATAGATGTGAACTACCAGTGCATGCCTTTTTTTTCTTTTTTTTAATTTATAATTTTTTTATTGTAATTAGTAAAAGGGTTACATGATATTTGCCAGATAGAAGGTGCATTAATTCACATACATTGATACCCTTTCACATGTCTTGGTACCCATCACCTTCCCCCCCACCCACCACCCACCCCCCCCCATGCCTTTTTTTTTAACCACTGAACTATATCTCTAGACTTACAGGAGTATTTCTTCATTGAAATCTATCCAGTGGTTCTGATCAGTGGCCACCCCCAGCTTGAATCTTATTTACCATTTTGCTTTATTTCTTTCTTTCCTGTAGACAAATCTACCTATCTTCAAACTGAAAGAGTCCTGTGTACGGCGGCGCTACAGTGACTTTGAGTGGCTGAAAAATGAACTGGAGCGAGATAGTAAGGTATAGCCTTTGTAGTTCCCTTGTAGGAAGAAATACACATAAGCTGAGAAGGTGGCACAGTCTGGCTGGGCAGTGATGGCGCATGCCTATAATCCTAGCTACTCATGAGGCTGAAAACTAACAGTTGTGATTTGAGGCCAGCCTAGGCCAAAAAAATCTGTGCGACTCTTATCTTCAACTAACCACTCCAAAAGCCAGGAAGTAGAGCAGTGGCTCAAAGTAGTAGAGCACTAGCCTTGAGCAAAACAGTTCAGGGAGAGTATCTAAACCCCATGATGGGCAAATAAATCAATAAAATCATAGTCTGTACAGTCTTGTAGGGAATAGAGAAGATGATCACACATATACCAAATTCCAGTATATATATATATATACCTTTTGAAACTTGAAAAAGGTAAGTTTCGGAGAAAGTTTTAAATTGATATAAACTTTATTAATTAGTTTATGTCCTTTTTTTTCCTTTTCTAAGCCTTCAAGTTCCCTGGGGGTATTTTACATCTCAAGTGCAACTAGATACAGTTTTCCTGCTTTAAAGGCCACGTGTGACAATACCTGAAGACACTGAGAACAAAATGCCTGTAGCAGTGGCTAGGGCCACATGTGGCGGTGTCTGCCTAGGACAGGTTTTTTAAAGTATTACTTCCCTTAGTAGCTAGTAAACTCTTATTCCAGTTTCAAGTCCAATAAGAAGGAAAGTTGAGTGTCAAGAAAGGCCTAACTAAAATTTAGTTAGTAGATTATTTTCTTTCTTTCTTTCTTTTTTTGCCAGTCCTGGGCTTGAGCTCAGGGCCTGAGCACTGTCCTTGGACTTTCTCAAGGCTAGAGCTCTACCACTTGAGCCTCAGCACGACTTCCGGCTTTTTTCTATGTATGTGATACTGAGGAATCGAACCCAGGTCTTCATGCATGCTAGGCAAGCACTTTAACCACTAGGCCAAACTCCCGGCCCTCTTTCTTTTTTTTTTTTTTTTTTTAATGCCAGCTCTAGGGCTAGAACTCAGGGCCGGTGAATTGTCATATTGCCATTGAACTTTTGTTTCTTTCAAAGGGGAAAAAACCCTCTTATTTTCACTTCCTGAAATTCGTTTTGATAATCCTAAGCTAGTGTTATACTGCTTGAGCCACAGCGCCACATCCAGCTTTTTTGATGCTTACTTGGAAATAATAGTCTCATGGACTTTCCTTTCCTGCTTTGAATCGTGATCTTCAGATCTCAGCTTCCTGAGTAGCTAAGATTAAGTCTGAATTATCCTGGCTATATTGTAAGATCTTAGTTCTTGAAAGTTGCTGACCGTGGGATAGGATGAATATTATTCCAAATAAGAAATGAGTTATCCAGAAATTTTTCAGATTTGCTTACAGGGGAGGATCTCATTATTCCCTTTCCACACGTTTACATTGTATTAAAATAAAATCTCACTCCTCTTATCACACGCTGTACAGGAATTTACATTCCCTTTCTTCCCCTCTCCTTTATGGCTGATAATTTGTATCTGCTTGCAGATTGTAGTACCACCACTGCCTGGGAAAGCCTTGAAGCGGCAGCTCCCTTTCAGAGGAGATGAAGGGATCTTTGAGGAGTCATTCATTGAAGAAAGGAGGCAGGGCCTTGAACAGTTTATTAATAAGTAAGCTAAATTCCTAGAGGCTCCGCTTGATACTTTTGCTATTGTGCTGTCTTTGTGTGTGTGTGTGTGGGAGGTTGTGGGGGCGGGTAGTGTGCTGGTTACCAAAATTATCTTGCACGTGTTAGAGGCAAATATTCTACCTTTGAGCTGCCCTGTCAATCAGGATACTTCTGACTATATTCTCAGTCTTTCTGTATGTTCTGTCTATCCCATCATTGCATAAAGCATACTGTCATGTGATCTGATTGTGTGTTGGATTGGTTGGATGTAAAATTTTATATCTTTGAGTTCTGGTCTTGGATGTCTGATCTGAGATGGCATTGCATGCTAATGCTTTTACTTATGGATAATCCCCCTTTGCAGTTCAATCACCTTTCCTGTCTAGAATATTGCGGTGGTACCATACTGCAATTGGCTCAATCCTTAGGGCTAGCCTTGTCTTTATTCCCAACTCCAGACTGCTATCAGTCTGCTAGTTATACTACTGACAAGTGTCTTGGTCTCTTTATAGAATTGCTGGGCACCCACTGGCTCAGAATGAACGCTGCCTACACATGTTCCTGCAGGAGGAGGCAATTGACAGGAACTACGTCCCTGGGAAGGTGCGCCAATAGGAGCCCCTCTCACCACTTGCCCTCTACTTTCCTGCTGAAATGACATTGGTTTTTACACTAAGCCTTTCTCTCTCTTTGATCTGAAGTTGGCTACCCATCCCCTGGCCTGATAGACTGTCTGACATTGTGCCCCTTGGTACTTGAATACACCGTGTGGGCACTGTGCTAGGGAAACCACAGGCAGATGCTCTTTGCTTGGGATTGGGGGTGGGTGGGTGGGGAGTTGGACTGGAAGGTAATTTGGGGCGTATTTACCTATGCCAGTCGGCTAACCTTGGGGGGAGGGGGGCTTTGCTGGAAAGCACTTGTATTCATACTGATGCTGCAAGTCCAGGGGATTTTTTTTCTTATTCTTAAGTTTAACCAGGACCACTGAGCAGGGAAAAACAAAACAAAACAAAAACAACAACAAAAAGCCCTGCCTTTCCTACCTGCATGAACGTTTTCCTTTTTGAGAAGGTGGTAGAGATCCCCAAAGCTCTCCTTGTTTCCTTTAAACCTACTCCCAGTTTTCTCAAGTTTATTTTGCTGCTTTCCCTTTCTCCCTTGTTGCTTTTCCATGGCAGTAATCCTAGAATTTAAGCAGTCTGGTGTGTAGTGCAAGGTGTGCGGGTTTCCTGGGCCCCTCATCATGGCTGCTGTACAGTCAGAAGAAAGCCATAGGGCAGTAGGGGAGCTCCTATTGCCTAGCCCCTCTCCCTCTGTGGCTCCTTACTCTGGCTGCCTAGTTTTTCTCACCAGCAGGTGAGTATGGGCCAACAGTTCTTCCTTCCCAAGCCCTTTCTACTTAAAGGTTAGTTTTGTGGGTTTGGTGGGTCAAGGGGTGGAGATAATTCACCACTGTCAGGTGTTCCCCAGAACGGTGGGAGTCAATCATGTTCTAGGTTTCTCTGGTAGGGAAGGAATTCATCACTTTCCTCCTTCGACCCTCCGTTTCTCCACCCTTTTAGTGCTCTCCCAAGGGCAGAAGCACACAAACCACACAGTCTCTTGATTTCTGCTAAGCACTTTTGAGCTGTTGAATGGGGCTCAGGGGCAAGAGTTGTTAGTTGCCTTCCCCAACTTGGTCACAGGGTTATTGAACTGACTGCACTTGTTTCCCATGGAACTCCAGCCTTGTCCCCAGGTCCTGAACTTAGGCTAGTACCTGGGTATGGATTTCCTAAATTTTACAGAGGCTAAAGCAGCTTGCTGAGACTGAGCTGTCCTGGACTTTTGTCTGGGAGGTAGTGGTTTGTTTACTGGGGCACGCTATTCCTCAAAGTGGTGAGATGAGAGCAAGGAAACTTTTGCTGCCACGTGAAAGTTGGGGCTCTTTGCTTAGACTCCCTATCATGCAAGTATTGGAGTAGTTTCTGGGGTGGGGGTGGGGAAAGGGTTACCAGTTCTGATGTGCCCCTGATCAGAGAGATTAGGATTTTGGGGTTTGTCGTAGGATTTGGAACCTATCTAAATATTGAGGTTCCATGAGACAGATCATCTCTCTAGTTGCTGAGCCTGTCCAGAGGCTGAGCAGCTGCTAGAGATAGGCTCTGCACCCTTTCCCACCTCACCAGTGTTGGTATTGTTGCTGCCTTTTGATTTGTATTCTCTGTTATAGACGTTTTTTTTTAAAGACTTCCTCTTTTCATTGTGCACAAATGCTGAGAGTTTAAGGCCCCATCTCTGCTATGTATATATCCTGACTTGGGGCTTTTCTTCAGCAAACTGTTTGTTCTTCTGTCAGACAATGTCATATTCAACTTTGTTCATATTAAACCACTGTGAAGCAAGCCTCTGTTTTTCTCCTTATGTTGTACATTTAATCATTCTTAGTGTGGTGGATATGCTGGGTATTGTGTGTAAGTCATATAACATGGCCAGTGTCTTGGGGTGTAAAGTAAGTTTTGCACCGACATTACAAAAGTAGATCCTAACACTCTAGTTCAATTATTATATACTTAACCTTTTTTGCATCTTTTTTTTTGCCAGTTCTGGGCTTGAGCTCAGGGCCTGAGCACTGTCCTTGGAGTTTCTCAAGGCTAGAGCTCTACCACTTGAGCCTCAGCACCACTTCCGGCTTTTTTTTCTATGTATGTGGTACCAAGGAATCGAACCCGGGTCTTCATGCATGCTAGGCAAGCACTTTAACCACTAGGCCAAACTCCCGGCCCCCCTTTTTGCATCTTGCAATTGACTTTGACACAGAAAGAAAACATTGGCTCCCAGGAAGTAGCCATAAGTACACAGTACCTGTGGTTTAGCATATTTGGTTTTGAGCTGCAGACTTGTGCTAACTTGGGTATAATATATTCATATTATACATATGTTTGTATGTGTATATGTGTACATAAACAACACACATACTCATCCTCGGATACACCCACACACCACCAAGAAACACTATTTCTTTCACAGGCTTTTTACCTCAATTGACATTTTGTTGCTTTTCAAATTGATTTGTTGCAGACAGAAAGGTGGGTGATCTCTTGGGAACTTTTGATGAATTGATATTTTCAGTTGACCAATGTGTTCTGAAATGATTTCCTATACACAGGGGGTTTTGGGAAGGATTGGAATGAGGTAGGAATCTCATCGTTTGGAAAATCAAAGAAAGCTCAATATGGAAAAGAAGGTATAAAACCTTCTCTTTTTTGCCAGTCCTGGGCTTGAACTGAGGGCCTGAGCACTGTCCTTGGACTTTCTCAAGGCTAGAGCTCTACCACTTGAGCATCAGCACTACTTCCCGCTTTTTTTCTATGTATGTGGTACCGAGGAATAGAACCTAGGTCTTCATGCATGCTAGGCAAACACTACCACTAGGCCAAACTTGAGTCCCCAACACCTTCCGTTGATGTGCCTAAATGATCAGGAAATTAAGATGACTTAAGAGGAAAGTAGAAAAGGGATAGCTAAAACGAGGTTGTTAAGAGGCTTTTGATAGGTGAGGAATGAGATGAACAAAGGGATCTGGGAGAATGAGAAAAAAATATAGGTATCACTGTGAAACAAAGGAAAGGAAGAGTAAAGAGATATCACCTTAGGCAACAGCATTAGAGAATGGCCTGGAAATTCTAGAAAAAGTAGCTTTGATATAAAGTAAGAAAGGTTTGGACAGATGACATTTGTTTAACAAATGCTAGTTAAGTCTTGTTTGCCCAGCTCTGTGCTAAAAGCTAGCACACAGGGTGGACTGGTCATGGTACAAGTAAAGTATACTGACATTCTCTTTCTGCATATTCTGGACTAAAAGAGATTTCTATATCAGGCAAAAATGCCAGAGACAAAGTAAGAAAAGAGTCTCAGATTTATCTGGTTAATTATCCAGTCTTTTTTCTTTCTTTCTTTTAGTATCAGACCAGTGAAATTTCTTCTCTTTGGAGTCAAAGTGGCCATTTTAGCAAAGTAATTAGGTCTTGCAAGGACTGTAAACCCAAGCTGTCTTACCCATTTATTTTGTGGCAAAGCATAGTTTTATAAGGAATTAAAGTTTACACTCATATCTAAATATTTACTACTAATGAATCCTCCTTATTCGTAGCACAGAAAGGGCTCAATCTTATACTGGAATCTGGAAGACAGACTAACAAAACATTTTACACATAGCTATACCTAAAAGAAGCCTACATCCTCACATTCCAAAGATGCCTTATCGACCCTTGCCCCATTCTTGAAGATTAGGAGTTGGGCAAGTAAAAGCTAGAGAGGTGAACAACAGCAAGCTTCTCAGGAGCTTTTGTATCATAGATTTCCTAGGTGAGATTCTTCTATGTTGAAATATCTGGGGTAATAATTGAAGTAAAATTACTTTCTTCTGGGGAAATGTGGACCAGCTGCTCAGTGGAATAGATATTTCTTCATGTCCTTGAGGGTTTGTTGAGTCACCCGTGGTAGTCTCCTAGACACAATAACAGTTCTAATTTTTCCTCACTTGGCTCATTTTTTAACCCTTTTATCTTTATAATTCTGAAATCTCTCCAAGATCCTCACATGTCCCTAAGTCACAGAGTCTAAAACTGGATACAACTTTAATTATAGCCTGAAGGATAGGTGGTTGTTATTTCCATTTATACATCATAGTATTCCAAGTTTACTTTTAAAATATAAACTCCTTGGGACTAATTTAGCATGTAGTTCTCTGCTACTCCCTTCCTGAACACTCACCAACCTTTTATTCCTCTTATCTCTTTTACCTTGCTTATACAAAAAATTATTTCCTCATTTTATTTTATTTTATTTTATTTTATTTTTTTGCCAGTCCTGGGCTTGAGCTCAGAGCCTGAGCACTGTCCTTGGACTTTCTCAAGGCTAGAGCTCTACCACTTGAGCCTCAGCACCACTCCGGCTTTTTTGTATGTATGTGGTACTGAGGAATTGAACCTGGGCCTTTATGCATACTAGGCAAGCACTCTACCACTAGGCCAAACTCCCAGCCCCCTCATTTTATTTTGATTTCTTTTTTACCTTCCCCTCTTTTTTTCAGTGTCTGTCCCTGCTTTGTGTGTGTGTGTGTGTGTGTGTGTGTGTGTGTGTGTGTGTGTGTGTATGTGTGTGTTTTGCTCAAGGCTTGTGCTCTGCCCCTTGAGCCACAGCTCCACTTCTGGCTTTTTACTATTTAATTGGAGATTAGAGTCTTGGATTTGTCTGCCTGAGCTGGTTTGAACTGTGACCTTATGATCTCAGCCTCCTGAGTAGCTAGGATTACTGGCATGAATCACCTGTCTGCCCCATTGTCCACACTTTTCTGAAAAGAAAAAAGTATAGAACAGGCAAACTGGAGGTAATTATTGATATCACAAAAGTTCTTTAAATCAGGTTTCTTTTAAATAAATGGTTTCTATGGTATTTTGAATATATTTAGATAATAAACTATTTGATGTAGGGAAAGTGAAGGTATGTGGTACCAAGGAATTGAACCCAGGGCCTCGTGCATGCTAGGCAAGCACTCTACCACTAGGCCAAACTCCCGGCCCGGGATGCCTAATATTCTAAGACTTCAAATGTTAATAATATGTTGTTAGCCTGAAGACTCAAGAATATTTGAAAAGAGCTGGGTGCAGTGGCTCACGCCTGTAATCCTAGCTACTTAGAAGGCTGAGATCTGAGGATCAAGGTTCAAAGCCAGTCTGGGTACAATAGAACCTGACACTTTTATCTCCAGTTAACTGCTAGAAAATGGGAGGTGGGGTTTGGTTCAAGGGTAGGGTGGTAGCCTTGAGCTGAAGAGCTCAGGGACAGAGCCCAGGCCCAGAGTGCAAGACCCATGACCCACCAAAAAATTTTGAAAAAGCAGAAAGAGTACTAGGGTTGGGATATGATCCTGACTTTTGGAGCTAGCTGTTTAGGTTCTTGGGCAAATTGTTTCAGCATTTTGGTCTGTTTTTTCAAACTAAAAAATAAAGAGATTTAATTAAATGATCTGAAAGATACTTTTTTTGGGGGGTGCTGGAAGGAATGAAACTTAACAGCCTCTACAACTGAGCCACACTGAGATATCTTAAAGCTCTTTTTCATTTCAATAAATATTATCTTATATGATCAGAGAAACAGAGGCATTGTGCTTTTGTGTTCCTCCCAAACTCTAATTTATTTTTATTTATTTATTTATTTATTTGCCAGTCCTGGGCTTGAGCTCAGGGCCTGAGCACTGTCCTTGGACTTTCTCAAGGCTAGAACTCTACCACTTGAGCTTCAGTACCACTTCCGGCTTTTTCTATATATGTGGTACCAAGGAATCGAACCCGGATCTTCGTGCACGCTAGGCAAGCACTTTAACCACTAGGCCAAACTCCCGGCCCACCAAACTCTAATTTATTTTTCTGTCAGTCCTGGGGCTTGAACTTAGGGCGTGGGCACTCACTGTCTTTTGGCTTCTCAAGGCTAACCCTCTAATGCTTGAGCCACAGTACCACTTCTGGCATTTTCTGTGTATGTGTACCAAGCAATCAAACCCAGGGATTCATGCATGCTAGGCAAGCACTCTACCACTAGGCCACAAATTTTGGCTCTTTAAGCTCTACTTTTTCAAAAGTAGATACATTAAGTTAGGTGCTAATCCCTGTAATCATAGCTACTCAGAAGGCTGAGTTCTGAGGATCCTGGTTCAAAGCCAGCCTGCACATGAAAAGTCCATGAGACTCTTATCTCCAATTAACCACCAGAAAACCGGAATGGGCACTCTGGGTCAAAGTGGTAGAGTGCTAGCTATGAGCTTAAGAGCACAGGGACAGCACCCAGACTCGGAGTTCAAGCCCCATGACTGACAAAAAAAAATTAGATACCTTAGTTTTACAAAGGAAGAGGTTCACTGTGACATTTCCACACATGTATATTATTTCCCCTCCCTGTTCAAACCCCTCCTGCTGGTATCTACTTCCCCTAACAGAACCTATTTCTCTTTCTCTGCATCCCAAACTCACTACAAATCAACAGCTTTCAATGAGATTTTTTTATGCTCTATTCATATACAGAATGGATTGCAAAGTTATTCACCGACCATCCTTTGTGGCTTTACCACACTTGCCAAGAAATAGAATGACCCCTGGAGGCAACACTACCAAATAAACAGAGGTAGAATTTTCCCTAATTATGATAGTTTAATGTAGTACAGTAAGTTTTCAATTTCAGAAATGAGTGGATTTTCACTTACTATGATTATATTGTTGGCTCCCATTCCATTCTATAAGGTCAATACGTATTCCATTGATTATTGGGTTTATAGTTACCCTAATTTTGATTTTAAATCTTCTACTGAAAAATTTCAGTAGTTTTCTCATATCTGCATAAAGTTATGGGACTTTTTCAAGGACTCATATTTTCAGATTTTTTCCTGCTCACAGCTCAATAATTACCACTTGAGTCATACTTTCAGCCCAGTTCTTTTGTTGACTATTTGGAGATGGACTCTTTCGGACATTTCTGTACAGGCTGGCCTTGATCTGTGATTCTTCAGGTCTCAACCTCCTGAGGAGTAACTAGGAATATAGGCATGACCCATCAGAAGTCTCTCCTCCCCCTCTCCTCCCTCTCCCTCTCCTGCCTTCCTTCTCCCCATCCCCCTCTTTCTTGTTGGTCATAGTGCTTGAATCAGGGCCTGGGTGCCGTTTTTGAGCTCTTTTGCTCAATGCTAGTGCTTTACCACTTTAGCCCCAGCTACACTTTCAGCTTTCTGGTGGTGGTAAGAGTCTCATGGACTTTCCTGCCTGGGCTGAATTTAGACTATGATCCTCAGATATTTAGCCTCCTGAGTAGCTAGGATTATAGGTGTGAGCCACCAGCGCCCAGCAGAAATTACTCTTATTTAAAATAAGTGTTATAACTTGAGTGCTCTGATAACAAAAGTACTTATTTTGTTAAAAATGCTTTTTAAAATTAATTTTATTGTCAGGGTGATGTACAGAAGGGTTACAGTTACATTCATCAGGTAGTGGATACATTATTCTTGAATATTTTTACCCATTCCCATGTTTTTCTCCCACTTTCCCACCTCCCACCCTCTCCCACACTCCCTCCTCCCACCCTTTCCCACTCATTTTGTTTGTCCTTTAACTTCCCTTTTTTTTAAAAAAATAAACATATATATATATATATATATATATATATATATATATATATATATAACATACCAGGTGCCACATTCAGATACAGTAACATGAGATAATGTTAAACTGTTTTTGTAACAAAAATTGTAAAAATAATCTTAGTTGACAAAATTAAAACAAATATAAATATATAAGTAAAAGGTGAAAGATTTCTCCTTTGTCCTCCCTACACTCATTTCCCAAAAAGACTTTAATTTTGAGTATGTTGTCCAAGAACTGCCTTATAGGTTGTGCCTTTTTGTCTGTCATAATATTGCATAATATTTATAGTATGGTTGATTAAAATTTGCCTCTAATTATTCACTGTTGTAAATAATTCACAGTCTTGCTCATGTGAATAAGTGTTTCCGTACAAGAAATTTTGAAGAAATGTTTCTGAGTTAAAGCATATATGTGGTTTACATTTTGATAGATACAGCTAAATTATGTTCTTAAAGAATGAAGTTTGGCCCGTACCTTGGCTCAAATGCTAGTGAAAATGGTGTTTCATAGTTTTATATTTTCTGATACATTTAATCATAATGAAACCAACTGTTAGTTTTTTTTAAAAGTTTATGCACACATTTTAAATGTTTTAGAAGACCCTTTAGCCTGCTTCTACTTGGAGATTTTTTTTACTAGTGCTAACCATAAATAAACCATGAGTATTAATGGTGTTGAATATTCCTATGTTTCCTCCAAACCTGACTTTGGAGGGAAATGAAACACTTAGTCAGGCACTTCATCTGAGGCAATCCCATGACCATTCCTTTTCCCATACTGGCATTACCTGCAGCCAAACCTAGAGCAAGACTGACAAGCAGATTTGAGAAAACATAACTTTGATCCTGGGGGCCACAGCCTTTATAGTTTAGACTTCCTCTTTGATTAGTTATCCCAGATCCAGCTCTTAAATTCCAAGCAGAGATGGAATAAAGATCGGGTTCAAGACTGAGATAGTGACTTAAATTGCAAGATCCCAGCTCTTCTGGTTGGATATTCATGTGTCATTCAGAAGTGAATAATCATTTAGTTGGTAGTGGTGGGAAACTCTCCTGATTGGTTTCTTACTTGAGAGGCAGGTATAGGAGCCCCTGCTGATTGATAAGAAAGACCAATGGCAATTTTGAAAGTAGAGGGCCAGGTTCATGTTTCCTGAAGCTGTCAGCCATTTTCCTTCATGCTTGTATGGCTGATTTAGTAACTACCCATGTAAGTGGTCCACGTTATATTAGATTTTCTGGTAGCTAGGGAGATCCAGCCTGAAGTCTCCCACTTGACTTGGTCATTGAGGTCTGGGCTTGGGAATCTGAGATTGAGGGTAGGGAGTGGGGTTCAAGGTGATACCCGCTGTGGGTAAGGGATTCGGGATTAATGGTGGTAACAAGGAAGACCAAAGAAGTAGGAGCCACTGCATAATCCAGAGATGCTACTCTGGCTGTGAAGATCTTCTTTGAATTAAATCTCTGTATTAAGTTCCTGAGACGGAATAGTAAATGTTGGATCAAGTAACTTTCACCATTTATATCACAATTTCAGTCAGCTATAATCCTCGTTTGTATGATTTCACTCCACAGACCTTCCCAGGCCAATCAACTCTAGAACAACTGTAGCAATCCATTAGCCCTCATAGCCTGAGACTTAGACAGTTATTTCCTCAGTTTTAATAGACAAACTCATTTTCTTAAGTTTTAAAATTTTGTGTGTGCCGGTACTGGAGTTTGAACTCACATACTAGGCACGGTCCCTTAGCTTTTTTTTTTTCCTCTCTCAAAGCAGGTGCTCTACCATTACTAACAGATCCACTTTGGACTTTCAGGTGGTTAAGACTTTGGAGTGGAGGTAAGGATCTCAGGGATTTTCCTTCCCCACTTAGTGTTGAACTGTAATTCTTATATTTCAGCCTGTAGAACAGTTAGGATTGTACAGGTGCTAACCACTGGTGTCCTGTTTGCTTGTCTGTTTTGTCTATCTGCCTACTTGTCTTTCTCTTTTCTTTTTTCCTTTCCTTTTCTTTCCCTCCCTCCCTCCCTCTCTCCCTCCCTCCCTCCCTTCCTTCTTTCCTTCTCCCCATCTCTCTTTCTCTATCTTTCTCTATTCCTTCTTTTCTTTTGTGTAGGTACTCTGAGGTAAATTCAAAAATTGTATTCTTTTTCATGGCTCATGTTCCATCATTTGAGCCACACCTCCCCTCCTGGCTGCTATATGCTTATTAATTAGAAGAGTTTCTTGGTTCTGTCTGTGGAGCTGGTTTTGAATCTCCATCGTCAGATCTCAGACTCCTGAGTAGCTATGATTACAGGAGTGAGTAAAGGTGAATATTTTAAAATGAATAGCTTTTACAAAGAAAGCAATATCAGTGAGAAGGATAAAACTCATTTTTTGCAAGTTACATTTTTGACCTAATAAGGAGACTGATGAGTTCCTTTCTCTCTCTCTCTCTCTCTCTCTCTCTCTCTCTCTCTCTCTCTCTCTCTCTCTCTCTCTCTCTCTCTCTCTCTCTCTCTCCACCTCCCTCACTCTCCCTCCCCCTCCTTCCCTCCCACCCCTCCCTCTCTCTTGCTGGTCCTGGGGCTTGAACTCAAGGCCTAGGCACTGTCTCTGAGCTTCTTTTGCTCAAGGCTAGCACTCTACCACTTGAGCCGCAGCACCACTTGTGCCTTTTTCTGTTTATGTGGTACCGAGGAATTGAACCCTGAGCTTTGTGCATGCTAGGCAAGCACTCTACCACTAGGCCACATTCCTGGTCCCTAAATTCTCATTTTTTTGTTTTGGTCCTCGGGCTGAAAATCTGGGCCTGTGCTATGCCTCTTAGCTTTGTTTTCTCAAGGCTAGCACTCTACCACCTGAGCCACAGATCTACTTTCAGCTTTTCCTGATAGTTTATTGCAGATATTTATCTCATAGACTTTCCTGCCTGGGCTGGCTTTAAACCATGACCCTCAGATCTCAGCCTCCTGAATAGCTAGGATTACAGGTATGAGCCACTATTACCCAGCATAAATTCTCATATCTGCTCTGCATTTGATCTGCTATTTTGATTGAAATATATCACCAGTTGTTATGATAAAGACAAATAGGTAATGTGAAATGTACCAGGACAACCATTTAAAAATGTATATCTGAGTAGCATCAAGCATAGCTACATTGTTAGACAACCATCACCATCATACATTTCAAAGACTTTTCATCGTTCCAAAGTGAAATTCAAAACAGTAGCTCCTCACTGCACCTAACAACCACCATTCTCTTTCCATTTTTACCAACTTGACAATCTTAGGTACCTCATATAAGTTTAATTATAGAAAGGGGCACTGTGGTGCAAAGTGATAATGTAGTAACCTTGAGCAAAAAGAGCTCAGGGAGTGCTGGGAGTTTGGCCTAGTGGTAGAGTGCTTGCCTAGCATGCATAAATACCAGGTTCGATTCCTTGGTAGCACATACATAGAAAAAAGCTAGAAGTAGTGCTGTGGCTCAAGTGGTAGAGCTCTAGCCTTGAGAAAGTCCAAGCACAGTGCTCAGGCCCTGAGCTCAAGCCCAGGACTGGCAAAAAAAAAAAGAGCTCAGGTACAGTGCCCAGGCCCCGAGTTGAAGCCCCATGACTGATGAAAAAAATGTAATGTTATAGTATTTTTCTTCTTTTGTGACCAGTTTCTTTCACTTAGTGTATCTTCAAGGATCATCTATGTTGTCACACACATCTGAGTATCTTTCATGTTAAAGGGGGAATACTTATTCCATTGATACACATTTTCTTTGTCTATAAGAATTACTTAGATTATTTCTACATTTTGGATATCGTGAGTAATATTGCTATAAATCTCAGTCTCTTCAAGTCCCTGCTATTAATTATTTTGAGTATATAACAAGATGTGGACTTACTGGAGTATGTGGCAATTATCATTTGTCATCTCTTTGATGAACATTTATATTTGTGCTATTCATATTATATTCCCTGGGTTGATGCCAGATACACACTGTCAGCCAGCTCCAAAGTGATGAACAGCCCAATTGAGGATAAGCACTTAAAAACTTTCTGTGGTACTGGATTTTGCATCTAGGACCTTGCATATGCTATACAAGTTCTCTACCACTGAGACACTACCTCAGTTCACGTGTTTAAAAACTATTGGGAATTCAAGGCCAGGATCGTGACCTAGTGGTAAGAGTGCTTGTCTAGCATGTACAAAGCCCTGGGTTCGATTCCTGGGTACCACATACACAGAAAAAGCCAGAAATGGGCTGTGGCTCAAGTGGTAGAGTGCTAGCGTTGAGAAAACTCAAGGACAATGCCCAGGCCCTGACTTCAAGCCCCAGGGCTGGCAACAAACAAACAAACAACACCATTGTAAAGTCAAATGCCGGTAGCTGGCACCTGTAATCTTAGCTGCTCAGAAGGCTGATTTCTGAGGCTTGAGGTTCACAGACAGCCTAGGGAAGAAGACAAATCTGAGAGACTCTTAAATTAACGAGCAAAAATTTGAATGTAGACTTGTAGCTCAAATGGTAGAGCTAAAAGGCTAAATGGGACTGTAATACCCAGAGTTCAGGCCCCAGTATTGGCACACATATACACGCACAAAGACAAACACACACATGCATGCACACATACACGTACACTAACACCTCAAACTTTCAAAAATTTGACATGGACATGATATCTAAATGTAATATCAATTACTTTTCTAGTATTTTTCCCCCAGGACCTATATGCTCCCTCTTCACCTTTCCTTCTCAAAGCTAGTGCTCTGTCATTTGGGTCACAGCTCTACTTCCAGCCTTTTGGTGGTCAAATGGAGGTAAGAGGCTCATGGACTTTCCTGCCTAGGCTGTCTTTTATTTTTGCTGGTCCTGGAGCTTGAACTCAGGGCCTGGGCCCTGGTCCTTGTACTTTCTTAAGGCTAGAGCTCTACCACTTGAGCCACAGCACCACTTCCAGCTTTTTCTATGTATGTGGTACTGAGTAATCAAACCCAGGTCTTCGTGCATTCTAACCAGCACTCTACCACTAGGCCAAACTCCTGGCCCCTACTTTCAGAGTTTTGATGGTTAATTGGATACCTGGCTTTGAATTGTTATCCTTAGATCTCAGCCTCCAGTTTAGCTAGGTTTGTTGGGGTGAGCTGTCAGTGCCTGGCAGTTTTTAATGTTATTAAGACATGACTCACATATATTAAAATTCACTCCTAAGTGTACATATGTATAATTATTTATAAATGCCTATAATTGGGTAGCCACCATTGACTTTTCTTTTTAAATAATAACTTTATTGTTATTATTAGAAGTGATATGCAGAGGGATTGCAGTTACATGAGTTGGGTAATGAGTACATGTCCTTTGGTAGAGTGTCTTCTATTTGCTCATTGTTTCCCAGTCTCACTGGTTGTATAGTTCAGTTTCATCAATGTCCAGTGAGCTGCACAGCTGTGCTTTTTCACTCTTTTCCCCTTGAGATCTGTATACTCCCCACATCTCCTGAAGGTATACACATGAGTACAATATACATAGGGTAAAGAAGACAGAATTGTCAAAAACTAATAACTAAAAAAGTCTTTTGTTCCCATATCTTGGAGTTCATTTCAGTAGTATGTTATTTTATAAAAATATGAAGATACGGGGCCCAGAGTTTGGCCTAGTGATAGAGTGCTTGCCTAGCATGCATGAAGACTCAGTGCCATACACATAGAAAAAAAAACGGGAGGGGTGCTGAGGCTCAAGTGGTAGAGCTCTAGCCTTGAGAAAGTCCAAGGACAGTGCTCAGACCCTGAGCTCAAGCCCAGGCCTGGCAAAAAAAAATGAAGATGCATTTTGGCATTGTGCCATTCTCATTCTCTCCTGAGAGTATTCTGTTTTGATCTTACAAAGTATCTAGAGTCCTGTGTAATTTGTCATAACCATTGTGTTTTATATCTAATTTCTTCATTTGTAATAATTAGTACACATCTAGGACTCTCCTAGCAGAGTATTACAATACCTCAAAACTTAGGTACATGAGGTCATATAGGATGAGACTAAATGAAAGGAACTCTAGAATATGGAAACAAGAGCTTTATCTTGTGTGATTGTTGTTCTTAATGTACTATGTTATTTCTCATCCCCCTCCTTTTTTGCCATTTGGTTAATCTCATATTGTTACTGTATCTGACTTTGTTACCTGGTATATTGTATATACATTTATTTGTTTATCTGAAATAGGAAAGGGAAGGGGGGAAAACAAGATGATTGGGAAGGGGTGGGGGAGGGAAATGGGCACAAAATCATGAGAGGGAGTATCAATGTGTGAGAATTAATGCACCTACTACCTGACGAATATAACTGTAACTCCTCAATGCATTATCCCAACAATAAAAAATAAAGTTTAAAAAAAGGCTGGCTTTGAACCACGATCATTAGATCTCAGTCTCCTGAGTAGTTAGGATTACAGGCATGAGCCAACAAGCCCAGTGTACATTTCTTTTTGAACAGTGTTACCCTTCCCTCATTTTTTCCCTTGTATTTCCTCCTGCCCTCTCTCATCCACAAGGTATGTAGAAATTTTAGCAATGCTTGACTAAGGGAAATGGTACACATAGTTAAAATTTCAGTAGAAATGTCAGGTAGCCCTTTAGATTCTGCCAATTTACTTCTCACCAACAAGACATGAAAATGTTTCTCCCTTAAAATTGCCAATATGAAG
The DNA here is from genome assembly GCF_031878675.1 of Megascapheus bottae. Classification (NCBI taxonomy): domain Eukaryota; kingdom Metazoa; phylum Chordata; class Mammalia; order Rodentia; family Geomyidae; genus Megascapheus; species Megascapheus bottae. Next base: position 40,698,395 of record NC_143547.1, read on the forward strand.
AATTCTCACTCATTTTTCATTTTCATTAGTATGATAATATGAGAGAGATACCTTTTTTTTCCAGTCCTGGGCCTTGAGCTCAGGGCCTGAGCACTGTTCTTGGGTTTTCTCAAGGCTAGAGCTCTACCATTTGAGCCACAACACCACTTCCAGCCTTTTTCTTTGTGGTACTGAGGAATCGAACTCAGGTCTTCATGCATGCTGGGCAAGTACTCTACCACTAGGCTAAACTCCCAGCCTGGGATACCTTTTTAAAATCTTGTATTTCCTTATTTCATGATATTTTATAGTCTTTTTTTTTGTTCTTGACAACATGTTTTGGATGTTTTTCCATGCTGGTATGAATAGAGTTTATTTTTTTTATTTTTATTTTTTGCTGGTTCTGGATTTTGAACTCAAGGCCTGGATGCTGTCAACGAGCTTCTTTTTAGTCAAGGCTACCACTCTACCACTTGAGCCACAGTGCTACTTCCAGCTTTTTCTGAGTAGTTTATTGGAAATAAAAATCTCACAGACTTTCCTGACTGGACTGGCTTTGAACCTCAATCCTCAGATCTCAGCCTCCCGAGTAGCTAGGATTGCAGGCTTCAGCCACTGGTACCCAGGTTGTACTATTATTTTAAGTGGTTATATAGCATTCCATTGTGAGAATTCAGCATACTTGTATCTTGTGCCTTCAATTTGCTGTCTTGTGATGAACATTTTTTACCTATGCAGTGTGTGTGTGTGTGTGTGTGTGTGTGTGTGTGTGTGTGTGTGTGCCAGTACATAGCTTGAACTCATATGGAGACGTGTCCTTTAGCTTTTTTGCTCAAGGCTTGCACTCTACCACTTGAACCACAGCTGCACTTATGTCTCATGCGTCTTTGGAACTTAATTCTTTGGTTTTTTTGCTTGTTTTCTTAAAATAAAAATTCATTTGTTATTACTCATTTGTAGAATCTGAACTTTAATGACATGCACATGCATGTACACAAATAATATATCTGTATGGTAACTGGAATATTTGGGGGAAGAAGGGAGAAGGAAATAGAATTGCAAAAGGTGAGCAGTATATAAATACATGAATTTATGTATGAAGATGGCATAAGGAATCCCAGGGAATGGAGAAAGAGCAGTTACTCTGAAAATATATAATACACAGATAAATTAACAATCAACCCTTGGTGCAATTAATATGCACTAAAAATAAATGACAGGAGAATAAAATAGGCTCTATTGGGGGTATTATTGGCAGTGGGGAAAGTGAATGAGAATGGATATGGTCAAAGTTGTTTATTTGTACATGTGAATATAGAACAATGAAACATTTTAAAATTGTTTTAAGAAGGGGGAAGGATATAAGGGAGAGTGTTAGATGGGTAAATTTATGTGAATATATTGTATACATATATGGAACAATCACAGTGAAACCCCTCTAGTGCCAATAGAAGTCTTTTTTATTTTATTTATTTATTTTGGCAGTTCTAATGCTTGAACTCATGGCTTGAGCACTGTCCTTGGGCTTTCTCAAGGCTAGAGCTCTATCACTTAAGCCACAGCACCATTTCCGGCTTTTTTCTATGTATGTGGTACTGAGGAATTGAATCCAGGGCTTTGTGCATGGTAGGCAAGCGCTCTACCACTAAGCCAAACTCCTGGCCCCTAGAAGGTTTTTTTTTTTTTTTTTAATGTAATTTGAGTCAGGTGAGGTGGCTCATGCCTGTAATCCTAGCTACCCAGGAGGCTGAGGTCTGAGGATCAAGGTTCAAAGCCAGCCTGGGCACAATAGAACCTGAGACTCTTATCTCCAATTAACCTCTAGAAAATGGGAAATGGGGCTTGGCTCAAGGTTAGGGCGGTAGCCTTGAGCTGAAGAGAGCGCGGGGACAGCACCCAGGCCGAGTTCAAGCCCCATCACCCACAAAACCAAAATAAATGTAATTTGGATTGTGATGTAGCTCAGTGGCCAAGTTCAATCCATAGCATCAAAAAAAAGACAAAAAACCCAATTAAATACAATTTTATTGTTATTATTGAGAAGTTAATAAAAACAAATATATTTCTTATTAATACATTTATTACACAGCATTTAATTACTTTAAATTTCATAGCTTGTAAGGAGCAGTCTTTAGTCTTTTGTTCAGTATGCTTGAGCCTTATTTATCTGTTTCATTGTAGTAAATTTTCTCCTTTTTTGGTGCTGGTCCTGTGGTTTGAATTCAGTGTCTGGTGCTCTACCACAAATCCACTTGAGCTACAGTTCCACTTCTAGCGTTTGTGGTGCTTAATTGGAGATAAGAGTCTCATGGGGAAATAAAATAAAAACATATTTGCTTGAGGAAAAAAAGAGTCTCACGGATTTTTCGGCCTGGGCTACATTTGAACCATGATCCTTAGATCTCAGCCTCCTGAGTAGCTAAGATTAGATGTGAGCCACCAGTGCCAGGCATGTTTTCTCCTTTGAATTGCTGAGCAGTGGTTCATTGCATGAATATGTCACAGTTTGTTGTCTTATTAATGGACATTTGGGTTACTTACACCTTCAGGCAATTATAAATAAAGCTACAGTGGACATTCTAACACGTCTTCTTTTTTTTTGTCAGTCATTGATCTTGAACTCTGGGCCTGGTTGCTGTCCCTGAGCTCGTCAGCTCAAGGCTACCACCCTACCCTTGAGTCAAGCTCCACTTCCCGTTTCTAGAGGTTAATTGGAGATAAGAGTCTCAGGTCCTTTTGTGCCTGGGCTGGCTTTGAACCTTGATCCTCAGATCTCAGCCTCCTGAGTAGCTAGGATAACAGGCGTGAGCTACAAGTCTTCTTGTAAACATGTGTGAGGTCCTATGTTAAATTCTTAACACTGCAAAAAGTTGAAGTTTTAAATGATTGATTCACAGAAGTTCTTTATATTTTCTAGTGCCAAATCTTTTTTTTTTTTTGCCAGTCCTGGGCTTGAGCTCAGGGCCTGAGCACTGTCCTTGGACTTTCTCAAGGCTAGAGCTCTACCACTTGAGCCTCAGCACCACTTCCAGCTTTTCTCTATATATGTGGTACCAAGGAATCGAACCCGGGTCTTCATGCATGCTAGGCAAGCACTTTAACCACTAGGCCAAGTTCCTGGCCCAGTGCCAAATCTTTTGAAACCTCAAGTCCATGTTTGTCTGTTCATATTTCTAATAGCTATTTGTGATGAACTGGGCTTTACATTTGGGGAAGTCTAAGTGATCTTTTTTTGTTTGTTTTGAAACCGCATCTCACTGTGTAATCTGGCTGATCTCAAGCTCAGGATTCTCCTACCTTAGCTTCTCAAGAGCTGAGATCACAGGCATGTGCCATCATTCTCACCTAAAATTGCTTAGTTATTTACTATTTTGTCAGTCCTGGGGACTGAACTTAGGGCCTGAGCACTGTCCTTGGGCTTTCCTCAAGGTTAGTGCTCTACCACTTGAGTCACAGCACCAGTTTTGACTTTTCTATATATGTGGTACCAAGGATTCGAACCTGGGTCTTCGTGTATGCTAGGGAATCACTCTACCACTAGGCCAAACTCCCAGCCCCTAAAATTGATTATTTTATGACTTTTGCTTTCTTTGCTTTAAGACTCTTGCAACTATCTTCAAATTTCAATATTTCTCTTCTGGATTTTCTTCTAGAAGTTAAATATATGTAGCTTTTATATTAGATGTTTAAACCATAATCCAAGTAGTTTTTGGATATGGTTCACATTTTTTCTCATACTTTCATCCACACTGTAGTTTTTCTGTTTTTTTTTTTCTTTTTTTTTTTTTTGCTAGTCATGGAGCTTGAACTTAGGTCTTGAGTGCTGTACCTGCATTTTTTTCTCACTCTTCCACTTGAGTTCTTTTTTAAAATATTTTTTTATTATAATTAATAAAAGGGTTACATGATATTTGCCAGATAGAAGGTACATTAATTCACATACATTGATACCCTTTCACATGTCTTGGTCCCCATTACCCTCCCCCCAAACCCCCCATCTTGGTTTTCCCCCCTTCCCTATCCAATTTCAAATAACCAAATACAAATATATCCAATATATCAGATAACGAAGTGAGATACTGTAACAATATGAGATAACCAAGGGACAGCAAAAAAGATGAGAGATAACATAGTACATTAAGGACAACAATCATTCATTATATGGCTTTTGTTTCAATATCCTAGAGGTCCTTTCAATTAGCTTCATACTATATGACCTTATGTATCAAGGTTTTGCTCTATTGCAAATCTCTGCTAGTAGAGCCCAAGGTTTCTACTGATTATGACAAATGAGGGAAACCATTGAGCCTAAGTTCCTTTGAGTCTGGCTTTCTTCACTTAATATGATTTTTTTCTAAGTCTTTCTATTTCCTAACAAATGGGGCGATGTCGTTTTTTCTGACAGCAGCATAGAATTCCATTGTGTACAAATACCACATCTTGTTGATCCACTCATCAACTGAGGGACATCTAGGTTGGTTCCATATCTTTGCTATGGTGAATAATGCTGCAATGAACATTGTTGTGCTAGTGGATTTAGTATGCCCTAGTTTCTGGATGGTTGGGTAAATGCCAAGTAGTGGAATTGTTGGGTCATAGGGGAGTTCTATGTTTAGCCTTTTGAGGCACTGCCACACTGCTTTTCATAGTGGTTGAATGAGTTTGCACTCCCACCAACAGTGTAGTAGTGATCCCTCCTGGCCACATCCCCTCCAGCATCTGTTGTTATTCGTTTTCCTGATTCTGGCCATTCTAACTGGAGTGAGGTGGAATCTTAGCGTTGTTTTGATTTGCATTTCTTTTATGACCAGAGATGTTGAGCATTTCTTCATGTGTCTATAGGCCATTTTTGTTTCTTCTTCAGAGAAGACTCTCTTTAAGTCTTTGGCCCATTTTTTAATGGAATGGTTGTTACTTTGGAGATTAGTCTTCCACTTGAGTTCTACTTCTAGCTTTTTCTGTGGTTAATTGGAGACAAGACTCTCACAGACTTTCCTGCCAACACTAGTTTCAAACTACAATCCTCAGATCTCAGCCTCCAGTATCTAGGATTATGGTGCTCAGCTCTAAGTTTTTTGAAAAATTATTGTAATTAACACACATTTAACTCTACAAGGGTGTAAGATTTTATTGTGACATTTTCACACAAGTAAGCAATATATTTTGACTAATCTCCTCATCACTCTCCCTTACCCTTTTTCCCACTTAGTACAATTTCAAAGACTTGCATTGTTCTAATTTCATACTTCCTGACAACCTAACACAATAATGTACATCCTCTTTCACACTTCTTAGTTAGCACCCAGTTTTACTAGTCTTTTTATTCTTTGCCAATCTCAAAATTATGTTTGTTTTATTGATATTTGAGTACTGTTAAAGTTAAAATCTTTTGGCAACACTGGAGTTTGAACTTTCCTGCTACCATTGAACCACATCCCTATCCCTAAACATATATTTGATTATTTATTATTTGTATGCTATTTTTCATGAATTAACTCTTCTTTTACCCTTTGTCCAATTTTCTATTGAGATGTTCTGTTTTTAAAGCTTTTTGTATGTGTCATGTATATGTGTAACCAAAAAAGTAGGTAATATTGTCTTTAAAATGTATTGAGATTGAAGCTGAGAAAAGCTAAATGTCTTGGTCTAAGATCAGTTAGATAATAAATGACATAGCAATCTAGTCTATTTGACAAAAAATATGCTCTTTCTGTTACAGGAAAATAGTTTTAATCCCTCAATAACTTCCCCAAGTACTTCAAATTATTTAATATTGCTTCCTTTGCTTAAAGTTTTGGTTTCAGTCTTTGGCTCCTGCTGATTACCCTCCTGAAACTTTAGAGAACATTTGTTTTCTCTTTTCTCATTCAAAGGCTTATTTGTTACTCATTGTTGAAATAATTTCAAACATAAAGGAAAGTTGCAGGAATAATCCAGAAAATTCCAAATACTTTTGACCTACATTCAGAAATTTTTGAACATGTTGCCACATCTGTATTATCATTTTATCTACATAGTTTTCCTTATACTACACTGCTAAATACCTCAGCATGTCTTTCCTAAGACATTTTCTTACAAAACCTCAGGAAAATGTTCAAACTCAGGAAAATTAACTTTGATGCAATTCTACTGCTGTCTGTAGCTACATTGTACCACTTGGCTCAATAGTATACTTCATAGCATTTTCCCAGTCTAGAATTTAATCCAAAATTATACTTTGAATCTGATCATTATATCATGTTGATCTTCTTTCATCTGAAGTTGTTCCTCAGCCTCCATTTTGTTTTTCTGTATGTTGCCTCTTTTGAAGAGTTTAAGAAAGTTATTTTGTAGAATACCTCTTACTTTGGGGTTATCTGATTTGTGTTTTTTTTTTGGTCTTGAGTAGATTTAAGTTGTTTTGTTAATGTTCTCAATGCATTGCAAACGCAGGTTTAAAATGTCAGTTTGCTTCAACTATTGGTGACATTAACTTTGACAATTTGATCTGTCAGGTTTCTTCACTGCAAAGGTACTATTTTCACCATTGTATTAAATACACAATTTATAGGGGGACCTTTGTAATTCTATAAATGTCTTCTTCCTCATCAAACTCTTTCACCCATTAGTTTAAAAACATTCATGAATTATTCTTTATTATCGGTTCTTAGGAAGGACATGTGCATTTTTCTAATCCTCTATCAATCAGCAAGTACTTTGATATTCTGTTGAAAAGGAGAAAAGGTGCTTTTCATAAGATATTCTTCAGGTTTTGCAAAGAGAGATAGATAGAATACTAGTTAGTTTTCCCTTGACTCAAGATGCTTAATGAACTAAAGAGCTTTATGTAGCTCACAGTTAGGTACATTCCAAGTCCAAGTGGCTAAGTGCAGAGTCTAGCAAAAGACCTAGTGGTGGACTGACTACAGGACATTGTGGAAGAATAATCACATCCTGAACCTAGAAGCAATGAGAAGAGAGAATACAGGCATGATCCTTCTATAAAACACTAAGAAAATCAAGGGTCCCAGAAGAGATACAGAATTTCTTCTTGAGGCATATCCCCAGTGATGTAAGGACCTCCTAATAGGCCCCATTTTTGAAGGCTGCACATATTTTCCAATACTACTATCCAAGGTGGATCAGCTTTTCTACATATTGACCTTGGGGTGGGGAGAACTTTCAAACCACATTCAAATAATAGCAAGCAGGAAAATATGAATGGTCTGAAATGAACTAAAATGAACCTTAATGGCTAAAAGTAGCTATTCGAAAGCATGCATTTAGAGAATTAATCTACTTTAATACAGGGCTAAGTTTACTTATCATGAAACTAGGATGTTTGTCAAGTTTCTACCAGAATATGATCTCAGGAAAAAGAATGAAATGTATAAATGTAAAGAAATTCTAACTTACTCATCTGAGCTATCAGAAACACAGGTCTATAAAGAGAAGCCTGAAGGCTGATTACCTACCAGGAGAATGGAAAGGGAAAAATGATATTTTCTGTTTTCTAACTTTTTTTGGTTTATTTTAAATTGCATAGGTAATAGGTGAATTTATTCTTCTTAGAAAAACATTAAAACTTTACAGGTAAGAGTAAGTTCTTTTTCACTAATCACCCTGACCCCAGTTCTGGTTGGGCAGTCTTTTAAAAGAGGAGCAATACCTCTGTGCCTTTAATCATATAAAATACTTGTTTGGATCCGGAGTGTGGCCTAGTGCTAGAGTGCTTACATACCATGCACAAAGCCCTGGGTTTGATTCCTCAGTGTCACATACACAGAAAAAAGCCGGAAGTGGTGCTGAGGCTCAAGTGGTAGAGCTCTAGCCTTGAGAAAGCCCAAGGACAGTTCTCAGGCCCTGAGTTCAAGCCCCAGAACTGGCAAAAATATCTAATTTAAAATAATTATTGAAATGAACTCCAGGAAAAAAGAAACAAGATTTTTCCGTTGTTGTTGTCTTTCTTTTCTGGACTTTTTGTCATGTTTGTTCATCTGTCTTTAGGTGTGTGGGTAAAGGTGGGACATAGAAATGGAGGGACAAAAGGTGAACAAATGCTGCAGTGGTGCCCACTAGACACTGCTGAAAATGAACTATACAACTTGTAGGTGGGGATGGGAAGGAACGCTGGAAGAGAGCAAGGAAAGAGGTGACATTGTCCAAAACGAAATGTACTGCCTTATGAAACCATAACACTTCCGTATATCACCTTTGTAATAGCAATAGAAAAAAAAAGTTTTGAGACAGATTCTTACTATGTAGCTCAGTATTCTTTTGAATACAGGTATTACAAGCATTCATACCATACTCAGCAGAGGGTAGGTTCCAGTAGTAGTGTTTTCATAAAGAGCATTGTAGGTACCCAGTTTGTTTGTTTGACTAGAGCTCTACTACTTGAGGTAGTCTGGCATTTTATTCATTCATTGGAGATAGAGTCTCTTGTACTCTCTTCTGCTTTAAACTGTGATCTTCAGATCTTGGACTCCAGAGTAGCTAGGATTGCAGATAAAAGTCACCAGGACATAGCTTTGGGTGGGCTTTTATCAAAATACCTTGAGTAGACAAAATTTATCAGGCTCAGGTAACTGGTGTTAATATATCCTTTGTAGATAGACAAACTCCATTTGTTTAAAAATATGCTCATAAGTTAACCTTTCATAGTTTGGCTTACTGAATATGCCTGCCTCCTCCCCTCTTTGTTCAAGTCCTGGCCTTTGAACTCAGGGCCTGAGCACTGTCCCTGAGCTGTTTTGCTCATGGTTAGCATTGTACCACTTGAGATATAGCTCCACTTCTACCTGTTTTGTTTTTTCAGTAGTTTATTAGAGATAGGAGTCTCATGATCTTTCCTGCCTTTGCTGGCTTTGAATCACAATGATCAGATTTTTCTTTTTTCTGTTGGTCAGTCATGGGGCTTGAACTCGACCTGGGTGCTGTCTCTGAGCTCTTCAGCTCAAGGATAGCACTTTACCATTATGAGCCACAGCGCCACTTCCAGTTTTCTGGTGGTTCACTGGAGATAAGAATCTTATGGACTTTTGTGCCTGGGCTAGCTTTGAACTGTGTCCTTCAGCCTCTTGAGTAGCTAGGATTACAGGTGTGAACCACCAGCGCTGGCAGGCAATTTTTTTGCCAGTCCTAGTGCTTGAACTCTGGGCCTGAGCATTGTCTTTGGGCTTTCTCAAGGCTGTTGCTCTACCATTTGGTCCACAACACAACTGCTGGATTTTTCTGTGGATTTGGTACCTAGGAATGGAACCCAAGGCTTCGTGCATGTTTGGCAAGCATTCTATCAGAAGGCCACCTTCCCAGTCCCTGGTGAGATATTTCTTTGAAGAAGACAATACTATATATTTAGGTTATAAGGCAGTAGTAGTACATAGTAAAGGATTAATTGCCCAGCATAAATGAGTGCAATATAAATTCATTTCTTTCCGTTCTTGTCAACTCTACTTTTCCCCTTAAATTCCCTTTTGTTTCTTTCCTTCCTTCCCATCCTTCAATTCAGTATATCATATGGCTTCTCTCTTGCCCTTGGCAGAAAATCGCTAAGGACAAAAGACATGGAGCTTGGATTGGAGCTTTATTTTTTGGTCGGTCATGGGACATAAACTCTGGGCCTAGGCATTGTCCCTGAGCTCTTCAGCTCAAGGCTAGCACTCTACCACTTGAGCCACAGTGCCACTTCTGGTTTTTAAGCGGCTAATTGGAGATAAGAGTCTCATGGGCTGTAGTACCAGGGCTGGCTTTCAAATGCAATCCTCAGATCTCAGCTTCCTGAGTAGCTAGCTTACTGGGCATGAACCACCAGCACCTGGCTGGACTTTTTATTTTTTCTTTTTCTTTTTTGCTGGTATCATCCATTTCCATGGCTTCAGCTGCTTCCTATATACCCAATTCACATACATGTATGTCTAGTCCACACTTCTTTCCTGAGCTTCATATCCTTTGTATTCATCTGCCTATTTGGATGCTCATAGATATCTCAAATTGATGACTTCCCTATTCTTCATCCACCACTCTTTGCATAAACCTGATATTCCTCTTGTGTTCTGTATCCCTTCAGTGATTGGCACCATCACTAATCCCAGATCCCCAAGCCTGAAACTTTTACATTATTCTCTACATGGTCCAAGTCACAGTCATGTTATACCTGACTTCTTCTTTTGGTGCCAATTGTGGGGCTTGAACTCAGGGCCCGGATACTGTCTTTAAGCTTTTTATGCTCAAGGCTAGCACTCTACCACTTGAACCACAACTCTACTTCTGGCTTTTTGGTGATTATTTGAGGATGATTGTCTCACAGAATTTCCTGCCTGATCTGTCTTTGAATCATTATTCACAGAGCTCAGCCCCCTAAATAGGATTACAGGCATAAGCCACTGAAGTCCTACTGCACCTGAACATTTTGTTTTAATTTTTATTTTAAAGATGACACACAGAGGGGTTACTGTTATGCAAGTCAGATAAGTAGTACATTCCCCCTTCCCTCCCCTCCCCTTCTCTTCCCTTTCCCTTCCCCTTCCTTTTCCTTTCTTTTCCCCTTCCCTTTCTCTTTCCCTTCCCTCCCTCCCCTCCCTTCCCTTCCCCTCCCTTCCCCTCTCTTCCCTTCATTTCTTTCTGTTGGTCACAAGGCTTGGACTCAGGGCCAGGGCACTGTCCCTGAACTCTTCAGCTCAAGGCTAGCATTCTACCACTTTAAGCCACAGTGTCACTTCCGGTTTCCTGGTGGTTAATTGTAGATAAGAGTCTCACTGATTTTAAGTGTCTGGGCTGGCTTTGAACTGCAGTCCTCAGATTTCAGCCTCTTGAGTAGCTAGGATTACAGGCAAGAGCCACCACGCCTGGCTGGCCATTATCATTTTTGTTTGCCAGTTCTGGGGCTTGAACTCAGAGCCTGAGCACTGTCCTTGGGTTTTCTCAAGGCTAGAGCTCTACCACTTGAGCCACAGCACCACTTCTGTCATTTTCTATGTATGTGGTACTGAGGAAGCAAACCTGGGTCTTCTTGCATGCTAGACAAGCACTCTACCACTAGGCCAAACTCCCAGCCCCCTCCCCCCATTATTTTTTAATGAGTACAATTTATTTGAACGATGTCAACCCTCCCCTTAGGTTCTCCCAGTTTTTTCCCTCCCATCCCCACCATGTACACCTGAACTTTGGCAACTCCTAATTTATCTACCCCCACCACCGCTGCCCTTGTCGTCAGGTCATTTTCCATAAGACAGCCCTCAATGTATTAAAACACAGGAGACTCTCAAGTGACCTCCCAGTCCCCTTAAGAGAAAGTTTAAAAACTTTTGAGTGGTTTACAAGGCCCTATTTTGACTCCAATTTCAGCATCATTTATATCATGCTCTCAAGATCTTACTGCAGCCATTCGAGACTCCATTTTCAATCAGGCTTTGATGACTCACATCTATCATTCTAGGTACTTACATGGCTGAGTTCTGAGGATCACAGTTCAAAGCCAGCTTAGGCAGGAAAGACTGTGAGAATCTACCTCTAATTAATCTCCAAAAAGTTGTATATAGAGCTGTGGCATAAATAGTAGAGCACTAACCTTGAGCAAAAGAGTCCAGGGACTACCCCTAGGTTCTGATTTAAGCCCTAGGACTAACAAACACATAAAAATTAAAGCTTGTAAAAAAAGAGTTTCAATTGAACCTATCAATTTATGAATACAATGTATCTTAATCCATGCCAAAGGGTCATTTTTCTAGTTCTGTCATTTCTTCTACATCTGTTAGCTGGAATTTTTTTGTAAATAATCTTCCTGTATAGGATGAGTTTATTTGGCATCTTTAACATTTTGTACATGATTGGCAAACTAATTGTTTAATTCTTTGGTGATTGAATTTTTAAAGTTTATTTGAATTAGTAATTCAGAGCTTTGGACAAACTTGCCAGAATCCACTTGTAAGTGGAAGTTAGGCTTTCAGAATTAGCCGACAAAAGCCCACTTAATCCCACAGGGTACATGACACATTACATATATGTCATGAGAAATAGAAAATATTTTGCAATATTAGTTATGAAACAGAAGAAAACTGAATGAGTTGTAAAAGTTTAACAAGTGCTAGTACTTGAAAGAAAAGCAGCATTAATTAGAACAAGAAATAGATGGATACTTATAGTGATTTGAAGTGATCTGGTAAGTGTTTTCAAGGACTTTTAGAGTTTGATGGCATATTCTTAAGTCTAATTTCACTACCAATTTAAATGATTTCCATTTTTTGATAAGTCCTATTACCAACAGTTCTCTTGCATTCAGCAACTAGGGACCATGATCAGCATAATCTTTAGCTCACAAACGGAGAGGGACACATTTCTTAATATAGATTAAGGAAGTGGATTTTTTATTTTGGTGTGGATCTCGGGGCTTAAAGTCAGGGCCTGAGAGGTGAGCTTCTTTGCTCAAGACTAGTACTCTACCACCTGAGATACAGTTCTACTTCTTGTTTTTTGTGGGTTAATTGGAGATAATAGCCTCATGGATTTTCTTGTGTTGGCTGACTTTGAACTGTGATCCTCAGATCTCAACTTCCTGACTAGCATGATTTAAAAAAATTGTATTCCTTTGGTCTTGACTTATCTCACTCAACATGATTTGCTCTAATTTCATCCACTTCCCAGCAAATGCCATTATTTTATCTCGTCTGTTGGTTATGTAGAATTCTATATGGTATTCTTAATATGTGGATATTAGATCCAAACAGTATAAGAGTGATGACTCAATATTTGGGAACCCAGGATTATGGGCATGGTCTTGGAAATATAAAGATAACTACATAGACATAAGAATATATGATGGGATATATACTATATAGACATAATGTTTTATTACATATATTAATATGTATCTATGACATACAAACCCTCAGCTTAATTTTAATTATGTTCTAAAATCTATGTGCCCGTGATTCTTTATAGAGATTCCCTTCTTGAATATTGGTTTGTTAAACATGACATTTGAAATATAATGTAAAAATCAATGTTAATAAAATCTTAAAAAAATTGTATTAACATATATTAGTTGTACAAGGGGGTTATTGTGACATTAACATACATGCATACAATATATTCTAATCAAATTCACCCCTTCTATCACTCTCATCCTCCTCCCCCGTTCCTAATGCAATTTCAACAAATTTCTTTGATCCATTTTCATAGATGCAAATAAACTATTTCAACCATCTCCTTCTGGTATCCACCCCCAACAGTGTGTTTTATTCTCCTGTGATGCTTTTATTTTTATTTTTAGTGTATATTAATTGTATCAAAGGCATTTCACCATGGTGTTTCAAATATATTAGAAGGTTTTTTCTTTAGATAGCAGGGGTTTGAATTTGGCCTGCTTCTTGCCTGTCTGGCAGTCTACCACTTGAGCTTCCAAACCTCTGGTCAGTTTTTAACAAATGATCTTTACTTCTAATCTTAGTTTCTTAGGTGTCCTGTTTACTGCAGGACCATTCAGTGGTCAATTATTGGTTAGAAGTTGTCTGCAAACACCTTAGTCTAATATATTTTCAACCCTATTTTGATAACTTTGTGTATGGGTTGTGAAATGCATTCGAAGTTCAGAAAATGTATAAGTTTCTTCTGACTTGTTTTTCCTGTGACCATACAAGGCCTTGTTTTTAGCCATGGAAATGTAGATAAATAGGCTTCTGTCTAGTATCCTGAGCTTGAGTGCAGCCTTGCACATGCACAGAACTTTCTAGATCACTAGAGCTTTGAGGAAGTTTATCAAGTTCCACTGTGGCTGTCTTGTTTTCTGGGTCTGTTTGCTAAACTCTTGTCAGATGTACATTTCAGTTGCTCGCCCCAACTAATCTGTGACCTGAGGTAACTGATTGATGTGGGCTTTTCCTGATTATATGCCCTGAGTTTGCTACTGTTTTCATCACCCCTAGGCATGAGACTTCTTTTGTGCTCATTCCTAGTGAAATAATTCCCCTCCAGCAGCTGAGCTGCCTTTGTTTTTTTAAAAGAAATGGATTGCTTAGTTCCTGTAAAATCATCTCTAAGGACCGTGGTGGGGCGATAGGGGCTACCTCAGGCGAAAATACCAGAGTCCCACTCTTTATAACAGGGTTTCTAAGTGCTCTGAGACAGTTTTTAATTTCACATGGGTCTATTTCTAGACTCCTGAAATAATTGCTTTTGACATTTTTGTATGTTTTATTGTTGGTTTAATGCATAGAAGATTTTCTCTGTTCCTCACTCTGTTATCCCACAGTCTTTATTTTGGTGGTACTGGGGTTGAGACTCAGGTCTTCACACTTGTTAGGCAGATACTCTACTACTTGGGCCATGCCACTAGATGTTTCATGGTTTAATTATTTTTCAGATAGTGTCTCACATTTTTTTTTCTCTAGGTCAGCCTCATACCAAAATATGTGTTCTTTCTATAAAAAGTGATAAATAAGTAAAGTAATGTTACATTAATCTGCTTAATTTAGCCATTCTACATTGCTAGATGTTTCAGAACATCATCAGTTTAAAAATACAATTCTGGGCTAGAAATGTGGCTTAGTGGTAGAGTGCTTGGAAGCATACATGAAGTGATGTTGTGCTTCAAGTGATAGAGTGCTAGCCTTGAGCAAAAATAAAAGCTCAGGGACAGTGCCTGGGCCCAGAGTTCAAGCCCCGGACTGGCAATATACACGTGTGTGTGTGTGTGTGTGTGTGTGTGTGTGTGTGTGTGTGTGTGTGTATTTCTGCAGTAAAGGATGAATTATGGAAATATGAAACTGGTAGCCAGGAGTTTGAGATTTTACTCAGTAGTTTTTGTGTTTTCTTTTTGCTGGTCCTAAGGCTTGAACTCAGAGTGTGAGTGCTGTTCCTAAGCTTTTTTTGCTCAAAGCTGGTCCTTTACCACTTGAGCTACAGCTCTACTTCTAGTTTTATTTTTTAATTTAAGGGTTAATTGGAGGTAAGAGTCTCAGAAACTTTCCTGCCCACAGTGGCTTTGAATTGTGATCCCCAGATCCTAGCCTCTTAAGTAGCTAGGATAGCATTCAGCTTACTTGATAGTTCTTTGTAATATAAATCATTGAATTGGTTTTGAATGGGGACTGGCATAAGTAGATATGGTAGAAAAGTCAAAGAGATTAAGTAATTGAAACTGTTGATTACTGTCATTAAAGTCCCACTGCATACACACATATGTACACATATGCATATTATATATACATACATTACATATATTTGAGACAGAGATAGACTATGTGACAGTAACTATGAAAATGTTTGGGAGGGAAGAAGGAAGGAAAATAATAATGGAAGTTGAAGAATTTCAAAGTACATTGCAACTATGTATGGAGATGGCATAAGGAATCTCATTGAAAGCTTTCAATCAATAGGGATTTGGAGGGACAGAGAAAGAGAGTTATTTGGTTAAAATATAGCATAAACACATCTGAAATATCATGGTGAAATCCCTTAGTACACTTACAAGATGAATGACAGGAAGGCAAAACAATCTGTTGGGGGTGGGTGCAGAAGGAAGGGAGTTGGCTAACCACTGAAGAGGGTGAATGAGGATAAATATGGCCAAAGTTTTTAGTTTGTATATGTGAAAACAGAAAAATAAAACCTGTTAAAATTGTTTAAAAAATGGAACTGAGATATGGGAGATTGTGGGGGGTGAGTATGGAAATGTCACAATGAAACAAACCTCTCTTGTACAATTAATATATGCTAATAAAATAATGATAAATGAATGAAATTAGAGGGCCAGGAGAATGGCCTAGTGGCACAGTCCTTGCTTAGGATACACAAAGCCCTGGATTGATTCCTCCATACCACATATACAGAAATATTGAGAAGTGATGCTGTGGCTTAAGTGGTGGAACACTAGCCTTGAGAAAGCTCAAGGACAGTGCCCAGGCCCCGAGTTCAAGCCCCAGGACTGGAACGAAAAGAAATTAGAATATGATATGTCAAGATACTGTGAGATTTGCATGTTATATCATCAAGGGGAGTAAATAAAGACCTTCAAGAAGAGAAGAGACAGAGCCGGGAGTGTGGCCTAGTGGTAGAGTGCTTGCTTAGCATGCGTGAAGCCCTGGTTTTGATTCCTAGGTACCACATACACAGATCAAGCCAGAAATGGTGTTGTGGCTCCAGTGATAGAGCACTAGCCTTGAGAAAGATCAAGGACAGTGCCTAGGGCCTGAGTTAAGCCCCTGGGATGACAGAGTTCAGTTAAGGAAAGGAGATACAGAGGCTGAATGAATAAGAATGACCAAAGGTCAGAAGGTTTTAGGAAATGGTAAATAGTTCATTTTTTTAAGAATAAAGTACAATTTAGTGTATAATAAGATAAGCCAATTATCAGTGGATCATGACTGTAATCTTAATTGTTCAGGAGGCTGAGAGCAAAAGGATTATGGTTTAAGGACATCTTGGGAAGAACAAAAGTTTATTAGACCCAATCTTGAAAATAACCATATATATGTATTGTATATGTATATGTACATATTAAATTGAGTTAGTGTGTATGTGGCTCAGGCTTCCCTTATACTCATGATCTCCTTGCCTCATTATTCTGAGTGGTGAAATTACAGGCTTGCATTATTGTGCCCAACTGAAAATAGCATATCTTTAGTATAATATTGATGCCAATATTTACATCAAAGTTGATCATAATTTTGGTAAAAGTGAATATTACTCTGAAACACACTCTTAGATTGTGTCTGGGAGACCTGAATTTTGATCTATTGGTAACAAGATACGAGTGCTTTAAAACCATATTGATTTTTGGGGCATGGAGTTTGGTCTAGTGGCAGAGTGCTTGCCTAACATGCATGAAACCCTGGGTTTGGTTCCTCAGTACCACATACACAGAAAAAACTGGAAGTGGTGCTATGGCTCAAGTGGCAGGGTGTTCGCCTTGAGCAAAAATTGTCCAAGGACAGTGCCCAGGCTCTTAGTTCAAGCCCAGGGCTGGCCCCCAAAAAGTATTCAGTTTTTGGAAAAATATTTTTAGTATTCTTTTCCTGCACTATTTGAATCAACTTCAGTGGGAGGGTTTGTATCTTAATTGTCCTAAATGCATTTGATATGATTGTATCTATGTATAAATAAGAATGTAATTAGAAGTACAGATAAACTGCATTGAAGATACAGAGTACCAATTATGAAAACTTAAGATTGAATAACTACCTTAATGGAATCTAAATATATATTCAACTCCTGTACCATTTGTTATGGATTCAATGAACACTGGAGTAAATAGATATTGAGGTGCATAATTGTTAGCAATAGGGTTGAGGAGGGGCATGATTAGCTAGAAAGCAGCCCTATCCATGTTTAGTATGAATGCTATAAATTTGGTACAAGTTGACAATAGCAGAAAATTATCACCATGTTGCAGACTTGCTTCTAGTTTGAAATAATATGGGTGAATTTCATGATTACCCTTATCGATATACTATTTTATCTTTTTTTTTCACTATGTAGCCACCAGCAGAAAAGACATCACAGTGGGGAAACATTTGGGATGTGAAATACTAAACTCTTGGGCAGTCAGAGTTCCAATTCATGAAGCAATCTGTGTCTATCTGGTTTGACTAGGTGACTAGTCCCTTTGGACTAGTTATGCAGGACTTGGCTCTTTACAAAAGAGCAAGAAAGAAAAAAGTGCAGAGAAAGGGACTGTGGAAAAACAGAGATATAAATCTCAGACCCTAGAGGACAAGTTAAGGCCTGAGACACAAACAAGTAAACACAGGGAGATGGCATTGGGGCTTAGGCTACCACTCAGTAGAGTGGCATTCGTGCAATAGAAAATCTGGGAGAACTGGGAGATCTAAGCTTGTTTTGAAATCTGGATAGATTTCAAGAATGAAGAAAATTAGGTTGAACTTTATTAAAAATATCAACCAAGGCAAGATTAAATACAGAAAGTATGCCTTGAGGTTAAAATGGATAGAAGTTTATAATAAAGTATGCTTTCCTAATGAAATATTAGCTATATAGGGATGATAATTATATCTTCAAGATTTCTTTAATATTTAATGGTAAAAAGAATAAAGCTTGGTATAATCATTGGAAAATAACTTTTCAAACTCTTGGTTTCTTCATCTACCAAATAAATTAATAATACATACTTTTTGGGGGGAAGAATTAAATGAAAAAATTATAGCACATACGACAGTGCTAGGCAAGTACTCAGAGCTCAATAAATAGTCCCAATTATCAGGCAGTAGAAAGGACAGTTAATGATGTGGAAGGTCAATCATACAATGGATTGCTCTTCACAGTAAGTATGCAATTAATTATTTTTTGTCAGAACAGCTCACAGAAATCTCAGACTCAGAACTTCTTGAGGATCCCCAATGGAGGAAAGGTAATTTCTTTTATTTTCTGAGTTTGTAATAAATTAGGACCTCTACATACTTTTCTTCCAAAATAATACTCTTTTTTTCCAAGTATTGGAGGGCATGAGCATTGGTTCCACTTGAACCACTCTTCCACTTCCTATGTTATTTAGGTTTTGATTAACTTCAACACTATTAATCATAATGATCAGACAAATTTATGTTCTCACCAACACCATGTAATGGTTCCCTTTACTCCAAAATCCTTGTCAGTGGGATGGGGTGTTCTTTTTTTTTTTTGGTCATTTGTGGGCCTGACCACTCTGGACTTTACCACTGTCCTTGAGCTCTTAACTTAGTTACTTTCTGCTCTACATTTCCCATCATACTTCAAGAAAATAATTTAACCTTAAAAATTTATTTTGCTGGTCTTGGGTCTCGAATGTAGGGCCTGGGCACTGTCTCTGAGCCTCTTTGTGCTTAAGGCTAGCGCTCTACCACTTGAGCTACAGCACCACTTCAGATTTTCTGGTGGTTAACTGGAGATAAGAGTCTCACGGACTTTTGTGCCTGGGCTGTTTTTGAACTGCAGTCCTCAGATCTCAGCCTCCTGAGTGGCTAGGATTACATGTGTGAGCCACTAGCACCTGGCTTGGGGTGTTCTTATAGATTTCTGTCTTGACCTAGAAAAAAATGGCACCTGCCCAATGAGGTAAAGAATATTTGTAGAGAGGATGATAATATGATTAATTTAATACATTTCAGAGATATCCAAGAAGAGACATTAATCAGGCAATGAGATGCTATTAGGCTGTAAGAAGGCAGTAAAGACAGACTTGTCAGCTGATTAAGAGGATGGAAATATATGAGATTGCTTTGGAAGATTAGGAGGTTGCTTAGAGGTAAAGGTAAAGGTTAGAAGCTGAGGGAATGCTTACAGGGTGAGTTAAGCAGGAGTCTAGAAAGGAAATTTAGACCTTTGGTTCTTTTCTTGTTTTAATGTGCACATTCTCTATAAGAAACATGGTCTGTATGAATAGTTTTAATGATCTAATTTTAAGACTCAATTCAGGACACAGCAAGACCTTGTCTAAAAATAAAAGCAAAAACACAAACAAAGGATTCCATTTAGAAGCTTTTTTTTTTGCCAGTCCTGGGCTTGAGCTCAGGGCCTGAGCACTGTCCTTGGACTTTCTCAAGGTTAGAGCTCTACCACTTGAGCCTCAGCACCACTTCCGGCTTTTTTCTATGTATATGGTACTGAGGAATTGAACCTGGGTCTTTGTGCATGCTAGGCAAGCACTCAACCACTAGGCAAAACTCCCAGCCATCCATTTAGACATTTAGAAGCTTTCTTTCTTATTTTTTTTTGTGGGTTATGGGGCTTGAACTTCGCCTGGGCATTGTCCCTGAGCTCTTCAGCTACAGGCTGCTGCCCTACCCTAGAGCCAAGACCCACTTCCCATTTTCTAGAGGTTAATTGGAGATAAGAGTCTCAGGTCCTTTTGTGCCTGGGATGGCTTTGAACCTTGATCCTCAGCTCTCAGCCCCTGAGTAGCTTTCTATGAACAGTGCTCTGGGTTTGATTCCCAACATAGAGCAAAAACTTCAATGTAGTATTTCTTTCTTTTGTTTTCATTTGTTTTTTTTTTTGCCAGTCTTGGAGCCTGAACTCAGGGCAAGGGCACTGACTCTGGGTTTCTTTTGCCCATGCTAGCACTCTACCACTTGCGTCATAGTGCTACTAGTGACTTTCCTGTGTATGTAGTACTGAGGAATTGAACCCTGCATTTCATGCACGCAAGGAAAACACTCTACCACTAAGCTACATTCCCAGCCTCTGTGTAGTATTTCTGATTATTGACCTCACTCTTCTTTCCCTAATGTTCAACTTAGTTTGTCAGACTTAAGCTTTTAACCCACATGACACCATTATCGTAAAAAGTATATACAGCAGATCGTTATTGAACATTTATTATAAGTTCGATACTCTTCTCAGTGTTTACATATTTAATTCTTCTTCTTATTATTAAGTAGTTGTACAAAGGGGTTGCAATTTCATAAGTCAGGTTATGAGTGCAATGGTTCTTGATCAGTGTCACTCCTTCCTTTGTTCTCCTCCTTTCCTCCCATCCTTAATCTCAAGTTTCAGAGTTCATTTTTTGATAAAGTACATTTAATATAAAGACTGTATTTGCTCACCCTTCCCCCTTCCATTCCTGTGCTCTCATTTGCTTACCCCATAAAACATGCTTCTACTTCCTGATATTTCTTTTTGATCATTTTAAATATACTATCATTATGTCTGTTATATATTTTTGTTTAAACTAAACAAATTAATTAATTAATTTTGCCAGTCCTGGAGCTTGCACTCAAGGCCTAGGCACTGTCTTTGGGCTTTCTCAAGGCTAGTGTACTCTACCACTTGAGCCATAGCCCTGCTTCTGGCTTTTTATGTGGTACTGAGGAATTGAACCCAGGGTTTCATGCATGGTATGTAAGCACTCTACCACTAGTTAACACTCTCAGCCCTTACATTATTTATTTAGTGGGTCATGGGGGTTGAACTCAGCCTGGGTGTGGTTCGTGAGCTCTTCAGCTCAAGGCTACCACCCTACCCTTGAGCCAAGCTCCACAGTCCCATTTTCTAGAGGCTCATTGGAGATAAGAGTCTCAAGTTCCAACCTGCACAAAGGCTCACACTTGTAATTCTAACTACTCTGGAGGCTGAGATCTGAGGATCAAGGTTCAAAACTAGCCAGGGCACAAATGGACCTGAGACTCTTATCTCCAGTTAACCTCTACAAAATAGGAAGTGGGGCTTGGCTCAAGGGTAGGGTGGTAGCCTAGAGCTGAAGAGTTCAGGGACAGCACCCAGGCCAAGTTCAAGCCCCATGACCCACAAAAAAAGAGAGTCTCAGGTTCTTTTGTGTCCAGGCTGGTTTTGAACCTTGATCCTCAGATCTCAGCCTCCTGAGTAGCTAGGATTACAGTCGTGAGCCATCGTGCTTAGCTTTTACAATATTTTATATCTTTTAATTCTCAAGTAGTTTAATGAAATGTTAATGCTATCCTCACCATTTAATTGAAAGGAAATCAGCATATAGAGGAACAGATAACATATTCAGCATGCTATGTGTACATTTAAGCCTAAGAGTTTGGCTAGAGTGCTTAGTGGCCAAGATCCTTAAACACTGTCACCTTCTCATTTTTTTGTTTTGTTTTGTTTTGTTTTGTTTTTGTGCCAGTCCTGGGCTTGAGCTCAGGGCCTGAGCACTGTCCTTGGACTTTCTCAAGGCTAGAGCTCTACCACTTGAGCCTCAGCACCACTTCTGGCTTTTTTCTATGTATGTGGTACTGAGGAATCGAACCTGGGTCTTTGTGCATGCTAGGCGAGCATTCTACCATTAGGCCAAACTCCCCGCCCCTCCCCTATTTGTTTGATTTCTTGATTTTCTTTTTTTTGGGGGGGGTGCGGGGGGGGGGAGCTGGAGCTCAAGGCCTAGGGTCTATCCGTGAGTTTCTTTTGCTCAAGACTTAGCGCTCTTACCACTTCAGCCACAGCTTCACTTCTGGCTCTTTTGGTAATTTAGTGGAGATAGTCTCACAGACTTCCCAGGCTGACTTTGAACTGTGATCATCAGATCTTAGCCTCCTGAGTAGCTAGGATTATTGCCATGAACATCAGGGCCTGGAGTTTCTAAACTAAGAATTAAGTATTTGTGTGTGTGTGTGTGTGTGTGTGTGTGTGTGTGTGTGTGTGTGTGTGTGTGTGTGTATGTGTGTGTGTAGGCCTTGCCCTCTGACTTCAAGGCTGGTGCTTTGAACCACACTTCTACTTCTGACATTTTGCTGGTTAATTGGAGATAAGACTCCTTCCCAGGCTGGCTTTGAAATGTGATCCTCGAATCTCGGCCTCCTGAGTAGCTAGGACTACAATTGTGAGCCACTTGCACCAGGCTAAAAAACACCCTTGTTTCTTTCATTGATAAAGTTTAGACTATTTCACTTGGTAAACAAGACCCTTTGTCTTCTTAGTCACATGCACGTCCTCATACCTAATTCAAATCACATCAATTGCAAAGCTTTCCTTTTCTATCTGGGTATATTTCTTTCTTTCTTTTTTTTTGCCAGTCCTGGGCTTGAGCTCAGGGCCTGAGCACTGTCCTTGGACTTTCTCAAGGCTAGAGCTCTACCACTTGAGCCTCAGCACCACTTCCGGCTTTTTGCTATGTATGTGGGGTACCGAGGAATCGAACCCGGGTCATCATGCATGCTAGGCAAGCACTCTACCGCTAGGCCAAACTCCCGGCCCCCTATCTGGGTATATTTCTATGTATTATTGCCTCTGCTTAGAATACTAGTATTCTACTCTTCTGCTTGTCAACTCAACACAACTTTAGCTAATCCTGCTAAAATATTAACCTTGTGGGAAACTTTTTCTAGCTATTTCATGGACATCTATTTGTTTTCAAACCTAGTTACTTTCTGCTCTACATTTCCCATCATACTTCAAGAAAATAATTTAACTTTAAAAATTTATTTTGCTGGTCTTGGGTCTCGAATGTAGGGCCTGGGCACTGTCTCTGAGCCTCTTTGTGCTTAAGGCTAGTGCTCTACCAGTTGAGACACACCACCACTTCTGGCTTTTTCTGAGTAGTTTGTTGGAGATAAGAGTCTCACAGAGTTTTCTGCCCGAGCCAGCTTCAAACCACGATACTCAGATTTGCCACGTGAGTACTAGGATTACATGTGTGAGCCACCAGGGCCTGGCTTAATTTAACTTTTTGAGCCAGCATACATTAATAATACAATTTAATTTTTTAAATTTTTCTTTGAAGGTTCCCATAGTACTTCATTCATATTAGTATTGCCAGAATTCTTGTTTATACAAATAATGCCTAGGTCCCATCCTTAGTAATTGAGTATTAACTTCTGCAGGGGGACTATTGAAGATCTTAAACAGCCACCATCAGAAAAAAATTATGCTGTTCACTGGATCTCTGGAGTCACTTTTCTCGGTTAAGGACCACCACAGTAGAGACAATGAATACTTGAGGACAGATCGTAGATCTTATTGATTCCAAAATCTTACTGATCTTATTTAAGATTTTATTGATCCTAAATTCTTACTATACAATCGAGAACAGAGTAAGAAACACATCATTTCCAGCCATGGTGATCAGAAATGATATAATAGGGAATGAGACCCACTTGACTCTTGAAAATAGGTAGGCTCTTGGCAGATTAGGATAGGTTAGTGATAAACAGGGTAGACATAGAGACTGTGGCTGCAGAGGAAAGAGGGGAGAAAGAACAATCAATGTATATTTATGGAACTGGGAAAATAGTAGGAAATAAGGTCAGAGAGATTTATTTTGTCCTTTACTAAACATTGCCTGTGTACTATGTGCTAGACACTGTGATACTTTGTAAAATTATGAATAAGACATAACTTTAAAAAGATTTTATTAACATTAATTTTTACATCATATTTCAAATGTCATGTTTAACAAACAGGTATACAAGAAGGGATTCTCTCTATACAATCACTGGCACTTATATTTTAGAACATACTTAAAATTAAGCTGAGGGTTTGTGTGTCATAGATACATATCAATCTATATAATATAATATTTTATAGAGTATACATCCCATCATATATTTTATGTCTATGTATTATGTTTATATCTCCAAGACCATATCTATAACCTTGGGCACCCAAATAGTGAGTCATTGCTTTTGTACAGTTTGGATCTAATATCCACATATCAAGGCGACCATGCGTCTTTTGTTCCTTTGGTCTTGACTTACCTCATTCAACATGATTCACTCTAATTTCATCTACTTCCCAAAGAATGCCATTGCTTTATCTTATCTGTTGGCTATGTAGAATATGCCACATTTGTTGTACCCATTCATCTGCAGTAGGGTATCTGGGTTGTTTCCATCTCTTGGCTATTGTGAATAGTGCAGAGATGAACATGGCTGAGAAGGTGTCATTATTATACCCTGGGTTATGGTGCTCAAAGACATAGCTTTTATTTGGCCTGTCCTGGGACTTGAACTCAGGGCCTTGGCCCTGTTCTTAAGCTTTCTCAAGGCTAGTGCTCTATCACTTGAATCCCAGCACCACTTCTAATTTTTTCTGTGTATGTAGTACTGAGGAATTGAACCTAGTGCTTCATGCACTAACCAAGCACTCTACCACTAGGCCCCACTCCTGGCCCAAAGATATAGCTTTTTTGTGCCCATCCTGGAGTTTGAACTCAGGACCTGAGCACTGTCCCTTAGCTTTTTTCTCAAGGCTGGAGCTCTATCACATGAACCACAGCTCCACATCTGTTTTTTGCTGGTTAATTGAAGGTAAGAGTCTCATGGCGCTGGGTGCTGGTGGCTCATACTTGCAATACTAGCTACTCAGGAGGCTGAGTTCTGAGGATGATGGTTCAAAGCTAACCTGGGCATGAAAGTCCATGACACTTTTATCTCCAGAAGAAAACTGGAAGTGGCGCTGTGGCTCATAGTTGTAGAGTGCTAGCCGTGAGCTGAAGAGCTCTGAGACAGAGCCCAGGCCCAGAGTTCAAACCCCAGGACAAACAAAAAATAAAACAGAGTCCCATGGCTTTTCTGCTCAGGCTGGCTGTAAACTGCAGTCCTCAGATCTCAGCCCTCTGAGTAGCTAGGATTATAGACACAAGCAAGTAGATTTTGCTCTTAGAGAATAAGAACAATCTAGAAGTAGGGAAAACTTAAAACAGACAGAACTTTGATAAAGTTTGACAAATGAAAGTACAATTTAAGACATTTTCAGAGAAAAAGTAGCTAGTCAGAGACATAGATAAGGAACAAGCATTTACCAAGTTTCAGGAAGTAGAAATTAAATTACCCAGGTGTGCTGGGATGAACCAACATGGCCCATTTTTGTAACGGGAAAATATTGCAGTTCTGCAGATGGAACACAGGGCTTGAATATATGCTACACAAGCACTCTGAAACTGCTGTACTGGCAGCCCTGTAAGTGCAAATAGATTGGTAGAAGCAAACTAAAGGTATAGAACAAGGAGTAGATAGAAGATAAAGTTGCCTAGTCAAAGGTCAGAGTACAAAATGGGCCCTGAAAGCCCCACTGTGTTGCATAATTGGTAGCTATTGAAGAGAGTTTTAGTATGAGGCATAACCTGGGGCCTCATGTATCCTAAGCAAGCAAGCAAGTAATCGATCACTGAGCTACATCATCTGTGGAGTGTGTGTGTGTGTGTGTGTGTGTGTGTGTGTTGGGGCTTGAACACAAGGCCCTGGGTGTTGTCTCTGAGCTATTTGGCCCAAGGTTAGCACTCTATCATTAAGCCAAAGCTCCACTTCCAGTTTTTGGCTGATTCATTGGAACCAACTGTTTCATAGACTTTCCTGTTAGGATTGATGTCTTACGACAATGCTCAGATTTCAGCCTCTTGAGCTAGTGTGACAGATGTGAGGCACTGAGCAGTTTTAAAGGGGAAAGTGAACTAGTTATGGGCTGATGACTAACTAGCCCAGGTAGCGGAAAAATCAAAAATTGAGAGACAAATTTACAAGGCCATTGGAATTCTCGAAGAATTGAGGGCCTGAACCAAAAAAGCAGGTGATCAATTCAGAGAAGCATTTCCTAAGAAGAATCAATAAGCTTTTGCTGACTACTGGAATATGGAGATGGCAAGAGGAGTAGAAGCACTAAATGACATTATAGTGGTTTCAAACGTTACAGAACCCTAACTGGGAGCGTAGGTCAGTGGTGAGACCATTGACAAAGCATGAGACTCATGGCAGTAAAACAAGTTTCGAGACTGATGACAGTGCTGTTAACTGTTAACATTTCCTAAGAGGCTGCTGTGTGGTAGACACTATTACCACATGCTTATTTAATTCTCACCACAACTTGAAGTGAGATGGGAAATAATCACTGCTGTAGAGGTTTTCATGGAATGAGGAGCCAGTAAGATGATGTTCCTTAAACAACAAGAAAAATACTATCATCAAAGTTTATATACTCATCGGTTTAGGAAAGTATTTTTTTTGCCAGTCCTGGGCTTGAGCTCAGGGCCTGAGCACTGTCCTTGGACTTTCTCAAGGCTAGAGCTCTACCACTTGAGCATCAGCGCACCTTCCGGCTTTTTTCTACGGATGTGGTACCAAGGAATCGAACCTGGATCTTCGTGCATGCTAGGCAAGCACTCTACCATGAGGCTAAACTCCTGGCCCCTCATTTGCGTTCTTTGGGAACTATGTGTAGTTTGAGCTCCATTATATTCCGTAGGTTATAGCAATTACTGAGAAAGCACACTTCTTGCACTAGTGGCTCACACCTGTTATCCTAGCTACTTAGGAGGCTAAAGGCCTGAGGATCAAGGTTTGAAGCTAGTCCAGACAATCTGTGACATTCTTATTTCCAATTAAACACCAAAAGGCTGAAAGTGAAGCTGTGGCTTTAATGATAGAACACTGGACTTGAGCAATAAATCTAAGGAACAGTGCCCAAGTTCTGAATTCAAGCTCAAGTTCTGGCACAAAAATAAATAAATAAATAGATAAAAATAGCAGTGTGAGTTAGATAGATAAGGAAGTCATAGGAATGCATTTTGGAAGAGGAAATAGTATAAACAGAGATGGTGAGATGGAATTGTGCCTAGTGTGACAGGAAGAGTGAGGAATTGGTGTAACTACAGTAGCAATTACATATGTGAACATAAATTGAGGTGAGGTTGAATTATATTGTACAAGGAAAGCAAATAATGGACACTTGTGAAAGCTAAGCTGAAGAGTTTTACGATGACACAGAAGGCTGAAGATTCCTTGAATAAAAGTGCAGATGAGTTAAAAAGAATAACTAGAGATCTGATGTGTGGTATATGCCTGTTACAACACTCAAGTGGCTGAGGCTGGACTTTGATCCTATTCTTCATTTCCTCCTGTAGTTGGGGTGACAATCCCATGACACCATGCCCAGATTCTTCCATTGCTAAAACTTCAATCAAATTTTCTGCCCAGACTATTCTAGAACCACAATAGTCTTTTTTTGCCAGTCCTGGGGCTTGAACTCAGGGCCTTGGAACTGCCCTTGACCTTTTTCAAGGATAGTGCTCTACAATTTGAGGAACATAAACCACTTCTGGCTTTTTTCCCCCTGTGTATGTGGTATCAAGGAATCAAATCATACAAGCTAGGCAAGCACTCTACCAATAGGCCAAACTCTTGCCCCCCACCCAACTTGTTTGTTTTTGTTTTTTTATAGGTCATGGCGTTTGAACTCTGCGCCTGGGCACTGCCCCTAAGCTCGTCAGCTCAAGGCTGAACTCCTTGAGCCACAAAGTCACTTCTGGTTTTCTGGTGCTTAATTGAAGATAAGAGTCTCACAGACTCTACTGCCTGGCCTGGTTTTGAACTGCGATCCTCAGATCTCATCCTCTTGAATAGCTAGGATTACAGGCATGAGCCATTGCACCCTTCTTCCCCAAGGGTCTCTTAACTTCTGCTCAGGCTGTAGTTGAACCTTGAATTTATTATCTCTACCACTCATGTAACCAGGATTACAAACATCTGATGGTCTACCTGCTGTATTGTGTTTTCTTATTGAAATGTTAACAGACTGCATTTAAAGACTTAGTAAGAAATAAAAAATATAATAAATAATTAACAATTTTTTTGCCAGTCCTGGGCTTGAGCTCAGGGCCTGAGCACTGTCCTTGGACTTTCTCAAGGCTAGAGCTCTACCACTTGAGCCTCAGCACCACTTCCGGCTTTTTTTCTATATGTGGTACCGAGGAATCGAACCCGGGTCTTCATGTATGCTAGGCAAGCACTTTAACCACTAGGCCAAACTCCCGGCCATAATTAACAATTTTTATATTTTTCCATGTTGAACTGATAACATCCTGCATTTTAGAATGATTGAATAAAAATAAATTTTGTTTTTATTCTCACTATTAAGATGATATTAAACTATATTTTAGAAACGTAGAGAAAAATAGTTATTTGATTTTATGACTATTTTAGGTGACAAAGTATAATTTCAACTTAGAAAGTAAAACACAACAAAATAGATATGTAATTTTTGTCCAGTATTTTGTTGTGCATAACATTTCAAAGAATTAGAAAATAGGATGCAAAATTTATCATTTGTTCATATTTTTCACATTGCTTGTATTTTGAAATGATAATGCACAGGATTTCAATAACCTATTAAAATATGAAAGTACCTAGCAATTATTTTAACACTTACATTGTTAAACAATCATATTCTTGCATTTTATGTCAAACAAAATACATGGAAAATTTAAATATATACAAAAGGCTGGGGATGTAGCTCAGTGGTATAGCATTTGCATATGCAAGACCTGTGTCGACCTACAGCATTACATAAAAGAAAGAAAGGAGGAGGAGGAGGAGGAGGGAGAGAGCATCTCATGGAGGACCTTTATGATGTACTAAGGGATTTTAACTTTGTTCTGTCAGTAATAGGAAGCCATCAAAAGGCTTTGAGGGTAACATACTCAAATCTTTTTCCCCCAGAGCCACACTGTTAACCTGTTAACAATGATCATGTGTTATGGGATAAGTTACAGACATAGATGATGTTCTTAAAATCCTACAATGGCTCAGCTTGGTGGCTGTAATCTGAACTACTCAGGAGGCTGAATTCTGAGGATCAAAATTCAAAGCCAGCCCAAGTAGGAAAGTCCTTGAGACCCTTGTTTCCAAAATTAATCACCAAAAAAAGTTGGAAGTGGAGATCTGACTCAAGTGATAGTACACTAGCCTTGAGCAAAAGAACTCAGGGCCAGTGCTCAGGCCCTAAGTTCAAGCCCAGGACTGGAAAAAACAACAAGTGTAACAACAAAAGCCTGAATGAACCCAGAATTGACTGCTCTCCATTTCGATTGCTGCTGCCCTGTCCAAGCTAGTTGTTTTCTCACCTGGATTGTTAATGTAGCCTAGCCTCCATACTACTATTTTTTATTCCTCTACAATTCATTTATTTTTCATAGTGAATATAGCCATTTTAATCAAATGTGAAAGAACTTGTGCTTTTAGTTATGGCAAAGTAATTAATTAACAAGGACCAAATTTGTTCTTTGGCCTTAAACAACTATAAATCTGGACAAAATATATGAAGTGACAATTTAGGGCAGGAGGCTGCCCTAGTTGAGCACACATGGTATTTGTCCATGAGACAGATTTGAAAATTCAGGGAGGATGAAATAGTTACAATTTGTAGGGTACTGTACTAAAGAAGGGAGAAAGAGTATATTCATCTGATCTACAGTCTATCCCTCTTATGTATTCACCAAAATGTTCTTTATCATATATAGATGAGGTAAAGCCTGAAACCAGGAAAGAATCCCTAGAAAAGGGCAGACAATTCTTAGATCTCACACAAATTTTTAATGAGTCAGAGTGCACTATACAGGGCATTAGTTTGTGTATTTATAAGGATATTGCCTCATTAATTGAGACAAATTAGCCTAGACCATAGCTTGCTGTGGTCCATTTTTAACAACTTAAAATCAAGCTTTCAAAGAAGCGATATTTTAAAAATTATTGGAAGGTGATGTACAAAGGGGTTCCAGTTACATAAGTGAGATGAGTACTTAAGTGTCACCCCTTCCTCATTCATTCCCAGTTTTCCCCCTCCTGACTTCCCACTCCCAAATGTGGTATAGTTCATTGCCAACATAGTGTCTAGTGGGTTTCACTGCTGAGTTGGTTCACCCTTTGTCCCACCACTTTTGTGCTTCCCCTCCCCAAATTAGGTAAATTTATATACAAGAGAGTATAAGAGTATAGAAATCAAAAACAGTGACAGAAGAAAAAAGAAACAGAAGAATGGGAAGGAGGAGGAGGAGAAGGAGGAGAAGGAGGAGGAAAAAAACCTCAAATAGTACAACAACAACAGTAAAACCTCTTAATTCCATTTCTTGGAATTCATTTCCATAAGCATCATTTTATATGATCATATGCACATAGCTATTGAGCCCCTTAGATCCTCTCCTAAGAATATCCTCCTTTGTTCTCACTGTCTGAATGTTTAGAATGCTGTTTAATTAATCATGCCCAGGTGTAATAATTTGTCTTTTACTATCCATTGGGTTTACTTGTAGATTTATAGGCATATTCTAATTGTAACAAATGAGGGAAACATGAAACCTATGTTTCTTTGGGTCTGGCTTCATTTTTTTCCCGAGTCTTTTCCTTATGAATGGGTAATGTGACTCTTTCTGATGGAAGCATAGAATTTCATTGTGTATATATACTACATTTTTTGTATCCATTCATCTACTGAGGGACATCTTGGTTGGTTCCATATCTTAGCTATAATAAACAATGCTGCAATGAACATGGTTGTGCAGGTTGCTTTAGTGTGGCCTTGTTTATAATGCTTTGAGTAAGTGCCCAGGAGTGGGATTGCTGGTCATAGGGAAGCTATGTTTATAAACTTTTGAGGAGCCTCCATACTACTTTCCAGAGTGGTTGAACCAGTTGCATTCTTGCCCACTGTGTAGTAGCATTTCCTTTTGGTCATATCCCTGTCAGAGTCTGTTATGGTTAACTTTTCTTGATAATGGCCATTCTAACTAGCATGAGGTGCAATCTCAATGGTATTTTGATTTACATTCAAAGAAATGACTTGTAAGTAACCTAACTCTATCCCAGAACAAATCTCAAAAGTAATAAAGGAATAATAAAGAAAAAGTCCAGCACCTCAAATCATAAAATTCACTGTGTCCTGCACTCAGTAACCAATGACCAACTATACAAAGCAGAAAAAAATACTTCCAAATTTGTGAGCAAAATCAAGTAGCAATTATAGTCCCAGGAGGAAATATATGGTATAATTAATGGTTAATAACATTGATGCCATTATGAATGTATTTCATACATTTAATAAACTAGAGAACATAGTTATGTTATTATCATGTTAATAAGAAATATGGAGGATAGAAAAATTCTGAAATTGGAGGGGGTTATGGGAATATAATAGGGAGATTAAATATATTCCAAGTACTCTGCATGCATCTATGGATTAACACAGTAAACCTTCTTCTATTATGAATATATGCTAACAAGAGCAAAGTACAATTTATATAAAAATCTGAAATCCAACTCCTAAAAATGATGACTATAACATTTGAGGAAAATATACTTGATGGCTTTAACAGATTAGATTCTATTGAAGGTAAGCCTAATGAACTTGAAGGAATAGAAATAGAAGCTATCTGAAATAAGTCAGAGCAAAGAAAATGAAAGAATGAACAAAGCATCTGTGTGCTGTGGGATAATGTCAAATAGTCTGAGTGTGTGAATAATAATAATAATAATAATAATAGGGATTTCCTAGTCTCAATGATAATAGATATGATTTGAAGCTGGGAGACTAGAAGCCATACCAAAGTGATTAGTAGCTGAGTATTCAGAGTGCAATATCAGAAAGATCATAATAGGTATTTTTGCTATTACCAATAACATTATTTTTGTGGAATCACTTGTTAAAGTAAGGTCTGCCAATTTACCATAAATTACTATTTTCCCCTTTGTAACTAGTAACTACATTTTAGGAATTATTTTGAGAATATCTTGTGCCTTATCAAATTTTTACCCTTCTGGTTTAATGTTCATTGATGATATGTTGCTAAAACAATTATTACTATAATGTTTGAAAAATACTGCATAAGTAGGTGTTTTCATTTTTCTAGATTTGTTCTTTATTTCATATTAGGATTGTGAACCTTCTTGAGAAGATATGCCTTCATCATCAACTAATTGTATGCTAGTCCAAGGGACACATAGGCACTCTGAGAGAAACATACAATTGACTACATAATAGTATAGGGGTAGCAGATACATAATTTATTTTCTAAGTTCATTGATAAAAATGGCATGTAACTGTTGTATAGAATTCATTTGGAAGTTACCGATGTATTTACAGTAAGTTTGTTGTTGTTGTTGTTGTTGTTGTCGTCATTGTTTATTTGTGGGGCTTGAACTTAGGGTCTGAGTGTGCTGTCCCTGAGCCTTTTCTCTCAAGTCTAGTGTTTCTCCACTTTGAGCCACAGTGCCACTTCCAGATTTTTTTGGTGGTTAATTGGAGATAAGTATCTGAGGGACTTTCCTGCTTGGGCTGGCTTCCAACTTTGATCCTCATATCTTAGCCGCCTGAGTAGCTATGATTATAGGTGTGAACCACCGGGGCTTGGCTTATAATAATTTTTAAATGATATACCACACACATAGCATTTACACAGTTGGAAATGAGGGAGTATGAGTTCTTGGCAATTTTTATGAAAGCTCAAAACCTCACTGCATTCTGCTGTACCCCACTAGTAGTGTGGACTGCTAGTTGGCAGGGAGATTGGGAGAGGAAAGAGGAGACTATGATGTCAAAGAAGTTAAGGGAGGTGAAAGTTCTATGGTAGAAAAAATGAAATGCTGCAGGGGCCAACCATTTAATCTGTTGTACTTGAAAATATCTTTAAGATTTGGTGTTTAGGAAGTGGTTGTAATCCCTCTGTATATCACCTTCATAATAACAATAAAATAGTATTTTAAAAAAAGTAGTTGGTAGAAGGGCACTGGTAGCCTGTAATCCTTCCTACTTAGGAGGCTGACATCTGAGGATTGTAGTTTGAAGCTGAGCAGGAAAGACTCATCTCCAATTAATCACAAAAAAGCCAGAAGTGGAGGTGTAACTCAAATGGTAGAGCACCAGCTATGAGTGAAAAACCTAATGCACAGCACCTGGGCCTTGAGTTCAAGCGCTAAGAACTCTCCCAAATAGGAAAGATGTTTGGAGCTGGTGAATCATGCCTGTAATCCTAGCTACTCAGGAGGCTGAGATCTGAGGATCGAGGTTCAAATTCAGCCTGGGCACTAAAAATCTGTGAGACTCTTATCTCCAGTTAATCACCCAAAGACTGGAAGTGTCGCTGTGGCTCAAGCGGTAGTGGTAGAGTGGTAGCCTTGAGCTGAAGAGCTCAGAGACAGTGCCAAGGCCCAGAGTTCAAGCCCTATGACTGACAAAAAATACATACACACACACACACACACACACACACACACACACACACACACACACACACACAGAGTGACTAGAAGGAATGGAAATTCAAATGAATCTTTGAAGGAGCTTGGCAAAGAGAAAGAGGGATAGGGAAAGCAGGCAGCAGATAAGACAAATGAGCATCATTAAAAGGAAAGTATTTTTTAAGATGAGAAAAAGGCTTGCAAACCTTAACAGAAGAGAAGGTGTCAGTAGTACAGGCTGTTGAAAGACAGAATGTTAATTCCAGAGTCTGCGTTCTAAAGGAGAGCTGTCTGATCCATTCTTCTGAAGAAATTCATTTAGTATATGAAAGGAAATCTTTATTAAACACTATCTGTTCGCCAGCACTCAATGCTTGTAGTTGAATGAATAATGAAAGGACACAGCCAGAAGAGGCAAAAGCAAAGCAACAAACAAAAGGCCATTGCCAGAGACACGTTTTAGAATTCATTTATGCAATGAACCTTTATTGAACACTTAGAACATGCTAAAACACAGTAGGATACAAAGATTAGTGAGACCTTGTTCCTTTTACCACGGTAGATTGGGAAATCAGATTGTATAAGCAGAAATATTACATTCAAGTTTGCAGATGTAGCTCAGTGAGGGAGTGCCTGTCTAGAATTCACAAGATCCCAAGCTCAAGCTCAAGTCCCCAGTGTGGCCAATAAAAAACAAAAAAAATCTATTGCATTCTAGTGTGGTATCAGTCATTATAGACAAGTCAAGAGACTGAAATGGGAACATATGGAACACAACAGTCAATTGCATAGGATATATACTTCCTGTATCACCAGAGTTAAAACTGCATCCTGGTGCTGATGGCTCACACCTGTAATCCTAGCTACTCATGAGGGTGAGCTCTGAAAACCGTGGTTTGAAATCAGCCAGGCAGGCAAGTTCATGAGACTCTTATCTCCAATTAACCAGCAAAAAAAAGCAGAAAATGGAGCTGTGGTTCAAATGATAGCATGCTAGCTTCAAACAAAAGAACTCAGTGACAGTGCCTAGGCCTTGAAGTTCAAACCCCAGTACTGCCATGCAGTTGTTTTTGTGTTTGTTTTTGTTAATTTTGCCAGTCCTGGAATTTGAACTCAGGGCCTGAGCACTGTCTTTGGGCTTTCTCAAGGCTAGAGCTCTACCATTTGAACTACAATACTACTTCTGGCTTTTTCTGTGTGTGCGATATGGAGGAATCAAGCCCGGGTCTTCACGCAGGCTAGGCAGACACTCTTACCACTAGCTCTGATTCCCGGCCCATGCCATGCTCAACAAAACTGCTCAATAAATGCTAGCAGCTGCTTTGGTTCCCAATAAGGTACATACCAAAGGATGGGTGAAGGAGAAAGGACTTTCTAAGAGGAGAGAATATAATGTGGCCATGTTGAAGGAACAGCAGGAGGTGGTATGCCAGAGTCTGGAGTGAAGTAGAGCGAAGCTGAACCCTTATATGCTAAACCAGAGTCTCTTCTGTAGGCTTTCAGAAGTCAGCGGGGTAGACTTTTGTTTATTTGTTTTGTACAGGTCACTTGAAAGTAGTGTGAAAGTTGCATTGGGAAGAGATTGATGTCAGGACAACTAGTTTGCAGGGGTCATACTAGTTTAAAACTAGATATTCTAAAAGTTTGAACCAAGGTGGTAGCGATTCAGGGCAAAGGCCAGCCTTAGCAGCATGATGTGTGTATTTGAAAATCATTAGGACTGCATAGTGACTGATTACACGTATGGGACCAGCAGAAAAGGTAGTTGAAACACAACCCCAAGTTTTGTAACATAGCCCGCATAGAAGAATGATAGCGTGACTCCGGAATCCAGTAGATAGTGGCAGTGGAGAAGGCAAATCTGATTGTAGACCAGTAGAGTTTAAGATATCTTTGTAGCCTGTAGGTCAAGATGCTTAACAGTAATTTGGAAAGAGATGTTTGGAACATAAGTAAAGGTTTGGGGCTGGTATTAACAATTTTGCAATCATCAGGATGCAGATGATATTTGAAGCTCTGTAAGCAGTTGTCCCATGTGGTATGAGAAGATAAGAGAGACTAGACCATAATCCTGGCAAATCCCAGTGAATAAGGATTGAGCTGAAGACATCCTGACAGGGAAAGAAAAGAAAGATAGGAAAAATGAGAGTTTAGAGTCCTGGAAGTCAAGAACTTTTGGGAAATCAAAGCAAATCAATAGCCTTGGCTATTGGTAAATATAAATGTAGGCTGGTGAATTTGGTGCCTAGAAAGCCTTTCCATCATAGTTTGATGGAGTCAAGGTCAATGCCAGGTTGCAGTGAAATGATTCAATGGAAAAGGACAATGGATGTACAACCATCACCCTAGAAATATGCATGTATAAGGAAGGAGGAAAAATAGTAACAGACTGGCTCCATCCATTATCCCTTTTTTCTTCCATATCCTAAATCAACTTGTGTGTGTGTGAGTGTGCATGTGTGTGTGTGTGTGTGTGTGCGTGTGTGTGCACATGCTGAGCTTCAGTGCTGTCCCTGAGGCATTATTTTTTCTCTTTTTCTCAAAATTAGCTCTCTAGGGGCCAGGAATTTGGCCTAGTGCTTGCCTAGCATCCACAAAGACCTGGGTTCGATTCCTTGGTACCACATACATAGAAAAAGGTGAAAGTGGTGATGTGGCTCAAGTGGTAGAACTCCAGCCTTGAGCCCAATGATAGTGCTCGGGCTCTGAGTTCAAGCCCCAGTACTGGCAACAAAAACAAAACAAAAGTTCCTATGGGACTACCTTAATGGAATCCTACAAGGAGACATTGCATAAAAACAATGGTGACCCACTTTAATGACACCCAGTGAGAAACGACAAGAAATGACGGATTCTTGGGTTGATCTAAGGGAGACTCCACCTGCTGTGATAAATAAATTTTTGAGTTGGTGACTTTTGTTGGGAAATAAATTGGTCTGGATTATGATTTCTCTAATAAAAGCTGAAAAGCCTGTGTCTTAAAAACAAAACAAAACAAAACAAAACTAGTGCTCTACCACTTGAGCTATAGTTCTACTTGTAGCTTTTTTTTTTTTTTTGGTGGTTAATTGGAGATCAGAGTTTCACAGACTTTCTTGCCCAGGCTGATTTTGAACCATGATTCTTAGATCTCAGCCTCTTGAGTAGCTAGGATTACAGCACTGAACCACCGGCGTCTAGACTAAACCAATTTATATGTGCTGATCACGTGATAAAATAGTAAAGTTCTTCATGAATCCTTCTGGTACCCACCACATATAAGTTGGCTTTGGATGTTCTAATGTAGAATGAAACAAGGGAATGAGCAAGAGGGAAGGAGACACAGGAGAAAAAAGCTTGTATTCCTGTTCATTATTTGAGAATAGTTATCATATAGTTCAATCAGTCCTTTTCTGGTTCAAGGAAAAGCAATTCTCTAAATTAAAATAGCTAGTAGAATATGCAATTCAGCTGAATTACAATTTAAGCCTTCTCTCTCTCTCTCAACTTTCTCTCTCCCTCCCTCCCCTTCTCCCCCCCCCACTGGGGGTTGAACTCCCTTACCTTTTAATGCAAGGCTAGTGCTCTGCTACTTGAAGCACAGCATTACATCTGTCTTTTTAGTTTGTTAATTACAGATAAGCTCATGGATTTTTTTCTGCCTAGGCTGGCTCTGAACTGCCATCCTCAGATCTCAGTTTTCTGAGTAGCTTGGATTACAGGTGTTAGCCCCTAGCCCAGCTGTCCTTTCATAATTTTAATTGTTTGCCTTTTTCTTTTTATAGTAGCTATTGCATTTACTCTATTTTGTGGTTGTTGTTGTTGGTGGTGGTTGCTTGTACTCAGGGCCTGAGCACTTTTCCTAAGCACATTTGCTCAAGGCTAGCAGTTTACCACTTTGAATCCAAGCTCAACTTCCAATTTTCTGGTGATTAAGGGAGATAGGAGTCTCACGGCCTTTTTTGCCCCGGCTGGCTTTGAACCTCAGTCCCCAGATCTCAGTTTCCTAAGTAGGATTATAGGCGTGAGCCACTAGCAACAGATTGTGTGTGCGTGTGTGTGTGTGTGTGTGTGTGTGTGTGTGTGTGTTAAGGAAATACAGATTCACAAAAAAAAAACAGAAAATGGATAACTCTACTTCCCAAGCTATGTATATAGCCCTCCCCCATCCAACACAAGGCTTCTGGCGCATTTCAAGCTCCATAACGCTTCTATAGAACTTACATGACAAACTGCAGAGGACTGATCAGTGTTAGCCCTGTCCTATGGGAATCCTGAATGAATCTTACTTTTTTTTCTTTTCATATATCCTAGATTTGAAAGCAAACTCCAATCATCTGTTCCAAGGATTCCTTTTGTTGTTTTCTTTCTTGCTTGCTTACTAGGAAGGACTGTCTAATGATTCTCACTGGGAATTGATTAGTAGGTCCAGCGAGGTAAAATGATTAGTGCTGTAATGAGTATGTAGGAGGCTTAAGAACTTAAAAAAAAGTTATTGGAATTTTAATAACAATTACCATCTAAGAGATGAGATTAGCTCTCTATAGAAGTGGTCTGCCAGTGTGTTGTTAATGGAAATATGGAGAGCAACCAAATGAATCAAAGTTTAACTTTATTTTCTCTCTCTCCTTCTTTGTAAAGTAATTGTACAAAGGGGTCTCAATGAGTTAGACTACGAATACAATTCATGTTGCTCAAGATCACCACACCCAAGATTCTCCATCTTTTCTAACAAAGTATAAGCTTATTAATGGAAGGTAACTTTTTTTCTTGTTTTTGAGACAGGGTATCACTATGTAGCCTAGGCTGACATTGAACTTGTGATCTTCTTTACCTAGGTCTCTCAAATGCTGGGATTATAAGCTTGTACCACCATGCTCAGCTATTTTATTTATTTAATTTTTTTTTAGGTCATGGGGCTTGAACTCTGGGCCTGGGCATTGTCCCTGAGCTCTTCAGCTCAAGGCTACCACCCTACCATTGAGCCAAGCCCTACTTCCCATTTTCTAGAGGTTAATTGGAGATAAGAGTCTCAGGTCCTTTTGTGCCCAGGCTGGCTTTGAACCTTGATCCTCAGATCTCAGCCTCCTGAGTAGCCAGGATTACAGGCATGAGCCACCACACCTGGCTATTTAATTTTTTAAATGACAGAATGTATATTGAAATATTTCCATGCCATTATTTAATATAGAGTATTTTACTTTTCCACTTCTTCATTGTGTAAATATTTGCATAGCATAGCATTGGCTAATTTGGCAATTTTAGACATTTTATAGTTCTAGTGATAAGGCAGTAAACATGAGATGTAACTTTTTAACATCTTTGAAGCATGCAGTTCAGTAGATTTAAGAACACTCACATTGCTATGGAGCTATCATTATCTTTCTCCAGAATTTTCTATCATTTCTAATAGAAACTCAAACCATTGGAAAGTAATTCTTATTTCCCTCTGTTCTAAACACTACTATTCTACTTTCTGTAGGTGCATTTGGCGTTTTTTCCCCTGCTGCTTGAACTGGGCCTTGGCACTGTCCTTGAGCTCTTCAGCTTAAGGTTACCACCATACCCATGAGCCAAGCCCCATTTCCCGTTTTCTAGAGGTTAATTGGAGATAAGAGACTCAGGTCCTTTTGTACCCAGGCTGGCTTTGAGCCTTGATCCTCAGATCTCAGCCTTCTGAGTAGCTAATATTACAGGTGTGAGCCACCAGGCCCTTGCCCAGCTGCGTTTTTTTCTTTTGTATGTGTCCATTAGTACTGAGGCTTCAACTTGGAGGCTGTCCATAGCTTTTTTGGTTGAGGCTGGTTCTCTACTACTTGAGTGATAGCTCCACTTTCAGCTTTTTGCTGGCTAGTAGGAGATTCTCTTAGACTTTCCTGTTTGGGCTGGCTTTGAACTGTAATCCTCACATCTCAGCCTCCTGAGGAGCTAGAAAATTGTAGACATGAACCACGGGCAGCTGGTGAATTTGATATTAGGTACTTTATTTATATAGAATCCTGTAATACTTGTTTTATTATCTGGCTTGTTTGGCCTCTTTCACATGGCTTACTATCTTCAAGGTTCAAACATCCTGTAGCTTGTGTAAGAATTTCTTTTTTTTGCAGCCGGGCATGGTGGCTCATACCTGTAATCCTAGCTGCTCAAGAGGCTGAGATCTGAGGATTCTGGTTCAAAGCCAGCCCAGGCACTAAAGTCTGTGAGACTCTTATCTCCAATTAACCTCTAGGAAACCGGAAGTGGAAATGTGGCTCAAAGGTAGGGAGTACCCTTGAGCTGAAGAGCTCAGGGACAATACCCAGGCCCAGAGTTCAAGTCCCATGACAAAACAAAACAAAACAAAAACCTAAGAATTTTTGTTTTTCCAATGCTGAGGATGCAACCTGGGGTCTTACAAATGCTACACCAATTGCACCCTGCCACGGAGCCACACTCCCAAGCCCTCATTTTTTAGAGTCCATATATTCCTTATATAGAGGTAACACATTTTATTTATAATTTTGCTATCAGTGGACATTTAAGTTGTTTTCCACATCCAGTGTCTCGAGTATTATGAATAATGCTCCCTTGATAGTGGATGTACAAATATCTATGTGTTTAAGTCCTAGTTTTCAGTTTTTTTTGTGGGGAAAATAACTAGAAAAGGAATTAAGTCACATGGTAATTCTGAGTAATTTTTTTGAGGAGTTGCATACTGTTTTCAGCAGCAGACCTACCATTTTGTTTTCTTGCCAGCAATTTGGAAGGGTGCTCATTTTCCTACATCATGATGAATGCTTCCAGTGGTTCTTGTTGTTTAAAAAATAATACTCATCTAAATGGGTAGGAAGTGGACAGTCATTGCAGTTTTGATTTTAGTGATCAGTAACAGTGAGAATCTATCTACTCATGTTCTTACTGGCTATTCATACACCTTCAGTGGAGAAGGACCTGTTTAAGTCATTTCCATTTAAAATTGGTTTGTTATTTGTTGTTGTTCTTGACGTTCAAAGCCTATTTTCTCTGGGTACAAAAGCTAATTTTTTCTTTAAATATCATGCATATACATATCAATTTTTTCTTGCTTGCATGATTTCTGAGAAGACTAATATAATTGTTATTCTTCTTCTTCTGTGGGTATTTCAAATTCTGATTTTGAAGGAAGGGTTGACATTGTACAAAAAGAAATATACTCATCTGACTTATGAAACTGTAACCCTCTTTGTACATCACCTTTATAATAATTAAAATATTTTTTGCCAGTCCTGGGGCAACTCAGGGCCTGAGCACTCTCCTTGGGCTTTCTCAAGGATAGAGCTCTACCACGTGAGCCACAGCACCATTTCTGCCTTTTTCTATGTATATGTACTATTGAGGAATGGAACTGGGTCTTCATGCATGCTACGCAAGCACTCTACCATTAGGCCAAATTCCTGGCCCTTAAAATATTTTTTTAATTCAAATTCAAATTTTCCCTTTGGCTTAGTCCTTTCCATTTTTAAGGTGGCATATCTAGGTGTAATTTTTTTGTTACTACAGAGAAAATTAGTCTGCCGTCTTTTCCACAACTAAAATCATTTTCACATGATAAAAGATTTGAATTGTCAAGTTGTTTTCCAGGGCTACATATTTGCTAAATGAACTCCTATATGTCAACTGCTCATTTCTTCTATATTTTCCTTTTCCATGTGGTATAATAATTAAACGACATCTTAGTCTTCAATATTTTTATTGCTTTCTTACAACCTCTTACATGTCTAAATATTTCTTTTTTAGGAAGAGAAAATACACAGCCTAAAACTGACCATTTCAACTGTTTCAAAGGGTACAATCACGTGACATCGAAGTACGTGCAGTGTTGTGTAATCATTATCTCTCTTTAGTTTGAGAACATTTTCATCATTCCAGATGAAAACCCTGTAGCATAAGCAGTCATTCCTCATTTTCCCAGCCCCTGGCAACTGCTAATCTGCTTTCTGTCTCTATAGATTTATTTATCCTGGAAACCTCACATATATAGGACTATGTAGTTTTTGGTCCTTCAGAGTTCATCACTATTGAAATGTGTATCAGTACTTTGTTAATTGTAAGGACATACTACATTTTGTGTATGTATTCATCCATTTATAGGTGTAATTGTCTCCATCTTTGGCTCTTGTGAATAGAGCTTCAATAGGCATATGCTCCAAGTTTGTGTAAATACTCATGAATGGAATTTCTGGGATGTATGGTAATTCTATGTAACTTGTTAAGAAACTTTCAAGCTATTTTCCACAGCAGCTATTCCATTTTACATTCCTACAACAATAGATTGAGGTTCCAGTTTCTCTATATTCTCACTAACATAATTATTTTTTTCACTATATATAT
Source organism: Megascapheus bottae (assembly GCF_031878675.1). NCBI lineage: Eukaryota > Metazoa > Chordata > Mammalia > Rodentia > Geomyidae > Megascapheus > Megascapheus bottae. The sequence continues at coordinate 40,740,073 of NC_143547.1, forward strand.
ATATATATATATATATACACACACACATATATATTCACCGAAGAAATATCTACTGAAGTATTTGCCCTGTAAAAAATAGTTTATTGGGCCGGGTGTTTGGCCTAGTGGTAGAGTGCTTGCCTAGCATGCACAAAGACACGGGTTCGATTCCTCAGTACCCCACATACATAGCAAAAAGCTGGAAGTGGTGCTGAGGCTCAAGTGGTAGAGTGCTAGCCTTGAGAAAGTCCAAGGACAGTGCTCAAGCCCTGAGTCCAAGCCCAGAACTGGCAAAAAAAAATAGTTTATTGTAGGGAACTGAAACTACAGTCTCATTTCTCAGCCTATGTAACAATGAATTAAAAATGGACCAAACACCTCAATGTGAGAACTGAGACCTTGAAACTGCTAGAAGATAGCACACAGGAAATACTGAAAACTGTTTTCTGAATGGAGTCCAGCGGCTAGGGAAACAACAGCAAGAATTGCCAAATGGGCCAGACACTGGCAGCTCATGCCTGTAATTCAAGCTACTCAGGAGGCTGAAATCTGATCACAGTTCAAGACCAGATGGTCAGAAAAGTTTGTGAGACTCTTGGCTTCAGTTAACAATGAGAAACATGGGAATGGAGCTGTGGCCCTTAGTGGTAAAGTACTGGCCTTGAGCACGGAGCCTTGAGCTAAAGAACAGCTCCCAGGCTCTGAGATCAAGTTCCATGACTGCAAAAAAAAAAAATTCAAATGGCACTGCATGACACTAAAGCTTCTTCGCATCAAAAAGCAGTTATTACTATGGTGAAGAATCAGCCTATAGCGGGCTGGGAGTTTGGCCTAGTGGTTAAAGTGCTTGCATAGCACTCACGAAGACCGGGGTTCGATTCCTTGATACCACATATATAGAAAAAAGCCGGAAGTGGTGCTGAGGCTCAAGTGGTAGAGCTCTAGCCTTGAGAAAGTCCAAGGACAGTGCTCAGGCCCTGAGCTCAAGCCCAGGACTGGCAAAAAAAAAAGAATCAGCCTATAGCAGAGCAGCAGCCTATAGAATGGAAGAAGATCTTTACCATGTATTTATCCAAGGGAAGAAGTACCAATAGCTAATACATGAAAAAAGAATTCTTAATATTATAGCTGTCAGGGAAATACAAATTTGCCTTTATAGGCACCTATAAGTACCATTTATAAATGGCAAGAATATATTTGTATATAGTACATATATATATATACATAATTGATAGACTGAATAAAGAACTAAAGAAGTAGTAAAGATGGGGCACCAGTGGTTTATACCTGCAATTCCAGCTACTTAGGAGGCTGAGATCTGAAGATTACAGTTGGAAGCTAACCCAGACAGGAATCATGATTAAAAGTTAGCTTGGGCAGGAAGGTCTGTGAGATTCTTATCTCCAATTAATCACCAGAAAAGCCAGAAGTAGAACTGTGGCTCAAGTGGAAAAGCTCTGGCCTTGAGCAAAAAAGCCCAGGGACAGTGCCTAGACCCTAAATTCCAGACCCATTATCAGCACACATACACATATGCATGTACACATGCACGTGCACCCGTGAGCACATGTGCATATGCGCACACACACACACATACACACACACACTTAAAAATACAAAAAAAAAACCCATCCCCATATGGATGAATCTTGAAGACAATGTTCCAAGTAAGATAAACCAGACCTTTCTAATTTGTGTGTTTCTATGCCTGAAACCTTTATGACTTTGGCCTCTGTGTTCTTTTCCAAGTGACCAGGGTCATGTCTAAAAACAAAGAAGAAAAGAAACTATAAAAATAACATGAAACTCAGACTGGCCTTTAGGAAATTCTGTTTGTGGCTCTTGATCAGAGATCAAGCTCCTCAGCTTTCGTTTTTTAAGTACAGTCATGTTGTGTCACTTAACAACTGCAACCTAATCAAAGAAATGCATCACTGGGAGAGTTAATGGTGTGTATACCAGAATGTGCTTACACAAACCTTTGTGCTATAGCCTACCACTCCCCCAGGACAGATGACATATGCTAACATATATATGGTCCCGCATTTATTAATACATTTTTATGTGATTATTTGCTACTCCTTATTTTTTTTTGCCAGTCCTGGGCTTAAGCTCAGGGCCTGAGCACTGTCCCTGGAATTTTCTCAAGGCCAGAACTCTAACACTTGAGCCTCAGCACCAATTCTGGCCTTTTCTAAATATGTGGTACTAAAGAATCGAACCCGGGTCTTGGTGCATGCTAGGCAAGCACTCTACCATTAGGCCAAACTCCCAGCCGGTAGTCCTTATTTTATGTCGGGTGTTTGGGAGACTTCAGGATAAGATTTGTGTAAGAGGCTGGGTACCAGAGGCTCACGCCTCTTAGGAAGCTGAGATTTGAGGACTGAGCTTCAAAGCCAACTGTGAGACTCTTATCTCCAATTAAGTACCAAAAAGCTACAAACAGAATTGTGGTTCAAATGGTAGAGCTCCAGCCTTGAGAGAAAAAATTAGTAGTGCCTAGGCCCTGAGTTTAAGCTGTGGAAAATACAACACAAAAAAAAGAGTTGGTTAAGATCGAATCCCTGGGCCAGGAGTTTGCTCACTTAGCATGCATGAAGTCGTGAGTTCAATTCCTTGGTACCACATAAACAGACAAAAGCTGAAAGTGGTGCTGTGGCTCAAATGGCAGGGCGCTAGCCTTGATCAAAAGAATGTCCAAGGGCCGGGAGTTTGGCCTAGTGGTTAAAGTGCTTGCCTAGCATGCATGAAGACCCGGGTTCGATTCCTTGGTACCACATACACAGAAAAAAGCCGGAAGTGGTGCTGAGGCTCAAGTGGTAGAGCTCTAGCCTTGAGAAAGTCCAAGGACAGTGCTCAGGCCCTGAGCTCAAGCCCAGGACTGGCAAAAAAAAAAAGAATGTCCAAGGACAGTGCCCAGGCCCCAAGTTCAAGCCCCAGGACTGGCAAAAAAAAAAAAAAGAATGTCCAAGGACAGTGCCCAGGCCCCAAGTTCAAGCCCCAGGACTGGCAAAAAAAAAGAGATTGAATCCAGGACAAGCTCATAATTTTGTGGAGGCACAAACATATGAACAATGATCATAAAATGTAAGTTCAGAACAGAAGAACCTATAGTAACTGCATGAGAGCTTGAGAATGTCAGAAAAAAACATATCCCCAGAAGAAACACTGGAGCAAAATTTTGAAGCACAGGAGAGTAAGCAAGGCAGACATTGTCTCTGAGAAGATCCCGAGGAAGGGTAGAGAAGGTCAAAAGAACATGCACTGTTTGAGGCCATCAGAAAATGTGCTCTAATTACATTGGTATATTTATAAGGTGAAATCTGCAAAGGTAGGTTGGGGCGAAGTTGTAAAGATCACGAGAGGTTATGCTTTCTCATGTAGGCCACTGCTTTTCAGTCTTTGCTTACACATATTCTACTTGGCCATTTTTAATGTTTTTAATGTAAAGCATTAAAGCCATGCATATTACATGTTGTCTTTTTTATGCATGTTAAAAATATACCTAGTACCCTAAAAATATATTTATTCATTGATGTACCACCTGTAATAATCTTCTGTGCCCTTAGATACCAGCAGCTGTTTAGAAAGATAATCCTGCACACTGTTGGAGGGCTGGCAGGTGACGGGGTGAGACAGGATTACATTAAAGGCTATGGAAATTCTAAGCGATGATAAAGTCCTCAACTACAAAAAAAAGAAATCCTTATTGACAAGGGCGGTGCAGAAGGGAAGGGATTTTAAGAGATTTACAAACTAGAAAGGATAGGACTTTAATTAGAGGAAGGTAGGGATATTTATGAACTAGAATCTGATTTGGCGACTAATTAAGAGGAAGAGTGGAAGATTACAGAAAGGGATTGATCTGAAGGTGCTGGCAGATAGTTGTTCTATGAACATGATACCATGTACAAAATAGAGAATAAAGCCACAGTAGCTTTGTGGGAAAGGTAGATTTTTGATTTCTCCCTTTCAAAAATTTATTTTGGGGTTGATTTTAAGTCCATTATAAAGAAAAAGGAACCGTTGATTCTTAATATACCAAGCAAAACAATTCAAAAAGCTCGAATACACAGACCTCTCTCCTCTTTCTTGTGTACAGAGTGAGACATAAATAAACAAGACAATGTATGAACTATTTTCCTTGATTATTTTGTGGTTTTTTGTGTGTGTGTGTGAATGAGAGAACTATGTTTGATCTTAGGGCCTAGGCTCTGTCCCTTAGCTTCTTCATTAATGGCTGGTTGTCTACCATTTGAATCACACCTCCACTTCTAGTTTTTTTGGTGGTTAATTGGCAATAAAAGTCTCACAGATATATTTCTTCCCAGGCTGGCTTCGAACTTTGACCCTCAGATCTTATACTTCTAAGTAGCTAGTATTACAAGCATGAGTTACTGATGCCTGACTCCTCGATTACTTTTTCCAGGCAGAAAAGAAACAGTGACAGAAAGTAGAAAATGAATCATGGCACCTAACTCATTTGGCTATACTTCCTCATACATCTCCAAGAAGGAATCTCTGAGTCTCACTAACTAAGCATTTTGCGCAATTTTAATTCCTAACTGAAAAATTCCAGTGCCTGTATAAGGCCAGAAAGCACTTCACTAAAAGTTTAGCAATACAGCAGCTTATGGAATGCATTCTTTAGTTGTGTGCATTTCCCAGCGGGATTATGTTAAGCTTATGTGTCCTGATATGAGCCATTTCAAATTCCTGACATTAATAAGATCCAGCAGGCATACTCTTCTTTGGAAAATAACAGCAAATATCATCATCAATCTTTCCCTTTTCATATCCTTCTCTCTATTTACATTTTCATATGTGTATCTTGAAAAACCTTATTTACATTATTTGTGGTCTTTTAAGATTGTTTTTTTTTGGTGCAAGCACCATAGCTTCAACTCAGGCCCTTGCGCTCTTGTTTGGCTTTTACACTCAAAACTGATGCTCTATCATTTGAGCCACTGATGGATTTTTTTTGCTGGTTAACTGCAGATAAGAGTTTCATGGGCTTCTTGCCTGAGTTGGTTTGGAACTGAGATTGTCAGATCACAGCTTCTTAAATAGTATTAAAGGCATGAGCCACCAGTTCCTTGATCATGGTACTTTTTTGAGAGAAAGTTTCCCTAGATAGCCTGGGCTGACCTGAAACTTGCTATGTGACCGAGGGTGCTATCAAATTTACAATTCTGTTGTTTCACCCTTTCAAATGCTAGGGTTATAGCCAGGGCCTACCAGACTAGGGTAAAATATATGATTGTCTTAAGTATTTTCCCTGCACATATTTAGCACCATATCAGATGGTATTAATTTTTTTGCTTTACCTATAAAATGCTGTCTAAGAAAATCATGAGGAAAAGGTACCCTAATTTTCAAAATTCTTTTCTCCCTAAGGTTCCAGGACTTGTCTTCTCTTTTTTACTAAGCCATGCTTTTTTTTTGGCCAGTCCTGGGCTTGAGTTCAGGGCCTGAGCACTGTCCTTGGGCTTTCTCAAGGCTAGTGTTCTACCCTGAGCCACCGCACCACTTCTGGCTTTTTCTATGTATGTGGTACCAAGGAATCGAATCTGGGTCTTCGTGCATGCTAGGCAGGCACTCTACCACTAGGCCAAACTCCTGGCCCCTAAGCCATGCTTTTTTGTGCCAGTACGGCTCTCTGCTTATGGTTGGTACTCTACCATGGTTCCTATGCTTCTTGTGCAACGTTTTTGGTGGTTAAGTGGAGATAAAAGTCTGAATTTTCTTTCCTTTTTTCTTTCCCTTCCTCCTTCTCTTCCTCTTTCTTTCATTTTTTTTCCCTTTCTGTGCTGAACTCAGGGTCTTGCACTCAATTCAGGTTTTTCTATTCATAGTTGAGGACAAATCTAGTCATGCCTCCACTTATGGCTTTTTGCTGGTTAGTTGGAGATAAGAGTCTTGAATATGTTTGTTTAGGCTGGCTTTGAAGCTTGATCCTCAGATCTCAGCTGCCTGATTAGCTAGGATTACAGACATGAGCCACCAGTATCCAGCTGACCTAGTCATTCTTTAAGGGTAAGTTTCTAGCAACAAATTGTCTTAATTTCCATTTATCTTGGTATTATAGTACAGAGTCTTTGATTGTAACAACAAATGGAAAGGAAGAGGGAAAGGGTCAGCTCTCATTTCTGGGATATTATCCATAGACAAAGTCATTGCTTTTGCTGAGTTCCCGTTATCTGATAGTTTTGTGAGACATAGAACAGGGATATTTTTTCCTCAGTAGTGCCTTGCTCTTGACAGGCGAGCACTGTACCACTTGAGCCATATGTCTAGCTCAACAGTTTTTTTAAAATGTTTATTTTAGGTAGATTGGAGATGTAACTCAGCGTAGAACCCTCACGCTGGTATGCATGAGACCCTCCAGTACCATAAAAAGCAAAGCAAAGCAAAACAAAACAAAACAAAAAACAAACCCACAGTAATTATTTCTAGAACAGTTTTAAATTTCCAGAAAAATCACATAGACAGTATAGAGTTTTTTTCTTTAAATTTTATTGGAAATGTGATGTACAGGGGGGTTATAGTTACATAAGTCAGTTAATGAGTACATTTTTTTAACAGTGTTACCCTCCCTCAATTTCTCCCAGTTTTCCCCCTCCCTAGTGTAGAAGTCTTGTATACTAATGACTGCCTCATTCTGCGTGTGTGTGTGCTGTTGTTGTTACTGGAACTTAAACTCAGGACTTAGGAATTGTCCCTTAGCTCTTTTGCTCAAAGTGGACCTCTACCACTTGAGCCACTGCTCTTGTACTGGCTTTTTCCTTGTTAACTGGAGAAAAGAATCGCCTGGGTCTTCCTGCCTAGGCTGACTTCAAACCATGATCCTCAGATCTGAGTCTCCAGAGTAGCGAGGATTACAGGCGTGAGCCACTAGTGCTCTGCCCTGACTTCTTTTAGTATATATGTTTGTTACAAATAACAAAGCAATACAGACACATTATTTTTTTTGCCAGTCCTTGGGCTTGAACTCAGGGCCTGAGCACTGTCCTTGGCTTTCTCAAGGCTACAGCTCTACCACGTGAGCGTCAACACCACTTCTGGCTTTTTTAAAAAAATATGTATGTGGTACTGAGGAATTGAACCCAGGTGTTTGTGCATGCTAGGCAAGCACTCCACCACTAAGTCAAACTCCTGGCCCCGGCTTTTTCCTCAAACCTAGCATTCTGCCACTTGAGCCACAGCACCACTTCTGGCTTTTTCTGTGTATATGGTATCAAGGAATCGAACCCGGGTCTTCGTGCATGCTAGGCAAGCACTCTACCACTAGGCCAAACTCCCAGCCCTGACACATTATTATTAAAGCGTATACTTTAGTCAGTGTCCCTTAGGTTCTATCTAATGACCTTTATCTGTTCCAAGGTACCATCCAGAATATCACATTGTATTTAATCACTATGTCTCCTTGGGCTCTATGGATTGTAACTTCCTTTAAAGAAATCGTTTTCAATGACCTTGATGGTTTTGAGGCATCCTTATCAGCAGTTCTGTAAAATATTTGAATGCAGCTGGTGTATGCTTTCATGACTGAACTGAGGTTTTGTATTTGGGGAAAGAAGATGACAGAGGTCAACATTTTTCATTGCATTGTGTACAGGATATCTACTATCAAAGTGACCAAGCGGTGTTGATGCTGACCTTCATCCCTTGTTCATCATCTGTGCATCCAAACTTAAGAAGTATACTATGTTCCACTTCCTCGAGGACAGAGAGATTATTCTGTAGAATTATTTAGAAATCTGCATGTAAAATGCATCCCTTCTTCTTTGTGTGTTTGTGTGTGTGTGTGTGTGTGTGTGTGTGTGTGTGTGTGTGTGTGTGTGTGTATGCCTTGGCTTCCTTTGAACTGGGATCCTCAGATCTCAGCTTCCTGAATAGCTAGGATGACAAGCATGAGTCACTAATGCCCATTTATGCATGTGTATTTTAATATACATAAATAATACTGGATCAGATCATTTCATTTTTCTTATTTGCTCAGCATGCTGTTGTATAAGCTGTTCATTTTGCTCTGTATACGTGAAACACAATGGTAAGTGTTGCATAGTATTCAAAGGTACCAATCTACCACTTTTCCCTATCTTCTTCTCCAGGAATGGGCCACCAGATTAATTTCCCCTTTCAGTTACCAAAATCAACAATATGATGAACATTTGCATACATACTTGCTTAAGGCTCTGAGTGGGAATTTCCCTAGCGTATAAGAGCCATATATGTGTTTCATATTTTTAAAGATACTGACAGATTTTTTAACTAAAAGGTTATGGCAAATCATCTTTCTCTTTCTTTCTTTCTTTCTTTCTTTCTTTCTTTCTTTCTTTCTTTCTTTCTTTCTTTCGTTCTTTCTTTCTTTCTTTTCCTTCCTTCCTTCCTTTTTTTCCCCCCCCCCTTTTTTTGTCAGTCACAGGGACTGAACTGGGCATGGGGGCTGTCCCTGAGCTCTTCAGCTTTAAGGCTACTCTACCACTTGAGCCACCGTGCCACTTCTGGTTTTCTGGCAATTAGTTCGAGATTAGAGTCTCATGGACTTTAGTGCCTGGGCTGGCTTTGAACCATGATCCTCAGATCTCAGCCTCCTGAGTATTTAGGATTATGCTGTGAGCCACTGGTGCCCAGCTAGAAAGTCATATCACATAAGACTGTTTCCATGACTCTTCATCAATACCTGACATTATCATTCTCATTAACATTGGCCAGTTTTTAAAGAGTAATTTCACTTGTTTTAATTTACCTTGCCCCGATTATTAGGTAAAACTGAACAATTGGGAAAATATGTGGAGAAACTTAAATTTCTTCTATAAATAGTCTTGTTGAGAACTAAGTTCTGAACACTACATTTATAGTGAAAATTAGAGAGAGAGAGAGAGAGAGAGAGAGAGAGAGAGAGAGAGAGAGAGAGAGAGAGAGACAGAGAAAGAGACAGAGAGAGAGACAGAGCAGAAAGCTTTGAAAATCTGTTCAGAAAGAAGCAAAGGGAAGTTGAAACTCTGCATTAGGCTAATAGGAAAGATATCTTGAGGGGCATCTTCAGAATTAGCTGGACCCCACCTATCCAGACCCCGAGTATAAACATTTTAATTGTTTGAAAGATGATTCTTGGAGAAGATAGCTTGGGAGGGGGTGGGGGAGATCTGGGGAAGTATTTTCCCTGCATTCAGCCATTCAGGTACTCAGTGAGCTTGATGTCATTCATGTGATTCTGGTTTTGCAGACATGCAGAATGTAAGAGTCACACAGGGTCATGAAGGCTTCCTCCAGATTGCAAAAGAAAGCCTGCGAGGCCAGGTGATACATAGCAGGCTCATGATTCTCCCAGGCAGCCCCCGAGAGTGATGCTGGAAGCCTAATCTGCAATGGAGCTTCCAGGATGTTGGAGATACCTGGAATGTCTACTGAGAAAAGCCGTAGGCATTGAGCACAGTCATCCCTGTGCACTCTAATTGACAGGACTGGACATGAATCTTCAGAATGTAATGAATACTTAGCCCTCATGTTTTTCAGGCTTATGTTGGGCCCATTTCTCTTTTCGATATTTCCATTTCTCCTTCTTGTAACAGGAATGTTTACTCTGAGTTATTGTATACTTGAAGTATGTCCCTTGTTTTTTCATTGTACACTGATAGCTAAGATTTTGCCTTGAGTCTCAGAGAGACTTTGGACTTGGACTTTGGAATAGTGTTGGAACTGTTAAATGTATGGGGAATCTGGGCGGGGAGTTTGGCCTAGTGTTTGAGTGCTTGCCTAGCATGCACGAGGACCCAGGTTCGATTCCTTGGTACCACATACATAGAAAAAAAGCCAGAAGTGGTGCTGAGGCTCAAGTGGTAGAGCTCTAGCCTTGAGAAAGTCCAAGGACAGTGCTCAGGCCCTGAGCTCAAGCCCAGGACTGGCAAAAAAAAAAAAACAAACCCCAAACCCCCAAATGTATGGGAAATCTGGCAAGGCACCAGATGCCCACCACTGCCTATAATCCTAGCTACTCAGGAGGCTGAGATCTGAGGATCGAGATCTGAAGTCCCACTAGGCAGAAATGTCCATGAGACTCTTATTTCCCATTACCCACCAAAATACTGGAAGTGGAAATGAGTGATAGACCACCAGCCTTGAATGAAAAAGCCACTCAATGAGACTCTGAGTTCAAGCCACAGAACTGGCATATATGCATACACAGAGAGAGAGAGAGAGAGAGAGAGAGAGAGAGAGAGAGAGAGAGAGAGAGAGAGAGAGAGAGAGAGAGAGAGAGAGAGAGAGAGAGAGAGAGAGAGAGACTATGGGAGCTCTTCCAGACCGACTAAATACATTTTGCACTGTGAAATGTACATGAGATTTTTTTTGGAAGGGCCAAGGATAGAATGATTTCGTGGAGATATATTTGTATGTAAAGTTACAAGAGATGGCTTTTTTTGCCACTCCCAGGGCTTGAACTCAGGGCCTGGACACTGTCCTTGAACTTTCTCAAGGCTAGTGCTCTTAGCACTTGGACCACAGAACCACTTCTGGCTTTTACTGTGTACGTGGTACTGAGGAATTGAACCCAAGGATTCATGCATGCTATGAGAGCACTCTACCACTAGGCCACACTCCCAGCTGGATCTTTATTGTCAATTTAATTGGTCTATTTGTTACTGAAATATGGAAATGGGAGATTTGGGAGATGTTTGGGTCACAAGTCTCTTCTCTCATGAATAGACTCATCCATTCATGGATTAGTGGATTAAGGGTTTTTACAAAAGAGACCTTTTAAATAAAAGCTGATCTTTCTCATTAATTTGCTCTATCTTACTGTGTGATATTCTCCACAGTATTAAAACATAGGAAGAAGACCTTCACTGGATGTCAGGGCCATGCTCTTGGACTTTTCAGCCCCTGGAATCATGAGGTAATAAATGTCTATTCTTTATAAATGAACAAAAATCTCGTGTGTTTTGTTATAACATCAGAAAAAGAAGCAAAGATTAAGTAGTAGATAGGGGAGGTGCTGGAGGAATATGAAAAATCGTAGAAGAGTGATGGTTGGAAACCCAAGAGAGAAAAGGTTTTTCAGAGACTTTGTGGTCATCCACATGATTTTGCAGACATATGTAGAGGGCAAGAGTGACGCAAGTTCATAGAGGCTTCCTCCAGATTGCTAAAGAAAGCCTGTGAGGCCATGAGCTATATGGCAGGGTTAGGATATTCCCGGGCAGCCCCCTGAAAAGATGATGTTTAAAGCTAAAGCTACAAGGGATCTTCCATTGAAAAGTATTGGTTAAGGGCTGGAAGTGTGGCTACGTAGTAGAGTGCTTGCCCAGTATGCAGGATGCCCTGGGTTCCATTCCTTGGCACCATATACACAGAAAAAGTTGGAAGTGGTAATAGAGTTCAAATGGTAGAATGCTAGCCTTGAGAAAGCTCAAGGACAGTGCCCAGGCCCTGAATTCAAGCCCCAGGACTGGCAAAAAGAAAAGTGGTTAGATTTGGTATTGGGGTGTTCTTTGTCAATGTAGTGAGGGGAGAGTCAAGAGAAAACTATGAGGTAAAGAAATACAGTGGTATTTCAGTTTCCCACTGTTGTGCTTTCTAAATTTTTTAGTTAGCCTTGTCTTTAGCTACTTGTAACTTCCTGTGGTCTGAAGATATTAAATGGAAAATTCCAGAAATAAACAATTTTCAAGCTGTAAATTGTGTGCTGTGTGTATACATGTGTACTGTGTTAAAATGTTGTGCTGTCAGGACTGGGAGTTTGACCTCATCGTAGAGTGCTTGCCTAACATGCAGGAAGGCCTGGGTTCAATTCCTCGGTACCACATACATAGAAAAATGCACAGGTAGTGCTGTTTCTCAAAGGGTAGAGCTCTAGCACCAGTGGCTCACACCGTAATCCTAATACTCAGGAGGCTAAGATATGGGGATCATGGTTCAAAGCCAGCCCAGGCACTAAAGTCCATGAGACACTTATCTCCAACTAATTGCCAGAAAACCAGAAGTGGCACGGTGGCTCAAGTGGTAGAGTATTAGCCTTAGTGCTAAAGAGCTCAGGGACAGCACCCAAGCCCTGAGTTCAAGCCTCAGGACTGGTAAAATGTAAGCAAATAAAGAAACAAATAAAAGGACAGAGAAGCGGCATACTGGTAGTGCATGCCTGTAATCCTAGCTACTTAGGAGGCTGAGATATGAGGATGGTGGTTTGAAGTTACCAGGGGCATAGAAGTACGTGAGACTCTTATCTCCAATTAACTAGAAAAAAATAGTGGTACGTGTCTCAAACTGATAGAGCGCTAGCCTACAGGGAATAAAAAAACCCCTCAAGGACAGCAACCAGGCCTTAAGATCAAGCTTGACAAATAGCACAGAAAAAAACAACAACAACAAAAAAAAATAAAAGTGGAGCTGTGGCTTAAGTGGTCATGTCAGCCTTGAGTGAAAAAGCTCAGCAAGAATTAAAGGCTCTGAGGTACACACACACACACACACACACACACACACACACACACACACACACAGAGTAATAGAACTAGGAACAATCAGATGGAGAGATGGCAATAGTTAGAGGGATTATTTGATTTTGGAAGGGTTTCATTTACTTTAAAGATCAGACTTGACAACTTGTGCAGGTTGTGAGATGCTAGAGACACAAAAGGAAAAAAAGGGTTTAGAAAAAAAACCTCTCGGGATCCAGATGTGGTGGCTCACGCCTGTAATCCTAGCTACTCAGGAGGCTGAGATCTGAGGATCAAGGTTCAAAGCCAGCCCACGCACAAAAGGACCTGAGACTCTTAATCTCCAATTAACCTCTAGAAAACTGGAAGTGGGCCTGTGGCTCAAGGGGTAGCCTTGAGCTGAAGAGCTCAGGGACAGTTCCCAGGCCCAGAGTTCAAGCCCCATAACCGACAAACAAAAAAAATCTCTCTGTGGGCAGGGAGTTTGGCCTAGTGGTGGAGTGCTAGTCTAGCATGCACAAAGATCTGGGTTCTATTCCTCAGGACCACATACATACAAAGTGCTGTGGCAAGTGATAGGGTTCTAGCCTTGAGAAAACCCAAAGACAGTCTTCAGGTCCTGAACTCAAGCCCAGGACTGGCAAAACAACCACAACAACACCACCACCACCAACAACAAAAATCTCTGGGGGAGGGTGCTGGTAGTGTGGCCTAGTGGTAGAGTGGTTGCCTAGCATGCATGAAGCCCTGGGTTTGATTCCTCAGTACCATATACACAGAGAAAACCAGAAGTGGTGGTGTGACTCAAGTGGTAGTGCTCTAGCCTTGAGCTGACGTGCTCGGGGACAGCACCTAGGCCCAGAGTTCAAGCCATACAAGTAATTTAAAAAGAAACAAAACCTCTCTGGGATTGAATTTCTGATATTCCTTCCAAATTTGCTTCTCCCTAAGACTTTCCAATCTCAGTAATTGGCCCTGCTATCACATATATGCTCAACTCCCAATTGCAGGGAGCACATTCGATTCCTCCCTTTCTCTCACTCCTTCTCATAGTTTCTTGAAGCTGTCCCAGAGCATGAGTTTAGAAACACTGTAGGTCAAGGTCAGGAAGAGGTTGTTCCTGACATGTTTGTGGATAAGTGTACATTTGTGTGTGTGTGTGTGTGTGTGTGTGTGTGTGTGTGTGTGTGTGTGAAAGAGAGAGGGGGGTATGTGTGTGATGCAGGGGATCAAATCCAGAAGCAAGCATTCTACCATTGAATCACAGCCCCAGCCATGAATTTCTTTTGATGACTATGGCTTTAGTGCTTGCTATATTTCAAATTAGTGATGAGAAGTATTAGCAAAATAGCACAAATGAATAATAATAATGAGGATGTATGAAGCTAGTGTAAAGAAGAGCTCCAGTAAAGAAGAAAGGATGAGGTCTTGTCTTATCACAAAGAGGATAGGCTTGAGGGGAGGGGGTATATGTATAATGAAAAGTAGCCTGTGTTGGAAAATCTGTGTGCTTCAAAACTGAGATTTAACTGCTCAGTAGCAAGGACAGTGCCTGTACCTTGACCACCTGGCCGTGGTGTGTTGTCCTCCATGCATTTTTTAATCTAAATACGAAGCATCTTCATTGTTCCCTGCAACAACTCTATGCAGTCAGGATTTCAACCACATCTTACAGATCAGGCTCGAGCTTTTAGTTACTAGCCTACATGCAGTGTCTCCCTTTCACTGACCTATGACAATGTGTCTGCACACAGCACTTGCATCAGGCCTGAAAATGAGGGCCGAGGCTTTAGAGCAATTTCTGAACGTGCACTTATCTTTGGCTTCTATTCACTGGATGCTTTAATATGCTCCAACTTGTTCTTGTTGTTGTTGTTTTTGTCTCTCTGTGTATGTGTATGTTTGTATGTTAGTCCTAGGGCTTGAACTCAAGAAGCTCAAGGCTATTGCTCGACCACTTGAGCCACAGCTCCATTTCTGGCTTTTTTGCTGGTTGATTGGAGATAGGAATGTCATGGACTTTTCTGCTCTGACTGGCTTCAAACTGTGATCCTCAGATTTTAGCCTGCGGATTAGCTAATATTACAGGCATGAGCCACTGGAGCCTGACTCCACTCTGTGTTTTGCAGGACTGAAATTATCTTCACATAGTGGCAAGGGTTAAAATCCCCTGTGAGTGTGAACCACTGTCTTAGACCCATAGGAAATGAAGAGCACTGCTGCAGGACCTCTTTATACTCAAGACAATGATTCTTTCCTAGTCTTTTTTTTCCATTGACTACACATTGACCTAGGCCAGTTCTACGTCCGAAATTTTTTCTGAGTCTTTTATACTCTTCTCACTCACTTAGAGAGTTCTTTTATATTAGTACATATTAATTATACAAAGATGTTTTGTTGGGTAATTCTACGCGTACATATGCATATACCTTGATAATATTCACTCCTCTGTTGTACTTTTTCTGATAGAGATCTTCCTTCCTTCCTTCCTTCCTTCCTTCCTTCCTTCCTTCCTTTCTTTCTTTCTTTCCTTTCTTTCTTTCTTTCTTTCTTTCTTTCTTTCTTTCTTTCTTTCTTTCTTTCTTTCTTTCTTTCTTTCTTTCTCTCTCTTTTTCTTTCTTTCTTTTACTATCTTTTCTTCCCTCTTTCTTTCTCTATTTCTCTTTCTTTCTTCCTTTAACCACCCCCCTGCCCATGCTTAAACTCAGAGCTAAAGCTGGTGCTCAACTATTTCAGCCACAGCTCCACTTTCAGCTTTTTGGGGGTGGTTAATTGGAGGTTAAGTGTCTTACAGATTTTTCTTCCCAAGCTGACTTTGAACTGTGATCCTCAGATCTGAGCCTTCTGAATAGCTAAGATTACAGCCATGAGCCACTGGCTCCTGGCTTCTGTTAGAGATTTCTATTTTCCAAGCCAGACATGGTAGTGTACATCGGTGATCACAGCCCTCAGGTGATGCATGAGGGAAGATGGAGAGTTCAAGGTTAGCTTGAGCTACACAGGGAGACTCTGTCTCAAAAAACATACCAACCCCCCACATATTTTCTTTTTTTCTCTCTTACTTGCACCTTCTATGTCTGCCTCTTATTCAATATCCCCAAACTTTGTGCAATAATTTGATTGTACCCTATTAACACTAGAACTCTGTTCACTCAGTGCTTGAATTTTCTGGTAAGATCCAGTTTCCTTGTTCTACTAAACTTTACTCTAGGCCCTGAGGCTAACTGGCTCTCTTCCCCACATCTCTGCTTCCCTGTCATAGTCTTCTTTGTCATAGGAGATGACAGTCATATTTGTGGCATTCCATCCTGGTTAAAAAAATGTGGTGGAGTCATGCTGGTCTGAAAGCAAGCCCCTTGTGTTACCTCTAACCCAGATCTTCAAACAAGCATGAATCTGAATCCCTAGGAAGGTGGATTGAGATTTCTAAAAAACAACCAATCACACAACCAAAAAATGCAACTCCGGAGGTTCCATTAAGTTTGAGTTGGAATATGTGTGTCCCTAAACTACCCAAATTTATTCTCAACATTCATTCATTGTCTATTTGAATCTGAACATTAACTATGCATTGTGCATTTTATCTGGCAATCCTGCCTAGAGAACTTCAACAGATTTCCAGACTGTCCCACTTACTGGGGCGTCATGAGGTTGGAGAATTTGTGCATTCAGATTTGGGACTGTTGAGAGAAGCACAGACATGCATACAAGACATAACAACAACATCTGGGTGTTGTCTGCAAATCAGAAGGGAAGAAATCACCGAAACTTAAAGGAGGAGTGTGTGTATGTGCATGTGTGCACATTCTGGTTCTAGGACTTGAAGTCTGGGCCTGAGCACTACCACTGAATTTCTTTTGTTCAAGGAGAGTGTTCTACCACTTGAGCAAAGATCCACTTTTTAGGGGGGTAGTTTATTGGTATTTATTGGAACTCTGAGCCTGGGCTGGCTTCCAATCATAATTCTCAGATCTCAGCATCCTGAGTAACTAGGATTACAGACATGAGCCATTGGTACCCATTATTTTTTTTGCCAGTTCTGGGGCTTGAACTCAGGGCCTGGGCACTGTCCTTGGGTTTTCCTCAAGACTAGTGCTCTAACACTTGAGTCACAGCACCATTTCTGACTTTTTCTGTGTATGTGGTACTGAGGAATCAAACCTGGGCTTCATGCATCCTGGGAAAACAATATATCACTAGGCCAAGATCCTGGCCCCACTAGTACCCATTTAAAAAAACAAAAACAAAAAAACCCCCTAGATCCCTTGATTAAAAGCAAATGTATGAAGATACATGCATTTTATGGGTAACAGTTGCCTGTTGTCTATTCAAAATGATGCAGTTTGAACAGTAAATTGAAAGTAGTCAGATAAGAGACTATTGTAAGATTGGAGGCCTGGATCAGTTGGTAGAACATCCGCCAATGAGCTAAAGCAAGCCCCAGATAGTAAGTTAGAGTACATGTCTTGGACCAAAAAATAAAAAGAATATTCTTACCATTTGTCAAAACATAGTGAGTGGGCTTTCCTCAAGGCTAGAGCTCTACCACTTGAGCCTCAGCACCACTTCTGACTTTTTCTACGTATGTGGTACTGAGGAATCGAACCCTGGACTTTGTGCATGCTAGATAAACACGCTAGAATTAGGCTACTCCCCTGGCCAAAAGCAGGGTTTTAAGAGGAGCATTCACACCTTTCCATTAGGAAAGTGTAGTTACTGCTCTTCTTGTGATGTTAGTAAGCCATCTGACACTGAAATTCTATACCATTTAGTTATTAATGTTGGCAAAATTGTGATATTTGAATTATATTATTCATCATATATTTTCTGTGCTTATTTGGCTGCCCAATGGTGTAGTTCATTAAGGAAAAATAGTATAAATACTTTGTTGTTGTCTCTAATATTTTCGAAATAATAATTTCCTGGTTCCCTATTCTGAAAAGGTCAGCAATATAAAAAAAGAATCTAAGTTAGGAATATATGGTTTTAAACACAATTGTTACTTCAGGATCAGCTTATACATTTTCATGGCTCAGAGCTGGAATCAGCCACTTCTCTGAAAAGCTCTTTTTTTGTTGTTGTCTGTTTTCTTGTTTTTCATGGCAAATGCCATTTCCAGGTCATCATCTGCACACTAGCAATATTCTATAATATTGGCCCATCATCATTTCTAAATTTTGCAAGAAAAAGCCCACGGGAGTAGATATTGATGTGTTTTTGTTCTGAAAGTCACATCTACAGAATTTTTCTTAACTTACTCATGTCTTAATCTCCGTTTTTTCATACCTGAGAGTCCTGATTCCTGAAGAGATAGAAGATGACAGATTTGAAATATCACGTAATCACTCTTGCTTCATACACATAGCATACACAACTGTCTCAAGTAGCAAGATTAAATATTAATACCACATAATTACAGAGCAACAAAACATGTTTTCAAATCCCCTCTGCCCTCTTCTCTCATTCTTAGTGATTATGAACTGTTCTTTATTAGAACCTTTATTGAATATTAATTCTATACATATCTATGTATATTGATGCATTTGATGCTCACAAACAGTCCTTTAATGATGTTTTTCTAGTTGTTTCTGTTTTCCTGGAATTCTTTCTGCACTTCCCTTGTGAAAGGATCATAAAAGCACTATTTCCTGTACAATTGCTTGTTGACAATAGCTTGTAGCCCCTGTCCTTGAAATATTATTTATTTGCTATGGGTCAGACTGTGTGGCTTAAACAACGCAAATGTATGTTCTCATAGTTCTGAAGGCTAGAAGCCCAGGGTCTACATAATGGCAGCTTTGGTTTCTCTAGGCATTTCTTGCACATGACTACTTCATCCTCAGTCTTCACATAATCTTTTTTTCTGGTGACTTTTTTTTCTCGGTCATGGGGCTCCAATTCTGGCCTTGGGCACTGTCCTTGAGTGCTTCAGCTCATGGCTAGCACTCTACCACTGGAACCACAGTGCCACTTCCTTCTGGTGTCTTAAATCAAGTATACAGCCAGGCACCTGTGGCTCACACCTGTAATCCTAGCGATTCAAGAGGCTAAGATGTGAGGATTGTGATTCAAAGCCAGCCCAGCCACTAAAGTCTGTGAGACTCTCATGTTCAATTAACCAACAGTGATGCTATGGGTCAAAGTGGTAGAGGTCTAGCCTTGAGCTAAAGAGTTCAGGGACAGTGCCCAGGCCCAGAGTTCAAGTCCCATGAGCAAACAAAAGGAAACAAAAACCCAATTATACTTCTTTTTATTTCTGAGGTCTTAGGTACTCAGAGCCTAACCTTTGCTAGGCAGGTGCCTTGTCACTTGAGCCACAACTTCTAGCCTTTATACTACATACATGTGTACACACACACCACACACACACATCCATTTTACTGAGGATGTTCTCAGTGATACTTCCAATCTTGGCATCCAAGTAGTTGGGATCACAGGCCTGAGCCAACATGATTGCCTTATTTATTTCTTTTTTGGAGATAGAGTCTTGCTATGTAGGTCAAACTCATGACCCCTCCCAGCCCTCAGCCTCCATGTACTACAATTATAGTCACGTGTTCCCATTGTCAGGCCTCTGGTGTCTATGAGTTCAAAACTGCCTTGTCTCTTTTCTGTCTCCCTCCCTACCTCTTTCTTGTGCTGGGGATGGAGCTACTAAGCAAAGGCTAGCTCAGCTCTCTATCACCAAGATACACTCCCAGATTCCCTCTTATAAAAACACCAGTCAGATTGAATTAAGGCCTAGTCTAACAAATAATTTCATTTTAAGCTGACCACTTTTTTTTTTAAAGATCTTATCACTGGGGCTGGGAGTGTGACCTAGTGGTAGAGTGCTTGCCTGGTATTTACAAAGCCCTGGGTTCCATTTCACACACACACACACACACACACACACACACACACACACACACACACACACAGAGAAAAAATAGAAGTGATGCTGTGGCTCAAGTGGTAGAGTGCTAGCCTTAAGAAAGCTCAAGGACAGTGCCCAGCTAGGCCCTGAGTTCAAGCCCAGGACTGGCAATAAAAAATCCTATTACTAAATATATTCTCATTCTGCGATACTAGCAGTTAGAACTTCAGTGTAAGAACTTTCTTTTCCTTTTTTTACGCGAAGGATGAAGTTCAGTTCACAGAAGTCAAAAGTCAAATTGGCTACAAACAAATGCCACTGAATTTCTTGTTCTTCTCTGTATGTCTGGAATTAATCATTACTACCAGTAAATCTAATACCTGGCTTATTTTCTTCCCTTTTTCTCTTTGCCAAATGCCTTTTCTTGCTAGTCCTGGAGCTTGAACTCAGGGCCTGGGCACTGTCCTTGGGCTTTCTCAAGGCTAGCACTCTACCACTTGAGCCACAGCACCACTTCTGGCTTTTCTGTGTATGTGGTACTGAGGACTTGAACCCAAATTCCTGGCCCAGTTTTTGTTTTTTAAATCTAGTATTTTTACGAAGATATGTCTCAGTATTGGTCATTTTGGGTTGATTTTCTCAGTCATGTACTTGCCTTTTCTTTTTTTACACATGAGTATCCTTTTTATTTCAAATTGAATGTCACGAGTGGGTAAGTAATATGTTGGGGGCAACAGTAATACAATTGCGTGTGGTTGAAAGCTCACAGTAATAGGCAAGATAACAGTAAAAAAAATGTGTTCAGCTCCTTTCTCATTCATTCATTTCTTTCCTCTTGTTACCCCTCAAGAATGGAAAAATCTAGCTATTTAGGAGGCTGAGATCTGAGGATTACAGTTTGAAGCCAGCCCACACAGAAAAGTTGAAACTTTCATCTCCAATTAAAGAATAGAAAAAGATAGAAGGGTTAAATTGCAGAGCATTAGCCTTAAGCAAAAGAAGCTCCAGAACAGTGCCTAGGCCCAGATTTCAAGCCTCAGGATAGGCAAAAAGAAAAAGTAAAAAAGAAAAAAAAGAATCAAAGAATTTAAAATTTTATCCCTTGAAATCTAACAAGTGGCTAGCTAACAAGCCATGTTTCTTTCAGATAAAAAGTGTGCCAAGTGGGGAGGGGGGCAGGAGTTTGGCCTAGTAGTAAAGTGCTTGCCTGGCATGCACTAAGACCCGGGTTCCATTCCTTGGTACCACATTCATAGAAAAAAGTCGAAAGTGGTGCTCTGGCTCAAGCGATAGAGCTCTAGCCTTGAGAAAGCCCGTGGACTGTGCTCAGGCCCTGAGTTCAAGCTCCAGGACTGTGAAAAAGAAAGTGTTCCAATTTTCTAAATGGCAAAGGACATTATCACTCATGGTAGAGCAGGGAGCATGGCTTTGATATCTGCACTGGTTCACCATATTCATCAAGTTCCATGTGGGCCAGGTGGAGGGGCCCTCGTGGTTACGGCCCATACAGTAGAACAAATGTCCTTTTATTTGATGCTAGCCCTGGGGCTTGAATTCAGGGCTTGAGTGCTGTCCCTGAGTTTTAGCTAAGGCTAGTTAATGCTCTACTACTTAAGCCACAGCGCCACTTTCGGCTTTTTAGTGGTTTATCTGGAGATA